>NC_064617.1:199158424-199769578 GCF_023898315.1 Schistocerca nitens
ACGGTTCAAGAATGATTTTTCCTTCGCTCCACGTGCGGGATAGAAAGTAGCTAATATTAGCATCGAGCACCTTCCGCCTTGCACTGCGCAGTTGCAGGGTTGATACGCAGATGCAAGAGACTGTTTGAGGTCTTGCTCGAGAACAATGCAGGGATACAAATACGGGGAGAGACTTAACGGAGCAAAGCAGGCAGGCGGCGAGTTGCTGAGCTGTGTACGAACACACACACAAACACGCACCCAGAGAGAGAGAGAGAGAGAGAGAGAGAGAGCGGCCGCTTTGAGCCCCGGCGGCAGGACCCCGGCTGACGTCACGCGCCGGAGCGCCGTCCGCGCGGCTGACCAAAGGGCTCGGAACCGCTGTGTCGCGTTGTAGGCCGGCTGCCTTGCCCACGCGAAACGCGCTGACGTTCCACGGACAAACGCGTTCCGACGTCGCACAGTGCAAAGGAGAGTTTTCGGTTATGCAAATGCACAGTGCGGTGAAATGAGACCTGAAAATGACTATACACCACTTTTTTCACGTCGGAGCTTGTACATACTTTGCAACACGCGTACGACGTGTGACGAACGACTTGTAGTCTTTTTCAGGACATCACCGGTAATCTTTGAGAGACGATGCGACACACGCAGAGGATCATTTTCCGTTGATAAATATACAGGATGTTTCAAAGTCGTTGCATCAAAGGTCAAAGGTGATAGTTCACGTCATAGGAAACAAGTTAGAGACAAAATGTTCGCTAACACTTGCCGGCAGCCATAAGCGCTCTTTAGTATTGGTTATGCCACGGAGAGGTGATAGGGCACAGGCGCTCTTCGGCGTGCGTTATGCCTTGTTTCTTGTCAATAATCGAGTCATTCTCCGTGTGAGAGGTGGTAGGCCCAGTGAAATTCAAGTTTTTCGTTTGTTTCTAAAATACGCTTCTCCTCCTAGAGACCATTTATGAGTTCCTTTTTGAAAATCACTCTGTGTATTTACTGGGGTAGTACTCTTCGGCATTGGCTGCTTACCTAGCTTGCATAAATCCCGAATGTCTCGCCCATTAATGCTGATCTTCCCCTGGGCAGCAGCTCAGGTGCTGAAGTGTGGACACGTGGACGTAAATCGTTAGTTTATTGTGGGAGGTGTAGTCTTTTACCGGTGCAGTTATAATCATGCAGTAAACATCAGGTCTTAAAGTTTGTTACGTGTTTGCGGGAAGGTTGTTCGACGCAGAGAGAGAGAGAGAGAGAGAAAAAAAACACCAACACATGTGTACATATGAAGGCTACACGTATAAAAAGGTCTGCACTTTTACCTCTCACGCCCTGCATATTGGGGAAACAAACTGGTCACAGCGAAAATCTGTATCCTGTTCTTCAACTCTCCTGCTGTCCGTGCCATAGTATTGTTAGTTATTAAATTAGATGTTTCAAAGATAGAATGCACGATTTCGATCGAAAAGAGATGGAACGAGTACGTTTACAAGCTCTGTATACGTGTAACTCTTTTTTATTATAGCTGCATCGTGGCCATTTATCGATTATCAAATAGCACAAGGGACTCAGTTGAATAACAGTTAACATAATGGTTCAAATTGCTCTGAGCACTATGGGACTCAACATCTGTGGTCATCAGTCCCCTAGAACTTAGAACTACGTAAACCTAACTAACCTAAGGACATCACACACATCCATGCCCGAGGCAGGATTCGAACCTGCGACCGTAGCAGTCGCGCTGTTCCGGACTGAGCGCCTAGAACCGCTCGGCCACCATGGCCGGCAACAGTTAACACATTAGTTCCTTTTCGATATTCAAGGTACATATGAAACATAAATTTAAGAACAAAATGACCATGTTATGGTCTATACTGAACATATTTCCCGTGTTTAATTAAATTTTCGTCCATACACAGAGCTAACGAAAGTCGTGGGAACATCCTAATATTGTATGGGACCTCCTCTTTCCTGGCGCAGTGCAGCAACTCGACATGGTATGGACTCAAATAATCGTTGGAAGTTGGAAGTACCTCCTATTGAGCCATGCTGCCTCTCTAACCACCCATAATTGCGAAAGTGTTGATGGTGCAGGATTTTGTACACGAAATGACCTCTCAATTATGTCCCATAAATCTTCGATGGGATTAATATCGAGCGAGCTGGGTTGCCAAATCATTCAGACCAGCTGTCCAGTACATACTTCATATTAACCGCAAACAACCGTGGTCCGTTTACAAGGTGCACTGTCATCTATCAAAAATCCATCATCACTTGGGAGCATAAAGTCCATGTGTAACGCCGGAAATGCATATCCTCCTATTTCCATCTATTGTACTATAGATTTTTCCTTATTTTGTTACCTGAAGATATAACATTTCTGTGTCTTTGTATATTGTAATTGTTTTACTATTTGTATATATATGCATTTATGTCGATGTATAATTGGTTTGTTTTGTGAATATTATTTGTATTTATACGCTGGGTCTGGCCTAGGGAAAACTATGCTATCGAACGAATACATCGATAGGTCGTGTGGAGAACCAAAGTGTTTAGGATCTTTGGTAGTGAACTCTGCCGCGTGGAGCGCGGGCAGAGCAGAGAGGTCTGGCTGGAGCAGTGCAGTGGAGCAGGTGTGTTGTGTGACGCTCCCGCGAGTTGCCGCGCTTTCGGGGTTGGGCAGCATGTAATTGCGCTCGACTTGCTATGATAGTTTCTGACATGGTGTCGCGGACGGGAAGCATTAGCGGGCGCACATCAAGAGCCCGTTTCGCCTGGTGACCGTGTCGAGAAGAAGGCGCGCCAACATCCAGCTTCTGCAACAGCGACGGCCGACAATGAGTGACTGTCGCCACCTCTTCGATCGACGGCTTCAAACCTTCAATCAACCAACGAGGAAGACTGGAAGCACGTAAAGTTGTAGAACTGTATGACAGACCTCAGCTTTTCAAACTGTTCCATTTTCATAACTATAATTACGGCAACTTAGCATGAACATTTGTTGCTCATTGTCCCAATTGCATTGCCAAGCAGGGTCCCTTCCTTTTCCGGAATGAACCCGAGTGTCGTTGAAATTCAAACGCCAGCATTAAAGTAATATTATTCCATTTCAATGCTTTAATTTCAAAGTTCAGTTAAAGTATTCATAGCTGGCTACAATATTTGGATTACACAAGCACAAATTATGAGTGCGAGTTTTGTTACCATATTTTAGCTTACCTGTGACTACAGCTCAGCTTGGTACGTACTAAATTTTACTATTGTTAATTGTTCAGAATCATTAAATTCAAGTTCAAAGTTAAATCTCTTATTTGTAAATTGCGTAGATTCAAGTAGCTTTTGAAATGATTGTTGAGGTAGCCCCAGACTAACCTTATTTTATTGAATTTCGTAGTGCTTCAGAAACAAAGCTCACTATTAATTTCAGTCACTAAATTAACTTTCAATTTTCCGGTATTATTAATTCTTTCGCTAAATTAAGTCAGAGTGTAGCGAAATTTATTACTTCTGACAAACTTTCAATTTTCACACTACACGTGTCAACCTTCAGTTGCCACACTTCTAGTGCTAATTATATGTGCAATAACCTTTCTTTTTCAGTTACTATAGTAATTGTCCATAGGACTGGCGACCGTAATTTTCCCCAAATCTCAAATATCTAATTACCGCTAGTTAATTGTTAACATAACGGCCGCACATTTACTTTCTTTATTGACTTTACCCCTTTTCAAAATTAATTTCCACCAGTTTCATTTGCATTTTTCCTTTCATTTAGATGTAACCCTTTCCTCCCTCTTTACCGACAGATTAACTTCGGTGACGATTGCTTTTCCCAAATTTCCATTAGGTACACACGGTTTAATTTTTCACTGTCATTAAGGTCGATAAGTGAGGGGGAGGTTACACATGAATGGTTGCAAATGCTCTATAATTAGCTAATCATAACCATTTTTACACAATGATTGGTTCAGATGAACAAGAGCACTCAATCCATTCCATGAAAACACAGTCCACACCATTATGGAACCACTACAAGCTTGCACAGTGACTTGTTGACAACCTGGCCCCATGGTTCCGTGGGGTCTGCGCCACACTCGAACACTACCGAGAGCTCTTATTATCAACTGGAACCGGAATACATCTGACTACATCACGGTCTTTATATCGTCTTGGACCCAACCGATATGATCACGAGCCCAGTAGGTGCGCTGCAGACGATGTCGGGCTGTTAGCAAAGCCCAAAAACGCAGTTTCGCCGGACTGTCTTAACTGACACGTTCGTCGTACGTGTTGCTTGTCTGTTAGCACTGACAACTCTACTCAAACGCCGCTGCACTCGGTCGTTAAGTGAAGTCTGTCGGTCACTGTGCTGTCCGTGATGAAAGATAATGCCTGAAATTTGGTATTCTCTGCACTCTCTTGACACTGTGATTCTCGGAACAGTGAATTCCCTAACGATTTCTGAAATGGAATGTCCCATCCGTCTAACTCCAATTACCATTCCGCATTCAAAGTCTGTTAATACCCGTAGCGCGGCCGTAATCACGTCTCAAACTTTTTCAGGTGAATTACCTGAATACAAAAGACAGCTCTACAATGCACTGCCCTTTTATAACTTGTACACGCGATACTACCTCCATTTGTATGTGTGCATATCGCTATCCCATGCTTTTAATGACTTCTACGTAGAATTTAAATAGTTGTACAGAACACATTATTTCAGACTTCATATAACTTTATTTTCTACCAGCCAGACAGTTTGCTTTAATTTCTAGATGATTACAGTTATTGTGGTTGTATTTTGAATTCTTTCCTGAGCCATTGACAGCGTTACTAATAAGAAAAGAAAATCAATTTTTCAATTTTTTTCTTATAGTTCTGTGGTTGGAACGTTTCTAATTGGGCGCTGAGTATGATGAATTTAATTGCCCAATATATACTCCGTAGAGGGCATCTGTCCGCAGCTCGTGGTCTTGCGGCAGCGACTCGCTTCTCGCGCACGGGGTCCCGGGTTCGTTTCCCGGCGGGATCCGGGATTTTCCCTGCCTCGAGATGACTGGGTGTTGTTGTCTTCATCATTCATCCCCCCATTACGGTCGGAGGAAGGCAATGGCAAACCACCTCCGCTAGAACCTTGCCTAGTACGGCGGTGCGGGTCTGCCGCATCGTCCCCTACGCTCCTCTGAGTACGGGACTTCATCATCAGAGGGTACCTGCGAGGACACTGTGGGCATATATTATTCTCACTGTTCCCTTTTGTGCCATCAACACTTTCCTGATAAGCTGCTCTAGAAGACTGTGTCATAAGACATCAATAAGAGGAAATATGCCAAACACGTTATGCAATTGAATCGCTTCTTTTGCAAAACTACGATTTATGTGAAGAGCAAGGTCATCAATATGTACACACTAAAATTTAGATTTTTGTGTCCCTACACTGAATCGACTTTATTCTTTTTTATGTAATTTTATTTGTTTTACAGAACTGAAGGTACTGTGTTTTTCAAATAAGAGATCATTTGCAAAGTCTCACTTATTAATGTTTGGAAAATCCCTGACTGGATTAATTATTATACGTGTATTACCACCAAAAGTACCAACTCTGTTTGTTGTATGTGAAGTGAAGTGTTATTTACCTATGTAGGGAATATGAGAGCACTCAAAACTGAATCCTGTGGAACACTGTCGTTTCTTCCCATTCACTAAAATTTTCTTCTATTCCCGCAAACACTTAAAGATTTATCATCACGTTTTGCGATCTATTTTTACAAAATAATTTTACTTTTAGTCCCAGTTGCGAACTTGACTGGGACTGGAAGCCGAAATACTAAAGCCAAAACTACGGCTCTTTCCATGCTCTGCCGCAGTAACGCTATCTTGAGTTCACGCCACCTAATTCCTCTAATACACATGTTCGAGATCACTTGTGGTCAAGGAGACAGCAGCGCCACTGTCATTACCACGTGTGGTGAATTACAGGCCTGCGTAATCTGTGGCTTGCCGCTCTCGTACTGCCGTAAAACATGCTAAAAACGTCTGAAACGCAAGTTTCGTTTTTATACCAAAACGGCCATATTGATCGTTAATTACAGTGCTATAAACAGCGAAGCTTGTAAGTACACGACGAAATTCAGTGGTCACTCCCTCACGTGCTAGCAGTTGCTTACAATCAGAGACTCAAGTAGTCACGAGAGATGTTAAACTCCGATTATTCCGACAAGAGGGCGCCGCAGTATTTTTGAAATCTGTTTTATCAGAACGGGCAGTTCCAGATAACACTCTAAGGAAAAAAATAGAAAAACGACGCACCACGAACGAATTATATGAATATGACGGAAGTCGATAGATGTGACGTGGACGTACAGACAAATAAATGATTGCAACATCAGAAGAATGTATGATTTACTCAAGAGAAAGGAATTCACAAATTGAGCAACTCAATAATGCGCTTGTTCACGTCTGACCCTTATCCAAGCATTTGTCCGCCTTGACAGTGATTGATAGAGTTGTTGGATGTCTCTCTGAGGGATATCCGTGGCAGATTCTATACAACTGGTGCGTTAGCTATTCAAAATCCGGAGATGGCTGGAGGGGCCTGGCGATTATGCTCCAAACTTTCTCAGTTGGGGAGAGGTCACGCTACCTTGCTGGAAAAGGTATTGTTTGGCAAACACGATGACCGGCAGTAGAAACTCTTGCCGTGTGCGGGCGGGCATTATCTTGCTGAAAAGGAAGCCCAGGATGGCTTGCTTGCCATGAAGGGCAAGAAAACGGGGCGTAGAATATCGTCGACGTACTGCTGTACTGTAAGGATGCTGCAGATGACAACCAAAGGGGTTCTGTTATGAAATGCCGCCCCAGACCATCACTAATGAATGTCGGGCCGTATGGCAGGCAACAGTCAAGATTCGTATCTCGCCACTGTGTGTGGCGTCTCGTGACACGTCTTCGGCTGGAGTCTCATTGATTGGAGTAGAATTGTCTTCAGTTATGCGTCCCGCTTCGAACTGAACCCAGATAAGAGGCGAACGCGTATGTGGAGACGCTCTGGGGGGCTCGGAGGCTACTAATGCAGCAAGACGTTGCCTCCGACATCGACTATTTGAAAGGTCTCTGTTGGATTCCTTTCATGTTAATTTCTTAAATCTGTTGTCATTTACGGCATAAATTCCTCTTCCAAATTTACTGTGGTGTTTCTGACTCTATCTGGGAGGAGACTGAGCAGTGGAACGCGTTACTTTTACACATAAACAAGAACGATATGTCACACTACTACACTTTAAAACACAGTTTATATGTAATTAATGTCACACAGTCTCATACAGAACCTACATCCGCTTTCTTTTATATACTGTGTATGATAAGATACTGTCATCCCCCTTCCCTTCTGTGTGAAAGGATGAATGAGCAAATGTATTTCTAGTTGCATGCTTGATGGTGGCAGACAAGCCTGTCTGCCAGAGAACAGTAGGACCAACGTCGGAACAGGTAGCTACGCTTTCTAGAAGCAAAGAGGTTTCTATTCTTGGTATGGTCCTGTCCGTCCCTTGTCATGTTGGTATAGGAAGGGGCCCAGGCCAGGCCAGTCTGTCTGCGGCGAGCATCTGAAGTGGTAAGATCTCCGGCTAAGTGCGTGTCTGCTAAGTCCGTAGGACTAGCTGAAAATTTAATCACCTTTGTTTCAGGTTTAGATCTAAAATATCTTATGTTATCTTAAATTGCAACGCAGTGTAATTCGAGTGTGAAGTTCAGAATATCTTCCAGTAGTTGCTTTGTCACTACTTTGTGAGTAAAGTGGAACCACGTGTTGATGATCCGTAACTCTAACTAAGATCATCAATCTTAAATGCGAATGTGCATGAGATTATAACGTCTTGTCTTGACAATATTTTTCAATATAGCAACTTTTATTTATGTTAAAACCACGTAGGTTGTACTTTGTGAGACCAGTACCACGTGCTTATACCATTGTTTGACCCATCAGGTTAATAGTAAGACGATAGTAACCAGTTCAAGGTTTTTCTTTTGTAAATTGCGTTTCGATGTAATTTATATTAATTATCAAAATTTTTGTGGAGTTACACTCTTCGTCTAAACCATGTAAAGCATGTGGTGTAAGCATCAAAGTAGCCCTCAGCTATTCTTTTCGGGAAGATTTCACAGAGAGTTAATATGAATTTAGTATACCAGTGTGTGGTAACTTCATGACGGACAGGATTGCGTTACGAACATAGCTTCTTTTGGTGAAAATTGAATCGGCTGGTTGTGGTTAATTTCTTCTTGCATATGTTTCAACGTTCTTCGTGTGTTATTTCATGAATGCAGTGTAGTATGCAGTCTCCCAATCTTGGCTCCATATTTGATGTGTTCCGTAAGATTACAAACTCACATTTTCACAATCCTAAATAAGGAATCAGTTTAGTTATGAATCAAGTTTAATATGCTGAAATTTTAACGGAACAATGATCAATGTTAAAATAAATGTCCAAATATAAACTGATTGATTTCGTTTTATTTAAATTCTCTTTTTTTATATATTTCACCAGTTGTCGTAAGATGACTATCAAAAGATTATAATTAATGTTAGTCTGGTTGGGAATTTGGTAAGCTAGACTGGATACCTGGTGAAACAGTTGCTCAGTAATGGAAGGTTAACTTCGCCAGATAGCTCATAGCTTTTAACCCGCTTTTATTGTCTTGAATATCAGCACCGCTTTCAGAACAACTTAATGCATAAACATTACACATTGGAGTGGTACCATGAGAGCATACAGGCCCTCCCAGTAACGCCGTCGCACTGAACGGAGTTTATATTGAAAAATAGCGTTTTGTATCCAGAAGAGAGGAGAGTAATATGGTGTACTGGAATCCTGAATGAAACCAAAGCGGCTTTCCAAAAAAAATATGTTGTATTACTTATTGAACGTCCCTCATGTTACTATCGCTGATGCAACAGCCGTTCTATTCCAGTGAATAAGAGGAGCTTGGGAAAGAGCTGTACGAGAGACCTCCTGAACCAGAGCAACAGTGAAACAGAGACGAGAGAAGCACAGCAGATTTTTATTGCATGAGATGGTGACGCTATGACCTGGGAAGGTAGACACAGAAAGAAATAAGAAGAGACGTTCCACTTTCACGTCTCGTTTGGTGTTGCTGAAGGAACTATCTCGGCATTCACCGTAAGTAATACAGAAAGAGCAATAAAATCCTAAATCAGGTTGGCCGCAGGGTGATCTGCACTTCTCCACAAAACAAGTCTTGAACGGAAAAGTGCCCCATATTACTCTGTGGAGACAATTTAAGAACTGAAACACATGGTTGTAGCTTCACTGTAAGTTGCACTGAGAAGAATCTTTTTTTTTCTTTTTTTCCTTGATGGTGACTAGTTTCGGACACTTGTGTCCATTTTCAAATCATCTGTATCGTAAGTGAGACAAATACAGGCGATGGCCTATGTACAAAAACTGCCCCTGCAGTGGCGAACAAAGAGGCACTATGGCCGACTCAACAACAGTAAACAGACCACATAGGACGGACACTAGAGAACCCTAACTTGCTCTCTCTTTTACATGGGACAAACCCGCAGGTATTTTCATACTAGACAGATTGAAAATACCAACTGTTGCACATATAACCAATCCATTACATCAACAATAGCAGCACATACAAAAACACGTGATGCTCATTCATAAACGGAGAGGAAATTCTTTAATAGTCCACCCTTCCAGAAATCGCATACAGTGTAATTAATGGGGGTGTTGGAATGCTTTGAGCATCATAGAACGCACAGTGAAACAGTTCTCAGTAACAAGCTAGATACTTAATCTCTTAATTTTTTTCAAATTTTTCTATTCATGTAGTACCTTTAGTAAATGCCGTAAATATTTTCAGTTCTCCATAGACTCTACTCAACATTTGCAACGAAATACTATACTACGCATAGTCATTAATTTAAAAGTCAGAAATAGTCAGTAATGGTAAAATAAATTTGTGACTGACACCTTTACATAAATAAGGTAATCCACAGAAAATGGTGCGCCTCCGACTATACCGAAATTCTTTATGAAACCATACTGTGATAATCTCTCTGTAGCATATTTTGATTTAAAAAACAAACGGTATGAGTAATGATTTACGTGTGTGATATTCCTGCGTAAGAGAGGAGGCACAGCATCTTTAAGTAGAAGGACGGAAATACAGTTACTAACATTAGCATGTTAAAGAAACATCCAAAGATTGATTTTGCCCACAAAAAGAAAAAAAGACTAAAGTGGAAGGGAGACAGAAAACCACAGGAGCAAACATCAAAAAAAGATATGTACATAAACAACTGCAAAAAGAATAAATTCTCCAAATGCGTCGCACTAAGCACGAAAAAATACGTAAGTAGTGCGGGTTTTCATTACTTAAATCATAAAAGCCGGCCGAAGTGGCCGTGCGGTTAAAGGCGCTGCAGTCTGGAACCGCAAGACCGCTACGGTCGCAGGTTCGAATCCTGCCTCGGGCATGGATGTTTTTGATGTCCTTAGGTTAGTTAGGTTTAACTAGTTCTAAGTTCTAGGGGACTAATGACCTCAGCAGTTGAGTCCCATAGTGCTCAGAGCCATTTGAACCATAAAAAAACGGACTTAGTACTGGCTTTAACCATACAGAGATTTCCTGGGGTGTTTGCATTGTGTACCGAAAAGTTCAGCATCTACATTACGGGATTCGTGTAGTTTCAGTGCATATTAAGGGGAGTTTAAGCGAATTTTATTTTTAGACACTAATATAGTTGTGTTTTTAGATAACTGGTTTCGGCCGTCTCGAACAGTCACCCTCAGAAAAAAACACTTATTATGTTTTTCTCTGAAAGTAAAATTCATTGTAACACATGTGTCAAATACAGTCGTTCACTTACTATAAAGATGTCGAACTTTATAAAATTATGGAAAGTGTTTCTCGCTATTCCCTGAACGTACAAGGGTCGTACAATAAGTAATACCCCAAATTTTCTTAAAAGGCCATTAACACACATAGACAAACGTGCTTGTTCGTGGTTCACATTTGATGTTTGTTCTGTGCGCCGGTGAAGTTTCGAACCGTTCTGGCAGATGGCAGAGCCGTTGTAAAGCGTCAAAATGGCGCCTACGTACGACTCATGTTACAAGCAGCGTGCTGTTATTGAATTCTTGTGTGCAGAAAAAGAAACTGTGGTGAACATCCATAAATGTTTGTGTGCAGTGTATGGCAGATGCTGTAGTTGACAGGAGTAGAGTTCGGCGATGGGTAAAGAAAGTTACAGCCTCAGGAATTGCAGAAACAGAGCTTCATGATCAGCCACGCTAGGGACATCCTGTGGTATCGATAGCTACGATGCCACGGCGTAGGTGCAAGTTCTTTGGTTGGCACTACGACACAGACACCGACGACAGCCCCATCTAGCCGGCGCTATGCAGATCTACGAGCTCCGCTCCAGATTTAGCCCATTTGATTCCAAGGAGGCGACCTAGCAACATTGTTGCTACTTCATAGGGGGCTAGCAATTACAGACTGTGTTACTTGAGTGATAGTTTATCCAACTACTAGTAGTAGTAAGCGTTGATGACTGAACGGCTTCGCACCTACGTGCACATCTGTACGCACAGTTAAGTAAAAGAGTTAAAACCTAATTGCAGTACCGAAGCATTTTCACCTTTTCCTGCTCCTACTCACTTCCTACATTCGGCCTACCCTTCAATTTTTCAATTTACAGGAGCAGACCCCGCCTTAGAGGCGGGATACAAAACATCCTGTCACAACCACTGCTCCAGTCATGCTGAACCGTGCGGATACTATTATTAGTGCCCACCGGCGCATCACAACTCGACAATTGGCCTTACAGTTGTCGGTCAGCATTGGAAGTGTGTCTGCAATGATCGGTACTCTCGGATATTCAAAGAGGTACTCACGATGGGTTCTACGAATGTTCACAACGGACCACAATATTCAAAGAGAGGCCATTTCATCTGAATTGCTGGAGCGTTTTGAGCCCGACGGAGAGGCCTTTCCATCACGGATAGTTACGGGGGACGAAAGCTGGGTACACCACTTTGCGCCGGAAAGAAAAAGACAGTCCATGGAGTGAGATCATCCTCATTCACTACAAAAGAAAAAATTCAAGACAAAAATGGCTTGAGGTTATCAGTCCCCTAGACATAGAACTACTTAAACCTACCTAACCTAAGGACATCAAACACATCCATGCCCGAGGCTTGATTAGAGCCTGCGACCGTAGCAGCAGAGCGGTTCCGGACTGTTGCGCCTAGAACCACTCGGCCACAGCACCCGGCAAATTCAAGACAGCCCCCTCTGCCGATAAAGTCATGGTGACAGTCTTCTGGGACTGTGATGGGGTCATTCTTGTGGATGTGACGCCAAGAGGGCCAACCATCAATTCAGAGGCATGCGTGAAGACTCTGAATAAACTCAGGAACCGTTTCCGTCGTGTTCGGTCGGACAAGAATCCAGTAGCAATCTTGCTTCAACACGATAATGGACGCCCACACACAAGTCTGAGAACCCGAGAATTCGTCGCCAAATTGGCATGGACATCCCTGTCTCATCCACCCTGCAGTCCAGACCTGGCATCCTTCCATCGCTTTGGGCCGTTTAAAGATTCTCTATGGAGAACACATTTTGAGGATGACGAGAGTGTCAGTCATGCAGTGAAAACATGGCTACGCGTACAGGACAAATTCACCAGCAGAGAATATATGCTCTTCCACAACGTTGGCGTACGGCTATAGAACGTGATGGTAAAAATTGGAAATTTGTGGTAAGTGCTATGGGACCAAGCGGCTGAGATCATCGGTCTCTAAAACTTACACACTACTTAATCTAACTTTAACTTAGCTAAAGACAACACACACACCCATGCCCGAGGAAGGACTCTAACCTTCGACGGGGGCAGCTGCGCGAACTGTGACAGGGCGCCCTAGACCGCAGGGCTACGCCGCGCGGCGAAAGTGATGGAGTCTACGTAGAAAAAACAGGACATGCAGGACATGGACAAGACATGCTGATGTATACTGTCTCCGAATTCTGACTCTAAAATATGTTCTGAGGAAAAAAAAGTGGGGCATTCCAGAATGAGATTTTCACTCTGCAGCGGAGTGTGCGCTGATATGAAACTTCCTGGCAGATTAAAACCGAGACTCGAACTCGGAACCTTTGCCTTTCGCGGGCAAGTGCTCAACCCATCTACCCAAGCACGACTCACGCCTCATCCTCACAGCTATACTTCTCCTCGTCTCCTACCTTCCAAACTTTACAGAACCTCTCTTGCGAACCTTGCAGAACTAGCACTCCTGAAAGAAAGAATATTGCAGAGACGTGGCTTAGCCACAGCCTGGGCTGTGTTTCCAGAATGAGATTTTCACTCTGCAGCGGAGTGTGCGCTGATATGATTGCCGCGAAAGGCAAAGGTCCCGATTTCGAGTCTCGGTCCGGCACGCAGTTTTAATCTGCCAGGTAGTTTCAAGTGGGGCATTACTTATTGAACGATCCTCGTATATTACGACACCGAAGACCATTGCTGGTGACCGGAAATAGCTTCTATCGTCAATATCGCCACTGAGTACATAAAATTAGTTTCCACTGGTCACTGATCCAGATCAAACACAACACGGCTCAATGTCCTCTCCGTCTTCAACGTGGGCTGTAATTAGTGCCTCTCGTATTACCCCTCCAATGATTCTACGTACACCAGATCTCTCGTTCACACAAACACACACACACACACACACACACACACACACACACAAGCAGTGGCTCAGCGCGCGTGCCGTACACGGATCTGGGGTGCGCTGATACGGCGGGCATGTCGGCAGATAATGCTGGTTGTTTACCGTGGGCATGGCGCGCCCGGATAATGCAGCCGCAGGGCTAATACGCGCATAGGCGGCTCCCCAAACAGTGGCCGGCGAATAAAACGACGCGTCCTCTGCGGCGCGGGTTTGTCACGCTAATTTGGAGCGTTTGCCGGGGATAAATGGCGCGATGCCACGCCGCGTAATGGCCGCGGTGGCTGGCGGCGGCCGCAGCTGCGCTCTGCAATAGCCGGCGTTCTTGGCGCGCTTCTCGCTCCCCCGCCGCGCCGTCGGGCGTCCAACTGGCGTCATACAACACAGCCGACGCGCAGCTACCCGTCCCATTATTAATGGCGTAGCGCTTCGTGCGTGCTAACTGAGCGAGCCCAAACTGGTTACGAATCCAGACGATTTGTCAGTGCATTACTGTCTCAATTATTCTGGTACGCGATAGGGAGGGAAAAATCCAAGAAATTATACCACATGGGGAAAGTCTCGCAGAATGCTTGCACACGCGTACCAACCAGTACCCAATGCCACATGGTAACAGTTGCTGACTGAGAAATTCTGTACCAGTTTTTATACCACATGTTTGTTCCTCATTTCTGTCGGCATTGTTATTAAAATGGCACTGATCGCGTTTCCTATTTTCTACAATAACGCAATATTTTAAAGCAACAGAAATTTTACGAATAAAAATTACTCCTTTCATAAAATGGTTTATTTAAAAAACAGAAAATTTTAACTCTGCTGCTGTGATTAATTGATATTTTGTTTTTTGTACCTGGTTATTAGTAAAAAGTGAAAAACATGTTTTAATCGAGACCAAACAAATACCGAAAAATACTGGTTATTTAGAACTAAAATACGGGTGTGTAATCACGACATTGAGAGGATGGCCAGGAAATTGATTCTGCTTCATTTCACTATATTCTATTGCCGCGCGGAACGACGACATGAGATGCAGCAGAAATAGATAAATTAGGTACTACGTTACTAAAAACTTTAAGTATGTATAATTTCTAAAAATGAAGTGGCGTAAGCGATGTAGAACAAATCAGACACTGTCTGTTCTGACATGAAACTACAAATAATGAAAACTATGTATGAATTAAGCAAGTATCCACTTCATAAGAAGCGATGTTAAAACGTACAAGGACACCTAATTCCCAATCTAAAGCTAAATAAACTCTTACGAACTTGGTATCTGAAGTGGTGCATTACCTACCAGCATTCTTGTTGACACTCAGTGTCTTAGAAACACGAACTCCAAATGCGACAGTGAATTTCTCTCAACAGGACGTTTCTGCTCTTTCGGATGTTAAATCTACATTGATAGTCTGCAGATCATTGTGAAGTGAATGGCAGAGGGAATTTCTCACTGTATCGTTTATTAGGGATCCTTTCCGTTCCATTCAGTATGGGGCGCGGAAGAACGACTATTTAAATCTCTCTGTGCGCACTACAATTGATGTGACCTTGTTCTCTCAGTCCATACGGGAGAGAAGCGTAGGGGGTGTAGTATATTCCTAGATTCATCATTTAAATTTGGTTTTTGAAACTTCGTACATAGTAACTATTCTTATTATGTGGACGTCTTCTAATAAGGAATTGCAAATTGTGGTGATATGATAGTTTCCTGCTTAAATTAAATGACATTAGGCTCGTAACTAGAAATAAGTACATATTTCTTAATCACATACAGATCGATAGATGTATTTTGCCTGACTACAACGCGCCGGACGAGGAAAGCAACAGGAATCTGCAAGCACGCTGAAGTTGTTTGCTTTGAGACTTGAGTTCTACACCCAGACCAGTGGTATTCAGACAGTATAGATCTCACTGGTTTAGACCACATCGTGAAATGATAAATGATAAGAGAAATGCGGAAGAAATAATAGGAGAAATAATTGAAATAGTAGCTCATAAGTAAGAGATTAAAATGTCTAAAATGTTTTAATATAATAATAAATTGCTTATTTAAGCACTTATTATATCACTTTAACATTACAACCAAGAAACTGCATTAGTCAGAAAACTTAAGCAGAACATATCGCACCCCGGCACAACTAAAAAAGGCTATAGACGGCATAATTCGGCTTAAAGAATTAGTCATTTAAAATTGTTGAAGTAGTATAAGCTTCCCTTAAATTTCAATAAAGTATTATTGGCAGTAAAATCTATTATTTTTTTCTTGCACGTTTGAGCACTTCACACGTATTATTCAGCGACACATACTAAAATTGCTGTTTTTCGACCTGTGTCACTTTTCTTGCCGCGATGCGATGTGTCATTCAACAGTCAAACATTTTATTTTCGTCATATCACTTCTTCTGACGCTCTTGTCTGTAGAACCTCTTCGGGTCTGGAGCAGAAAGATGAATCAGTTGCGACGCAGTTGTACTTTAGTATTTAGATCGACATCTACATCTATACCTTGCTTCCCATTTTGCACAGTGTATCGGTGAGTACTGCATGAACCATTCTCAAAAAATGGTTCAAATGGCTCTGAGCACTATGGGACTTAACATCTTAGGTCATCAGTCCCCTAGAACTTAGAACTACTTAAACCTAACAAACCTAAGGACATCACACACATCCATGCCCGAGGCAGGATTCGAACCTGCGACCGTAGCAGTCCCACGGTTCCGGACTGCAGCGCCTAGAACCGCAAGACCACCGCGGCCGGCAACCATTCTCACTTCCCCCATGTCCTACTCCAGTAATGAATAGTGTGAAGGATGAACGATTGTTGGTAAGCATTCATATGAGCTCGAATCTTTTTAATTTTTCCTTCTAACTCTTCTGTGAGGTATATACAGGAGGAAGCAATTCGATGGTTGCCCTTCCAGAAAACCGCGCACTCAAACGTATGCTCAAAGCCGTCTTTGTTGCGTGAACCACAGAAGTTGGAGGAATATATCCGTTACACTATCGCGCTCACTAAACGGACCCGTGAAGAAATACGCAGCTCTTTTTCAGATTATCACTAGTTTCTCTGTCAATCCTACCTGGCAAGAGTCCGTGACTCATAAGCAACGTTCTAACGTGAGTTTTGTAAGCTCATGGATGGACTATGCTTCTGAAGAATCTTTCAATGAATCTTAGTCTTGCATTTCTCTTTACTATAATTGTTTTTTTTATGGTCGTTCCACTTAATGTCACTCCGTATGCGTACTGTGAAACAGTTCTCAGTAACAAGCTAGATACTTAATCTCTTAATTTTTTTCAAATTTTTCTACTCATATAGTACCTGTAGTAAATTGGTCGACACTGTTGTAATCATACAATAATGGTTATTACCGCCTACTCATTCGCAATGTGTTTTATGCGACTTCTCCATATACAGTGTGTCCATACTCAAAGTTGCAGTTTCAAAGCTCTTTAGAAAGAGAACCATTGCTCAGAATGACGTCAAATTTCAACAGCATATTACTGACGCAGGGGGAACGTCATGGATTAAAAAAATTGTGACCAAAATTTGACCAATATATGGTGGCCCTTTAAGTGTCAGAATATACACACCAACAGACGCGAGGCACACGGCTGTTTCACAGTTTGCTTCCGAGGTGGTCAACAGCACTGTCTCCATAAAGGATCGCGTGCTATTGGTAAATCTCCTTTACAAGAGCTGCGACTCTGCGCCGGTAGCCCTGCAGAAGTTCCGGACACACAGGCGTATAAAAAAGGCGCTTGTGCGACGTCTCGTAAGGGTCTGGAAAAACTGAACATAAAATTCGAAAAGACACTTTCTTTTGAAGTAAAATGTGGCAGAGGGAGAAAATAAGTTAACCCGACAATTGTCGAACATGTGACCACAGTGTTGTAAGTGGACGAGGGGGGGGGGGGGGGGGGGGAGGTCGATCGGTGGTGCGCAAATATACACCGTACGGGGAACTGCCCGAACGTTGGACATGCCTGGAAACCCAGTGCATAAAATCCTACGAAACGTCCTATTCACACAAAATCAACCATACGTATGTTTTTGGATAGGGTCCGCCTATAGCAAAGCACGGTTTGGTTTTTTAACGCAAATATGTTTCACTGAAGTTGCATCTTCAGTGGGCTTTTTATTTTTCATCTGTTAAGGATAAAGAATGTTCTTTACTGTTTGTATACATGTAACTATTAGCTTTTAAATCGTCATTACAGATATTAAAAAAAAAACATAAATTGTGAGTTAATACCTGTTTACCACATGGTGTGGTTTTTCTGATGTGTTTCTACAGTGACTGTTTTGTTTCACAGTTTGTCATCTGCAACCACTTACACCTTAAAGTAGATAAATTGTTTAAGCAAAAATTACGATTTGAAATTCTGTGTGTGTGTGTGTGTCTATTTACATAATGTTTCACTTACATTTTTCTTTTTCCTCACCTTCATTACTGTCAACTACTATACATTGAGCTGCCGCTCTCACTGTCACTGCCACTGTTTACCAGCTGTAAAAACAAACATGGCGGGCAGTGGAACAGGTGAAGGTGCAAAAACGAGCTGGCTGACAGTGGAACAGTTGAAGGTGTTCCTGGTGGTTGTTCTGAATTTTTCAGAGATGTCTGTGATTTTTGTGTGTGTGTGTGTGTGTGTGTGTGTGAGAGAGAGAGAGAGAGAGAGAGAGAGAGAGAGAGAGAGAGAAAGAGAGAGACAGTAGGTTTTAGGATCTGTGTGTGTGTGTGTGTGTGTGTGTGTGTGTGTGTGTGTGTGTGTGTGTGTGTGTAGGTGTGTGTGTGTGCGTGTGTGAAAAGGGAGGGAGGGGGGAGGGAGGGGGGAGGGAGGGAGGGAGAGAGAGAGAGAGAGAGAGAGAGACAGTAGTGACAGTAGGTTTTAGGACTTTTTTGTGTGTGTGTGAGGGGGGGGGCTGTGGTGGTGAAAGGGGGGGGGGTGAGCTCTATAGGTTATACTTGTCTAATAGTTCCCTATCCAAAAACATACGTATTGTTAAAGCAAACAGGAGGAAAAATGAGCTTCAACCCCAAGATGAAAATCAACCATGTTCAAGAGATGATTCCAGCTGATCTGCCAGCAAGACAAACGTTCGCTCTGGAATTTCTTGCTCGCGTTAAAGTGCACAACGAATGGCTATGATACATTCAAGGACATCTCAATACGAGAACTGCAGAATGTGGGCACGGAAAATGCTCACTCACATCAACCGGTACCATTTCATTCTGCGAAGATGACTGTGCGTTGAGGGTTGGCGTCGTCGTTTATCGTGGGGCCGTATTTTTTCGAGGTGATGAGGCCTGCACATGCTGTTGCCTGTACCGTCACTGGTAAATGATATGAGAGTCTTTTGCGCCCAAAGTTTTTCCAGCCCTTCGACAGCGTGGATACGTGGGTAGGATCAATTTCGTGCAAGATGGCGCTCCTCGGCATACTGCACAACCAGTCAAGGGGCTGTTGCAGAGGTATTTCGGAAACGGCAGAATTATCATTTCCCTGCAGTCTGGTCGTCCAGATACCTGATCTTGATCCTGTGGCTTCTAGGTGTGGGATTATCTGAATTATGGTGTGTTCAGTGGCCCAAATGCGAACGTAGCTGAATGGAAAACACGAACTGCGCAACGCATTCTGAACGTGAAACCCGAGACACTCCATCTGTCGTGGAACTAGATGTTTCTCGACTTCAAAAAATGGCTCTGAGCACTATGGGACTTAACGTCTGAGGTCATCAGTCCCCTAGAACTTAGAACTACTTAAACCTAACTAACCTAAGGACATCACACACATCCATGCCCGAGGCAGAATTCGAACCTGCGACCGTAGCGGTCGCGCGGTTGCAGACCGAAGCGCCCAGAACCGCTCGCCACTCCGGCCAGCTCCTCGACTTCATCTTGTGGCAGAAAACGGTGGTTGGCGTACTGAATATGTCTTGCGTCAGTTTCCCAACAATTACGAGAAACCGATGTAATTTTGCTTTTTTGCAGGTTTTGGCAACAGGACAATTCAAAACTGACGTCGTGTTGCTTTTTATGTGGATTTTGGCCTCAAAACATAAAAAAAAGTTGGAAGGTAGAAGACGATGGCAGAGCACTTGCCCTCGAAAGGCAAAGGTCCCGAGTACGAGTCTCGGTCCGGCAAACAGTTTTAATCTGCCAGGAAGTTTCAAAACAGTGTTCACTCCGCTGCAGAGTGACTATCTCATTCTGGTGATTTCAGAATCGATTTTTCCCATCCGATGAAGTACGACCTTGCCGTGGTGGAAGGGCTTACCTAACAGTGCCACAACTGTTGACTGTCGAACTTGTGCAGTCATGCAGGTACGGGTGGTGTAATGTGCAATCAAACCATAGCTGTTGTAATGTGGTTCGTCTGTCATTTGTAGTCTACCCCATTTATGTTAAGACGCTTACAGCGCCATGTATTAGTAAAATTTCCTTTTAACTTCTTTAGTTCCATGACGTTTCCTTGCGTCAATAATATGCTGTTCAAATGCGGCGTCATTCTGAGCAGTGGTTTTCATTCTACAGCGTTTTGAAACTGGAACTTTATTTATGGACGCCCTGTCCAACAGCATAATCTATTAACAGCGTCATGGATGGTTCAAATGGCTATGAGCACTATGGGACTTAATATCTGAGGTCATCGGTCCCCTAGAACTTAGATCTACTTAAACCTAACTAACCTAAGGACATCACACACATCCATGCCCGAGGCAGGATTCGAACCTGCGACCGTAGCGGTCGCGCGGTTCCAGACTGAAGCGCCTAGAACCGCTCGGCCACACTGGCCGGCCAGCGTCACGGAGATTCTGGGGTTATCCTTAGTGTCATTCGTATACACTGTTAACAGTAATGCTCCGGTAGCACTACTTTGCAGTACGTCGAAAGCTACTTTCAAATCCGAAAATTTCTCTCTACGACCGACACAATAATGGACATCCTAAAGAATGGAACGACACCACCACTACAGCCGCCAACAGATAGGACGACATGCTGCGTTCTGTTTGCTAGGAACTCTTCAGTACAATAACAAAGCTGGTCTGATACTCGTCCGCTCGTATTTTATTAATTCGGCTACAATACGGAACTACACTGTAAGCTTTCTATAGGTCAGGGAACGTGAGCTCACCTGGGCTAAAGGATCTGCTGCCAGCGGCGGAAAATAAATTTCCAATGTTAATTATAATCAATATAGAAAATCAGCTCCCCTCGTCTTCTCTCCGGCCATCCAGTCATATGACGGACTATATTTACGTTGCTTGTAATGTATTGTAGGGGCATTGGTCCAAACAGTATATTAGAGTTCAAGCTGCTTGGGTTTATGTATCCTTATTAAGGCTATTTGAAAAAGTAGTCGAGACATAGTTTTGTCAGTCTGCAATATATCGACGTCTACAACGCAGAAGAGTTTTATGGAAAAGCTACAGTTTAACTTCTTTCCGAGGACGAGTTGACTAAGAGACAGGACACTAACTTGTATGGGTCCAGAATAAGGAAACCATGCAGAAATTTGTCTTAAACCATTTAGGGAAACCAAGCAAAACTTAAATGTGGATGACTGCACATGGTTTTAAACATCACTCCTCCCGAATGTGAGTCCAGTAACCGAATAACACCAGCGTAATCAGGTGTGAAGTTATTCAACACTTACGCAGTTTTTAAGGGTGAATCGTAAATGTTTTAGGAACAGGCAACATGGAGTACTTTAAGTTAAAAATTCATTAAAAAATATGCACATTTTTTAGCGGGAGCAGCGTTACGGCTGTTTGAATATTGTGTATGAAATAAACCCCACAAAATGTGGCCAAAGAGACAAAATGCTTTGGAGATAAAATACACGAATAATTTAGGGCAGTGGAAATTAAAACTTCAAAAATACCACCACCGATTTCAGTACGGTTTTCAGCTCTCTTCACACCATGGATCCTCATGTACTTTTATGGAATTGAATCTGTCCATAATGGAATAATACGTGTTTGGTGTTTAAGGTTTCTTTGTAAACTTAGTTTTTTATTCATCCAAGTAAAAAACTACCACAGTAAGGTCCCGGCGACCATGGTGATCAATGAACGTTGGTCAGACTGAAGGATTCAGACAATGTGTCAGATGACGAGTGACTATGACAACTTCCTCAGTCTTTCAGCCACAGAAATCACTTCGAGTAATAGCGACCAGTTATCTGTATGATGTGTGAAATGTGTTGGCCTGTAAACTCGTCCAGTACGATGAGATTCCCTGTTATCGCATTGTCGATCACACCGCGGCATTTACTTTCAGAGAATGACTACTAATAACGTGTCGGCAATATATGATGTTAATTTTCGTTGCGGGAACGAAATGAGTTTTGCGCGTAATTGATTCCATCACTCGTGAACGTAACTTCATCAGAAAACAGTATTAATAGGATTAAGTGACGATTAGAAATTATTCATCGATATAAATTTCAGAAGCCAACCTACATCACCTGCGTGAATTTATTCCAGCCGCTGATGACGAAAATAATGCGGCGCCATATTTGCCTAGCGTGTACATGGTACTGCAGGGAGATCTCTGATATGAACTGAAACAACTTATGATTCACGCACACACATACATACAAACAAACACACACACACACACACACGTTGAATTTGGTGCTTGAGATTAGGGAACTATCTGCGAGATTCTCCATAAAGAGCAAAACATTACAGAACATGTAAACGTAATTCATATCAGCATATTCAGCATGTACTGACATGTAGGGCATTGTCTTACTAAAAGACCACATAGCAATATAGTTTTTAAAACTTTTATATTTATGGTGCATGAAGTTCAGCACTCAGATATCAAAGCACCAAAGCAGTTCGACGTAGTTTTAAAAATTCCCGAAAAAATCCACTTTGAAGTTTTCCGAGGGTCTTTAACTCACTAAATCACGGGCCACGTGACACTGTAGTACAAGGCTCGCCTACCACGTGGGTAACCTGGGTTTGATTCCTGCCCAGTGCGAAGTTTTTAACAAAGCTGGATGCTCTACGACCGTTTCTGTGAAACATAAAACACATAAAGATGAAGAATATGGTAGCGTTCGAGGCTGGTAATTACGGGACCACTGGTTCCAGTCTCGTTTCTGTCGTTATATGTTCTCGTTTATTTTTTTCCGTTTGACTCGAATAAATGCGCCAATTAAATATAAAATTCATAAAATATTTGACAATAAACACATATCTAACTGTATATTTTTTAATGAAAAATGCCTGTCTTCTTACTTCTAATTACATATTGCACACAAAAGTTCAGTTTTCATTGGAAATATAAATTCTTAATTACCGATATTCTGTAAAAGATTGCTAATAAAGAATGTTTAAATTTAAAAAAATAACTGGCTACACGCGCTCTCAGGGTTCCGTACAAATTACGAATATAGAGAGGTAATCGACCCCAGGAATCGAAAATCTCTACTGTTTTTGCCTGTTGTCGGCACTTGTGCTGGCAAGATATCGGTCCCGGGAATTCCAAGACATTCGAGTATGTTTTCTGTCTGAAGTCGGATAGCAAATGACAAAAGAATTTTTGTGTGTAAAGCAATTATAAATTAATAATTTCCGGACTTTCTCCTTAACTTTTACTGTGAAACCTTGTTTCTTACCAAACTGCATGGTTTGTAGGTCAATGGGAACTAACATACAGGTTTTGGTAAGAGAGTTTCCCTGAATCAAAATATGACATAAATCGCCGTACCTTTTGATTACATTGACTTCGAAGCTTACATTTATTACAGTCCCAAGCGACCTTACTCGTTGTATGCGACAAAGATTTCAACTTGATACGTCTGCCCCTTCCTGGAAAAAGAAGTCTTAACGGACGGACGGAGAGACAGAGAGACTAATAAAAAGTGACAAATTTTTGTGCAATGTTACTTATAATCCGTATTGATTGCAAATATTTATTCACATGACCGATTTCGGTTCCTCTAGATCTTCAGATCTGCAAATTTCGGTTACAGGAGTATCTCGTCCATACTTAGCAACCTCCACATGCTGCGTCACATTGAATGTGACTCAGCATGTGGAGGTTGCATAGTATGGACGAGTTGCCCCTGTAACCGAAATTTTCAGATCTGAAGATCTAGAGGAACCGAAATCGGTCATGTGAATAAATATTTGCAATCAATACGGATTATAAGTAACAATGCATAAAAAAGTGATTGCGGTATCCCTGCAGACATTATGTCTGTTTTTGCAAAGATAAATTTTTGTGTGTGGTATAATTGCAAATTAAACTCCACCATTGTCGGTCCCAAGTCCGGGGCCTCATCTCCCAAGTGATGATGAAGGAGGAGGGGGAGGAATGAGGAGAGGGAGGAATAACACCTCGTAGAAAAACCTGGGTCCATCTGACTCCGGATGGTAGCACCCGGTAAGGACCCCTGCCTAGGGTTGCCAGGCGAAACCTGGTCAATGGCCTCAAAGGCGGAAGAGGAAACTGAAATTCCAAACGGCGCTAAGAGCGGAAGAACTCCCTCGAGGACTCACAATCTTCGATGTATTTGCTTGTGGTCCTCTGACTACTACCAAAATAAGTTTCATCAATCATGGAAGTGTGTGATATAAATTATGTTACCCCAGGTGGACGATCCACCATACGTCAGTACGTCAGCACACTTCCGGATTCTGGGGAGTCTGCAACACTTCACAAAGGCCAGTCGGTGTGTCTTGGGATTTCATTCAAATTTCAACGTAAACAACCGACGTACTTAGCAACTTTTAATGTAAACTCATTGTGGAAGACTGGAAAACTAAAACATGTTACATATACGCTAAAGAATCACAACACACTAACAGCGGCCATTCTAGAAACTCGATACATGGCTACATATATATTCGACTCCGAAGCGCTTAGGATGTACAAGGGGAAAATGAGACCGAGAATGATAAAAAATGCACCACATCTAGGAACAGCCTTCATAGTCGACAAAAAAAATCTTGAACTCAATACTCGACTTTGATTCTCCATCGGAAAGTTTCCCATGTCGTACATTCACAAGAACAAACAAAATCTACGCAATAATCAATGCCTATACGCCTATAAATGAAGATAACAAGAAAAACAAAGAAAAAATAGTAGAAGCTTAACGCTCAGATTGGTACAGAAAAACAAGAAAATTGTTGGGGATTAACCTTCCCACAAAAGAAAGAACAGAAATGGCAACAGGCTATAGAACTTTGCTAAGTACACCACCTAATTCTTAAATCTACAGGTTTCAAAAAACTACCACGAAAACGGAAGACATGGACATCCCGAAATTCCAACCTAGGGGAATTTCAGCTTAATCGTGTGGCAATCAAGAAAATTTCTCGCAAAGAAATCATGAATGTTACTCAGGGTTATAATCTTGGATTCGGTCCACTACTTCTCTAAAATTAAGTTCATAGTCGTCCCAAACAGAAAACGCAGAGTGAAAAAAATCAAGGGCCGAAAGTACGACATGGAAAAAATAACAAAATCAGATGAATTCAAATAAGTAACAGAAACGATTCAGACCCAGAGGTGGCAGTATATCAAGGAAAATATCATTACTACGGCCGAACGGATAGCTGCCAACATAAAAAGGAAAAAATGAGCCTGGTGGTCGCTTTAATGTGACGCCCTCATTCAAAAAAGAAAACAGGCATGGCAAAATTGTAAATCACAGAAAACAGAAGAAAGAAAATTAAATTTCATTGCAGTTAGAAAACTGGTAGATAAAAATACACTCCTGGAAATGGAAAAAAGAACACATTGACACCGGTGTGTCAGACCCACCATACTTGCTCCGGACACTGCGAGAGGGCTGCACAAGCAATGATCACACGCACGGCACAGCGGACACACCAGGAACCGCGGTGTTGGCCGTCGAATGGCGCTAGCTGCGCAGCATTTGTGCACCGCCGCCGTCAGTGTCAGCCAGTTTGCCGTGGCATACGGAGCTCCATCGCAGTCTTTAACACTGGTAGCATGCCGCGACAGCGTGGACGTGACCCGTATGTGCAGTTGACGGACTTTGAGCGAGGGCGTATAGTGGGCATGCGGGAGGCCGGGTGGACGTACCGCCGAATTGCTCAACACGTGGGGCGTGAGGTCTCCACAGTACATCGATGTTGTCGCCAGTGGTCGGCGGAAGGTGCACGTGCCCGTCGACCTGGGACCGGACCGCAGCGACGCACGGATGCACGCCAAGACCGTAGGATCCTACGCAGTGCCGTAGGGGACCGCACCGCCACTTCCCAGCAAATTAGGGACACTGTTGCTCCTGGGGTATCGGCGAGGACCATTCGCAACCGTCTCCATGAAGCTGGGCTACGGTCCCGCACACCGTTAGGCCGTCTTCCGCTCACGCCCCAACATCGTGCAGCCCGCCTCCAGTGGTGTCGCGACAGGCGTGAATGGAGGGACGAATGGAGACGTGTCGTCTTCAGCGATGAGAGTCGCTTCTGCCTTGGTGCCAATGATGGTCGTATGCGTGTTTGGCGCCGTGCAGGTGAGCGCCACAATCAGGACTGCATACGACCGAGGCACACAGGGCCAACACCCGGCATCATGGTGTGGGGAGCGATCTCCTACACTGGCCGTACACCACTGGTGATCGTCGAGGGGACACTGAATAGTGCACGGTACATCCAAACCGTCATCGAACCCATCGTTCTACCATTCCTAGACCGGCAAGGGAACTTGCTGTTCCAACAGGACAATGCACGTCCGCATGTATCCCGTGCCACCCAACGTGCTCTAGAAGGTGTAAGTCAACTACCCTGGCCAGCAAGATCTCCGGATCTGTCCCCCATTGAGCATGTTTGGGACTGGATGAAGCGTCGTCTCACGCGGTCTGCACGTCCAGCACGAACGCTGGTCCAACTGAGGCGCCAGGTGGAAATGGCATGGCAAGCCGTTCCACAGGACTACATCCAGCATCTCTACGATCGTCTCCATGGGAGAATAGCAGCCTGCATTGCTGCGAAAGGTGGATATACACTGGACTAGTGCCGACATTGTGCATGCTCTGTTGCCTGTGTCTATGTGCCTGTGGTTCTGTCAGTGTGATCATGTGATGTATCTGACCCCAGGAATGTGTCAATAAAGTTTCCCCTTCCTGGGACAATGAATTCACGGTGTTCTTATTTCAATTTCCAGGAGTGTATAAAAGGATTAAGAACACTCGTGAAAATAAAACTCTTCTCCAAACTGATGAAGAATTTACTAAAAACAGGACAAGAGGCTTTCACAGAACATTCAAACGACGGTTATCAAGATACAAAGCTCCTACCCTACAATTTCGAGATGTAAATGGGACCATCGCTCACAGTAACACAGAAAATTGCAAGATATTAGCAGGTTACTTTGAGAAGTTCCTGGATTGTGAAACCATCCTTGAAAAATTTGAATCTCACCCAAATAACAATGAGAAGCCAGATTCAGAACCACCAACGACTGAAGAGCTACAAGAGGTAATTTGAGAACTGAAAAACAACAAATCGTTCAGAGAAAACCAACGTGTTTTCGATAAAATCTGGAAAGAACAAGCGATCCCCGCAGAATGAAAACAGCTCTGATCCACCCTATTCACAGGAAAGGCTTAAAGACAGATCCCAACAAGTACAGAGGATTATCACTGCTGGATATAACATACAAGATTCTTTCTAAAATCCTTCTGAACGGGACAGAGCTGCAATTGGACCCGCAAATCGGAGAATACTAGGTAGGTTCTAGAAAGGGCAGGTCATGCTCGGAACAAATACTAAACCTCATAAACGTTATCACAAACGAAAAATGAAGGGTAAAGACATATGTAATCTCCTTTGCTGGTTTCAAAAAAGCATATGATCGATTGACAGAGAATCTCTGTCACTAGTCCTGGAAGGAATGAGTTTGAATAAGAAAACAAGTAATTTCATAAAAGCGACCCTTACAAATACACATTCGAAAGTTAAGTTCATGGGTGAACTATAAGAACGCCGGCCGAAGTGGCCGTGCGGTTAAAGGCGCTGCAGTCTGGAACCGCAAGACCGCTACGGTCGCAGGTTCGAATCCTGCCTCGGGCATGGATGTTTGTGATGTCCTTAGGTTAGTTAGGTTTAACTAGTTCTAAGTTCTAGGGGACTAATGACCTCAGCAGTTGAGTCCCATAGTGCTCAGAGCCATTTGAACCATTTTTTGAACTATAAGAACGCTTCGAAATAAAAACGGGGGTAGGATCTCACCGTTGCTGTTCAATCGTGCGCTTGAGAAAGTAGTAAGAGAATGGAACACAAATATAAAGAGTGATATACGATTGCGTTGCAAAAAGAAGAAGCTTGAAGCAAATTTGCTTGCTTTGCAGATAATATGGTCCTGTTTGCCGAAACAATGGAAGAAGCACAGGAGCAAATCATTGAACTAAAGAAACAAGCAGCTAAAACAGGTCTTCACACCTCATTTGAAAAAACTGAAGTCATGACAAACATCAAGAACTGCCATAACACTTCAAAGTCCAGAAACAAAAGACTGAAGCAGTAAAAGAAATTAAATATCCCTGGGAATGGATTAGTTGGCATGCTGGGGAAACTAAAGCAATGGAATGACGAAAAAATAAAATTGAACTGACCTTCCAAGTAACAAAAGATACATACAACAAAAAACCCCTTTCACGAGGGTCCAAAATTACACCTTACAAGACAGCGATTAAGCCAGAAGCACTGTATGCAGCAGGAACACTAAACATGAACTTCAAACGCTTAATGGAGACACTTGAGATAATGGAAATAAAAATTTTAAGGAAAATCATAGTACTAAAATTCAAAGATAATAAGACAGTATACATCGATATAGAGATTCTATCCAAGAAAATCGGAAAACTTTCGGATCCAGCACGAAAAGGGAGGACAAATTTTTACGGGCATCTTCTCAGAATGAATTCTAACAGAATAACCAAACAAATCTTTGACTTTTTCCGTAACCGCAAAACAGAACCCAACTGGTTTAAAGAAACTTAGAAAGATCTAGCAGAACTGAAGATTTCAGAAAAATCACTGACCGATCGAACAGCTAAATTAATTACTAAAGATGAAAACATAAGATTCCAAGACAAATGTACACAAAAACCTAAACACATCATCTCGGAAGAAGAGAAGAAAAGAAGAGCAGAAAGAATGAAGAAATACTAGGCACTCAGTAAAGAACAACACATGCACAAAAAAAAAGATTGATCCAACGTACCACAAAGAGGGATTTTTTCCCTTTAGTTGTACTGTGAAATCTTGCTTCTTGCCAAATTTCAGTAATTCGAGGTCAACGGAAAGTATCCCACAGGTTTTGATGCACGAGTTTGCGTGTAACAAAATATATGACGTAAATGGCCGTATCTTTTGACTACTTTAAAGTTGTCGGACAGACAGACGACAGAGGGGTCATATTAATGTTCAGTTTTTACCGACTGAGGTACGGAATCCTAAGAAAATGAGAAATTAACTTTTTCATCTTTTTTATTTTACACATTGCAGAAATTGTTGCAGAGCTTCGTTTGAAAAATTGCATAAGCTGAGTATTCAAACCAAGTCAGTCACATGGCACGTGGCAGGTAAGAACTCTATCACAGAGCCACATCACCTCTCAAAAATGTATCCTTGCTTTAGTTTATTAACGATACTCCGAAAACTTAGAAGATGATTTTTTCGAATAATTGTTAGAGTCGCATTGAACGGTTTTGATAGTATGACATTTGTGTTCTGAGTTTCACCAAACATAGATATAAAAAATTACAAAAATCAGATTGCTGTCTAGTCTCTTTGTTAGGTAGCTAGTAAGTGATCTAACAAATATTTTGCACCACCTGTATATCTACGATCGAGTGTGGTATTAAGTTCTAAGGGAAGAGAGAAGAAGAGAAAAAGCGTTAAACACTTTACTGTGAAACGAAAAAAAAAAAAAACTACAATAAAATGGCTCTGAGCACTATGGGACTCAACTTCTGAGGTCATTAGTCCCATAGAACTTAGAGCTAGTTAAACCTAACTAACCTAAGGACATCACACACATCCATGCCCGAGGCAGGATTCGAACCTGCGACCGTAGCGGTCTCGCGGTTCCAGACTGCAGCCCCTAGAACAGCACGGCCACTTCGGCCGGCCAACTACAATAAATGCAGTCTGTCAATAGTGTACATATTTCTACATCTGCGGTATAAAACTCAGCTGCTGCATGACATTAAACACAGAGTTCTTTCATCTCTTCGCTGTATCACGCTTGGAGCCTACTTCACGTGCTGCCCACAGGGCGAAGGAGACACTGCTGCTCAGTCCTGCCACTATCTTCGACACTGACACTCCACTGGCTGTCCAGCGTGTGAGGAAAATTCTTGTGACTGGTTCCAAGTATGCTCGATCAGACTGATGTGAGCACGTACTATAGGTACTCATTACATATGATTGACAGCTGCTTCCTGGAGGGAAGTGTTTATGAGGTGATGTGTGCGAGTGCATTATGATACTGAAAGACGAATCCATCGCCAAAATGTTGACTGTAACGGTGGACAACAGGTTGGGGGATACGGTCGCAATACTGCACAGGCCTCAGATTATTATTCTCGACAGTGTAGCGACAACGCCCTCAGGCGACCCGTTGCAGCCAGTCAGGAGGTGTGCATACCATCCACCTGCGTAATTCTGCAGCTTCTTCTCCTTGTCCTATTGAGTACGCCTTCCTCTGTTTCTCCACCTCATTCCGAGGATGTACTGCACCTCTTGGATGGTCGTCTGTACAGTCGTCCAGGTTTATAAATTTTAACTAGTCGTGTGAGGTCCATCCTTTCCACATGATCCTTCCAATTTATTTTTCTTGTCTTCCTCCATTTATTATATGTTTTATTTCACACTGATGCATTAAGTGGTACATGGTTTTTGCTTGTACCTGCCTTAGTACCTTCATTTCCATTGCCCTTAAGTATCGTTTCATGTTTTTCTTTTTCCTCCTAGTTTCTGCCGCACGTGTCATAACAGGACGCACCATTGTTTTATGTACGAGGGATATTCAGTAAGTAATGCAACACATTTTTTTCTGAAAGTAGGTTTTATTCAGAATTCCAATACACCATATTATTCCCCACTATTTGGGCTAGAAAACCCTATTATTCAACATAGTCTCCGTTCAATGCGACGACGCACGCCTCATTGGAAGGGCCTGTAGGTCCGCGTGGTACCACTCTACTGGTCGACGTCAGAGCCAACGTCTTCCTGCACCAGTAACCTCCCCATCATCCACGTACTGGACTACCATCCTTCATTGGGCCATACAGATGGAAGTCGGAATGTGTGACGTCCAGACTACAGAGCAGGTGAGGAAGAACAGTCCAATGAAATTTTGTGAGCTCTTCTCGAATGCGCAGACTTGTGTGAGGTCTTGCGTTGTCATAGAGAAGGAGAAGTTCGTTTGCATTTTTGTGGCGACGAATACGCTGAAATAGTTTCTTCAATTTTCTAAGGGTATCCCAACACACTAAAGAGTTGATAGTTGCGCCATAAAGGAGGACATCACAAGAGAGTTGTGCAGCGAGGTGTTTGATTGTGATCCGTCGATCACCTCAAATGAGAGTGTCTGCACGTTCCAACACTGCAGGAGTCACAGCTGTGAATAGCAGGCCGGCACGTGGGCGATGGGTTACGTTTGTGCGAACTTGCGATGATCCCGCCCGACGATTCAAATGGTTCAAATGGCTCTGAGCACTATGAGACTTAACTTCTGAGTTCATCAGTCCCCCAGAACTTAGAACTACTTAATCCTAACTAACCTACGGACATCACACACATCCATGCCCGAGGCAGGATTCGAACCTGCGACCGTAGCGGTAGCGCGGTTCCAGACTGAAGCGCCTAGAACCGCTCGGCCACTCCGGCCGGCCCCGCCCGACGACTCACCGTCCTTTTGTTCACTGCCAGGTCTCCGCAGACACTCTGCGGGCGCCTATGATTATCTGTGATGCTTTGTTTTTCCACCAGTGAGGCTACATAAAGCGCCGCTACGTATCGAAACTTCATGACACCACAGGTGCTGAAGTGGGAGTATTCAACAATGACCCACAAAAAACTCCATATTTTTTCAGGCGAAAGTGGCCGAGAAAAAAATATGTTGCCTCAGTTATTGAATGCCCCTCGTATTTTTATTTTCTGCCGGTGGTCGAAAACGTTTTTCTCATACAGTATTCTGCAGGCTTCTGACTGCCCTTACTGCACTTGTCACCTGGTTCTTCACTTCCACTCTTAAGTATTTATAGCTGTTGATAACTGTCTCTAGATAACTGAAGCTCATCACTTGTTTAATTGTCACACCATTTAATTATAATTTACATCTTACAGATGTATCTAATATTACGACACTGTTCGATTTTTAGATGAGATTTCCAGGTTCAATCGCCCAGCTTACTTACTAAATGCTACAGCTGGGCGTTAAAAGAATGGTGACGTACCGTCCCGCAAGACAATGATCAGGATTGCTACATGCTGTGGCAAAAAGTTGTTATTCCGCAGGTGGCTACGTGACGGAAGCAGATTCCTGCCGTAACACACCTGGCCGGAAAAATTACACTGAAGTGACAAGAGTCATCTGGTACCTCCTAATATTGAGATGGATCTCTTTTGCTCAGCGTAGTGCAGCAACTCGATGTCGCATAGACACAAGAAGTCGTTGGATAGTCGTCCATAATTGCGAAAGAGTTGTCGGTGCAGGATTTTGTGAACAAACTGACTTCCCGAGTATGTCCAATAAATGTTTGATGGTGTTGGAACACGTGAGGCAATACTGACCCTACGACTTATCTTAGAAGCTAGATTAAGGAAAGGCAAACCTACGTTTCTAGCATATGTAGACTTAGAGAAAGCTTTTGACAATGTTGACTGGAATACTCTCTTTCAAATTCTGAAGGTGGCAGGGGTAAAACACAGGGAGTGAAAGGCTATTTACAAGTTGTACGGAAACCAGATGGCAGTTATAAGAGTCGAGGGACAGGAAAGGGAAGCAGTGGTTGGGAAGTGAGTGAGACAGGTTTGTAGCCTCTCCCAGATGTTATTCAATCTGTATATTGAGCAAGCAGTAAAGGAAACAAAAGAAAAATTTGGAGTAGGAATTAAAATCCATGGAGAAGAAATAAAAACATTGAGGTTCGCCGATGACATTGTAATTCTGTCAGAGACAGCAAAGGATCTGGAAGAGCAGCGGAACGAAATGGACAGTGTCTTGAAAGGACGGTATAAGATGAACATCAACAAAAGCAAAACGAGAATAATGGAATGTAGTTGAATTAAATCGAGTGATGCTGCGGGAATTAGATTAGGAAATGAGACGCTTAAGTAGTAAATGAGTATTGCTATTTGGGGAGCAAAATAACTGATGATGGTCGATGTAGAGAGAATATAAAATGTAGACTGGCAATGGCAAGGAAAGCGTTTCTGAAGAAGAGAAATTTGTTAACATCGAGTATAGATTTAAATGTCAGGAACTCATTTCTGAAAGTATTTGTATAGAGTGTAGCCATGTATGGAAGTGAAAAATGGACGATAAATAGTTTAGACAAGAAGAGAATAGAAGCTTTCGAAATGTGGTCCTACAGAAGAATGTTAAAGGTTAGATGGGTAGATCACATAACTAATGAGGAGGTATTGAATAGAATTGGGGAGAAGAGGAGTTTGTGGCACAACTTGACGAGAAGAGGGAACTGGTTGGTAGTACATGTTCTGAGGCATCAAGCGATCACAAATTTAGCATTGGAGGGCTGCGTGGAGGGTAAAAATCGTAGAGGGAGACCAAGAGATGAATACACTGAGCAGATTCAGAAGGATGTAGGTTGCAGTAGGTACTGGGAGATGAAGAACCTTACACAGGATAGAGTAGCATGGAGAGCTGCATCAAACCAGTCTCCGGACTGAAGACCACAACAACAACAACGGGTTTCATATTGGGTTATCTGGGACGCCAAATCATTCGCTCGGATTGTCCAGTATGCTGAAACTAATCGCTAACACTTGTGGCTCGGTGACATGCTTGGGAACATGAAGTCCATCAATGATTGGAAGTAGTCTCCAAGTAGCGGAACATAATCATTTGTAGTCATTGATTGGTTCAGTTGGACCAGTGGTCCCAGTGCGTACCAGGTAAACGTAGCCCACACCATTATGCAGCCACCACCAGCTTGCACAGTGTCTAATTAACAACTTGGCAGGCCACACCATTATTCAAAAACTACCTGCTTGCCCAGTGCCTTATTGAAAAATTGGGTCCATGGATTCGTGTGGTCTGCACCACACTCAAACCCTACCATCAGCTCTTAACAACTGAAATCGGGACTCATCTGACCAGGCCGCGGGTTTCCAGTCGTCTAGGGTCCAACCTTTATGGTCACCTGGCCTTGATAGGCGCTGCAGGCGATGGATGTCGTCAGCAAACGAACTCGCATCGGTCGTCTGCTGCCATAGCCCACTAAAGCCAAATTCTACTCACTGTCCTAATGGATACATTTAACGTACGTCCCCTATCGATTTCTGCGGTTATTTCATGCAGTGTTGCTTGTCTGTTAGCAGTGGCAACTCCACAGAGATATCGCTGCTCTCAGTCGTTAAGTGAAGATCGTCGGCCATGGTGTTGTCAGTGGTAAGAGGTAATGCCTGGAATATCATATTCTCTGCACACTCTTGACACTGTGAATCTCGAAATATTGAATTTCCTAACGATTTCCGAAATGGAATGTCCTCTGCTTCTAGCCCAACTACCATTCCGCGTACGAAGTCTGTTAATTCCTGTCGTGTGGTCATAATCATATTGGAAACCTTTTCACATGAACACCTGAGTACAAATGACATCCCTGCCAATGCACTGCTCTTTTATACGTTGTGTACACGATACTACCGCATCTCTATATGTGCATATCGCTGTCCCATGACGTTAGGCACCTCAGTGCACTTGTCTCAGTAGGCAGTTCATATGTTGAGGCTATACGGTAATAAACCAAATCATTAAAGTCGCCGCTTGTTTCTGTTGTAGATAGATGAAGCCTTCCCAGAATGAAATTTTCACTCTGCAGCGGAGTGTGCGCTGATTTTGAAACTTCCTGGCAGATTAAAACTGTGTGCCGGACTGAGACTCGAACTCGGGACCTTTGCCTTTCACAGGCAAGTGCTCTACCAAGACGAGATACTGGCGGAAGTAAAATTGTGAGGACGGGTCGTGAGTCGTGTATTGGTAGCTCTGATGGTAGAGCACTGGCCCACGAAAGTTAAAGGTCCTGAGTTCGAGTCTCGGTCCGGCACACAGTTTTAATCTGCCAGGAAGTTTCAAAATCAGTGCACACTCCGCTACAGAGTGAAAATCTCATTCTGGAAACATCCCCCAGGCTGTGGCTAAGCCATGTCTCCACAATATCCTATCTTCCAGTAGTGCTAGTCCCGCAGGTTTCGCAGGAGAACTTGTGTGAAGTTCGGAAGGTAGGAGACGAGGTGCTGGCGGAAGTAAAATTGTGAGGACTGGTCGTGAGTCGTGCTTGGGTAGCTCAGATGGTAGGGCACTTGCCCGCGAAACGCAAAGGTCCCGAGTTCGAGTCTCGGTCCGGCACACACTTTTAATCTGCCAGGAAGTTTCAGATGAAGCGTTTCATTAATGTATCCACGTGTTTTGTGAGGCTAATATTTTGATGCTTGATTGGGGCACGCCTAATACCTATTATTCAAGAAGACGTTTCCGTTGCACAACATTATATTTTTCTTATCTTTGCAGAATCTTATGTTTACCTTCCCTTTTCTGTAGGTCACCAGGAATCTGTCTTATACCATTGTAAGGGTATGCTACACAGCTCAACCGGTACCTCACGTCTCATCTGCGTATAAGGCGACATCAAGAATATGTATGATACTCCTCTCAATCAAAGATGTAGACCATTGGCAGTAAAGGAGTCTTTTTCATGACCCGCATCTTTCAATTCTTGAGCTGTTGTCACTTTAAACGGAAAGACTTTAAATATTTCTCTGACAGCTTTATGCACGTTTGGAAGCCTGATATCTTTTTCTTGTGACTACTTGCGCAATGGTTTTGCTGGGCTTTGCTGCAACTCGTCCGAAATACCCGATAGCTTCTGATCATTTAGCATAGGGCGCCGACCGGGGTGGCCGAGCGGTTCTACGCGCTACAGTCTGGAACCACGGGACCGCTATGGTAGCTGGTTCGAATCCTGCCTCGAGCATGGGTGTGTGTGATGTCCTTAGTTAGGTGTAAGTAGTTCTAAGTTCTAGGTGACTGATGACCTCAGAAGTTGTCCCATAGTGCTCAGAGCCATTTGAACCATTTAGCATAGGTGGTGTACAAGCACATTCGCCGTGTAGCAATGATCTTGTTTCTGGAAATTTCTTAGTAAGTCGACGAACTACTTTATGGTGACGTGCAGCCGCTTCGGGGAATTTTTCAGCAAGTGGCTCCTGTAGTAAATCTGCGTATTTATCGTCTTGTCGAGAAACATTTTGAACTAGAAGAGTACATTCCTCAGTTGAAAGCACCATAATATAAAAACAAATTTAACATGCAAACATTACAAATCGCACTCAATAGTTTTAATCATCTGAACGAAGCAGTTAAACGTTACGGAACAGTAGAACGAGTTAAAAAAACATCAATGTATCTATAAAAAAAAACAGTTGTACCAACTTGTGTTCTGACATCTTTGTTTCGAACTTACAATGTAATCTACATCCATGCGTCCTTAGTCCGTACCGCTGCGCACAACGACTTTCCGAGTGTACTGTTGCCCCAATGATATTCAGATAATTATTCCTCAAACTGCGCTGTTCGCTTGAGGTGTGAGGCGGAGAAGAGGACGCCAGAGCGCCGACAAGTGCCTTTGTACCGCAATGCGAGCCCTCGTGAAGAATGAAGGTTATGCCCGCTACTGTGTAATTAGGTGGGCGGGGAGGGGAGTCTAAGAGGGAGGTGGTTATGTTGCTGCACTCACCCCCACGGGCCGAGCCCTGATACGCGGCTAATTTCAGGGCCCCGTGGGCAGGTTTAATCTTCGCGTGTCATCTGCTCGTAATAACGGCCTTGAGCGGCACGCTTATGCGAGTTAGACGGGCTGTCCCGCGAATTCAGCCAAACCTTTACGACTTAACGTGGCCGCGCTCCCGGAGCACCTGAAGTTTATTGTATTAAATGTAGAGCAGGGACGAAGTTAGCCCAGGTAATACAGTAGTACTCGCAAGGGGCAGGAACGGTTGCTGGAGGGGAGGCCTGCCTCACGGTTCTACATTTCAAAAGGGGAGATGGCTGCGCCTTAAATATTCATAATTCGAAGCACAAAACACGACGGAGTGCTTTGCGAATTACGTTTACCTACAAGGAACAAAGGCAATTTTTCTAGAGTGGTTCTCAAAATTGCGGCGAAATTTACAATGTCCTAACTACCCCAGTTGTTTATCTTTCATGAAGTTCCGTAGAATTCAGAAGAGAAGAAATTATTCGGTAAGTACCAGATAACTATTATTACTTTACATTTTCGGTCCCGAAATCAAACCTCGCCCAGCATAATGATTTGCGCACTTGTTCCAATGCCGAACGATGTACACTGAAGAGCTAAAGAAATTGCTCCACCTACCCAATATCGTGTAGGGCCTCCACCAGCGCGCAGAAGTGCCGGAACACGACGTATCATAGACTCGACTAATGTCTCAAGTAATGCTGGAGGGAACTGACACCATGAATTCCGCGGGGCTGTCCATAAATTCCGTAAGAGTACGAAGGGGGGGGGGGGGAGATTTCTGGACAGCACGTTGAATCCCAGATATGCTCAATAATGTTCATGTCTGGGATGTTAGGTGGCTAACGGAAGTGTTTAAACTCAGTAGAATGTTCGTGACGCAGTTCTGGACGCGTGGGGTGTCGCATTGTCCTGGTGGAATTGCCGAAGTCAGTCGGAATGCACAATGGACTTGAATGGATACAGGTGAACAGACACAATGCTTAGGTGCGTGTCACCTGTCAGAGTCGTATCTAGACGTATCAGGGGTCCCATATCACCCCAAGAGCATACGACCCAAACCATTATAGAACCTCCACCAGCATGAACAATCCCCTGCTGAAATACAGGATCCATGGATTCATGAGGTTGTCTCCATACTCGTACACGTCTATCCGCTCGATACAATGTGAAACGAGACTCGTCCGACCAGGCAACATGTTTCCAGGCATCAACAGCCAATGTCGGTGATGACGGGCCCAGGGGAGGCGTAAAGCTTTCTGTCGTACAGTCATTGAATGTTCACGAGTGGGCCTTCTGCTCCGAAAGACCATGTCGATGATATTTCGTTGAACGCTTCGCACCCTGACACATGCTGATGGCCCAACATTGAAACCTACAGCAATTTGCGGAAGGGCTGCACATCTGTCACGTTGAACGATTCTTTTCAGTCGTAGTTGGTCCCGTTCTTGCAGGATCTTTTTCCGGCTGCAGCGATGTCGAAGATTTGATGTTTTACCGGATTCTTGACATTCACGGTGGACTCGTGAAATGGTCTTACGGGAAAATCTCCACTTCATCGCTGCCTTCGGTGTCCCATCGCTCGTGCGCCGAGTATAACACCATTTTCTAACTCAATTAAAATTTGATAACCTGCTGTAGTAACACCAGTAACCGATCTAACAACTGCGCCAGACACTTGTCTTATATTGGCGTTGCAGACCGCAGCGCCGTATTCTGCCTGTTTCCATATCTCTATAGTTTAATACGCATGCCTATACCAGCTTCTTTGGCGCCTTTGCGTAGAATATATTCCGTTCATTTATTCGCTGTTCGTGAAACTGGCACATAGTATTTAAACGGGAGAGAAAATAAAGAGTGTACATCCACTAACAAAACATTCGGTGTCCCGCTCATCGAAATAAGTTTCGTCAGAAGAACCGAAGGCATTTATGGTGTAATACTAAACACGGCTCGCAATTCTAAAGAGCAATCACTTATCTAACGAAGATTGTTATGATCAAAGTCCATTTTTCAAGGATGTTTTCTCACATATACAATTTTTCTAGATATAAATTAATGCTGGTTCCCATCCAAAATAAACAGTAGCTGGGGAGAACACAGTTCGCTTAAAAGTTACACTACAGGCCATTAATATTGCTACACCACGAAGATGACGTGCTACAGACGCGAAATTTAACCGACAGGAAGAAGGTGCTGTGGTATGTAAGTGATTAGCTTTTCAGGGCATTCACACAAGGTTGGCGCCGGTGGTGACACCTACAACGTGCTGACATGAGGAAAGTTTCCAACCGATTTCTCATACACAAACAGCAGTTGACCGGCGTTGCCTGGTGAAAAGTTGTCGTGATGCCTCGTGTAAGGAGGAGAAATGCGTACCATCACGTTTCCGACTTTGATGAAGGTCGGATTGTAGCCTATCACGATTGCGGTTTATCGTATCCCGACATTGCTGCTCGCGTTTGTCGAGATCCAATGACTGTTAGCAGAATATGGAATCGGTGGGTTCAGGAGGGTAATACGGAACGCCATGCTGGATCCCAACGGCCTCTTATCACTACCAGTCGAGATGACAGGCATCTTATCGTGCATCTGCGTCTCGATCCCTGAGTCAACAGATGGGGACGTTTGCAAGACAACAACCATCTGCACAAACAGTTCGACGACGTTTGCAGCAGCATGGACTATCAGCTCGGAGACCATGGCTGCGGTTACCCTTGACGCTGCATCACAGACAGGAGTGCCTGCGATGGTGTACTCAACGACGAACCTGGGCGCACGAATGGCAAAACGTCATTTCTTCGGATGAATCCAGGTTCTGTTTACAGCATCACGATGGTCGCACCCGTGTATGGCGACATCGCGGTGAACGCACGTTGGAAGCATGTATTCTCACGCGGCGAGATAGTATGGGGTGCCATTGGTTACACGTCTCGGTCATCTCTTGTTCGCGTTGACCGCACTTTGAACAGTGGACGTTACATTTCAGATGTGCTACGACCCATGGCTCTACCCTTCATTCGATCCCTACGAAACCCTACATTTCAGCAGGATAATGCACGATCGCATGTTGCAGGTCCTGTGCGGGCCTTTCTGGATACAGAAAATGTTCGACTGCTGCCCTGGCCAGCACATTCTCCAGATCTCTCACCAACTGAAAACTCGCCACAATACGCCAGTCACTGCTCTTGATGAACTGTGGTATCGTGTTGAGGCTGCATGGGCAGCTGTACCTGTACAAGCCATCCAATCTCTGTTTCACTCAATGCCCAGGCGTATCAAGGACGTTATTACGGCCAGAGGTGGTTGTTCTGGGTACTGATTTCTCAGGATGTATGCACCCAAATTGCGTGAAAATGTAATCACATGTCAGTTCTAGTATAATGTATTTGTCCAATGAATACCCGTTTATCATCTGCATTTCTTCTTGGTGTATCAATTTTAATAGCTAGTAGTGTAATTGCGACGCGCAAGCTGCCACAGTCATTGAGACGGACGCGGACATAACAGAGACTTTCCAAAAACGTTCCAAAATGCTTAGTTACTCACTTCAGAGGTAGATTCGGGGTGTGGGTGATTTTCCCCTAATTCTGAAACTTTGTTGTTCGGAGAAATTGTCCAGAATAATTTCTCAGCCGGTAAGAGTGGCCGAGCGGTTCTAGACGCTACAGTCTGGAACCGCACGACCACTAAGGTCGCAGGTTCGAATCCTGCCTCGGGCATGGATGTGTGTAATGTCCTTAGGTTAGTTAGGTTTAAGTAGTTCTGAGTTCTAGGGGACTGATGACCACAGCAGTTAAGTCCCATCATGCTCAGAGCCATTTGAAACAATAATGTCACACAGGGAACGTTTGCCACTGCACGAAGTATTGAAATTGTTTCACTGATGTTACGGCAAATTTTCTGGTCGTTACTTTGCTGTATACAGGACGTAAGATGTCATTATTATTACTGTTAATATTACTATTATCATCATTAGTGGCGGCAGCAGTAGCAGCAGCAGCAATAGTGGTAGTAGTAGTAGTAGTGGTATTAACTTTATTACTCCACAGTCACTATTATTTACAGACACTGTCACTGTAGACACTTAAATTATTTTAACAGTTTTTGCAATATAAAAAGTGTTATTTCTTAGGTAACTACAATGTAAAAAGAATCTGTATGTGTGAAACTCCGGTCCAATATAAGCGAGGGCTGATGGCATTAATCGGATTGGAAATTGGCTTCATGGAAGGAAAAAAAAATTGTGAACGTTCGTTTGGAGCAGAGCATTGTGCAGAAGTGAATCACGGACTGTTGCAAAACCGGAAAAAAAGAGAATCGAAGCATCTGAGACGCGGTGCTATAGAAAAGTACTGAAAATTATGTAGAGGTTTTTCGCAAAACCGTCGAGGGTGGAAGTCTGTGGAAAACGTTGACAAGAATAAGGGACAGGAGAATAGGACATGTGTTAAGACATCGGGGGACTATCTTCTACGGCACTACAGGCAGATATAAGGAGTAGAAACTACAGGGAGAGACAGATATTGTATATATCCAAGAAATAAATGAAGACGTTAGGTGTAAATGCTGTTCTAACAAGGGAAACGCATCTTCTCGTTATCACTGATGTCTTACAGATTTATAGTAGAGGCAAGACTTGGCCACAAATGACAGTGACGGAAGTGGGAGTTCCAGATGGCAAAGAAAAAAATAGCATTTTTTGGCTTGGGTCAGGACAGTCATGTGCCATTCATGTTGGCCTCTTTCCAGGCAGCGCTTGGTGTAGCGGGATGAATACGGAACAGTAACCCGGGGGTCGTGTGGTCAGGTCTCTACTTGGAAAGTTCTTTTATTTTAAATTTTTACCTTACTTAAACTGCCAAAAACTGAAATAATGTTGAATATTTTGTACTTATAAATATTTTCATCAATTTTAATATTTTCATAAATTTCTAGGAAGGAACAGTGAGACGCACACGAGAACTTCGTATTTAAAATTACATACTTTTATTACGTTACAGTTAATGATTTACACGTGCTATCGTGATATTCACTTAAAAACCGGGGCAGTAGTAATTTTCTGGACATCTTGCGTGCGGTATAAACGTCGCATTTTTACAGTTACATCGCTCTTTTAAGCTTTGTATAGAAAAGCAAAAGTGGTTTACATTTGTAAAAGTTTCCTTCTCATCGGACAGTCTGGCAGCAGTCCACGCGTAACGAAGTCCTGTAGCTTGAATTACAATCCCTTCTTGGAAAGTTATTTGCTGATTCCTCGCGGACGCTGTAAATACAATCCCTTCCCGGAAATTTATCTGCTATCGCAAATTTTCCTGTGCCCTTCCTTTTGATGCCTTTTATGAAAATGTGAATAAATATATTGAGTACCGTTTCGGTTTATATGCAATGTGAGTAACGTAAAGAAATGTTTCCTTATGGGGACTCGACCCTACGACCGTCGGATTACCATTCGGTACCCTTTACGCGGCGCCAGCCACTGCTTTGAAACAACGCTAACCTGGATGGTTCATGCCGCACCCGAACAGCGGCCAAAATGCATTTTTTTTTTTTCTAAATGCATGGCCATGTGTTGGTCTCACTTCTGTTCCTTTCGTTTCTGGTCAGGTTCTGCAGATACCATAAATTTGGAAGAAATGGGCGATGGATAGGTGCGGTTCCTGTGTGAGATGAAGAGTTTGGAGCAGAAGAGAAAGACGCGACGGTTCGCATCAAACCAGTCAGAGGGCTCATGATTCAAAAACAAGTTTTCCTAATTTGGTTACAAGCGTAATAGTGCTGTTAGCTGTTGAAGGTGGGGTATACTACTAAGAACGCCCGACCGACAAAGAAGCCAAACATTCTGCAGTTACAGCACTGGGTGGCTATGAAGTCCAAATGTTATAACAAATTTCTGAAGTTACTTTGAATTCGCGAAGTCTGGAGATGTGCAGTTGGCCCGTGTGGAAGGAAGGCTGTAATGCTGGCCAAGGACAGGATTTTTCCAGAGGTGGAGCTTTCGCGCCATTTGAGACAGAGTGCGAATTGCTCTGTTTCATTACGCAGCGAACGAATTTCAAACAGCCGGCTTCTGTGGTCTCTAGGTAGCGTCACTTTCTCGAATTCCACGTACTCTATGAGGTGTCCAATTCACATAACTTTTTGATGGGCTTAAAACACTGATAATCTACTTTCACGTTGACCGAAAGCGATAGTTCGTCCTTCGGGTGTATCTGTTATCTCGACACGCCTACGTTGCTGTTCGAGAGGGGTAAGCTATGCGCAGACACCGTATTGCAGTCAACACACACTCATGACAGCCACATGCACGACATACATGATGGGCAAAACAAAGCCGTCCCGGAAAATATTTCGTGCACTTTAATATAGGGAACCAAGCTTACATCATCTGCCCCAGGTGTGGATGATGTTAAGTTACATGCATGAAGTACAGGGTGATCAAAAAGTCACTATAAATGTGAAAACTGAATAAATCACGGAATAATCTAGATAGAGAGGTACAAATTGACACACATGCTTGGAATGACATGGGGTTTTATTAGAACCAAAAAAAAATACAAACGTTCAAAAGATTTCCGATAGATGGCGCTTCATCTAAACAGAATAGCAATAATTAGCATAACAAAGTAAGACAAAGCAAAGATTATGTTCTTTACAAGAAATTCTCAATATGTCCACCATTATTCCTCAACAACAGCTGTAGTCGAGGAATAATGTTGTGAACAACACTGTAAAGCATGTCCAGACTTACGGTGAGACACTGGCGTCGGATGTTGTCTTTCAGCATCCCTAGAGATGTCGGTCGATCACGATACACTTGCTACTTCAGGTAACCCCAGAGCCAATAATCGTACGGACTGAGGTCTGGGGACCTGGGAGGCCAAGCATGACGAAAGTGGCGGCTGAGCACACGATCATCACCAAACGATGCGCGGAAGAGATCTTTCACGCGTCTAGCAATTTTCTTTGGTTCTAATAAAACCCCATGTCATTCCAAGCATGTGTGTCAATTTTTACCTCTCTATCTACATTATTCCGTGGTTTATTCAGTTTTCAAATTTATACTGACTTTTTGATCACCCGGTATTTTCTGGGTCAGTTTTCTTTTGCCACCATGGAGTTATGCTTAAGACACAACACTCATACTTCGCATGGAAGAGACAGGATTGGAATTATTTGATAAAAAATTACTGCATACACAGTAAATATGCAGCAAGCAGGCGCAGAGGCTGGTATGTTGGCTCGGTGTGCCTCATCTGTAGGCAGCGACGTGTCCTCCGGAGGCGATCGCTGTGTTCACTACAACGAGGTCAACCTGACTCCGTTAGGGAGTCGCATCTCATAATCACGGACTCCCTACTAGAGTCAATTTGACCCCAGTTGAGTTGTCCATTCCCGATGAAGTGCCAGCAGGAGATCATCCAGGCGTCGTCTTCTAGATGCCCAGCGTCGGTGTCCACTGTTAAAAAGAATGACAAGAACATGTCCTGCGCTTTACAATGAGGTCACAAAAAGTCAAGAGACAGCGATATGTACATAAATCAGACGGCGGTAGTATCGCATACACAAGATATGAAAGGCAGTGCGTTGGCGGAGCTGTCATTTATGGTGATTCACTTAAAGAGGTTTTTGAATTGAATTGAATGTTAACCGGGGACCTAGAACCGACGGAGAGGCTCCGTCCCCGCCGCAGCCGCAGTGGTCGACAACCCCACGACGACTACCGCAGTCCACTTCGCCCCTTCGCCGCCCCACACCGAAGCCAGGGTTATTGTGCGGTTCGGCCCCCGGTGGACCCCCCAGGGAACGTCTCACACCAGACGAGTGTAACCCCTATGTTTGCGTAGTAGAGTAATGGTGGTGTACGCGAGAGTGGAGAACTTGTTTGCGCAGCAATCGCCGATGTAGTGTAACTGAGGCGGAATGAGGGGAAGCAGCCCGCATTCACCGAGGCAGATGGAAAACCGCCTAAAAACCATCCACAGACTGGCCAGGTCACCGGACCTCGATGCTAGTCCGCCGGGTGGATTCGTGCCGGGGACCGGGCGCTCCTTCCCGCCCGGAAAGCCGTGTTAAAAAGGTTACCCACTTGATTACGGCCGCACGACGCGAATTAACTGACTTTGAACAGGAAATGCTAGTTGGAGCTAGACGCACAGGGCATTACATTTCGGAAATCGTTAAGGAATTCAGTATTCCGAGATCCACAGTGTCAAGAGTGTGGCGAGAATACCATATTTCAGGCGTTATCTCTCACCACGGACAACGCGGTTGCCGACTTAACGACAGGGAGCAGCGGCGTTTGCGTGGAGCTGGCAGCTATAACAGACAAGCAACACTGCGTGGGCGGCAAAATTCAGCGTTTGTGGGCTGTGGCAGCAGATGACCGACCCGAGTGCCTTTACTAACAGCCCGACAACGCCTGCAGTTCATCTGCTGGGCTTGTGACCACATCGGTTCTAACCTAGACGACTGGAAGATCGTGACCTGGTCACGTGAGTTCCGATTTCAGCGGGTAAGAGTTGATGATAGGGTTCAAGTGTGGTGTAGACCCCCCAAAGCCACGGACGCAGGTTTTCAACAAGGCACTGTGCAAGCTGGTGGCCATAACGCTGTTGGCTGAGTTTACATGGACTAGGTACTCTGGTCCAAATGAACCGATAATTGACTGGAAATATGTTCGGCTACTGGGAGACCATTTGCAGCCATTCATAGACTTCACGCTCCCAAACTACGAGGTGCCATGTCACTGGGTCACAACTGTTCGCGATTGCTTTGAAGAACATTCTGTATAGTTTGAAGGAATGATGTGGCCGGCCAGATCGATTTGCATGAGTCCCGTCGCACATTATGAGACATAATGGAGAGGTCCGTTCGTACACAGAATCAAGCACCGGCAACACTATGGCAATTATGGATGGCTGAAGAGGCAGCAAGGCTCAATATTTCTGCTACGTCGAGTTGCTGCCCCACGCCGGTCCAAAAAAAATTCAAATGGTTCTGAGCACTATGGGACTTAACATCTGAGGTGATCAGTCCCCTAGAACATAGAACTACTTAAACCTAACTAACCTAAAGACATCACACACATCCATGCCCGAGGCAGGATTCGAACCGCTAGGCCACACCGGCCGGCGGCCAAACGTGGTCCGACCGATATGAGGAGGTAACCGACAACTTTTGTCACCTCAGTGTAAATCTATGTAGCAAGGAATTGCAATAAATGTTTGTAATATGTGGTTGCCGAGCGATGGTGTGTATTCGCCAGTCCCCGTACACTACTGGAAGGCTGAAGAAATAAGTTTAAAACGTTTTTCCGGTTACTCAAAGCATGCCTAGTTGAAAAATTATTAGGACTTACGTTTCGATTGACATTTCCGTGAGCTGGTTGACGGATGTTTGAAATTCTACAGTCTTCCCCGCCCGACATATTGGGTAGGCAAATTCGTAGGCAAATTTTGGCTTCAAGGTTGTGGACGTGGAGATCCGTTGGATGTCACTGGTTTGTTATTACAAAATTAATACCGTAATTTTTCAATCTGAGATCTTATATGGAAAATAACATGAGTTACTAAAGCACATGAGTATGAAGGGCCTTAAACTGGAAGCGAAGAACTATTTAAAAGATTAATGAGTCCTGGATGCCTTGTTGTCATTTACTGACTGCGTATCATGCCGGCCGGAGTGGCCGTGCGGTTCTAGGCGCTACAGTTTGGAACCGAGCGACCGCTACGGTCGCAGATTCGAATCCTGCCTCGGCCATGGATGTGTGTGATGCCCTTAGGTTTAATTAGTTCTAAGTTCTAGGCGACTGATGACCTCAGAAGTTAAGTCGCATAGTGCTCAGAACCATTTGAACCATTTTTGAGCGTATCATGATCCTACAGCGATGCAAGAATTATCCGTTTGCTACTCGTGTATTTCTTACCCACCCCATCCTTTCCATTGGTCGTTATTTCATCAAACCTTTTGTGATGGATCGCACAACCAATACACCTACATTAATTCATTCTTTCATCATTGTTTGGTACCGAATTTCATATTTAACATTGGAGAACACGACTAGTGCATGCTCCTTGTATTACTGTTTTTTGTCATGTTGTTTACGGTTTATAAGCCCATCACCAGAGAACAGTGTCTACCTTTAAGCAGAGAGTCGGTAAACAAAAAGAAATCAAGTTCATACAATTCATTTTATACCTTGGTTAACATGTTGTAGTGACGAAGCTAACCTATTACTTATCCCTGGAACGAAACAAAGAAACGGAGTTCTAAGCTCATGATTCATCTATGGAGTGGTAGATAACCGCTTAACAGTCCATCCCAACCAAGCTTGTGAGCTGAATCCTTGGCCTTCATGTTATGAAAGACAGATGTTCGAGTCTGGATATGTAATGCTCAAAACAAATGTCATTGAGGTGAAGAAGTGCTCTGACGAGACGCTAAACCCTATGTTTTCTCCCTTTTCCTACAGTCTGAAAAAGACAGGGGGAGCACTTTGATAATACCACTGTTGAAGGTTTTCATGGAGATGTTCAGTGTATCGACTGAAATTTCGAAATAGATATTTGAACTTGAGTTCCACAACTCATCAGTCGTGAAGTTCTCCATAAGGCTCTGTCAACAGTCGGTTCACTGTTGAAACGAACAAAGAAAGAGAGTGAGAGAGAGAGAGAGAGAGAGAGAATGAACTTCTTCGCTATTTTTTTTTTAAAAATCTTACGTTCCAACTTTGCAGTTACTAGTGACGGAGAGTGTCAGTTTGAATGGAAGAAAGATGATTCCTTGATTCTTTACTTTGGGTAAGTGTGTTTCTTTCTTTTTTATCGGAGGAGTAACAAACTACACAACTGGGGAATGGCTTCACTAAATTGCCGAAAAACGTGAAAGTTGTAATATACTGTCTTATAAGGTTAAAGCGTTAGCAAGTGCTCCGAACACTTGAGAGGCATTCGGTTAGCATGCATCTCAGATTTATGTCTCGGAATCTACTTTACTAGCCATCAGTTTACAAGGTGCACCTAAAAAATTGCGTCAATGAGCCGATGTCTAAACAACACCGAGCGACACAAATGTAAGCACACGAGCGCACTTCGGAAATTGTGTTAAGGAGGGCAACGTGCCGCAAAATACACAAAGGTGAAACTGATTTGATTGCTTTGAACATTAGTTGAATACTAGTGCCATAATTTTAATGAACATAACATAAAAGTTTACCACAGATATGGAAATAAGAGCGACAAATATTGATATTTATTGGTTTAAATGCACGACAGCCAGGTATTTAGAAACATTTGTGTGCGTAGCTAGTTACAACTGTGAGATACTTTTAGAAGTGCATTTCTATTTACCACCAGCTCTATATATAATATACATATACCAGATGGCAAATAAAAATACACTCCTGGAAATGGAAAAAAGAACACATTGACACCGGTGTGTCAGACCCACCATACTTGCTCCGGACACTGCGAGAGGGCTGTACAAGCAATGATCACACGCACGGCACAGCGGACACACCAGGAACCGCGGTGTTGGCCGTCGAATGGCGCTAGCTGCGCAGCATTTGTGCACCGCCGCCGTCAGTGTCAGCCAGTTTGCCGTGACATACGGAGCTCCATCGCAGTCTTTAACACTGGTAGCATGCCGCGACAGCGTGGACGTGAACCGTATGTGCAGTTGACGGACTTTGAGCGAGGGCGTATAGTGGGCATGCGGGAGGCCGGGTGGACGTACCGCCGAATTGCTCAACACGTGGGGCGTGAGGTCTCCACAGTACATCGATGTTGTCGCCAGTGGTCGGCGGAAGGTGCACGTGCCCGTCGACCTGGGACCGGACCGCAGCGACGCACGGATGCACGCCAAGACCGTAGGATCCTACGCAGTGCCGTAGGGGACCGCACCGCCACTTCCCAGCAAATTAGGGACACTGTTGCTCCTGGGGTATCGGCGAGGACCATTCGCAACCGTCTCCATGAAGCTGGGCTACGGTCCCGCACACCGTTAGGCCGTCTTCCGCTCACGCCCCAACATCGTGCAGCCCGCCTCCAGTGGTGTCGCGACAGGCGTGAATGGAGGGACGAATAGCGACGTGTCGTCTTCAGCGATGAGAGTCGCTTCTGCCTTGGTGCCAATGATGGTCGTATGCGTGTTTGGCGCCGTGCAGGTGAGCGCCACAATCAGTACTGCATACGACCGAGGCACACAGGGCCAACACCCGGCATCATGGTGTGGGGAGCGATCTCCTACACTGGCCGTACACCACTGGTGATCGTCGAGGGGAGACTGAATAGTGCACGGTACATCCAAACCGTCATCGAACCCATCGTTCTACCATTCCTAGACCGGCAAGGGAACTTGCTGTTCCAACAGGACAATGCACGTCCGCATGTATCCCGTGCCACCCAACGTGCCCTAGAAGGTGTAAGTCAACTACCCTGGCCAGCAAGATCTCCGGATCTGTCCCCCATTGAGCATGTTTGGGACTGGATGAAGCGTCGTCTCACGCGGTCTGCACGTCCAGCACGAACGCTGGTCCAACTGAGGCGCCAGGTGGAAATGGCATGGCAAGCCGTTCCACAGGACTACATCCAGCATCTCTACGATCGTCTCCATGGGAGAATAGCAGCCTGCATTGCTGCGAAAGGTGGATATACACTGTACTAGTGCCGACATTGTGCATGCTCTGTTGCCTGTGTCTATGTGCCTGTGGTTCTGTCAGTGTGATCATGTGATGTATCTGACCCCAGGAATGTGTCAATAAAGTTTCCCCTTCCTGGGACAATGAATTCACGGTGTTCTTATTTCAATTTCCAGGAGTGTACATTTCTACAAATATGTAGCACACGTTTAAATTAATTGTGGGACGAGTGGTAAATCTACAAAAACACAACAGCAATTAAAGTACTACAAATACTGAAAAATATGTGAAGGCCCTCTCCCTCCCCCTCGTCCCTCCTTCCAAACACACACACGGCAGCTCTAAAATTGTTTTCTGTTCTAAAACTTTCAATAGAAAGAAAGGAAAATCCAGTGGAGAGGTTTTTAAAGCACAACGGGTACATGTGTCTGGCTGATTACTAGACTAAAAGAAAAAAAAAAAAACCACAGACGGCAGGAGCCAATTAAATTTGCTTCTTTCCTGTAGTTAAGATTTGGAACACATTCAGTTTAACAGTGACATACTGCGATTTGTACTCCGCAGACATCAGAGACTGGGGGCCTCCTGTCAGTGTGTGGAGATACACCCGATGTTTGTGCATGAGTGGGGTCCACAACACCCCAACATATGTTTTTACAACTGGTTTCATGGTGTAAAGGGAAATACTGTCGATGCAGCAGCTGTGGGTCGGCTAGCGACAAGCGTAGAGAGTAATATCGAGCAGGTGAGTCAGTCGCTGCTACAGAATCAGCAACTATATCTGGGATTGATATCGAAGACAATGAGGATTAGTAAAAAAAGGTCCATATTAAAAAAACCAAATCTGAAGATCTGTTCCTTGTTTGTGCAGCACAAATCAGCTGTTGACCAGAAGGCAATAGAGATGCGCGACAAAAACGATTTTTTTTCTTTTTTCTTTCTTTTTTGCAAATACCACCATCACGAAAAAAGAGACCTGGCTGTACCCGTTCGGTCTGGATCGCAATGTAATGAGCTTGTATCACATTTCGTCATCAACAGACGTGCGACGTTAATGCTTCGGTCAGTTCAGGAAGGAGCCTTCGCTAAGAGGCACCATCAGCTTTACAAACGCTACCAGCAATGTGTTGTGGCAGACAGAAAGTAAATTCTGTTAGATTTTCCGGGCTGAAAGGCTGTGATCGATGAGTAAATTATGCACTAACGTTTCATAAGCGTTTATACGAGTCGTTTTCAGAGGCGAAATACTGGAAACCGTGTGACAAGCTAAGGAAGCCCCAGGTTTCAAAATGGTTCAAATGGCTCTGAGCACTATGGGACTCAACTGCTGAGGTCATTAGTCCCCTAGATCTTAGAACTAGTTAAACCTAACTAACCTAAGGACATCACAAACATCCATGCCCGAGGCAGGATTCGAACCTGCGACCGTAGTGGTCTTGCGGTTCCAGACTGCAGCGCCCTTAACCGCACGGCCACTTCGGCCAAGCCCCAGGTTTATAGGAGAATTAATTACCAGACGAACTTATTTCAATTTATTAGGTGTTCTAGGATACAGTGGACTTCATTTGTAATTTACCAATCACTTCTGCAAGAAGTGACTAAATAACACAGATAGGGATTACCTATATGAGATCCGGCCACCCCTTTCCACTAACCTTCCCAAATCCGTTCCTAACAATGCCGACCCTGCGTCAGCGCGGGACATGGCACGAGTGAAAGAAAGAAAGAAAGAAAGAAAGAAAGGGATTAGCTATATGAGGTCTGTTGCTAAGATTTTGGTTTCAAGTTAATTTTGTTTAATTTAGGTTAAATCCTCCTGGCATTATTTCGTTGCGCTTTGAGCAAGTTCCTGGTCACTATAGCATGTAAGTTAAGTTTAATCAGATTGCGTTATTGCTCAGTTCTGATTTCAAATAAAGGCCGTAGTATCAAATAAAGGGCGTAGTATCATATGAACACACACGTTAAAGTGAAATGTCGTGACCGACTTCCTAAGTACACACCGTCCGTGAAAATCTTCATCCTATTACACTGAGGTGACAGAAGTCATGGGAGACTCCCTAATACCGTGTGGCACCTCCTTTTGCCCAGCATAATGCAGCGACTCGACATCGCATGGACTCAACAAGTCGTTGGAAATCCCCTGCAGAAATACTGAGCCATGTTGCCTCTGCTGTTGTCCGTGATTGCGAAAATATTGCCGGTGCAGGATTTTGTGCATGAACATGAGGTGGTGGTCCAGACTGCTGTACACACCGGTACCTTTAATACCCAGTCGCACATCCTCTTTCATTTATGCATGCCTGCATTCGTCGTAGTATGCTATCCACAAGTTCATCAAAGCACTATTGGTCCAGATTGTCCCACTCCTGAACGGCGATTCGGCGTAGATCTCTCAGTGGTTGGTGGGTCACGTCGCCCTCTTCAATCTATCCAAGGCATGTTCGATCGGGTTCATGTCTGGAGAACATGCTGTCCACTCCAGTCGAGCGATGTCGTTATCCTAAAGGAAGTCATTATGTTCCATAACTATTCGATGGGATTCATGTCGGATGAACTTGGTGGAAAAATAATTCGCACGAATTGCCAGAATATTCTTCAAACCAGTCGTGAGCAATTGTGTCCCGGTGACATGTTTGGGGACATGAACTCCATGAATGACTGTAAATGGTCTCCAAGTAGCCGAACATACCAACTTCCAGTCAATGATTGGTCCACACAGACCAGAGGACCCAGTCTATTCCATGTAAACACAGCCCATACCATCATGGAGCCTTGTTGACGACCTGGATCCATGGCTTCATGGTGTCTGCACCACACTCGAACCTTGTCAACAGTTCTTACCAACCGAAATAGGGACTACTGTGCCCAGATCACGATTTCCAGACGTCTAAGGACGAACCGATATGGTCACGGGCCCAGGACAGGAGCTGCAGGTGATGTCGTGCTGTTAACAAAGGCACTCGCGTCGGCCGTCTGCTACCATAGCCCATTAACGCCAAACTTCGCTGCACTGTCCTAATGGATATGTTCGACATAAGGCCAACATTGATTTCTGCGGTTATTTGAGGCAGTGTTGCTTGTCTGCTTGTACTGACACATCTACCCAAATTCCGAAGCTCTCAGTCGTTAAGTGAAGTCGGTCCGTGATGTGAGGAAATGCATGAAATTTGGAACGTTTTTGACACTCTTACTTTCGGAATATTGAATACCTTAACGATTCCCGAAATGGAATATCCCAACTACCACTCTGCGTTCAAAGTCCGTTAATTCGCCTCGTGCGGCCATAATCACGTCGGAAACCTTTCCACGTGAACCAGCTGATTACAAATAACGGCTCCGCCAACGCAGTTTTATATCTTGTATACGCGATTGATGTGCATATAGCTATCCCATGACTTTTATAACCTCGGTGTAAATAGAAATAAATTAGGATATTATTTATTTTTACATACATCAAAAAAAGTTTTCCATCACCTCGGTTCCGAGGGTTCCGGAACCTGTACAGAAAATTGGAATGGAGATCAACAAAAACATCATTTCCGCCATATACACTCCTGGAAATGGAAAAAAGAACACATTGACACCGGTGTGTCAGACCCACCATACTTGCTCCGGACACTGCGAGAGGGCTGTACAAGCAATGATCACACGCACGGCACAGCGGACACACCAGGAACCGCGGTGTTGGCCGTCGAATGGCGCTAGCTGCGCAGCATTTGTGCACCGCCGCCGTCAGTGTCAGCCAGTTTGCCGTGGCATACGGAGCTCCATCGCAGTCTTTAACACTGGTAGCATGCCGCGACAGCGTGGACGTGAACCGTATGTGCAGTTGACGGACTTTGAGCGAGGGCGTATAGTGGGCATGCGGGAGGCCGGGTGGACGTACCGCCGAATTGCTCAACACGTGGGGCGTGAGGTCTCCACAGTACATCGATGTTGTCGCCAGTGGTCGGCGGAAGGTGCACGTGCCCGTCGACCTGGGACCGGACCGCAGCGACGCACGGATGCACGCCAAGACCGTAGGATCCTACGCAGTGCCGTAGGGGACCGCACCGCCACTTCCCAGCAAATTAGGGACACTGTTGCTCCTGGGGTATCGGCGAGGACCATTCGCAACCGTCTCCATGAAGCTGGGCTACGGTCCCGCACACCGTTAGGCCGTCTTCCGCTCACGCCCCAACATCGTGCAGCCCGCCTCCAGTGGTGTCGCGACAGGCGTGAATGGAGGGACGAATGGCGACGTGTCGTCTTCAGCGATGAGAGTCGCTTCTGCCTTGGTGCCAATGATGGTCGTATGCGTGTTTGGCGCCGTGCAGGTGAGCGCCACAATCAGGACTGCATACGACCGAGGCACACAGGGCCAACACCCGGCATCATGGTGTGGGGAGCGATCTCCTACACTGGCCGTACACCACTGGTGATCGTCGAGGGGACACTGAATAGTGCACGGTACATCCAAACCGTCATCGAACCCATCGTTCTACCATTCCTAGACCGGCAAGGGAACTTGCTGTTCCAACAGGACAATGCACGTCCGCATGTATCCCGTGCCACCCAACGTGCTCTAGAAGGTGTAAGTCAACTACCCTGGCCAGCAAGATCTCCGGATCTGTCCCCCATTGAGCATGTTTGGGACTGGATGAAGCGTCGTCTCACGCGGTCTGCACGTCCAGCACGAACGCTGGTCCAACTGAGGCGCCAGGTGGAAATGGCATGGCAAGCCGTTCCACAGGACTACATCCAGCATCTCTACGATCGTCTCCATGGGAGAATAGCAGCCTGCATTGCTGCGAAAGGTGGATATACACTGTACTAGTGCCGACATTGTGCATGCTCTGTTGCCTGTGTCTATGTGCCTGTGGTTCTGTCAGTGTGATCATGTGATGTATCTGGCCCCAGGAATGTGTCAATAAAGTTTCCCCTTCCTGGGACAATGAATTCACGGTGTTCTTATTTCAATTTCCAGGAGTGTATATTGCTCATGAAAGCCACGCATTGCATGTTGTACCACCATAGAGCGAGACCTTCCGAGGTGGTGGTCCAGACTGCTGTACACACCGGCACCTTTAATACCCAGTCGCACATCCTTTTGCATTTACGCATGCCTGCATTCGTCGTAGTATGCTATCCACAAGTTCATGAAAGCACTGTTGGTCCAGATTGTCCCACTCCTGAACGGCGATTCGGCGTAGATCTCTCAGTGGTTGGTGGGTCACGTCGTCCATAAACAGCCCTCTTCAATCTATCCCAGGCATGTTCGATCGGGTTCATGTCTGGAGAACATGCTGTCCACTCCAGTCGAGCGATGTCGTTATCCTAAAGGAAGTCATTCACAAGATGAGCACATTGAGGGTGCGAATTGTCATCCATGAAGACGAATACCTCCCCAATATGTTGCAAATATGGTTGTACTATCGGTCGGAGGAAGGCATTCACGTATCGTACAGCCGTTACGGCACCTTCCATGACCACCAGCGGCGTACGTCGGCCCCTCATAATGGCACCCCAAAACAGGAGGGAACCTCTACGTTGCCGCTCTCGCTGGACAGTGTGTCTGAGGCGTTCTGTCTGACCGGATACCCTCCAGACACGTCTCCGACGATTGCCTGGTTGAAGGCATATGCGACACTCATCGGTGAAAAAAACGTTATTCCAATCTTGAGCGGTCCATTTGGGATGTTGCTGGACCCATCTGTACCGCGCTGCAAGGTGTTGTGGTTGCAAAGATGGACCTCGCCATGTACGGTGGGACTGAAGCTGCGCATCATGCAGCCTATTGCGCAGAGTTTGAGTCTTAACACGACGTCCTGTGGCTGCACGAAAGCATTATTCAACATGGTGGCGTTGCTGTCAGGGTTCCTCCGAGCCCCAATCCGTAGGTAGCGGCCATCCACTGCCATAATAGTCCCTGGGCGGCCTGAGCGAGGCATGCCATCGACACTTCCTGTCCCTCTGTATCTCCTCCATGTCCGAACAACATCGCTTTGGTTCATCACGAGACGCCTGGACGCTTCCCTTGTTGAGAGCCCTTCCTGGCACGAAGTAACAATGCGGACGCGATCGAACCGCGGTACTGATCTACAGACATGGTTGAACTTCGCACAACACGAGCCGTGTACCTCCTTCCTGGTGGAATGACTGGAACTGATCGGCTGTCGGACCCCCTGCGTCTAATAGGCGCTGCTCATGCATGGTTTGGGCGAGTTTAGTGACATCTCTGAACAGTCAAAGGGACTTCACTTAAAACTTCCGGGCTGATAGGCCTGACGTTTCGTCTCCGACTGCGGGAGACATCCTCGGAGGTAAAGCGGCGAACTGCACGAAAGCATTATTCAACATGGTGGCGTTGCTGTCAGGGTTCCTCCGAGCCCCAATCCGTAGGTAGCAGTTCGCCGCTTTACCTCCGAGGATGTCTCTCGCAGTCGGAGACGAAACGCCAGGAGACAGTTTTATACTTCGACCACGGCCTATCAGCCCGGAAGTTTTAAGTGAAGACAATACCGGCCGTGAAAGTTTACATCGTATGATCAGTCAAAGGGACTGTGTCCGTGATACAGTATCCGCAGTCAACGTCAATCTTCAAGGGTTCTGGGTATTGGGGTGACGCTGAACTTTTTTTGATGTGTGTAATATGGTTTTCTCTTTTCATGATACCATCCATTCAACGTAAGAAGCAGCTTGGAAATACTGTAACCTCGAACGATGTGTGCAACAAGACCATAGGCCTTCTTGTTTGCCGAGAACGACAGACGCTGACAAAAGGGCTACGAAGAACAGTCGCGGCTGCCGCCTACCGCCGCGGAGGTGGGCTGGAGAAGTACTGGTGCCGCGCTTCGCCTGGCCCCCGGGACACCAGAGCTGGCGCGCTGGCAGTCACACAACGAGGATATCCGCTGGCCGGGTCTGGCGCATGACGCGCTCATCAGGCGGCCGGCGTCTCCCCGCCTAGCGTCGGCTGCACTGTATGACTAACGAGCACCGTCCACGGAGGATGTGCTTCGTAGTCACACTTGGCTCGCTACACCTCGCACCAATTTAATAAACCACTGACAGTCTTGCGCGGATTCCTAATTCTTCGAATATCATCAGTAGCAAAAACAGATTCTAGGATGAGATCCACTGGAGGAATGTGAAGAAAATGAGATTAATCCAGCAAAGAAGTAAGACACGCATTCAACAAGTAATTCCACAAAATTTTTTCCTCGGGCAATATCGGTTAAAAATGCGGACTTTGTTGTGAGACACCGTGAAATATTAAAAGGAAGGTCAGCGTTGGCCGTAATATTGATGTTTTATTGATAGCAAAATCGATTTTCAATCACATACTGATCATCTTCAGTGCTGTGGTGTACAAATTAAACTCAGACACTGGTATCAAGTCATCAGTAACCAAAACTGAGAAGCGATCAAACTAACTCAAGTTTGATTTGGGGTGGACATCATTAAAACAAAGACGTTTCCCGTTGCAGGGGGATCTTCTCACGAAATTTCAGTCACCAACTCTCTCCTCCGAATGCGAGAATATTTTGTTGACGCCGCCCTAAATACGGAGAAACGATTGTCATAATAAAATTAGGGAAAACAGTGATTCGAAGGAAACATATAGATGTTCGTTTCTTCCGTGCGCTGCTCGAGATTGCAATAAAAGAGAATTATTGTGAAGGTGGTTCGATGAACCCTCTGCCAGGCACCCAAGCGCGATTTTCGGAGTATCCATGTAAATGTAGTGGTGCTGTACGTTGAACCGGGAATCGTCTGAAAAGACGACTTGGTGCAACTCCTGTGTACTGGGTTGTCGCTGTCGGTGCGGCTTTCTTTTCTCCACTGTCAGTGGTTGCCGTCCATACAATCCGTGTTGTTCCAGATATCATCACACTTCATGTGTAGCTACTTGTTGCGAAACAGGATCCCTCGGGCGCTAGTCACTTGCGGCCGTTTAAACCCTACACTGTGCTGAGTATGGCCATTCTGTGCCCGTTGATTCTGTAGTGGTCTGGTAAGGCAGCCAGTCCACAGTGACGGGTAGCCGAAAGGGCACACGTACACACACGCCGACTGGCGCGAAGTCTGGAACAGGATTCGTAATGAATGTGATAAAGAAAAGAACGTAGCTACTAGAACACTTAACTTTTATATCGTCCTTTGGTATACAGCATTCTTGATGATACAAGTGAGACTATCTTGAGATACATGCAATGGTACAAATGGCGCCTTGCTAGGTCGTAGCCATTAACTTAGCTGAAGGCTATTCTAACTGTCTCTCGGCAAATGAGAGAAAGGCTTCGTCAGTGTAGTCGCTAGCAACGTCGTCGTACAACTGGGGCGAGTGCTCGTACGTCTCTCTAGACCTGCCGTGTGGTGGCGCTCGGTCTACGATCACACAGTGGCGACACGCGGCCGATTTAAGCTACCACCTAGCAAGTGTGGCGTCTGACGGTGACACCACAGATTCCATATTCGCATGACAGTCGTGGGATCTCGCGAAACGCGAGCAGCACTATCGCTGAACGAGAAACTACAGTACTGGCAAGCAACGATTCTGTCACTATCGAATTTCGACGCTGTAGACGTTTCTCCTTCTTACGAGAGGCATGTAACGATCTTCTCATGAACAAATAACATCTAAAAGCTATTTCAGGATGAGAACCCTCCTGCGTAATCTTCCTCGCGTGCAGAATGTTGACAGCTTTATTCACGTCCTCTGTATACGCTTACGCTGAAAAACACTCTAAGACAAAAGAAAACACCATGAAGGAATTATCCGAATGGGACAAAAATCGATAGATGTGGTGCACACATACAGAAGAACAAATGATTACAATTACAGAAGTATTGGAGCCGGCCGAAGTGGCCGTGCGGTTAAAGGCGCTGCAGTCTGGAACCGCAAGACCGCTATGGTCGCAGGTTCGAATCCTGCCTCGGGCATGGATGTTTGTGATGTCCTTAGGTTAGTTAGGTTTAACTAGTTCTAAGTTCTAGGGGACTAATGACCTCAGCAGTTGAGTCCCATAGTGCTCAGAGCCATTTGAACCATTTTTTTTTTCTCTTACAATGCTGGCCATTAAAATTGCTACACCACGAAGATGACGTATTACAAACGCGAAATTTAACCGACAGTAAGAAAATGCTGTGATATGCAAATGCTTTTCAGAGTATTCACACAAGGTTGGCGCCGGTGGCGACACCTACAACGTGCTGACATGACGAAAGTTTCGAACCGATTTCTCATACACAAACAGCAGTTGACCGGCGTTGCCTGGTGAAACGTTGTTCTGATGCGTCGTGAACGGAGGAGAAATGCGTACCATCGCGTTTCCGACTTTGATAAAGGTCGGATTGTAGCCCATCGCGATTGCGGTTCATCGTATCGCGACATTGCTGCTCGCGTTGGCCGAGATCCAATGACTGTTAGCAGAATATGGAATCGGTGGCTTCGGGAGGGTAATACGGAACGCCGTGTTGGATCCCAACGGCTCCGTATCACTAGCAATGGAGATGACAGGCATCTTATCCGCATGGCTGTAACGGATCGTGCAGCCACCTCTCGATCCCTGAAACAACAGATGTGGACGTTTGCAAGACAACAACCATCTGCACGAAGAGTTCGGCGAAATTTGCAGCAGCATGGACTATCAGCTCGGAGACCATGGCTGCGGTTACCCTTGACGCTGCATCACAGACAGGAGCGCCAGCGATGGTGTACTCAACGACGAACTGGGTGCACGAATGGCGAAACGTCATTTTTTCGGATGAATCCAGGTTCTGTTTACAGCATGATGATGGTCGCATCCGTATTTGGCGACATCGCGGTGAACGCACATTGGAAGCGTGTATTCGTCATCGCCATACTGGCGTATCACCCGGCGTGATGGTGTGGGGTGCCATTGGTTACACGTCTCGGTCACCTCTTGTTCTCAATGACGGCACTTTGAACAGTGGACGTTACATTTCAGATGTGTTACGACGCGTGGCTCTACCCTTAATTCGATCCCTGCGAAACCGTACATTTCAACAGGATAATGAACGACCGCATGTTGCAGGTCCTGTACGGTCCTTTCTGGATACAGAAAATGTTCGACTGCTGGCCTGGCCAGCACATTCTCCAGATCTCTCACAAGTTGAAAACATCTGGTCAATGGTGGCCGAGCAACTGGCAATACGCCAGTGACTACTCTTGATGAACTGTGGTATCGTGTCGAAGCTGCATGGGCAGCTGTACCTGTACACACCATCCAAGCTCTGTTTGACTCAATGCCCAGGCGTATCAAGGCCGTTATTACGGCCAGAGGTGGTTGTTCTGGGTACTGTTTTCTCATGATCTATGCACCCAAATTGCGTGAATCGTAATCGCATTTAATTTCTAGTGTAATATATTTGTCCAATGAATACCCGTATATCATATGCATTTCTTCTTGGTGTATCAATTTTAATGGCTAGTAGAGTAAATAAGTCATGCAATTTACTGAAATTTCAATCATTTTTTTTGGAGTACATGTGCATCACATCTACAGATTTTAGTCGCATTCGAATAATTTGTTTGTGGTGCGTCTTTTTTTTTCTTCTTGGAGTGTACCTGTCATTTGAATACGGTAGCGTGTAGTACGCTTCATGCCGATTAGACCTTTGTCGCATGCCGTCTTCACAGTGCTGCAATTGTATTGGGCAGCAGTATACTGCTATTGGACGCAATTATTAGGGCGCAGTCGCAGACTAGCTGCGTGCACACCCCCAGGCGTGAGCCCGGTGTTACAGGCCCGCGCCACGCCCTGTTCCATTCCTGGCCTCCGCGGTGTCATTAACGTCCAGGGGTCGGGGCAAGGGGCAGTGGCTGTGGCACTTCCAGCGCTGCCGCTTATTTTGCACGCTCTTAATTTCCGCGGCTCTGTCTCTCGCCGCCGGATCTGTAATATTTTTACACGATCGCATTACACTCCGAGGCTATCTTCTCCCCTATTCGTTTTTACGGCTTTGTTTTTAGTGTTTCGCTGAGTTGCAGCCGTTATCTCTGTGTTTATTAAAGGTTTTTATGCCCGCCCTTTTTTTATATTTGTAGCTAAAGGCCTGTGGCACAGATAAGGTAATGAGAATTGCTTTCGTCGTTGCTGTGTTCTCGTTGTTTAAAACCAATGTCGCCGTAACTCCGACCTAAGTGGCCCCACGGCGTAAAATGAAGTTGGAGTGGAGAGTTTGGGGCAGTTCAGTATCGAGCGATATGCGTGCAAGTGCCTGATGCTCATCAGGCGCTTTATGATTCGGTAGGGGTGGCTTTCGAGACGAGGCCTTTCCCTCGTAGCCGTTCTTCACAACGTAAAGCAAAGAAAGAAACGTGCTCACTTGCTTCCGCCCAGCTTTTCAAAAGTGTAGCTGCAAAAGATAGGTGACAGTGATGTGCGCTTGTACACGACAGTGTCGTGCATATGATCTTTGTGATCATCACCTACAATGTTGCATTACGTCACTCCATGGGACAGTATGAGGACGTTAAGTTTTTAACACGGGACATTAGCAAAACATCTGGTGATCAGTACCTTTGTTCCGGAATGTCTTGTGCCCTTTCCCGCCAAATAGTGTTCCTGCGCAGCATACACAGTGTGTTTATTTTTTATAGCTGCATAAGAGGATTCTATCATTTCGGTATCCAGTGCGATAGTCAACTGCATTTCGACGTTGCTACTCTACATCTGCGCTGCACAACACACCTAATTATGTGTACCACTTCCACTTCCACGCCCCCCCCCCCCTCCCCCATTTCTGTTCCAGTAGCGAATGGCCCGCCGGAAGTACGATAGTTGACAAGCCTCCGTGTGAGTTTTGATCATCCTGATTCTACGTCCATGGTCTTTTCGTGAGATGTACGCAGAAGGCAGCGATGTATTAGCTGATTCATGCAGAACCGTTACTCTCGCTATTTTAGTAGTAAACTAGGCGGGACATATAACGCCTCTCTTGTAGTGTCTGCCACCAGGGTCCGATCAGCACTTTCGTGACGCTTTCGCTCTTACTAAATAAACCTGTGACGGAAAGCTTTGCTTGTCTTTACACTAGTACGCTGAAGACCCAAAGAAAGTGGTACACCTGCATAATATCGTGTAGGGTCCCCGCTAGCAAGCAGAAGTGCCGCAAAACGATATGGCATGGACTCGACTAATGTCTGAAGTAGTGCTGTAGGGAATTGACACCATAAACCTGCAGGACTGTCATAAATACGTAAGAGTACGAGGGGGTGGAGCTCTCTTCTGAACAGCACGTTGCAAGGAATCTCAGATATGCTCAATAATTTTCATGTCTGTAGAGTTTGGTGACCAGCGGAAGTGTTTAAACTCAGAAGAGTGTTCCTGGAGCCTCTCTGTAGCAATTCTGGACGTGTGGAGTGACTCACTGTCCTGGTGGACTTGTCCAAGTCCGTCGGAATGCACAATGGACATGAATGGATGCAGGTGATCAGACAGGATGCCTACGTAAGTGTCACCGGTTAAGAGTCGTATCTAGACGTATCAGGGGTCCCATATCAGTCCAACTGCACACGCCCCACACCATTACAGAGCCTCCACCAGCTTGAACAATCCCTTGCTGACATGCAGAATCCATGGATTCATTAGATTGTCTCCATACACGTCTATCCTCTCGATACAATCTGAAATGAAACTCGTCCGACCAGGCAACATATTTCCAGTCATCAACAGTCCTATGTAGATGCTGACGGGCCCAGGCGAGGCGTAGAGCCCTGAGTCGTGCAGTCATCAAGAGTACACGACTGGGCCTTTGGCTCTGAAAGCCCATATCGATGACGTTTCGTTGAATGGTTTGCACGCTTACACTTGTTGATGGCCCAGTCACTCTGCAGCAATTTACAGACGGGTTGCACTTCAGTCAAGTTCAACGATTCTCTTCAATCGTTGTTGGTCCCATTCTTGCAGGATCTTTTTCTGGCCGCGGCGATGTCGGAGATTTGATGTTTTACCGGATTCCTGATATTCACGGTACACTCGTGAAATGGTCGTACGGAAAAATCCCCACTTAATCTCTACCTAGGAAATGCTGTGTCCCATCGCTCGTGCGTCGACTATAGCACCACTTTCAAACGCACTTAAATATTGATAACCTGCCGTTGTACCAGCAGTAACCGATCTAACAAATGCGCCAGCCCCTCTTTTCTTATATGTGCGTTGCCGACCGCAGCGCCGTATTCTGCCTGTTTACATATCTCTGTATTTGAATACGTATGCCTATACCAGTTCCTTTGACGTTTAAGTGTATCTTCTCCATTTCCTCTGTCAATCATATGTGCTATAGACCAAAACTAACGATCAGTATTCAAATACTGGTCGAACTACGGTTTTGTAAGCTAGCTTCTTTCTGCGTGGACTACACTTACTGAGAATTCTTCCAATGAATCTCAATCTGGCATCTGCCTTACCTACAGTTAATTTTCTGTGGGCGTTCCACTTTAAATCACTTGGTACACATATTTCCAGATATTTTATGGGTGTGACTGAAATTAGACAGTACTTGGCCTTTCTACTTATTTATGCATAATACGTTACATTTGTTTACGTTGAGGATAAATGCCAATCTCTGCACCAAGCAATGACCCACTCTGGGTCTTCCAGCACGTCACAACAGCTTTCTGCCGTTCCGACTTCTCTATATACGCTGCCGAAAAACAATATGCATCAGCACCAAGGACAAAGTCATTTCATTGGCAGATGATGTGACAAGTAGTTTCACATTGTAGCAGTATATGATAACAAACTCAGACTACATGAAACACACAGGTCACAGTTGAGGGGGGGGGGGGGTGGTTAGTGTTTCACGTCCCGTCGACAACGAGGTCATTAGAGACGGAGCGCAAGCTCGGGTTAGGGAAGGATTGGGAAGGAAATCGGCCGTGCCCTTTCAAAGGAACCATCCTGGCATTTGCCTGAAACGATTTAGGGAAATCACGGAAAACCTAAATGAGGATGGCCGGACACGGGATTGAACCGTCGTCCTCCCGAATGCGAGTTCAGTGTGCTAACCACTGCGCCACCTCGCTCGGTGGTCACAGTTGACGTTGTCCAAATTGTTGCATCAATACACGGTGTACCCGTCTCGGTGGGCAACGCAGGTGTGTATTCCCGCATGCAAATGATCGTAAAGTTGCGAATGACATAGTGCGATAGATTGTCCTGAGCATCTTGCACTTTTTTTTGCTATTTGGCAACGGTTTTTGCAGGCTTTGGAGAACCATTGAGTTTCTTTTTCATCATGTCCACTGTGCGTTCACTTGGCGAGAGGTCTGGTGATCTAACTGGCCATGAAAAACGTACTTCACAAAGAGCACGATGCAGTACAAAAACCTCGTTGTGGATATGTATCATCCTGCTGATAAGGCACGCCACCTTCCTGCCGGCCGGCCGGTGTGGCCGTGCGGTTCTAGGCGCTTCAGTCTGGCTGGCTCTGAGCACTATGCGACTTAACTTCTGAGGTCATCAGTCGCATAGAACTTAGAACTAATTAAACCTAATTAACCTTAGGACATCACACACATCCATGCCCGAGGCAGGATTCGAACCTGCGACCGTAGCAGTCCCGCGGTTCCGGACGGAGCGCCTAGAACCGCTAGACCACCGCGGCCGGCGCTTCAGTCTGGAACCGAGTGACCGCTACGGTCGCAGGTTCGAATCCTGCCTCGGGCATGGATGTGTGTGATGTCCTTAGGTTGGTTAGGTTTAATTAGTTATAAGTTCTCGGCGACTGATGACCTCAGAAGTTAAGTCGCACAGTGCTCAGAGCCATAGCCTTCCTGTCGAAGGAATGGCAGTAGCGCTGTAGTAATACCCTGTGCAATGTAGTGGGCACTGCTTATTTCACCCTGCAGAAACACCAGTTTTGACCGCGATCTGTAACTGATGTTTCCGGATATCGTGAAGCCTCGGACGGGATCCGTGTGTCGTGGGCGAATGGACACTGAAACATGCAGCTCGCCAGGTCTGCTCCATACACGTGTATGTCCATCACTCACGTACAGGCAGAACATACTCACATCACTGAAAACAACAGAGCGCTACTTCACACTCTAGTCAACACTTCCACGACACCACAGTCGCTTATCCTGCTGGTGTCACGATGTCAGTGACAGCCCGGCCAGAGCCATACGTGCTCTTAAGCCTGCTGCGAGCAGACTCTTCCAAATGGTGACACAGCCCGAATTTCGCCCCTGCATGATTTTCGGTCACATACCGCCACTCTCACAGTGTGTCAATCTTGACGTGCGTCTGCACCATGCGGACATCCAGAACCCGGTCTGCGAGGTGAACGAATGTTCCACAGACCCCTGCTGAAAGCATAAACACATCACCGATCCATTGTCCCCAATATGTGCAGCTGTCCTTCGATACGTCCATCGAATTACCTGCAGGCCCACAATGCTACCCAGTTCAAATCACTGAAGGAGTATGTACTCTTCGGCGGGGTTTGGTTGTGCCTTAGAATGAATGTTGGAAGCACTGTTCGCCTCTAAACTCAGCACACTTACTGCCTGGAGAGTCAAGTCAGAGAGCGCAACCCAGGCCTCCTGATTATCATCTGATCCCGATGACGGTGATGAATGAATCACTAATAGAAAAACGCATCAGCATGGGTGTCCTATAGCTTGGTGCTACGGAACACTGTCTTTGAGGGTGTTGCGCTTTTTTTTCCGACAGTGTGTAACAGCATCAGCATCGAAAACTCTCTTGAAACTTCCGATGTTATCCATTGGATCGTTAATATGTAATCTGTCGACACGTCTTTCCATAAGTTTAATAGACACAACAGATACAAATAACTGAGACTGTATTCGTCACTATTTACAACAGTCTGCCAACACCAGGATAACTTTTCGATTCCGCTACTGTAGAAATCAAGTGATTTTGAGTCGAAGAATTTGTCGAGCCATGTTCTGAGCGCATTTTCATCCGGAAGGGACGTTCCTTTAAGGCTGTTCGATAGCGGAAAAGGTGAAAATCTGATGGCACAAGATCAGGTGAATAAGATAGGTGCGGAATTACTTCCCAGCCTAACTCCTGCATAGTGTTTTATGTTAGTCTAGAAGAATGCGAGCGGGTGTTATTGTGAAGTGGCATAATTTCACGCAGACTTCCTGGTCGTTGAAACTGTCTACCAGATTAAAAATGTGTGCCGGACCGAGACTCGAACTAAGCACTTTGCCTTTCGCGGACAAGTGCTCTACCAAAGCACGACTCACAACCCGTCCTCACAGCTTCAGTTTTGCCAGTACCTCGTCTCCTACCTTCCAAACTACACAGAAGCTTTTCTGCGAACCTTGCAGAACTGCACTACTGGCCATTAAAATTGCTACACCAAGAAGAAATGCAGATGATAAACGGGTATTCATTGGACAAATATGTTATACTAGAATTGACATGTGATTACATTTTCACGCAATTTGAGTGCATATATCCTGAGAAATCAGTACCCAGAACAACCACCTCTTGCCGTATTAACGGCCTTGATATGCCTGGGCATTGAGTCAAACAGAGCTTGGATGGCGTGTACAGGTACAGTTGCCCATGCAGCTTCAACACGATACCACAGTTCATCAAGAGTAGTGACTGGCGTATTATGACGATCCAGTTGCTCGGCCACCATTGACCAGACGTTTTCAATTGGTGAGAGATCTGGAGAATGTGCTGGCCAGGGCAGCAGTCGAACATTTTCTGTATCCAGAAAGGCCCGTACGGGACCTGAACATGCGGTCATGCATTATCCTGTTGAAATGTAGGGTTTCGCAGGGATCTACATCTACATCTACATCTACATCTACATCTATACTCCGCGAGCCACCTTACGGTGTGTGGCGGAGGGTACTTATTGTACCACTATCTGATCCCCCCTTCCCTGTTCCATTCACGAATTGTGCGTGGGAAGAACGACTGCTTGTAAGTCTCCGTATTTGCTCTAATTTCTCGGATCTTTTCGTTGTGATCATTACGCGAGATATATGTGGGCGGTAGTAATATGTTGCCCATCTCTTCCCGGAATGTGCTCTCTCGTAATTTCGATAATAAACCTCTCCGTATTGCGTAACGCCTTTCTTGAAGTGTCCGCCACTGGAGCTTGTTCAGCATCTCCGTAACGCTCTCGCGCTGACTAAATGTCCCCATGACGAATCGCGCTGCTTTTCGCTGGATCATGTCTATCTCTTCTATTAATCCAACCTGGTAAGGGTCCCATACTGATGAGCAATACTCAAGAATCGGACGAACAAGCGTTTTGTAAGCTACTTCTTTCGTCGATGAGTCACATTTTCTTAGAATTCTTCCTATGAATCTCAACCTGGCGCCTGCTTTTCCCACTATTTGTTTTATGTGATCATTCCACTTCAGATCGCTCCGGATAGTAACTCCTAAGTATTTTACGGTCGTTACCGCTTCCAATGATTTACCACCTATGGCATAATCGTACTGGAATGGATGTCTGCCCCTATGTATGCGCATTATATTACATTTATCTACGTTTAGGGAAAGCTGCCAGCTGTCGCACCATTCATTAATCCTCTGCAGGTCTTCCTGGAGTACGTACGAGTCTTCTGATGTTGCTACTTTCTTGTAGACAACCGTGTCATCTGCAAATAGCCTCACGGAGCTACCGATGTTGTCAACTAAGTCATTTATGTATATTGTAAACAATAAAGGTCCTATCACGCTTCCTTGCGGTACTCCCGAAATTACCTCTACATCTGCAGATTTTGAACCGTTAAGAATGACATGTTGTGTTCTTTCTTCTAGGAAATCCTGAATCCAATCACAAACCTGGTCCGATATTCCGTAAGCTCGTATTTTTTTCACTAAACGTAAGTGCGGAACCGTATCAAATGCCTTCCTGAAGTCCAGGAATACGGCATCAATCTGCTCGCCAGTGTCTACGGCACTGTGAATTTCTTGGACAAATAGGGCGAGCTGAGTTTCACATCTCTGTTTGCGGAATCCATGTTGGTTATGATGAAGGAGATTTGTATTATCTAAGAACGTCATAATACGAGAATGAAGGCTAGAGCCACGGGTCGTAACACATCTGAAATGCAATGTCCACTGTTCAAAGTGCCGTCAATGCGAACAAGAGGTGACCGAGACGTGTAACCAATGGCACCCCATACCATCACGCCGCGTGATACGCCAGTATGGCGATGACGAATACACGCTTCCAATGTGCGTTCACCGCGATGTCGCCAAACACGGGTGCGACCATCATTAAGCTGTAAATAGAACCTGGATTCATCCGAAAAAAATGACGTTTTCCCATTCGTGCACCGAAGTTCGTCGCAGGCGCTCCTGTCTGTGATGCAGCGTCAAGGGTAACCGCAGCCATGGTCTCCGAGCTGATAGTCCTTGCTGCTGCAAACGTCGTCGAACTGTTCGTGAAGATGGTTGTTGTCTTGCAAACGTCCCCATCTGTTGACTCAGGGATCGAGACGTGGATGCACGATCCGTTACAGACATGCGGATAAGATGCCTGTCATCTCGACTGCTAGTGATACGAGGCCGTTGGGATGCATCACGGAGTTCCGTATTACCCTCCTGAACCCACCGATTGGATCTCGACCGACGTGACCAACAATGTCGGGATACGATAAACCGCAATCGCGATAGGCTCCAATCCGACCTTTATCAAAGTCGGAAACGTGGTGGTACGCATTTCTCCTCCTTACACGAGGCATCACAACAACGTTTCGCGAGGCAATGCCGGTCAACTGCTGTTTGTGTATGAGAAATCGGTTGGAAACTTTCCTCATGTCAGCACGTTGTAGGTGCTGACACCGGCGCCAACCTTGTGTGAATGCTCTGAAAAGTTAATCATTTGCATATCACAGTATCTTCTTCCGGTCGGTTAAATTTCGCGTCTCTAGCACGTCATCTTCGTGGTGTAGCAATTGTAATGGCCAGTAGCGTAGTACTCCTGGAAGAAAGGATACTGCGGGGACATGGCTTTGTCACAGCCTGGGGGATGTTTCCAGAATGATATTTTCACGTTGCCGCGGAGTGTGCCCTGATATTAAACTTTCTGGCAAAGTCCCTAATGTCAAAGCCGGTCGGGGTGGCCGAGCGGTTCTAGGCGCTACAGTCTGGAACCGCGCGACCACTACGGTCGCAAGTTCGAATCCTGCCTCGGGCATGGATGTGTGTGATGTCGTTAGGTTAGTTAGGTTTAAGTAGCTCTAAGTTCTAGGGGACTGATGACGTCAGAAGTTGTCCCTTAGCGCTCAGAGCCATTTTGAGCCCTAATGTCAAAACAATGATCTTTAAAACCATTTTCTTGCTGTGGTCTTTCCAATGACATTGCCCCCATTTCTGGCTGCCTCCATTGCCGTCACCCCTCTATTGACCCGTAACTGAAGACTAGGTCGGAAATGTTCCATTTTGTACACTTGGCATCGCCTTTTGTACTGTTCACAGCTCTACTCACTATCTCCAATTGACAAAATGAAAAGACGAAAAATCAAACAACAACAGTGAACTAGAAATGAAAAATGACAGTCGATAAATAAACCTATAGCAACCGGAATACCAACATACAAAACAAAAACGCTACGAACTTACGCACCAGCCTAATAAAATAAATGAGCCCTAAGCAAGACTGCTACCCTGAAAGCTGTTGACGAGAGAGAATAAGACAGGAAAGTTGAGTAACTGGTTGTAGTGGTGTCGTACGTCCGGACAATGTCCTGAGAGCAGTCGGCAGGCGGCCACTTTGGGTAGGGTGGTGCACTTTAGAGTCTAGCTGTGGAGCAGGGTCGGGGGAAGAAGGGGAGTGGAGGCGAAATGAGAATCAGCGGAAAGTGTAAACAGCCGGCGGCCGGGGTCGCGGCAGCAGCAGCCCCGCCGCCCCATGCTTTATTCAGCGGCCTGGGGCCGATCGCTGCCGTGCGGGGGAGGAGGGGTAGTGGAGGACAGCCGTCCTGCCGCCGAGCCGCCGTGAATTCTGCACGACTCCAGTCTCACAGAGTTATCTCTGGTCTGCGCTAGCTCCGCCACAACCGACAGCTCATGTCCCGCGTTCAATTACTCCGATGGAACCGCGGTCCCGGCTACTTCCAAGAGAAATAGAGAAACATTTGTTCCCTCTTGCCTTGACTCTAGTGATGCCACATACAGGGACTATGCGGAGAGTAAGGAACGATCGGTCGCGTAATAGAACCTAATACGTTGTCCTCGATGGTGAGTGCCCCAGGGAAGTGTGGTAGGTCCGCTGTTGTTTTCTATCTACATAAATGAACTTTTGGATAGGGTGAATAGCAACGTGCGGCTGTTTGCTGATGATGCTGTGGTGTACGGGAAGGTGTCGTCGTTGGGTGACTGTAGGAGGATACAAGATGACTTGGACAGGATTTGTGATTGGTGTAAAGAATAGCAGCTAACTCTAAATATAGATAAATGTAAATTAATGCAGATGAATAGGAAAAAGAATCCCGTTATGTTTGAATACTCCATTAGTAGTGTAGCGCTTGACACAGTCACGTCAATTAAATATTTGGGCGTAACATTGCAGAGCAATACGAAGGACAAGCATGTAATGGCAGTTGTGTGGAAGGCGGATAGCCGTCTTCGGTTCATTGGTAGAATTTTGGGAAGATGTGGTTCATCTGTAAAGGAGACAGCTTATAAAACACTAATACGACCTATTTTTGAGTACTGCTCGAGCGTTTGGGATCCCTATCAGGTCCGATTGAGGGAGGACATAGAAGAAATTCATAGGTGGGCTGCTATATTTGTTACTGGTAGGTTTGATCATCACGCAAGTGTTACGGAAATGTTCAGGAACTCGGGTGGGAGTCTAGAGGAAAGGAGGCGTTCTTTTCGTGAATCGCTGCTGAGGAAATTTAGAGAATCAGCATTTGAGGCTGACTGCAGTACAGTTTTACTGCCGCCAACTTATATTTCGCGGAAAGACCACAAAGATAAGATAAGAGAGATTAGGGCTCGTACAGAGGCATACAGGCAGTCATTTTTCCCTCGTTCTGTTTGGGAGTGGAACAGGGAGAGAAGATGCTAGTCGTGGTACGAGGTACTCTCCGCCACGCACCGTATGGTGGATTGCGGAGTATGTATGTAGATGTAGATGTAATGGAAACCACAGTGGGTCTCGCGGTTCTAGGCGCGCAGTCCGGAACCGTGCGACTGCTACGGTCGCAGGTTCGAATCCTGCCTCGGGCATGGATGTGTGCGATGTCCTTAGGTTAGTTAGGTTTAAGTAGTTCTAAGTTCTAGGGGACTAATGACCACAGCAGTTGAGTCCCATAATGCTCAGAGCCATTTGAACCATTTTTGAAACCACAGTGAAAATCAAAACTCCTTTATTTGCAACAGTTAGCTACACCTTCAAGCTAGTTCTCTACATAGTCGTCGCTCCGACTTAGCGTCGTAGCGTTGTACCAAATTTCCAAAACACTCGTCATAGAAGGCAGCCTCCTGTGATTTCTTACAATTTTCTACGTTGGACTGCAGCTTGTTGTCTGTACCAAAATTTTGTCTTCATAGCCAGCGGTTCATCTGAGCAGAGATGAAAATAAGAGGCAATCAAGTCCGAGCTGTATTGTGGATGATCAAACACTTCCCAACGGGAACGCTGCAAGAGCGTGCTCATTGCCCTGCAGTGTGCGGCTGAGAACTGTCGTGAGAAAGGAAATACATGACAGGTATGTTATGTGGGGTTGCATGACATCAGGCGAAGTCTCTCGGCAGGCACCCGTATTTGGCGGGAAACACTATTCTTCTAGGCGTCTTCACGCGCTCACTGTGCGCTCAGAACGGAGAAGAGCGACATGACGCCATCTACGGGCATGCTAGAGACACTGCTCAACACATCTGTGCAAAGCTTCATCGGATTTTCACTGTGGTTTCCATTTCGCGACTTATCGTTTCTTACTTTCTCAACATTCCGCGTGCAATTTTCAGAAAGTTGCTGATGAAAAAAAATCACCGGGACAGGGACGTAAAATAACAATTAACAATAAAATAAAGGACAAAAGCAAGTAAAAATCGCACTCAGGGTTCTGTAAAACTTAATTATGTGTATACATAGTTCTTCTATACAGGGTGGTCCATTGATAGTGACCAGGCCAAATATCTCACGAAATAAGCATCAAACGAAAAAACCACAAAGAACGAAACTCGTCTAGCTTGAAGGGGGAAACCAGATGGCGCTATGGTTGGCCCGCTAGATGGCACTTCCATAGGTCAAACGGATATCAACTGTGATTTTTTAAAGTAGGAATCCCTATTTTTTTATACATATTCGTGTAGTACGTAAAGAAATATGAATGTTTTAGTTGGACCACTTTTTTCGCTTTGTGACAGATGGCGCTGTAATAGTCACAAACGTTTAAGTACGTGGTATCACGTAACATTCCGCCAGTGCGGACGGTATTTGCTTCGTGATACACTAACCGTGTTAAAATGGACCGTTTACCAATTGCGGAAAAGGTCGATATCGGGTTGATGTATTGCTATTCTGATCAAAATGCCCAACGGGTATGTGCCATGTATGCTGCTCGGTATTCTGGACGACATCATCCAATTGTCCGAACCGTTCGCCGGATAGTAATTTTATTTAAGGAAACAGGAAGTGTTCAGCCACGTGTGAAACGTCAACCACGAACTGCAACAAATGATGATGCCCAAATAGGTGCTTTAGCTGCTGTCGCGGCTAATCCGCACGTCAGCAGCAGACAAACTGCGCGAGAATCGGGAATCTCAAAAAAGTCGGTGTTGAGAGTGCTACATCAACAGCGATTGCACCCGTACCATATTTCTATGCACCAGCAATTGCATGTCGACGACTTTGAACGTCGTGTACAGTTCTGCCACTGGTCACAAGAGAAATTACGGGACGATGACAGAATTTTTTCACGCGTTCTATTTAGCGACGAAGCGTCATTCACCAACAGCGGTAACGTAAACCTGCATAATATGCACTATTGGGCAACGGAAATTCCACGATGGCTGCGACAAGTGGAACATCAGCGATCATGGCGGGTTAATGTATGGTGTGGCGTTATGGGAGGAAGGATAAATGGCCCCCATTTTATCGATGGCAGTCTAAATGGTGCAATGTATGCTGATTTCCTATGTAATGTTGTACCGATGTTACTACAAGATGTTTCACTGCATGACAGAATGGCGATGTACTTCCAACATGATGGATGTCCGGCACATAGCTCACGTGCGGTTGAAGAGGTATTGAATAGCATAAATCATGACAGGTGGATTGGTCGTCGAAGCACCATACCATAGCCCGCACGTTCACCGGATCTGACGTCCCCGGATTTCTTTCTGTGGAGAAAGTTGAAGGATATTTGCTACCGTGATCCACCGACAACATCTGACAACAGGCGTCAGCGCATTGCCAATGCATGTGCGAAAATTGCGGAAGGCGAACTACTCGCTGTTGATAGGAATGTTGTTACACGTATTGCCAAATGCAATGAGGTTGACGGACATCATTTTGAGCATTTATTGCATTAATGTGGTATTCACAGGTAATCACGCTGTAACAGCACGCATTCTTAGAAATGATACGTTCACAAAGGTAAATGTATCACATTGGAACAACGGATATAAAATGTTCAAACGTACCTACGTTCTGTATTTTAATTTAAAAAACCTTCCTGTTACCAACTGTTCGTCTAAAATTGTGAGCCATATGTTTGTGACTGTTACAGCGCCATCTATCACAAAGCGAAAAAAGTGGTCCAACTAAAACATTCATATTTCTTTATGTACTACACGAATATGTAATAAAAATGGGGGTTCCTATTTATAGAAAACCCTGTTGATATTCGTTTGACCTATGGCAGCGCCATCTAGTGGGCCAACCATAGCGTCATCTGGTTTCCCCCTTCAAGTTAGACAAGTTTCGTTCTTTGTAGTTTCTTCGTTTGACGCTTATTTCGTGAAATATTTGGCCCGGTCTCGATCAATGGACCACCCTGTAGGTTTTGATGAATGGGACTGCGTGTCTCGCAGTACGTGAGGTGAATAGCGGTATCGTTTAACTGCATTGACTTGAAGCTTGAATTATTTACACTGCCAAAGCACCGTAGACATTATTCTTTGGCATAAATTTGAACTTTATAAATCTACTATTTCGTATAGGCACGTACACACCAGCCCAAGGGAGGCAAACGTACGACAGCCAATGGATTCGGCGGAATGCTGTTCGCTATCGCATTGGCGTTCGGCCTGCCATCCTCACCTAGGGATTCGGCCGTATGGAATCACGTTCGGCTCTGACAACTTGTCCTGATTACTCACATTTTTTTATTGTTGTAGAATAACGTTTTAATAACAGTCTCACCGGCCGATATTATCAGGGAAGAAAAGGATTTAGTTGTCGTCGCAAGTGCAGAATTCATTTTACCGCAAGACAAGAAGCTCATCATAAAAAAAAGAAAAAAAAAAAAACGACGCTGGTTAACGGCCTCTCGTTTAAAATGTAGGGACCAGTGTGGGGAGGACGGAATTAATGTATAACTTTAACGCTGAATTAGAATATGAGCTGTTTCATACTTTTTTACGAATGAGAGCTACAGATTTTGTATTATTATTGAATTGTTAGACCCTAAAATTCGAAAGATGACCCCTCTTTTAGGAGAGCTGTACGTGCATTACAAAGATATCCACATAGATTACATTTTCTTTCTTCACGTCGTGCACATTATTTTCTGACAGCACACTTATTTCCCTCCAGGCGCCGAATCTTTCCAGTTTGTTTTTACGGTCGCAGTTCGAAGGATCCCATAAACATTCCCGTCCATGATAAAAAATATCAGCTTTAATGCTGTCTTTGTATTCCACTCAACTCTCTAATATTTTTACACACAATAAATACATGTCCTTTATGGAGACACTGAACCAACGAATATTCGACCTGGCGTTTGAACTAGTAGGTGGGTTCTACGCCCAACTCCCAGGCAACACTCTGATGTTACCGCCTGCAATACGAATCGTAGCCAAGACTAGCTGCTTTCGTTGGTTCCCATTTGCCACCTGTGCACACTACGCAAATTTCGGCAATGAAGCGATTGGCTGTCGTTCGTTGGGCTTCGTTGGTATAGCCAATTTTTTTTGCTAAAGAGCCAAGATTTACATTGTAAGACGACACCTCGGGCCGAATAGAAATGGGGGAGGAGAGGGGCTGAGGGTGGGTGTTAACGAGAAGTTCCATTTCACAAAACCATTTTTATTGATAAAAGCGTACCACCTGCACAGTTTGAACCTACACATTATAAGATATCACACAGTAAATGGTTTTAAGTGAAACAGAAAGTATAGTGGAACTTCATGCATGTTTCTGAAGGCTCACGAAGTGCCCAGTTTTCCGTACATAAGCGGGTACTGTGGTTAATGCCTTCACAACAGGACCCATGTTTGCATTTCTGATTTCCGGAAGCATTTACTAAACATCTTCACGCTCCTATATCAAAGAATACCAACCGTCTGCAACAGACCATTTTCAATCAAACTTTCATATGAGACCACACGTAACAGAACTGACACGGTTGTTCAGATGGTTCAAATGGCTCTGAGCACTATGGGACTTAACATCTGAGGTCGTCAGTCCACTAGAACTTAGAGCTACTTAAACCTGACTAACTTAACGACATCACACACATCCATGCCCGATGTAGGATTCGAACCTGCGACCGTACCGGTCGCGCGGTTCCAGACTGAAGCGCCTAGAACCGCTCGGTCACAACGGCCGGCTGAGACGGTTGTAAATAATATAACTTGATTAATACGAAATTTCACAAAGGTATAGAATCGTGGATGATAGCTTTGTGCATCAAAGGGTTTAGAAGCCAGTTTTATCTGGTGCATTATGCTTGTTTTCTTGGAAAAGCTCTTAATATGGGTGAACACCTTGGCCACTTTTCCCGATCGGGCGACGTGTCAGCTTTAGAGGTCCAGAGCAAAAACTATAAAATGAAATAATTAACAAGGAGCTACATTTGGGGCCAAGTGACATTGTTTGGTTTTGGATATTTTAAAAAGTTATTACTTTCCATACAAGTGAGGTTACAAGAATAGTATAAATGACTTCTCACACATGAGGTGACTGAAAACCTGAAAAGTTTTTACAAAAAAAATAACGGAAGACACTTCCTCTGGCAATCACATTGACAACAATGGCGATGTACGAGGCCCATTCGGAAAGTAAGTTTCGATCAGTCGCGAAATGAAAACCACTGTGAAAATCCCATGACGTTCTGCACAGACGTGTTGGACAGCACCGCCGGTAGGCCCGTCGAACGCGTCACGTCGCTCTTTTCAATTCTGAGTGCACAGTGAGGTCGAAAAGATGCCTAGCACAGTAGCGTCTCCCGCCATGTATGAAGGCCTGTTGCGATATTTCGCCTAATGTCGCGCAACCCACATAACAAACCTGTCATCCGCTTCATTCTTCATGACAATTTTCTGCCACACTCTGCAGGGGCAATGAAGATGCTCCTGCAGCGTTTTCGTTGACGAGTCTTTGACCACCCACAGCACAGCCCGTAACTGGGTCCTTCTCACATGAACTGCCGCCTATGAAGGAAGCATTCTGGGACAGACAACGAGCTGTAGACGATCGTAGAGAATTGGCGGAAAGCACAGGCGGGGCTGCCTTCTATGACGAGGGTACTGGAAAGTTGGTACAACGCTATGACAAATTTCTAAGTCGGAGCGGCGCTATGTAGAGAAGTTGCTGTAAGGTGGAGGTGACTGTTTCAAATAAAAATTTTTGGTTTTCACAGTGGTTTCCATTTCGCGACCGATCGGACCTTACGTTCCGAGCAGTCCATGTACATTAGGACCAGTCCGACCACTTCTCATCAGGCATCAGCGCTGCCCACTTCCCCTACCGGCGTTAGTATTAACTGGTAATGAATGTATACGTTACATTAATTAATAATAGTTATTGCAGTATGAGGCACGAGCATAAATGGTTGCTAAATGTCTTGAATGTCATATTTCTTTTACTCACTACAACGCATTACAACAGCCTTAATCTTATTTTATATTACTTGCTACAAACATTTGTTATATTTGAAGATTTTCATCCCTATAGGGCGCATTTACGAATCCATGTTGCTTCCGTTTGACATTTTTACCACAGCAGCTGATCGGTGCTGGCTGTACACGCTCGTGAGCTGTCAGCATTGGAAGACAAACAATAAAACATTCCCAGAATGAGATTTTCACTCTGCAGCGGAGTGTGCGCTGATATGAAACTTCCTGGCAGATTAAAACTGTGTGCCCGACCGAGACTCGAACTCGGGACCTTTGCCTTTCGCGGGCAAGTGCTCTACCAACTGAGCTACCGAAGCACGACTCACGGCCGGTACTCACAGCTTCACTTCTGCCAGTACCTCGTCTCCCACCTTCCAAACTTTACAGAAGCTCTCCTGCGAACCTTGCAGAACTAGCACTCCTGAAAGAAAGGATATTGCGGAGACATGGCTTAGCCACAGCCTGGGGGATGTTTCCAGAATGAGATTTTCACTCTGCAGCGGAGTGTGCGCTGATATGAAACTTCCTGGCAGATTAAAACTGTGTGCCTGACCGAGACTCGAACTCGGGACCTTTGCCTTTCGCGGGCAAGTGCTCTACCAACTGAGCTACCGAAGCACGACTCACGGCCGGTACTCACAGCTTTACTTCTGCCAGTACCTCGTCTCCCACCTTCCAAACTTTACAGAAGCTCTCCTCTCGCAGGAGAGCTTCTGTAAAGTTTGGAAGGTGGGAGACGAGGTACTGGCAGAAGTGAAGCTGTGAGTACCGGCCGTGAGTCGTGCTTGGGTAGCTCAGTTGGTAGAGCACTTGCCCGCGAAAGGCAAAGGTCCCGAGTTCGAGTCTCGGTCGGGCACACAGTTTTAATCTGCCAGGAAGTTTCAATAAAACATTCCCCCTGTCACTTTTCTTAACCCCGTACTGGCTACGCTACCTACCCCTTGTGCCCCTGACGTAAGCGGCAAAATTGACTTAGCTCAGGGCCAAATTCACCAAGATAATTAAAATTCAGCATGTGTTACACTATTACAGTCTCTGTAAGTATTTTCGTTTGTTACTGGGCAACAAAATTACACTCTTAAGAAGCTCTTAACATCAGTTAAAATATTTGGTAATTGTTGTTAGTTAGTAGAAGCATACTGTTATAAAATTACTGCTGATAACCGGAGGCTGCACTAACACAAGCTAACACAAGATGGGTAGCACATGTGGTTCGCGGGCCGCAGTTTGACGACTACTCGTCTAGTGTGTGTACCGTCCTTGGAAAAAATACGGACAGACAGACAGACGTACAACAAAGTGAACCCATGAAGGGCTCCGTTTTCACCGACTGGGACAAGGATCCGTAATATAAATGCCGTAAATTTTTAGTCATTAGGTATTTGGTCTCCTGTTGTATGTGCTTCGATGTAAAGGATATATTCTTGTGAAATCGGATAGTCCTTTTTAAAATGAAAACTTTGAAGTCGTATGCGTAAGTTAAACTTTACACCTAACTTCTATCTTCATTCGGTGAATCATTTTGAACCATCCAGTGCGATTAAAATAACTTTCTGATGACGTTGCAGCGATTCTAGTGGCAGAGGCCGGGTGTCAACAAAGCGGAGAACTTTCTCTTGCTCCGTGTTCATGCATGCTACAGTATGTTGCCTGTTTCGTAGGTACAAGCAAAGACAGGCCAGGCTAGGTAGAACACACGGGTTGTGGGTTGAGTGTGGTGGCGTGGGAGGCGAAGGGGGAGGGGGAAGAGCCAAACAAATTGTGATTTATGTCGATCACACGAGCACGTCGCATGCTACATATTGCCTGGCAACTCGCAACACTGCCATTGACATCTGTCACTCACAAAGTTATTTCATTCATCTACATATACAACCGTACTCTGAAAACCACTGCAAACTGCATGAGAGAGGGCACGTCCGACTGCACAACGTATTCGGGTTTCTTGCTATTCCTTTCACGTACGGCGCACGGGAAGACTGCTTAAATGTACGCTGTAATTAGGGTACTCTTGTCTAGGCGGCCCCTGCAGGTATAATATGTTCAGGGCTCCAGTATGTTCCTAGATTCCGCACTTGACTCTGGTTCTTGAAACTACGTAAATAAACTTTCAAAGGTAGTTGGAGTCAATTTCCAAGCTTCTATCACCTCAGGTTCCGCAGTATTTCAGTGACGCTCTGGTGTGAGTCATACAAACCTGTGACCATGGAAAGGATGAGGAAAGAAATCGGCCGAACCATTTCTATATCTTTACATTAGACATTATTTGCTTAGGGAGACAACAGAAAACCAAAAGCATGACAAGTGGACGGGAATTTGAACCCTGTTCCTCCCTACTCCGAGTCCAGCCCTCAGCCACTGCACCACACCCCTCACCACTACGTGCCAACTCTTATGTTCCTACATGGCCGACGTAACAACGCCAGCTCACAATAAGCCTATCAGGTGGGTCCGATGGACCTCTTTAACAGTATAAATATTACTACAGTACTTGTTTAGCACTACGAGTCAATAAACGTGCCTGGTCATAATTACCTTTTCAGTAACAGTAGTTTGCATCTCGACTCCTCAGTATTTTTACCGTGGATACCACTTTAATAGTCCTGTTACGACAAGTTTCATGGTATTAGTGATTACTGATGCGGATCTCTAATGAGGGCGCCGCTCGTAAGTCAACTATCATACAATTACTCAGTGATATTGATTTATATGTGGCTCTAAACGAGCCGCACTCGTCAAGAAACACAGCATTAGGTCAGAAATATGCATGAGGTCAACGCTGTTTGATCAGTGGATTCATTGGACGAGTAATCAAAATCCAAGTAAACAGTGAGCTAGGGGTGTCATCATTTACGACCAGTAACAAAACTTAATTATTGTGAGCACAGTACCTTCCACACTACATGCGGTAAACGTACATCAAATAAGTTGGGGGTTGGGGTTGATTTGGGGGGAAGAGGCCAAACAGCGAGGTCATCGGTCTCATCGGATTAGGGAAGGATGGGGAAAGAAGTCGGCTGTGGCCTGTGAAAGGAACCATCCTGGTATTTGCCTGAAGCGATTTAGGGAAATCAAGGAAAACCTAAATGAGGATGGCCGGACGCGGGATTGAACCGTGGTCCCCGCGAATGCGAGTCCAGTGTGTCAACCATTGTGCAACGTCGTCAAATAAATGGAAAAATCGTTTTCCACTGGCAGCGGCTAACACCGCTAACAACAGTACTTTGTTGAGCGGATTAAGCGAAACGGATTTTCCCAGAATGACATTTTGTCGCTGCAGCGGAATGTATACTATTGTGAATCATTTGTCAAGACTGTGATTGTTGACAGGGCCAAAACTGTAATCCACGCCTTTGCCTTCCACGCCTTTGCCTTCCACGCCGGCCGGTGTGGCAGAGCGGTTCTAGGCGCTACAGTCTGGAACTGAGCTGCTGCTGCTACGGTCGCAGATTCGAATCCTGCTTCGGGCATGGATGTGTGTGATATCCTTAGGTTAGTTAGCTTTAAGTAGTTCTAAGTTCTAGGGGACTGATGACCTTAGAAGTTAAGTCCCATAGTGCTCAGAGCCATTTGAACCATTTTGCCTTCCACGGGCAATCCTCCGCCCGACCGACTTCCGATCTATGCAGTCACGTCTTATGACCTACCTCGCTGGACTAGCACTCCAAGGTTCAAGGGGAGCTTCTTAGGGGAAGCTCGTTAAAGTACTGTTTGAAACCAATGACCGTTATTGTTGCGTTATACTGGTGCATGGAGACAAAAACCAGCAAACACAAACCGTTGATGTGAAGATTTAACAAGAGAAAAAGGAGTAAAATACTACTTTTACTGCAATGTAGTCAAAAATATTTTGTTTCCCGCCTGGAGGAGAGAAATGTTTTCACAGTAGTAATACAATTCGTCATTCGGCAGTGGCAAGTATGATCAATAACTGAAAACAGCGTTAACATACCATTTTCATTTGTTTCAGAAGGAAAAAGAAAAAAATTGCATTGTTTTACATCCATCCCGTATAAGACTGTAAAGAGTATGATAAAAATCCAAGAATGGCTGTACTTAATACACAATGTAACCAACCACTCCTGTCACGAATTTTTGTTCGTAAAAACACTGGACACGTCTCAGGAATAAATTTCCATGGTCAAGTGCAACAGATATTTTAAATGTTTGAACGTATTTGTTATGTGTCTCGGTCCCTTGCTCGCTGTTGCGTAGCCACGTATGCAAATTTCGCGCCAGCATCTCGCTGACATGGGGGACTGTTGGCCGCTATCTGCAAACGCGTAATACTTTACGGCGGTTTATCAACACGGAAACGCGACGCTCCGCACTATACGAAATCCGACTGGAATCATGCAGCGGAGATATAGGTCAGCTCCCCACGACAACAATGTGAGGGCTCCAAGTTTGCAGATGCGGCAATACAACAGTGAAGAAGGGGCTAAATTCGTGCTTAAGTTCACAGATTTGTGAGTTTTGTTGCACCTGATATGGATATCTAGTACTGAAAGTTGTCGACTGCTTTTTTTCAGTAAAAGTGAAGCAGTCACTTTTAGCGAAATAAACTAATATACACTTCACTTAAAATTCTTTGATTCGAGTTGAGAAAGTTTCGCAGTACAATAATACGTGATTATGAAAGACCTCTGAAACTTAACAGAAACTTTCCTCCTCAGGATGTAAAAAATCGTTCAAATGGCTCTGAGCACTATCGGACTTAACTACTAAGGTCATCAGTCCCCTAGAACTTAGAACTAATTAAACCTAACTGTAGCGCCTAGAACCGCTCGGCCACAGCAGCCGACTGAGAAGGTTGTAAATAATATGACTTGATTAATACCACCCCGGCCGGCAGGAAGTCACAGAATAGCAGTTGGTAATTAGTGGTTTCCAGTGAGAGCTATTCCGAGCAATTGCAGCTATAAAACCTCCTGGCTCTGAATATAATTGAAAATAATTGGTCTGACTCCACAACTACGGAAAAAATAGTTAGTTTGACTCCACAACTGCAGGAAAAATGTTGTCTACGATGTCTGACACAAAAACGAGCGACCGATGCTGCATATAAAATATTCAGTTGTAACTGTGGTCAACAGACCAAAGACTGGTTTGAAACAGTTCTCTACGTTACTTTAAGTTGTACACGACTTTTCATATATACGTAACTATTACATCCTATACCCATTTGAACTTGCTTATTCTAGTCAAGCATTTTCTAGTCTAGTCTTTATCATTTTTACCCTCCACACTTCCCTACATTCCAAATTAACCATTTCGTGATGCCCCAGTTGCAAAGCTCTTTTCCCCGCAGTCGTTTCAGTACCTTACATTAATTAAGCTGTCTCTAGCATCCTTTTCTAGCACAACATTACAAAACATATGTATACTGATTAGTAGAGACCGGATTATATGCATCATAAAAACCTTAAAATAGGCATGAAAAATGCTTAAAAACTCATGAAAAGTGTCGAAATATGCAAGATCAAATAATAAAAAACGAGGTAGTTACTGCGTGCATTATATCTCAAAGTCGACCCTGTGCATATCAGTTACGAGGAAGAGCGCCGGCCACGCGCAAATCGGTACATTTAGAACGGATATCATTTTCTGAATACTTTTTGGGAGAGGTTAGGAACATGGCCTTTCAGGGACTATTTTCTAAAAATATGCAAAATGGGGACGTATACGGTGTTTCAAGAATTGTTCCTTCTTTGCTATTGTTGTCGGTAGCAAGCGGATGCGATGTGAGTGAGTCGCAGCGAAACAATCGATATGTACAGGACCGACTTCTAGATACATCGTACGCAGAGGGACCCGCTAAAAACTCAGTAATATTTTATTTAAAAAACTACATACAATCATGAATTTTCATGAACAGCATTAACTTTGAATTAATGCCATTGGAGCAAAGGATCATTTACAATTTGTTTTACATTTTTCTACTATTGTAAACGTAAACGACCAAGTACTGTTCCAAATGTTCGGTAACAAGACTGTGTCTTCGATCACTCAAAACATTTTTGTAAGCAGAAAAGGAGAAAGGTAGGAAAAGGAGAAAGGTGTGCGGGTAATGGATTGGCCCTCGCAGTCATTTGACGCTAATCGTATTGAAAATATATGGTCTTACTTCAAAAATAAGTTGCAATGAATAAATATCTGCACTTTGTAACAGCTGTCAACTCAAATTTGATGAATTTCGAGGTCTCTTCCACGTGAATAAGCGGAAAAACCCGGAGGTTCCAAGCAATTATCGTTACTGCGGGTGACTGGACGTGTAATTATCTGTAATTGTATTTTTATTTTGTTCCTATACGATGTATGTTTATGTTCTAGTTTGTTGTCAAATACATTTTTCTTCTCATTAACCCGGCCACGGTCTTACTTAAAACACTGTACTTGTTTATCACTTCTTTTCTGGATTGTACTAACCTATCATGAAGTACACAAAACGAATACTGGTTCAATGATACATGAAACTGTTAGAAAAAATTCATTTCACTGTAACATGAAACGATACTTTTCCCCCCTCTGCACATAAAAATGTTCTAGTTCTTAAAGTGCTTACTTATGATGATAGGCCGGCCGGAGTGGCCGTGCGGTTCTGGGCGCTACAGTCTGGAGCCGAGCGACCGCTACGGTCGCAGGTTCGAATCCTGCCTCGGGCATGTATGTGTGTGATGTCCTTAGGTTCGTTAGGTTTAATTAGTTCTAAGTTCTAGGCGACTGATGACCTCAGAAGTTAAGTCGCATAGTGCTCAGAGCCATTTTTTCTTATGATGATAAATAAACACCATTTTTGCAAGTGCCTATATACGAGGGAAAACTAATAAATATGCCCAGGCTGGCACAGCGTAACTCCCATATTTGAAGACAGTGACACCGAGTTCTTAATTCAATATTTACAAACTACCACGGAAGTTCCGAGCCTACATTTCTACAGCCGCGTGATATTACATTTCAGTTTTTCTGGTATGTGAAAAGGGCGTTCTAAATATGTCCATACACATTAGTTACTGTTCGGTACACTTCATGCATGCAATATCAAACATTTTATGAGAAATATCGTAAAAAGTTGCGTGAATAGGTCAACCATCCAGAAGATAAATATTACCGAATCCTCAGAGTTGTGGAAAACACCGCGGTCGATTCAGCCTTTTATATAGGAGCTCTGCGCGCGCCAGTTAAAAACCATATACAGCTCTCCAAAGCGTCCCGTGTGCTGTTCTAAAGAAGTGATTAATGTTTTGTTCGTTGCACTTTGTAACTTAGCAACCTGCACTCCTTTCGGTAATAAATAACTATTCAGTAATGTAACTTCAGTACTGATGTACTTTGTTTTCGGCTAAATCATTAACCCGGCCCCGAAAGGACTTCCCAGTATCAAGGATATGAGTAAGTAACAGATACACATGACATCAGAATCGATAAGATACATGCGATTTCATAGTATCATAAGAAGTATCAGAGTAACCCCAACGGAAGTGTAGAATGGCTTTGGGGAAAAAAATAACGCTACAGTACTACTTTAATGAAAATAAAAAAATACGTCGTGCGAATGCTGTACTCGAAAAATGAAAATGTGGTATTGAAAATTGCATACCACATACGCCATGTAATGAACATACCAGATTATCAGCAGAATATATTAGTAATATTTATTATGCACTGCTGCGGAAAAGTCGTTCGAGTAATGATATCATAATCTTGTTGATTCATGCAGACATAGCACAATTCTCATATATTGCCTTGTTACAAACAAGCGACAATCTGCTTTCTGTAAGCGACGATCTAAGGCTGCCTAAGCCTTGGTTGCTGCATCCAAATTTTTCACCATGACACTTGAGGTATATTCAGGTATACATTTTTTATAATACCTTTCGTAGTTAGTTGCAGATCACTGATATATAAAAACAACTGGTCAGTATTCACCAACTTCTAGTCTGAAACCAAACTCTGTGTACCGAAATATGTTAGTACTCTCTTTCACCCTTACAGCCTTCTAAAAAACATTAGAAAATCTCAATAGCAAGAAAACTATCCGGTAGTTTTCTACATTATTTCTTCTCCCTTCTTATAAATTTGGTTTTACTGAAACATATCCTTCTGGAAACGGGCTGCACATAGACACATGGATCAAATGACTGAGTATAGGACCAACGAACGATTCATTATATCCAGAAGCCTACATAATATTCCATCATTACCATTTGAGTATTTAGTAACTGTTCTATTCCACCTTGCTTGTCTCCTGTAGTTACATTGATGCATGTTTATGTTGGATTGGAACACTAAGCTCTAGATACTTACCTGCAACAATATAATTTTGACTCGATTTTTCAATTTTTGGCACTTAATGGTTATTAAAGATTTTGCGCAATTCTCATATATCACTGACAAGTTGGTTCTCCCATAGGAGGAATGTATGTAATGTGTTGAGCACCCAACTTGTGCCCTGATCTTGATTAACTGATCACATTGTTTTATTATCCGTTTTCTTGATTTAATGTGTTATTTTAATTGGTCTGATGAAATATCTTCAGCAGTTTGCAGTATTATCAATCGAAAAGCGCTGTGATGAGCCGTGAATGTCCTTTATATTGTGATACAGCTCCTGTTTCCTCCTTCATAATATTCAAACGTTATTAGTTACTCAATATATTTGCTTATTAATATTTAATTTTTGATTGCAATTTTAATAGAAAAATAAGGGAGAAGGAAGTACGGAACATTTGGTTAAATGTGTTACATGTGTCATTCAACTCTTCTGTGTTGTACACGTTTCAGGAAGAGAGACCTCTGAGATTGGATTTAAAGGCTGTGCGACAAATGGAAGCAAATCTTTGAATCTTCTGATTAGTATCTAAAAAAAATGTGGACAGAAATAGTGTGAAGTGTGAATCAGATGACGTGGTCCGAACACCAAGAAAATCTTACTGAAATATGTCACTGCTTATTCTTGTAACATCTTGTTTCCAACGTAATAAGAACAAATGGACAAAAATGTATGGGATAAGATTAAAAAATGAAATGTTTATATATCATTTTTTAATCTTATCCCATACATTTTTGCCCATGAGAATATCAGGAATAACAATAGCTCTCTAACATAAATAACGGAAGATATGATAATCAGGAGTGAACAGTAAATGTAATTGCTGAGTCATGCTAATCAGCTAAGGCGAGACGTGTAGCCATGGTGAATATCAAATGCTGTTGATATTGGTCCTGAAACCTCCAAAAGAAAATTTCCAGTGGACGTATCGAACGTATTTTACATTTACGTGTACGTATTTTTCGCAAAGGTCAGAGGGAAATCGCAAAATAAATTACAATGCATACGGAAGTACTTCGGACCTTTGTTTCGCATGCAGCATTCATAAACAGGACATGGAATACCTCTCGCCATGCAACGGGCCCTGACTTGTCGAGCGAGGATGCAAATGAAAACGTAATAACATTTGACAGCGCAAGACATCACGTGCCTGTCTGTGCGTGCGCGAATTCAGCGGCATGGAATGTTGTCACAGCACAAAAATAACTCTGAAAAATATGATTCTGTGGTGGAGTATGCCGCAGGGCTTTTAATAATCAAGGTATTCCGCTTTCACGTTACGTTCCGTCGTGACGAATCTTTACTTTTTTTTTTTTTTAAAAAAAAGAGAGACTCGATTTCTAATATTCGGCTCGAATGTCGAAGCGTGATGCGAATAACGAACGCAGCTACACCGTAAGCTCGGTGAAAGACGGAACTGTCTCATCAGAATTACCTCCGTTGCTATACATTATTCATCTATGGTACGTACTCTATAGCCCAACACAATGTCTACGAACACAGATAAAACATGCGAAGTGAACTGCTTATATATACAGAATGATCTATACCTTTAGGGATAGATTACAAACAATGTGTCCCAGTTCTGTTAGGACTGTCTCCATGAAAAATAAAAGTCACGGATTATGTTCACAAAATCACTGGATTTGTTCATACTGGTCTCACTCTGAATCAACACATCCTCCTGCACAGGCCATGATGGCCCAAAGGTACCGAGTGGCCGCCGTGTCATCCTCAGACCACAGGCGTCACTGGATGCGGACATGGAGAGGCATATGGTCAGCACATCGCTCTCCCGGCCGTATGTCAGTTTTGGAGACCGGAGCCGCTACTTCTCAGTCAAGTAGCTCCTCAGTTTGCCTCACAAGGGCTGAGTGCATTCCGCTTGCCAACAGCGCTCGGCAGACCGGATGGTCACCCATCCAAGTGCTAGCCCAGCCCGACAGCGCTTAACATCGGTGATCTGACGGGAAGCGGTGTTACCACTGCGGCAAGGCCGTTGGCGAATCAACACATAGCTGAAAACATTTTAAAAATTTTCTTGGATGTCCTACAATGCATTTTAACAATGTCCTTTCATTGCCAACTTCGATTTGGGGAACAACCAGAAGTAGGCTGGGGCCAAGTCCGGAGAAAACGGCGGATGATCCACGACTGTGATTCGTTTGCAGGCTAAACACTCGCGCACAATCTTTACTTTGCGGGTTGCGCCGATGTCGGTATTCGTGTCGCATTCGACGAATTCACTAGCTGATGTGCCTAACTTCAAACAAAACTTGATGTTACCTCATCACTCTATCGCCATTTTCTGACGAGCGTCAGACACATTCGTAGCCAGGACGCCTGCTGCAGCAATGCTAGCGCTTTGACGTTCTACACAGCTGTTGCTGAAACTTCAAGGATCGTAACACCGCAACTCTCCACAAGATAGCACTGCTGTTTCGAAATTCACACAAGATGTCCAACGCAACTGGAACACGTTGTGTATAAACGGTAGAGGACCTTAAAGGAAGTATGAAGATTGTATCTGTTACTTAAGGCATGTCCGAAAGAACAGATACTATCTTCATATAGATAAGACTCACCGGCCAATGATCTTCTTCAGTGCGGATGCACGCACATTTGCTCAAACTCCTACGGGAATCGGTAGATTGACTGCCGCGAGGAATCAATATAGTGGGCAGGGGCACAACAAATTCACTGGTGTGGACAGTAAGCTGGATATGTGGGTCTCACGGGGAGCGTGCCAGAGATGAGTCCCTGCAGTCGCACTATCCTTGTGTCCTCGATGGCTCAGTCAGATAGAGGTTCTGCCTTGTAAGTAGGAGATCCCGGGTTCGAGTCCCGGTTGATATCTACCAAGGCCTGTAAGCAGGTAAAGGAAGTATTCTGAAGTAAGGAACCAACGGTCGTAAGTGGATGTGTCAGGTGGTACGACGTCTTGAGTGAGGAACACGTGTTTCTAAAATTCTTTTGTTCCCTGACGAACTATTATCTACAATGATGAAAATCCGTACACCATGCTATTCCCAGTTTATCTATAGAGATTCTCTATCAATCCATAGGCTAGAACTGTACAAGATTAAATCTCTCGGCGCCCAGCTCATAGATTCTATGGGCCCCACTCCCTTCCAAAAACGCCGAGCCCATATGTTCTACAGGATAACATATTAGGTTGATTAAAAATCGCTGCGTTTTGTTTTTCCATCCCTGACTATCGATGCACGATCTTCCTACCATTATTTATTAGTTGCACGGATAGATAGCGTGAATGTGCATCTTGTTTTCGTTTGTTCAAAATGGTTCAAATGGCTCTGAGCACTATGGGACTTAACTTCTGAGGTCATCAGTCCCCTAGAACTAAGAACTACTTAAACCTAACTAATCTAAGGACATCACACACATCCATGCCCGAGGCAGAATTCGATCCTGCGACCGTAGCGGTCGCGCGGTTCCTGACTGTAGCGCCTAGAACCGCTCGGCCACCAGGTCCGGCTTTTCGTTTGTTATGAGTCATCGTTATTGCCTGCGGATAGGGCACATTATTGGTTTTCTGTGTAAGAGATATGGTGCACCGTGGTTTATCTGATGAAGAAACTATTTGCCGAATTTTGAAGACATTGTCGATGCTCTAGATACTGAAGACGATTTGTACGACACAGGTGTCCTTGCAGACGACTACAGCAGAATGCGTTCAGACACGGAACTGTAAAATGGTGGCGGAAACTGTTTTTCATTTGTTCTTACTAGGAGTATCGAATGCATTTTGATCACACGGTTCACTTCAGATCAAGAAAGTGACAATAAACTGATTTCACAATCAATCTTGCCGACAGTTCCAAAAAACCAAAACCGACCTGCAGGCTGACTGACACACAGACATTTTCTGCAATATTAATCACCCACAAGCAAAGAATATGCCTCCCATATATGTCACGTTTGTTCTTCAAAATTAAAGAAAGAAAGTGAGAAAGCATCTCGTAAGGAGATGTTATCAGTGGGAACAGTGCTGTGTGGCTTTGTGTATGCAATCCTGTTTTAAAATATTTCATACGAAAATGCAGTATAAATCCACGTGGAAAGTGCTATTGTATTTAAAAACGATATTCAGCATTTTAATTATGTATTTATGGACTCATTTTCTCTCCCTGTATGAATTTTTTTAATTTTACTAAAATGATGTCATGTGCAATAATGTAAGGAGCGCTACAGACGGTTTGATTAATATTTGTCTATTGAAGAACTGATAATAGAGACGATATTTTAAAAACAGTTTAGAATCATTGTTGTTGTTGTTGTGGTCTTCAGTCCTGAAACTGGTTTGATGCAGCTCTCCATGCTACTCTATCCTGTGCAAGCTTCTTCATCTCCCAGTACCCACTGCAACCTACATCCTTCTGAATCTGTTTAGTGTATTCATCTCTTGGTCTCCATCTACGATTTTTACCCTCTACGCTTCCCTCCAATACTAAATTGGTGATATTTTGATGCCTCAGAACATGTCCTACCAAACGATCCCTTCTTCTAGTCAAGTTGTGCCAAAAACTTCTCCCCAATCCTATTCTGTTGTGTTATGTCCGCACTATAACACAACAAACATTCCGTGACAACCAAATTTATTTGACCTTCTGTCACTCAAAACAAAACTTAAGTTCGACTACAGAACACTTCGCTGGCTGTAGCGCCAAGGAGAAATCAGAGTCACTAGTAGAGAATACAAGTCCAAACCACTGCCAACCAGTCGATACCGACGCGTCGCAAGTTTCCAGCCAGGGAGGCCACAGTACGGTTCTGTCGTCGTGAATCCAGCAGCCGGGTAGTAACACAGTCATCGGCGAAGATTGAACTGGTTAAACGGGCTTTTTTTTTTCTTTATTGTAATTTTAAGCACCTCATACAAGGCGGGCTGGCAGCAGCATAAGACGCTGCTCTTCAGCCTTAAGGGGTACAATAATACGATATATAGGTGACACAGACAATACAAAAAAATGGCGGGCAAAGAATGTAGATACAAAAACAAAAAACAAGAAGCTGTTCACGCTGGACGAAAAAACACTAACACTTGTTGACACGGCGCACAGAAGACGGACGACGGCGACGGCACACGTGAACAGATGAGGCGTGACGACGAAAGAACACTAAACGCAGACGAAGGCACACACACGAGACACTGATGGCGATGATCTCCGGCGCGCGAATGTTCACTGAGTGTGTGCGAGTCCGGGGACCTGCCAAGGGAGGAGGAGGAGGAAGGGGAGTGGGAGAGGTAGAGGGGAGAGCAGAGCAGAGCAGAGATGCCAGGTGCACGGGAGAGGGGGGGAGGGGGGAAGGGGGAGGGGAAGCCCGGGGGAAGAGGGGTGGAGGGAGGGGACAGGGGAAAAGGAAAGAGAAGGGAGGGAGGGTGCCGAAAGGAAAGGACATCGGAAGTGGGAGGGCAGGGTCAAAGTTGATAGGAGGGGTAGATGGAGGGGAGGAGGACATCATCAGGGAGGGGGAGCTGGCGGAAGCCACCTTGGGAGAGGGTATGGAGGGTGGAGAGATGGAGACCGGGTGGGACGTGGGAATACAGGCGCAGCAGCAGGCAGGGGTGGGAGAGGATCGGGGAGACGAGCGGATGAGGAGGATCGAGTTTACGGGATGTGTACAGGATCCGTATCCTTTCAAGGAAAAGGAGGAGGTGGGGGAAGGGGATGAGATCATACAGGATCCCCGTAGGGGAGCCGAGACGGATGCGATAGGCGAGGCGGAGAGCATGGCGTTCAAGAATTTGGAGGGATTTATAAAAGGTAGGGGAGGGGGAGATCCAAGCCGGATGGGCATAACAAAGGATAGGGCGGATGAGGGATTTATAGGCGTAGAGGATGGTGGAGGGGTCCAGACCCCACGTACGGCCGGAGAGGAGCTTGAGGAGACTGAGTCGGGAGCGTGCCTTGGCTTGGATTGTCCGGAGGTGGGGAGTCCAGGAGAGGCGACGGTCGAAGGTGACGCCAAGGTACTTAAGGGTGGGAGTGAGGGCGATAGGACGGCCATAGATGGTGATGTAGAAATCAAGGAGGCGGAAGGAATGAGTGGTTTTGCCTACAATGATCGCCTGGATTTTGCAAGGATTGACCTTGAGCAACCACTGGTTGCACCAAGCGGTGAACCGGTCAAGATGGGATTGGAGAAGGTGTTGGGAGCGCTGCAGGGTGGGGGCAAGGGCAAGGAAGGCGGTGTCATCGGCAAACTGGAGAAGGTGGACGGGGGCTGACGGCGGCGGCATGTCCGCCGTGTACAAAAGGTACAGAAGGGGGGAGAGGACGGAGCCTTGGGGCACACCGGCAGAGGGGAAAAAGGTGTAGGAATCGGTGTTATGGATGGTGACATAGGAAGGACGGCGGGAGAGAAAGGAGCCGATCAGACGGACGTAGTTAATGGGAAGGGCGAAGGTTTGGAGCTTGAAGAGGAGACCGGAATGCCATACGCGGTTATATGCACGTTCGAGGTCCAGGGAGAGGAAGATTGCGGAGCGACGGGAATTAAGCTGTTCGGAAAGGAGATGAGTGAGGTGAAGGAGAAGGTCGTCGGAAGAGAAGGACGGCCGAAAGCCACACTGGGTAACGGGAAGAAGGCGGTGCTGGCGGAGATGCTGGTGGATGCGTCGGGTGAGGATAGATTCCAGGACCTTGCTGAAGACCGAGGTAAGGCTGATGGGACGGTAGGAGGAGACGGCGGACGGCGGTTTGCCAGGTTTAAGGAACATGAGGATATGGGAGGTTTTCTACAGGTCGGGGGTTAAACGGGCTCAGAGAGCTCGCTTAAATCCGCAGGTCCGGCCAATCAAGAGTGTTGGTAGATGGAGCCCTTATACGGTTCTCACTCTGGTGGCAAGGGCAGCGCCGCCAGGGTAATCCGTATCGATAGTGGTGTGTATGCTGCCGCTAACCCCGCGACGACGCGTTCACTTGCGCCAGTTGTTGACATCGTGTGCGGCGCCAGCGGTACTCGCTGTGTGCCACGCGTGTTGTAGCACGCCGCGCCGACTTAACGGCTGCTGTGCGGCGGCCGATACGACATATTCAATACCTCCTCATTAGTTATATGATCTACCCATCTAATCTTCAGCATTGTTCTGTAGCACCACATTTCGAAAGCTTCTATTCTTTTCTTGTCCAAACTAGTTATCGCCCATGTTTCACTTCCATACATGGCTACGCTCGATACAAATACTTTCAGAAACGACTTCCTGACACTTACATCTACACTCGATGTTAACAAATTTCTCTTCTTCAGAAATCCTTTCCTGGCCATTGCCAGTCTACATTTTATATCCTCTCTACTTCGACCATCATCAGTTATTTAACTGAAGCATAATCACATGCTATTTGTTTTTAAAGTCGTCCATCCTCCTCGCCTCCACAAAATTTAATTTTATCTCCCGTGAAGTAATTACCCTACGTTGTGAATCACTGCTCTGGTTCATGCTTAGGCTACAATGTCTCGTAACCACCAGCGTCGTACTCGGACGGACACCGATTCTTCGGTCTACGTGACTCAGCGACGTTCAGCGAGCATCGACGTGCCTCTCGGACTTAGCTAGTCTGTCAGGCACAGCAGTACATGGAATCAGCGCTATTCTATTCTGACCCTTCCCCCTCTAAAGCATCTTTTGTGGTAACGTGATGCGGAAGGCACCTCGCGGGCATTGGCTGCCCGCGGTCCGTGACGCCGCTGATCGTCGTGATACCGGCAGCGCGGAAGGCACAGGGGGGGGGGGGGGGGGGAGGGGGTGCTATTTACAAGTCTGAGTGAGCGCTCGCGGTGGGCGGCACAGGGCACGCGGAGCACGCCTGCACGCGATCCCCACTCGAAATATCCCGCGCGCCCTGTCCGCGTCCGCCGTATCGATGCCCTGTCAAAGGTTTCCAGGTCACTTCGCCCTCACTGCCTGCCGGGCTAGCCGCCCCCGCATCTGCTCCTCTGCTCCTGCTAACCCTTCACCACCAGTAAGGTCGCCTGGATCAAGTACTGTTCAAGGATGCCCATACCCGGAGGCAAAGGCGGGCCACGGCCCCCACCTAGCTCTCAGCTAAAGGAAAGAAAATATAGCGCAGCCAGACGTTTTCCTTTCAAGAAAATGCTTTGACAGGTTCGGATTTACAACTCTTTTACGTCTACTCACATATGGCCATTCTTCTTCCAAAAGCATTAAAAATACTCCATCTACATTTATATTCCGCAAGCCACCCAACGGTGTGTGGCGGATGGCACTTTACGTGCCACTGTAATTACCTCCCTTTCCTGTTCGAGACGCGTGTGGTTCGCGAGAAGAACAACTGCCGGAAAGCCTCCGAGCGCGCTCGAATCTCTCTAAGTTTACATCCGTGATCTCCTCGGGAGGTATAAGTAGGGGGAAGCAATATATTCGATACCTCATCCAGAAACGCACCCTCTCGAAGCCTGGACAGCCAAATAACCCTGTGACGAAACGCGCCGCTCTTCTTTGGATCTTCTCTATCTCCTCCGTCAACCCGATCTGGTACGGATCCCACACTGATGAGCAATACTCAAGTATAGGTTGAATGAGTGTTTTGTAAGCCACCTCCTTTGTTGATGGACTACATTTTCTAAGGACTCTCCCCCAATGAAACCCGGTACCCGCCTTACCAACAATTTTATATGATCATTCCACTTCAAATCGTTCCGCACGCATACTCCCAGATATTTTACAGATGTAACTGCTACCATTGTATGTTCCGCTATCATATAATCATACAATAAAGGATCCATTCCTCCAGGTCTAGCACCCCCCCCCCCTCCCCCTATTTCCTTACAAACTATCGTACTGGCGCCCTTCGTACTCTTGGTAAGAGAAAGTAGGCTGAGAAACATTTACTTAAGCATAAAACTAATGCCACATGCCGATGGTATTTCTTGACTTCTGAAACGCATATGACACAGTACAAAGTCTACAGTTTTCATTTTTTTTATTTTAGTATAAGCCACTCTTTCCGCAGGACCAAATTCAGAAACAAACTCTATAGTTGCCGGCCGCTGTGGCCGAGCGGTTCCAGGCGCTTCAGTCCAGAACCGCGCTGCTGCTACGGTCGCAGGTTCGAATCCTGCCTCGGGCATGGATGTGTGTGATGTCCTTAGGTTAGTTAGGTTTTAGTAGTTTTAAGTCGATGGGCTGATGACCTCAGATTTTAAGTCCCATAATGCTTAGAGCCATTTGAAACTCCATAGTCATGGAGCCAGTCACCACATGGAATTAACAGAAAAGAATAATAGTTAAAACGAAATTTACACGAATCGTATGCATACAACAAGCTGCTGAGTACATATACGAGGGTTGGAACTTAAATAGTGGCAACTATTTATTTACAGCCGATACAAAAGAGTTACATATTTGCACTTGTCGCTGTCCTTCAAAGTAGTCACCAGAGTTGTGTAGAACCCGTTGCCAGCGATGTGGAAGGCGTAGTATACCGTTAGCAGAGCCTGTTCTGTTGATGGTGCGGATGGAGCGGTCTACTGCCTGTTGAATATCTGGTACAGTTCTGAAGAGAATGCCGCGAAGTGGTTCCTTTATCTTCGGAATCAAAACAAAGTTATAAGGACTTAAGTCCGGGGAGTATGGTGGATGGTACAGTACTTCCCAGTCCCATTGACCGAACAGAGCAGCCACAGATTGCGCTGTATGCGCCAGCGCTTTGTCGTGCAAAATGATGAATGGGTTGCGCAGAAAGTTTCGCCGCTTCTTTCGCAAAGCTGGTGACAGGTGAGGCTCCAAAAACGAACAGTAATACTGTGCATTGACGGTCTGCCGTGGAGGAACATAATGCGTTAGGATAACACCATCACAGTCGTACACGAGAATCACCACAACTTTTATCATACTGCCGGCCGGAGTGGCCGAGCGGTTCTAGGCGCTACAGACTGGAGCCGAGCGACCGCTACGGTCGCAGGTTCGAATCCTGCCTCGGGCATGGATGTTTGTGATGTCCTTAGGTTAGTTAGGTTTAATTAGTTCTAAGTTCTAGGCGACTGATGAACTCAGAAGTTAAGTCGCATAGTGCTCAGAGCCATTTGAACCATTCACCAGAGTGAGGCTCTGATGCACCTTTGACTTTCGCGGCGACCCATAATGACGCCATTCGTTGGATTGGCGTTTCAGTTTTGGCTCGTACGATGTGGCCCATGTCACATCCAGTGTTACACTACGGCGTAAGAAAACGTGTCCTTCGCGCTCATAGGGCTCCAAGTGCCTCTAACAAGGGAACCTCCACATCGCACCCCTCTCAGATTTAGTTATAAATTGGCACAGTGGATAGGCCTTGAAAAACTGAACACTGATCAATAGAGAAAACAGGAAGAAGTTGTGTGGAACTATGAGAAAATAAGCAAAATATACAAACTGAGTAGTCCATGAGCAAGATATGCAATATCAAGGATAGGGTAAGCATAGGAGCGCCGTGGTCCCGTGGTTAGCGTGAGCAGCTGCGCAACGAGAGGTCCATGGTTCAAATCTTCCCTCGAGTGAAAAATTTACGTTCTTTATTTTCGCAAAGTTATGACGTCTCTGTTCACTGTAATAAGTTTAGTGTCTGTGTTTTGCGACCGCACCGCAAAACCGTGCGATTAGTAGACGAAAGGACGTGCCTCTCCAATGGTAACCGAAAACATTTGATCGCATGGTCATAGGTCAACCGATTCCTCCACAGGAAAACACGTCTGATTTATTCTATACGACACTGGTGACAGCATGTGCGTCACGTGACAGGAATGTGTTGTCGACCCACCTAACTTGTATACTTGGCGAATGGGTAAAAAGATTCTTCTACCTTGCCCGATTTAGGTTTTCTTGTGGATGTGATAATCACTCCCAAAAAAGTGATGAAAACATAAGAGTTTGTCACATAAACTGAAAATAAAAAATTAAAATTTTCGCTCGAGGGAAGACGTGAACCAAGGGCCTCTCGTTCCGCAGCTGCTCACGCTAACCACAGGAGCACGGCGCTCCTGAGCGCATTAGCCTTGATGTTGCATATCTTGCACATGGACTACTCAGTTTGTATATTTTGCTTATTTTTTCATAGTTCCATACAACTTCTTCCTGTTTTTCTCTATGGATCTGTGTTCAGTTTTTCAAGGCCTATCCGAGGGGGGTGCGATGGGGAGGTTCCCTTGTAAGTAGCATCGTAACGCATCCATTTCTGCATTTCCGTCAAGTCGAGCGGAACTCATCGTGATGCAATTTTTCGCATGCCCAGGCGTTTCTTCAGGATGCGAAGCACAGTAGTATGCGCTAATCCGGTTTCGTGGGCGAGCTCGCGAATCGTGTGGCGTCGACCACTGTCTACTAACGCGGCAACAGCATGCAATTCTTCTTCAGAGACGATAGGACGACCTGCCCGATGCATGTCTGTCACAGTTTGCCTACCTTCGTTGAAGGCTTTTACCCAACGTGCCACTGTTCTGTACGGCAATGCCGATTCCCCGCACGCCTCTTGAAGACGTTGATGACACTGTCGTGCTGTACGATCTCTGGCACACTCAAGCTTGATTCACTTCCGTTGTTTCTGTTTCGAAAACATAGTGACACTTTTACGTTAGACCGCTGGCTCACAAGTGACTGTGTTTCCCGCAATTGTGCGCACGCCGGTGACGTGGGTCGGGTGAGTCCATTTGCTCGGAGGTAAGGTAGGTACGTCAACAACGTGTGTTAACAGCGACAATAGTAGATTCCATTGCATAGTGTCTTTACAGCAGTGCTGCCACTATTTAAGTTACACTCCACGTATTAACATAATTAACAATGTAACACAGGAATATGTTTAGAATTTTTCGTGCAACTCCTCGACACAATAGGAGAGAGCCATGAGTTTAGATTTGAAAGTGCGACGGTTACTGATAGGATTGTTTAAATTCTTGTGGGAGGGGGAATTGTTGGCTACTTGTAAAGTTTCAAGATTCAGCTTTAAGTGATGAATCTAGGAATATACTACAACACTTTACGTAACTCTGCCATGTGGATCATGAAGACAGGATTAGCCTATTTACAGCTTGCTCACACCCAAACCTCCAGCCGCGCGGAGTAGCCGTGCTGTCTTGGGGGCCTTGTCACGGTTCGCGCGACTCCCCACGTCGGAGGTTTCAGTCCTCCCTTGGGCATGGGTGTGTGTGTTGTCCTTAGTGTAAGTTAGTTTAAGTTCGATAAAGTAGTGTGTTAGCCTAGGGCCCTATGACCTCAGCAGTTTGGTCCCATAGAACTTACCACAAATTTCCAATTTCCAAACCTCCAGATGTCAGAAACTCGGATCGGTACCAAACGTTGTGTGTCAATAGAGCATCAACCAAAACTGCGATTTAGTTCGTGCTATGTGCTGTCGTCTAGGAGAACGGGCGTAAACGTTAATTAAAAGCAACACCAGAACTATGGAGCACAGAAAATGCATAACTGTGAATATCTGTTCCTTGTAGCATCCGTGGGGAAGTTGGTAGAACGTTAGATAGATCACCGTACCAAGGGTCCGGGGTTCAAACCCCAATGATGATAACTTTCTCTTATTGTATTACGCCTGAAAGTGTTTAATGGGAGAACATGTTCATGGTATATAAAAGGGCTTTTTGGAGTTTACAGCAATCTTCTCTTGGCAGTCTGCTTCCGTTTCGTTTCTTTGAAATTAGTTAACCTATAGAGTACATTTGTAGTTTTACAGAATATACTGACGGAACAGAAAAAATAAAGAAACAATTGCATCACACGTGCGGAAGTGTGGTGCAATTTTTTCTTTATTCTACCGTTCCCACTGTTTATGTTTATTCTGTAAAACTACAAATGCACTACCTAAATCATCACGAGTGGAGTCTGTTCTGTTGTACATGTCCGGCAGAACACCACACCTATCTATACAAATGTACTCAATAGGTTTGCCACTTTTAACTAACGAAGCGAAAGCAGACTGCCAAAAGAACATTGCTACAAACTCCTAAAAGCCCTTTTGCATGCCAGAAAAATGTTCTTCCATATAAAAGTTTTACGCGTGAACAGGAAAAAAAGGTCGTAAGTGATGACTTGAACGCGGGACGTCAGGCACGACGAACTTATGCTCTATCAACTCTCCCACGCAATATCTACAAATGGCTGCTCACAGATATGGTTTTCCTGTGTTCCGTAGTTCTGCTGTTACTTTTACTTACAGTTGAGGCATTTTCTGCTGGACGACAGCACATAGCAGGAACTAAATCGGTGTTTTGGTTGATACTCTGTCGACTACAACATCTGGTACCTATCTGAGTGTTTGACTACTGGAGATCTGGGTGTCAGAGACTTTTAAGCAATCATCCTTCCCAATCTCCATATGTGAATGGAACGGAAAAAAGCCCGACGAACCGGTACAGCGGCAAGTTTACTTTCCCGTTCCATTTCCCATGAAAATCGCACTGGTCTGCAGAGTAATATGTAGATGTAGATGAGATGTCAGACAAGTCATCAGAGATTTTTCACAGGCATAAAACTTAACTCAGAATGTAGTAACAGAACATGTGGGGTCCCACAAGGATCGGTAGGGGACTGTCTACTGTCCTGAACTAAGAAAGAGCGACCGTGGTTCGACAACCGTACTAGGAAGCTGCTGCGAAAGCAAATAGAGCTTCACTGAAAATTTAAATTTAGTCAAAGCCTCACAAACAAGCAATAACTAAACAGGATTAAAAACGACAAATATACATGTAATGAAAATGAAGCAAGATTAAATGGGTTGTGATAAAACTGCATCCATTTTACAGTGCGCAGTTTGAAATGGTACACAGCTTCACGAAAAAAGATTTCTGTTACTTGCCTTTTATGTTAAGTGTTGCGCTTAAAGGATTTCGCAACGCATTACCGTCTGCTTTTCGAGCAAACGCAATTGTGAATCACTTTACAGTAGCTCAGAGACTCGGAAATTACCAATTTCCGTTCGTTAAACGTCTTCTTCCGGAGAAATGTCTACAAGCTAACGTAGTCATTTCCTACAGCTGACACCCACAGCCGACCTAACATCTCTACAAAGCTAGCCTCTAAATGCGCTTAGGTTACCAAGTGAGAAATCCCACGAGCGGCGAGACAGCTGCATCAACACTGAAGTCAGATGTTCAGTTGTCCACAAAGCTTCCAGATCCGCTGCCGAAAAAGCTCTTTGAGACACTGACAGTAACGGAAGATACAACGGACGTAGGACGCCCCACAGAAGAATAAAATGACTGGTAGAAGCTACCTCGGGGAAGATGAGTTTGGGTTTCGGAGAAATGTAGGAATGCGCGAAGCAATACTGATCCTATGACTTAAATTAGAAGAAAGGTTGAACATAGGTAAACCTACGTTTACAGGATATGCATATTCAGAGGAAGCTTTTGACAATGCTGACTGGAATATACTCTTTGAAATTCTGAAGGTAGCAGATTATCTACAGCTTGTACAGAAATAAGACTGCAATTGCAAGAGTCCAAGGACATAAAAGGGAAGCAGTACTTCAGAAAGGAATGGGACAGGGTTGTAGCCCATCCCTTTTATTTTTCAGTTTGTACACTGACAAATGAATAAGAAAGACCAAGAATAAATTTGGAAGGGGAATTAAATTCCAGAGAGAAGAAATAAGAAACTTTTTTGTTTGCCGATGACATTGTAATTCTGTCAGAGACGGCAAAGGTCTTGGAAGAACAGATGAAGGGAAGAATGGTGTCTCGAAAAGAGGGTATCAAACGAACATCGTCAAAATTGAAACGATTACTGGTATGTAATTCAGTAAAATCAGGCTATGCTGAGGATATTAGACTAGGAAATAAGAAACTAAAAGTAGTAGATGATTTGTGCTATTTGGGCGCATGTAAGAGCCGAAGTATAGAGGATGTAAAAATGCAGATTAATGCAGATTGGCAACAGCAAGATTAGCGTTTCTGAAAAATATAGCTCTGGTAGCACCCAAGAGTCAGGAAGTGAAACATGTAAAGAAAAATTTCCAAACAAGAACAACACACAGTATTTTAAAATGTGATGTTACAGAAGAATGCTGTAGATGAGATGGGTTGAAAGGAAACCAGTAAAGGAGGTATCGAATCGAACGGGGAGGAGAAGTTACTTACTGGTGTAACTTGATGAAAATAAAGATTCGGTTGATGTGATACATCCTGGGGCAACAAGAAACTTAGAAATATAGGAATGTCGGGGGGAGGGTGGTGAATATTGTAGAGAAAGGCCGAGGCTAGATCACGATAAGGAAACTCAAATGAATGTAGCTTGCAGTAGTTATTGGGAGATGAAGAGGCTTGCACTTGATAGAGTAGCACGGAGAGCTCGCACCAAACCAATCTTCGGACTGAAGACCATAACAACGAAATAATTGCAAGTTTATTCCACAGAGAGGAGAATACTCTTTATGCGGTAGAACTTATCCGTGCACTGCTTTTACAGACAGCTGATTTTGGCTCATCGAAATACAACACACGAAATATTAGTTCACTTTATTACATGAACGAATGAAAAGGCTTACTTAACTTGATTCGGTTCTATCCATAAGGGTACTCGATAATTTACAATTGTCACTGACTATTAAAGTATCACTCTATGCATACAATTACAATTCTTCTCTTGAAGTATAGTGTTTAACATTTACAAAAGTACATTTCCGTGTGAGACTTGAATAGTTCTTTAATTCTACTCGATGATGTCGTCTGCTTCAGCTGAGGACACGGACTGTGGCAGAGCTCTTCCCAGCTCGGCTCTGTATTGACCTCCGTGTGATGGCGCTGCGGTGCTGAGACAGGGGGCATCGTCTTCTTCAGTCTCTTCTATTCGTCGTTGCGGACTGAAGCGAGACATTGCTAATGTCTGTGGTATCGATGTGCGTTCCAACTTTAGTGTTGCACCGCGATCTGTTGGCGATACCACGATGTTTAGTATCCTTGCCAGCGACATCTAGATGGGTTCAGATAATCTGGCGTGGCTATCGCAGCGCAATAGTGCAAAACGCTGTCACAGAGGGTGCACGCGAAGTGTGGAATGGGCGAAACCGTTGACTCAGGTGTCTGACCAAGCGAGGTGGCGCAGTGGTTAACACACTGGATTCACGTTCGTGAGGATGACGGTCCAGATCCGCGTCCGGCCATCCTGATTAAGGTTTTCCGTGAATTCCCTAATTCGCTTCAAGCAAATGCCGGGATGATTCCTTTGAAAGGGCACGGCCGACTTCCTCCCCTTTTCTTCCCTAATCCGTTGGGACCGATGACCTCGTTATTTAGTCCCTTCCCCCAAATCAACCAGGTGTTTGCTTGCTGTCAGCAACAGGCCTGGCCGGTCAGTTCTTACGCTGACGTCAGCATACTACGACCTGGCTCTCGCATGGTTCCATGCTCTTGGTTCCACTTGTTGAGTTGTTCAGTCGTTCGCATTCGACGCGTTGTGTTTTTCTCCGTGCTCGTCTCTATGCGGTGTACTGACTTCCTGCTTCCACATATATTGACTCGAACGGTGAGTTTTGTTCCCTCTTCTCGAGTTAGCTCCCTGGCTTCGCAGTTGAGCCATCGTCGCCTGATTTATTATTATGGTGATAGTGACGGATCTCGGCGCTGTCACGCCCTGCACGGATACAAAACTATGGCACGTATTTACACACGACTTGTTACTCGTGACGGTCTATGGCGAAAATGCATTTGAAGAACGCACAGTAATGTCTGTGAACCTGTGTTGCTAACTCAGCAGTCATAAAGCATTGCAACAAGAGTTGTCTTCAAAGTTCATGCTATAGCGCTTCGGTGGCAACATCTGCAATTTCGAAACATATAGATGATCGAAGATCATGTCACCTCCAGTGAAGCAGCAGTGTTTCCCGCCCCCACGGTTGGTTTGTTACATTGGACAAATGAAGATCTTACGTTATCGTAGTCCACTAACAGAGTTCTCCGACAACATGCTTAGGTGAGCAAATTTCGACTGTCATTTGCGAAACAGCATTTCTTATATCAGAATCATACATAGGTCCTTCTTCATCACCTTTGTATATTTCTATCACCTTCGCGCACATACCCGATACTCGGGTAAAAAAATCTTGACAAGAAGTGCACTGAACACCGCACAGTACGAATCTAAGTGTTTTCAATTGTAAGTAGTACTGCTTAACAAATAGAGCTCATAACATTTAGTAGCGGATGGTACAGGCACGCACAATGTTCTCTCTTTTAACTTGTGTGAATACTCCAAAAGACCATACTCGCTTATTATATGTGACAAGGTATTTTACAAATGTCCAGTGCCTGTCCGGAATGCGATTCTTCTGGGATAATTATGCACGCGGTAAGGCTCGGCGTTAGTAGTCGCTCGAAACGAGGTGAAAGTAAAACAATATCAAAGTGTATTCTACTTGTGCCCAATGGGACTGAGTTTCAGAGACCCTGAGAGTCAACACAGAAGTAGGCTGCTTCGAACAAGTTGCCTTACACTTGAAAGAGAGAGACTTTGGGATATTAAGATGAGACGGCCGCTGTGGCCGAGCGGTCCTAGGAACTTCAGTCCGGAACCGCGCTGCTGCTACGGTCACAGGTTCGAATCCTGCCTCGGGCATGGATGTGTGTGGTGTCCTTAGGTTAGTTTAAGTAGTTCTAAGTATAGGGGACAGATGACTTCAGATGTTAAGACCCATAGTGCTTAGAGCCATTTAAACCATTTTATTAAGAGGAACAACAGATGCGGAGGTCAGGAATCATGTCGTCACGGATGTACAGACAACTTATCGCTGTCCTTGGAAGAATAACAGAAACAGTTCCGATGTGTAGCCGATTAATCTCTGTACTACAATCCATGCCAAAGATCTTGAAATCCGCGTGCGAACACACTGTGTTTCCCTTCAACCTCTAGGCTCTCTCTTTTTTAGGGCTTATCCTGCACCTACAAGTTACAATGCTTCACTATATCTCCTTCAATCACTCTGTTATTGACATCTTCGGATTTTAAACCAACGTAGTGCGTGTCAGACTTGAAGCTGTCGGTCCACCGCTTTGTTGCTTTTCCATGTGATCGTTTGACTAACTGTATGAAATCGGACTGTAGTTTTTCGAACGAGTCGTCCTGCCATCTCACCTAGAGGAGGGGAGCTAACTTCACTTTTTTCACAACCAGAGCGACCGAAATCTTCATCGAATATCCTTATGCCTTATTTGGCCACGTCTAATTAGTCCGAGAGCCCATCGAAGCATAGTCATCTTTATAATATGGAAAGTTTGCTCAAGCTTTTTCGTCAGTTGATGGCATTGTACATCATAAGTTGTTTCTGGGCATAACATGGTCTTGTAAACTTTTGTCTTTAGGTTTCAGGCTATCTTTTTACCGCAGAGGACTCAAGCTACTTGTCTTCCCTTGTACCAAGCTGCGTTTACCGTCGCTTGGATATCAAAAGTTTCCCCACAGTTTGAGGTGACAGTGTGTTTAGGTATTTAAAATGATTTCTTTAGATAATACCACACGTTTGGGGGACGCATCCCAGGTATTCGGTCTTATGGGTGTTGAGACGCATTCTACTTTCGGCCAGTCCTTTAGTCCAGTTTTTTACCTGATACTGAATTAAGATGTTTTTCTTGCGCTGGGGTCACATCATCCATATAAAGAAATGTCCCGTGTCTGTGCGATAGCCTTTAGGTGTATCGATGCATAGGATGAATAACGGAGGTGACAGGGCAGAGACCTGGTGAACATCGGCAGTGATATTAAATGGTGGAGAGTAGCCAGCTGGGATCCGGACCCCCACTAGTGACACTGCGATTCTGGAATTGTACTCAAACTACACAGGCATCTGGGCCTTCACGTGAACAAAGGGCTCGGCAGTTTAGGTCTTGTGGATGCTGTCGAATGTTTTTTCCAAAGTCCTGAAGTGTTTATCAATAGGCGAGATTAGTTGCATTGATGGCGCTTCACGCTCCTGTCCAGCATTCGCTCGGATGTTTTCAGTGTGAGCCGTAGCGGCTTTCTCGCTATGTATCGATATCACTATTCTTATGATCTTTGACTAACAGCAATTTTGCTGTTGGAGCGCAGATCCCTCCGGTGTGGCGGCTCCGGGCGTGGTGGCCAGCTTGGTTGACAGTATGAGCTGAGGAACGAAGTTGTAACGAGCTTGCCGTGGGGCCTCTTCGCCGTGATGTTAGCTGTTGGCGGGCGTCCAACATTGGCGTCATGTTACCCCGTGTAAGTTATTGAGTACTGCGTGGCTTATGCTGTGGCTTATCAGAAGGGCACCGAGCTGTCAGCGCAGTGTTCACCGTCATTTTGGTCTGTCTTCCTTCTGCTTGCTGGCTACGGATGCCCATGTCTCCATCGTATTCGAAGGGCAATGTGATTCCACGATCTGGTAGACATTTTAGACTGATTCGTTGGCTGATATTTTATTGTAATTGGGATTTTGTGTGCTCGTGAGCCTTTAGCGAGTGTAAAGCACCGTGTTCCAGAAGGAAGCTTATTTGGAAGTTTGGCGGTGTGCATTAGTGGCGTTACCTGTTCTTGTTCGCCTCCCTTAATTCTTCCAATTTTTAAAGCAAATGATTGGCCATGCAGTTTTCAATTGGAGGAGCAGTGAACTATTTTGTACTAGCAGTTACTACGAATGCTTAATTGTTAATGTCAGAGTGAGTCGGTTTTGTTGTTTTACTGACATATTTATAATTTGTTTTTGTTGTTCTGGTTTCCTTGAAGCTAATGCTAAAGGCCTACGCTGTCTATGAAATTGTGTAGTGCATCTGTTCTATTTAAACTGGCTTAGATAAATTTTAATCTGTTCCAGGAAGTATTTGTTCCCTCCGCACCTCTATGGGCTAATGTGTGAGCTTTGAATGTCACGCGAGTGTCGTTGTGGCTGATTTAATGGTTTGCTAAAAAGAAGAAATTCTGATGTTATTCTTTTATTGCTGAAATTATTTTTTTAATATTTTTATGTACTTTCTTAAATCTTTTGCTTGTCATGGTTTTTGGTAAGAGCTCTCTACCCTAAGAGATATTTATTTGATGCACAGCTGTGTTGGAATTTTAATTAAAATTATTTGTGCTGCAGGGAACTGTCCTTAATAATTTTCTTTACTCCGTTCCTGGTACGTGTCACGCAGGACCGGGTCCCACTTACTCACGGCCTGTCGGCATGCATAACCGGATGTTCACGTCATTTGATACTCTGCAGCTCTCACCGCGGTCTGTCTTTCGCGCTGTTTCCTCCAACCGCAGTCATACTACTTGATGCTCCAGTTAGAGTTAAGTTTATACTTGGAATAATTATGAATTTGTATCCGTTAGCTTGTGGCCTTCACCTTAAGCAAATTTTTATGTGCGTTGGCACCCCAACATATACGTTAATCTGTTGTAACTTAATTATTCTTGTGTTATTGGAAAATGTGTTAAATTTTCAATTGATGTGTGTTCCTGGGCTCAAAATTATCTTGCCTAGATATTGTTCTTAAATTGTTTTTCATCGTTTTAAGTACGATTTTAGTTTCTTTTTGTCAGTAAAGTTTAAATCATCTCTTATTCTCAGTATTTGATAATTAAGGACCTTCTGATGTGTTCTGGTAGTGTCACCTAGATTTACGTCTTTACCCTTGTTTCATTCTGTGTCTTACATAGGGCGTGTCTCCATTAAAGAATATTAAGTCACCTTGGTTTAAAGTTAATTTTAAATGTTCTGTAAACTATTTGAATTGGCATTCAATTTTAGATGAGTCTCATTGTTTGGGCCAAGTGCCACACATCGTACTGTTACCAAAAGTTAAGTTTAGTAACCAACTCTTAATAAGTGTTATTGGTTATTTCTTATCGTGTTGCCACACTTCTATTCTAGTGTCACCCCATCAAGCAAGTGTTTGATTAATACACTACTGGCCATTAAAATTTCTACACCACGAAGATGACGTGCTACAGACGCGAGATTTAACCGACAGGAAGAAGATGCTGTGATTGGCAAATGATTAGCTTTCCAGAGCATTCACACACGGTTGCCGCCTGTGGCGACACCTACAACGTGCTGACATGAGGAAAGTTTCCAACCGATTTCTCACACACAAACAGCAGCTGACCGGCGTTGCCTGATTAAACGCTTTTGTGATGCCTCGTGTAAGGAGGATAAATGCGTACCTTCACGTTTCCGACTTTGATAAAGGTCGGATTGTAGCCTATCGCGATTGCGGTTTATTGTATCCCGACATTGCTGCTCGCGTTGGTCGAGATCCAATGACTGTTAGCAGAATATGGAATCGGAGGGTTCAGGAGGGTAATACGGAAAGCCGTGCTGGATCCCAACGGCCTCGTACAACTAGCAGTCGAGATGACAGGCATCTTATCCGCATGGCTGTAACGGATCGTGCAGCCACGTCTCGATCCCTGAGACAACAGATGGGGACGTTTGTAGGACAACAACCATCTGCACGAATAGTTCGACGACGTTTGCAGCAGTATGGACTATCAGCTCGGAGACCATGGCTGCGGTTACCCTTGACGCTGCTATCACAGACAGGAGCGCCTGCGATGGTGTATTCAACGACGAACCTGGGTGCACGAACGGCAAAACGTCATTTTTTCCGATCAATCCAGATTCTGTTTACAGCATCATGATGGTCGCATCCGTGTTTGGCGACATTGCGGTGAATGCACATTGGAAGTGTGTTTTCGTCATCGCCATACTGGCGTATCACCCGGCGTGATGGTAGGGGCTGCCATTGGTTACAGGTCTCGGTCACCTCTTGTTCGCATTGACGGCACTTTGAACAGTGGACGTTACATTTCAGATGTGTTACGACCCATGGCTCTACCCGTCATTCGATCCCTGCGAAACCCTACATTTCAGCAGGATAGTACACGACCGCATGTTGCAGGTCCTGTACGGGCCTTTCTGGATACAGAAAATGTTCGACTGCTACCCTGGCCAGCACATTCTCCAGATCTCTCACCAACTGAAAAGTCTGGTCAATGGCGGCCGAGCAACTGGCTCGTCACAATAGGCCAGTCACTACTCTTGATGAACTGTGGTATCGAATTGGGCAGCTGTACCTGTACAAGCCATCGAAGCTCTGTTTGACTCAATGCCCAGGCGTATGAAGGCCGTTATTACGCCCAGAGGTGGTTGTTCTGGGTACTGATTTCTCAGGATCTATGCACCCAAATTGCGTGAACATGTAATCACATGTCAGTGCTAGTATAATATATTTGTCCAATGAATACCCGTTTATCATCTGCATTTCTTCTTGGTGTAGCGATTTTAATGGCCAGTAGTGTAATATTAGCGTGCAAACTGCCATCCATTTTCATTAACTATTTCGGGAAACAACTTTTCTGCTACCGTGGATGTCTGAGCTGAATTAATACAGGCATTCACTTACAACTGTAACAAATCTATCAGAGACATACAACCATTCTAAAGCTGCCCAATTCAACTGTTCGTTATATGACTGCAAAGTAGAAATGCGAAAGAACTACCACAGCTAAACCTAGACCAGGGAGATCTCATGTACTGACTGACACGGGATTTCAAGCGTTCTGGAGAGTATCAGCCGAAAGATTTACTCGTTAGTTCCGAAGTGCCATCAGCCCAGTTGGCACGACAACTGTAGGTAGTTAACGAAGATCGGGTACAATGTTAGAACAGCTTCTCAGAAGCCACACATTTCTATAATCAGTGCTAAGCGACGCTTTAGGTGATGCGAAGGGCGACGACACTGGGCTGTAGGTGACCGGAAAAGAATGACTGGACTGATAAATAACGCTATACTCTGTGGAAATCCAATGGAAGCACGCGGATTTGGCGAATGCCGTATCATGTGTAGTGGAACAGTGAAGAAAGGAGGAACTTGTGACACGGTATGGTCTTGTTTTTCGAGTTTAGGGTGTGGTCCCCTTATAACACTCAGGAAGACTTTTAATGTGTGATGATATGAACACTTTTTACAGCATTGTGCACTGTGTAATGTGAAGAACAGTTCGGAGACGATGGCCGTTTATATCGACATGACAATGCACTTTATCATAGAGCAGCGTATGTGACGTAATGGTTTGTGGATAATAATGTTCCTGAAATGGATTTGCCTGCCCCGAGTCCCGATCTGACCCCAATGGAACCCTTTTGGGATGAGTTAGAACATCGACTTCACCGCAGATCACAGTGTCTATAATCACAATCTTCTCTGGAGGAGGAATGGACTGTCATTCCGCCACAGGCATTCAGATACCTCACTGAAAGTGTCTCCATGTGAGCTCAAGCAGCCATAAGGACGAACGGTGAACACATCCCGCTCTAATGTCCTCTGATAGATCTCTGGATACTTTTGATAAGACAGTGTAAGCCAGACAGTATCTTGTAAAAGCTGTACAGCCCACTGCCTGCTGTTGGATGGTTGACTTGGTTTTCCTTGGTTATGATGCAGGTACCAGAAGTGGAAATCTCCTCCCAAATATTCTCAGTTGGGATTCCCTTTGTCTCATTCCCAGCTTATTGGGGCATTTGGCCACAAAGAACGAACTTCTATAAGGGTACGCCCTGCTATTATGAGAAGCGACTGAAAGGAAAAAAAAAGAGGATCAATCGTTTGTTGCCTGCCGTACATATAATAGCGACAGAAACAATACGTTAAAGTTTATCTTGAACATTACATTATAGCTGAAACGGTCAGACAGTACATTGCAGCAAAAATCTTACAGCCAGAAGAAGACAAATTCTTTTAAACAATTTATAAAGGGTGTGAAGACAGTCCAAACATTTTGTCGACGAACGTTAGAAAGTATTGGGAGGACTGAATATCCTTTTGTAGTCAACAGTATTATGATGTGGTGTTGTTTTCCACTCGCGCGTGCGCGCGCGTGCGCGCGTGCGTGTGTGTGTGTGTGTGTGTGCGCGCGCTTTTTAAGCCCGTCTAATGTGTTTTTAAGCCCTTCTAATGCTTCCGTAAATACTCTCAGTTGCCATAAAAAGTAACAACAAGTAGATTGATGAGCCATCACGTCGTGGAGCTCATCCATCTTGAGTCCTGCTGCAGGAGCCACCGTCTCGTTAATTAACTGATTATTAAGTCGAAGCCACTGGAGGAGAAATATCATTACTACATTTCCCTAATGCTTTAACTTTAATCTGAAACGAAACTCAGTTGCAAGGAGTATGTAAAAGGAGGCAGTTTTTTTCAGACTATGAAATTGATACTCCGTTTCAACGCGCAGTGTAAATTGAGAAGTACGGTTGTCGTTGATATGCGACCATTTTGTGCTTTAAGCAAGTTCAATTTACATCTACATGAATACTGCAGAATTCACACTTAAGTGTTTGGCAGAGGGTTCATCGAAAAACATTGCAGTGCTAATGCTATAACAAATGGAGAAAAGGAATCCTGACTGTTTTTTTTACTTCTAATGGTTCCAAGGAAAGGCGCTGGACAGTGATCTGTTCATCTGTTTCGTTGTTGTAACCGGTTTCTCGGTCTGATGTAGCTCTCCATTGCTGTCGTTTGCCAGTTATAGTCCTCAAAACTACTGCATAGTCACCAACTTCCGAAATGCACTCGAAATAAATATAAAAATTAGTGATCGTCGAGTGCATTCTAACGAGTAACGCAAGAGTGTTTGAAGAGACGTCGTTTTTGGATCACGCTTCTAACTACTTAATAACTGCACTACACCAAGGAGTACCAGTCTGATAATTCCCCATTTTTAAAGAAATTTTCGTAACTAAACGGATATTAAATGAGTAAACTTTTATTTCATTCGGAACTGTTCAGAGTCATCATCAACAACAAAACGCTATGTGACCCTCCTCTCAGACACAATATATTTTTCTGTTGGCCGTGGCATGGAAGCGAATAGCCTCACAATACCATTTTGAGGAATTTTTTGCCTTGTTTGAAGCACATGCTGTGTCAGTTCATGAAGATTACTGACTGTAAGCTGTTATGAAAGCACACGTCCTAGACACATCTATGGGTATCAACTCGGAGGACCTGGTAGGCCAGACGCAGATCCGTACACTTTTCAACGTGTTTGTTGTGTGAAGTGCGCTGTGAGATGTTGCATTTTTTTGCCGGAATGTGCTGGTGATGAAGACTATGACAGTGGCGTCTGTGATTCTGGCACATTACTGACGAGTATTCAGACTCCCTTCAACAATTACCAAACCAGTCCTGTTGTAATATGCAATAGTTCCCCACATCATTATTCCGGAAGTCGTAGAGGTACAAATACAGGTCCCTAGACACTCTGCTTCCCGTGACCCTTCATGATGTCACCTACGAGCACGCTTAGGGTGGTCATGTAATTTTGGTTTTTATATGTTATCGATGTGCACGTCAGAGAGACAGACAGCAAGTTGCATTAGTTTTAAACAATCTTTGGTCTTGTCGTTGCACAGTCTTTGCCTTTGCTACATTTCCATGCCCACTGTCTGCTTACTGTTTACTGTTGTGCCTTCGAGAAATTTGCAAAAATGTTGCCAGGACGTGAGATTCAAATGGCTCGAAGCACTATGGGATTTAACATCTGAGGTCATCAGTCCCCTAGACTTAGAACTACTTAAACCTAACTAACCTAAGGACATCACACACATGTGTGCTGAAGTGTGGTAGGTGACGGACGTATTTATTAGAGATGTGTGGACTAATTGTAACTGTTACGTGAAGAAAGATTGATTGTAAAGGACAGCAAGAATAAATAAGATGTATATATTAAAAAGAGAAGAGAATATATATTTTGAATAATGTCGGTATTTTTGAAGTGAAGAAGTTTGAGGTAAGAGTGCAGAACTGTTCAGGTAATTCGTTGGAATAATTATTGTCACCTAACTAACGAGATCAGAGCTGAGAGAAAGAACACGCCATTTCTCTGAGTCATGCATTAACATATTAACTGATTAATCTGTTCTATTTTTATACAAATTCTTTGTTAACATTGTATCCTCTTTAAATCATCGTTCACTTCGTTATGCATAGTATTGTTCAGACCTATGTTATATGTGCAGATCACGCGAAGTTTAACTCTGTCTTTTTTGAATATATAATTTTTTTTTAAATCGTTGACCTGGAACATTATTTCATAGGAATAGTTACTCTCCCCATCGCACTGCTTACCATTACGCATTACCACATTGTACCATGTGGCTCGAAACAGTTAGGAAATAGTTTGGAAATTTTATTTAGGAATAGAAATCTAGCTTAGCCACTGTCTGCTTACTGTTTACTGTTGTGCCTTCGAGAAATTTGCAAAATGTTGCCAGGACGTGAGATTCAAATGGCTCGAAGCACTATGGGATTTAACATCTGAGGTCATCAGTCCCCTAGACTTAGAACTACTTAAACCTAACTAACCTAAGGACATCACACACATCCACGTCCGAAGCAGGATTCAAACCTGCGACCGCGGCAGCAGCGCAGTTCCGGACTGAAGCGCCTAGAACCGTTCGGCCACAGAGAACGGCCGGACGAGAGGTAAGTGGAAAATTTGATTAGGGCCAGATGCGCATTTAACATAGATCAGTTGTATTCAGACCAATTACAGTTCAGTTCAAATTAGGTTCTGTTTAGTCAAAGATTAGCATACGAGTTTAAGTTGGATAACAGTCGTGAGTACATAGTTTCGTAAAACACAGACTTTATAAGAGTGTGGTTACGACGTTAGCGTCGATCTGACTGCCACAGATACAAGCGAGCCTCATCGTTGAACACCACAGAATCCCACTCACTATTCTAGTTCACTTTGGCTCTCTTGCAAATTTCTGTTGTTTGTAGTATGCTGTCAGCGATAAATAACGCGTGGTAACTCGGGAATTCAGCCAGCTTGCAGTAATGTATTCCCTACAGTTGGTGATGACACTCTCCTGTAACCTCTGAATAGATATTAACTGTTGTCATTCTGTTCGTCAGACACAGCCGATAGTCCTAAGATCGTCTCGTAGCTTAGCCTTTGTGGAAGCAGCGGTGCCTACTCCTCTTGCCACACTTGTGTGAGCCTATCTAGTCGCGAGTGGCGCTACACTTGTTGCAATACGGACAACTGTATGTGTGATGTGTCGATGTGATGCTCCTATGTCCCTCACGCCAATGATTCGAACTTTCTCAAAGTCCTACATTGATAAACTGCACTAGTACGTCCTCTGACCATGCTGCATTCCGATGTCCACCAGACTGTAGACGAAGAAAAGAATTAAGAAAAAAAACAGAAAATCGTGACAGTCTCGAGTAGCCCCGACGACGTTCCTGGAAGCGGTCATAAAATGCTTCAGATTTTAGAAGAATTTAACGTGTCAAGTTGATCGTGAACATGTTACTCTGTGTGGAGGGGAGATTGTTGATAAAGTCACATAAAAACCTGGAGTTTTTGGTCAATCATGTTGCTGAGACTGTGGTCATGTGCAGATAAGAATGAAGGTGCATTAGGCGTTCTGTGCACAGAGGCTGGAGTCGGCAGTGTTCTGTAGGTGTCTGTCGTACGCCACGTGCTCCATCCGTTGCCTGCCATGGTACCTGGCAACGCTGCGGTGAGAGCCATGAGGGACTCGCGTTTCTGCTTATTGCTCTCCGTAGATAAGTTTGTATGCTCGGAAAACTATCATTGGCGCTTCTTACTGCAATACTTGCTGCGTTTGTTTCATGCCACACATACAGAACATTACAGTGGGTAAGTATCTTCACCACGCCTAAAATAATGTTTGCACACCTGCACATGTTTATTTTTATATCGAGCATGAAGTTTTCGTGAGCTTTTGACCAGAATTGTTTGTATAATAATAGACTGCCGCAGGCAGTCACAACTGGCACAGTGACGCTATTGGCTGGAATGTTACGTGTAGAGTGTATCCAAAATACCTTGGTCTGTACCTGCGCCAGATGATGAAGTAGGGGCCAAGGGGATAAAGATAGTGGGGGGGGGGGGCAGTTGCGCTGTGTGTGGCCATCTCCTGGTAAGGGATGTACAGTTCAACTGCTGAAGGCTACTCACAAGCAGAACTTGTAAACTATATCTATCGAGTCTACAAATAAACATGTTAACACGTTATACCAGTACGACCAATAATTAGGTAAGTCAACCCATTACTATTAAATACACAATGGGTTACAATATTATGTTCGAATTGCAATAGAAGCAGAGATTTATTTTCGTTTATTTCTCTTGTTTGCACGTTAAAAATAGCTTCTTTTGCCAAAACACAGCATATTTTTTTTACAATTTCACCTGATTAATATGGTTAATGTTGCTGCAATTGTGACAGGAGCCTGCAGCAGCCTATTATTAAATAAACAATTGTGGACAATTCTGGTGAATAGCTCATGAAAAGCTCATGCTCGATATAAAAATAAACATATAATTTCTTCACATATATTGTTGCAAACCCATACTCTTATATCATAAGCTGTCAATGGACCTTAAAATAATTGATGATGAGGTCCCATACTCCGAGGAGCATAGGGAACGATGCGGGAGACCCGACTAGGCAAGGTCGTAGCGGAGGTGGTTTGCCATTGCCTTCCTCCGACCGTAATGAGAATGAATAATGATGATGAAGACAACACAACAACACCCAGTCATCTCGAGGCAGGGAAAATCCCTGACCCAGCTGGGAATCAAACCCAGGACCACGTGCGCGGGAAGCGAGAACGATACCGCAAGACCACGGGCTGCGGACTTAAAATAATTACATTACTTAATTGAAAAATACGGTAGTTGCTTATATATTGTGATGGATCAGAAAGTTTCACATGTTAACTATATGGCGAAATATTCACTGCTTTGTTTCCTACTATTTGCAGAAAAATCTTTTCTAAATCGCAAACTACTAGTGAAATGCGAGCAATGTTATGAACTTTTCACTTTAACTCTATCATTTGTGAGTGTGAGCAGAAGTGCATGCTCTACATATGATCAATGAGATTGGAGATAGATATAGAACTCGTCTCAAGGTTGAAAAAAAAATTGAATGGGTTAGCAACGATGTATGACCTAGCACGCACCAAATGCAAACTCATATCGACCCCTATTTTCCATTGCAAAAAACTGGAATTCCGTGCACTGGCTTAGTTAAAGCCGAAAAATCACAATAACTATGACCATTAACGAAATAATAAGAAGTGCTTCATGACGCTGACAAATGAGGCTACGTGATGCGAGAGAATTAAACTTGTTTTTTTTTTTGAATGAAAAGTTTCTTTAAAATTGTTTGAGAAAGGTGGTGTACACACTCCTCCATTCCCACAGTAGAGCGAGCAGCCACCGGCCGCGTAGAAGTGGGCAAAGGAAGGTGCGTTCGTAGTGGACAACGTGCGCAGCTCGGTGGGCGAGAGCAAACTAACGCGGCCGCCCCTTCGGGGCAGAGGCGTGGACTCGCCCTGCGCTGAGAACGAGAACGCGTTTCTGCGCAGGGCGCAGGTTATCTTGCTGGAGCTGGCTGCACTGCCCCTGTCCATCGCGCGTCGCCTCATACACGCACAGCGCTACAACGTGGGCCTACCTTGTCGCGGATCTCCTGGCGCATCTTCTCTCGCTCCTCCTCCATCTTGCGGTGCTTCTCCTTGCGGCGCTCCTCGGCCTCGCGGATCGCCTCCTGACGTTCCCTCTCGGCCTCCTCCTCCTTCTCCTTGTCGTCGCCATCATCGTCTCCGCCCACCGCACCTGCAACAACAAGCACGTCTTGTAACACCACCTGCAGCCGCCAATAACTCGGCCCCACTGCTCCACAAATCAAATTGCACCACTGCTTGAACACCCATAGTCCATGTCAAAAGATGCATTGATGTAGCATTTCGTCAGTGCTAAAGGGGAACTTTATTTTCATTTGGTATCTTTTGGCTAGAATATCATAGCTGAACTAAGAGACAGTTCTCAGTGAGAATACAGCTCACTGTGGGAATTTGTAGGGGAGAGTGTTGTGCCTGGAGGATGTTGCACCTAGGAACACATGATGCTCCCTGGTCGATGCTTCTACCTAGAGCCTGATTTTAAAATCACCTGAACGAAAGTGCACTACAAACCGCCACAGCGGTTCTAGGCGCTTCAGGCTTCATCCGCGCTGCTGCTGCGGGCGCAGGTTCATATCCTGCCTCGGACATGGATGTGTGTGATGTCCTTCGGTTAGTTAGGTTTAATTAGTTCTAAGTCTAGGGGACTGATGACGTTAGATGTTAATTCCCATAGTGCTTAGAGCCATTTGAACCATTTGAACCTTTCATGTGCTTCAACTCTTATGACTGCAGTCTCGTTTCTGTACAAATTATAAATAACCTTTCGCTCCCTATAGTTTGTCCCTGGTGCCTTCAGAATTTAAAGGTGTGTAGTTCAGTCAATATTTTACACGCGGTGTAAATGTTGTGACAAGATCGGGAACTCTGCGGGTCTGTTCACCGATGACTGAGATGTACATACGAAACCCACGGCCCCAGAAATTTGTAGCAAAACTATAGGAGACCTACAGGGAATCAAGAGTTGGTACAGGAACAAACCACTTTCAGTGACTCATCGGCTCCAGGTTCACACTGTACCGAAACGCCAAAGAAACTGATACAGCCATGCGTATTCAAATACAGAGATACGTAAACAGCAAGAATACAGCGCTGCAATCGGCAACGCCTATATAAGACAACAAGGGTCTGGCGCAGTTGTTAGATCGGTTACTGCTGCTACAATGGTAGATTATCAAGATTTAAGTGAGTTTGAACGTGGTGCTATAGTCGGCACATGAGCGATAGGACAAAGTATCTTCGAGGCAGCGATGAAGTGGGGATTTTCCCGTACGACCATTTCACGAGTGTACCGTGAATATCAGGAATCCGGTAAAACATCAAATCTCCGACATCGCTGCGGCCGGAAAAAGATCCGGCAAGAACGGGACCAACGGCGACTGAAGAGAATCGTTCAACGTGACAGATGTGCAGCCCTTCCGAAAACTTCTGCAGATTTCAATGCAGGGCCATCAACAAGTGTCAGCGTGCGAATCATTCAACGAAACATCATCGATATGGGCTTTCGGAACGAAGGCCCACTCGTGTATGTTAGATGACTGCACGACACAAAGCTTTACGCCTCGTCTGGGCCCGTCATCACCGACATTGGACTGCTGATGAGTGGAAACATGTTGCCTGTCTCGTTTCAAATTGTATGGAGTGGATGGACGTGTAAAGGTATGGAGACAACCTCATGAATCCATGGACCCTGCATGTCAGCAGGGGACTGTTCAAGCTGGTGGAAGATCTATAATGGTGTGGGCCTTGTGCAGTTGGAGTGACGTGGGGTCCCGGATACGTCTAGATACGACTCTGACAGGTGACACACATGTAAGCATCCGCTCTGCTCACCTGCATCTATTGATGTCCATTGTGCATTCCGACGGACTTGGGCAATTCCAGCGGGACAATGCGACACCCCACAATTCCAGAATTGCGACAGAGTGGCTCGAGGAACACTCTTCTGAGTTTAAACACTTCCGCTGGCCACCAACCTCCCCAGACATGAACATTATTGAGCATATATGAGGTGCCTTGAAACGTGCTGTTCAGAAGAGATCTCCATCTCCTGGTACTCTTATGTATTTATGGAGAGCCAAGCAGGTTTCATGGTGTCAGTTCTCTGCAGCACTACTTCAGACATTAGTCGAGTCAATACCACATGCTGTCGCTGCACTTCTTCGTGCTCGCAGGGGCCCTACAGGCTATTATGCAGGTGTACCAATTTCTTGGCTCTTTAATGTACGTTTGGAAGCTAAGTCTCCACCCACCCCTCTCCTCTTAACGCAATCGCTTTTACAGAGGAAAGTATGGAGAGACTCCATCCAATAAGACCACAAGAAGGAATTTAAGGCCTTTCAGTTCACCCTTTAATTGAAACTTACTTTACTTAACGTCTGATTCATTGGTTCGGAATCACTGATAGCATCGTAAACAACATTAAATAAGGAAGGTTTGATAAAACAATGTGCACTCAGAAGTGTTCTAATAACATTGTTTACATGCAGACAATCTCAATAACCTTTCATTTGTGCTTCTGATTTTTATTACTGTCTGGAAAGTAGTATCCTGGCTGCCAAATCGTATTCCATTTTCATTAAGATGATTTAGTCACCTGGTCAGCTGCGAGGACTGGCCGCACGGTTTGAGGCGCCATGTCACCGATTGCGCGGCTCCTCCCGCCGGAGGTTCGAGTCCTCCCTCGGGCATGGGTGTGTGTGTTGTTCTTAGCATCAGTCAAGTAGTGTATCATTCACCTGGTCAATGGGCCTTGAATGCCAAGATTTTCGGTACGCCCCTCCTTGTCCCAATTAAATGGAGAGAAGACAATGCCGCAAGCGAAGTGCGTCTCACAGATGCGATATTGAGGCTGAAGTATTTTATAGCCCCTGTAAAATAACCCTTTGAAAATAAGCAACTTCTGCAATGCAGTAACATAATATGGGAAACAAAGAACAGTCAATGGGAATTTCTATGGCAGAGAGTGAAGTATTCCTTCTGTTTTGAGAACAGAACACTAGAGCCCTCGTTCCGGAAAGCGACGTAGGATGTACGGACGCGTGCTTAAAAGTAAAGCCTCCGAATTTTTTATGTGAATTCTCTTGAAGCTTTTTAAATAAAACAAATTTTATTAACATTCTACATCATTATCGTTCACGTCTACATATTTGCAGTCCTCTGCATCTGGAGGGCTCAGAATTGTAGCATGGCGATGTACAACGTAACTATGTCGGCCGTGAGAAAGAGCATGCTGTAATTGAGTTTCCAATCTGAAGAGTTCGTCCTTACATGCAACAACCTCTCCTTCAGCATAACAATACCAGACCATACACGAACGCTGCGACATCTACAACAAACCCACGCTTTGGGCTCACTGTCACCATCGTCCACAACACAGTTCCAACACAGTCCTTACAGAATTTAAAGAACAGCGTCGAGGACATATTTTTGATAGCGATGAAGCGATGCAAGCAGAGGTGAGGTTGTTGCTCCGTTAACAAAGTCAAACATTCTACAATGACAGTATCAACAAATTGGTCTCTCGCTGGGAGAAATGTGTCCGTCGCCAGAGCGACTAAATAGTAAATATGTACTAAATATGTAGACATGGAGAATAAAGATGTAGAATGTTAATAATGTTTGTTACATTTAAAAAGCATTAAGAGCCCTCACATAAAAAAATGGCGGCATTACTTTTCAGCCGTCGTAATTATGACACCATGGCTAAGGATACTGTCCCGCTTAACGACTGCTTGTGACGGTCGCAAAGAATTTCGTGTGGAATTGAATTTAGATGCCGCATAATGCAGCTAGACATGCATAGGTCCAAGGCACATAGGGTATTTGAAGCGAAAACTCGTCTGAGAATTGAAGCATAGTTTTCTGGCGGGAGTAGAAGTATTCAAGTTTTTAATTAAACACACATTTAATCGCATCTTTAAAATATTTTATACAACACTAAGAGCGTTGTCCGCCCCTGGTAGCTGAATGTCAGCGCGTTGGCATGTCATACCTAACGGCCTGGGTTCGATTCCTGGCTGGGTCGGAGATTTTCTCCTCTCAGGGACTGCGGAACGGTCTACCCGACGTGAGGCCCTAGCCACACGGCATTTCCATTTCCAGTAAGAGCGTTGACAGTAAGTTAGCAAGCGTAATAATATTTCTGTTTATGTAGCCTCTGGAAAATATTAGCGGTTTAGGCAGTTCAGCAACATAAAGTTCCAGCATTACTTTTGCTCAAACGACTTTGCTACTATGTTTTGAAACTAACAGAATCAACAGATATTTGGTTTTAAGCGTCACGACAAATTTTCAGAAATTACGAGTAACTAGCTGGAGAGAGCATGGAAAGGAATTAAGACAGAAATGTATTACAGCGGTCTATGTTCAATATTAAAGTGAGACGTGTTTTTTAAATCATGTATGGCATTCTGAAGGCAGGTGAGGAACGACGAGTCACTAAACGAGGTAAAGCCTAATGCTACAATGATTTAAACGGTTTTCATACTACTTAAGAGTAGACCTTTTGGCTGTCTAAATGGCTAACACTTGTCGTGTCCTAGTAAGTAAACAAAGCACTCAAGAGCAGACAGTCTAAAGAAAAACGCGTAACACTGTTCTTCGATGAAGATTCTTAGCGTTGAGAATGATCCATCAACACCATGGTTCTGCAGTGTCAATAGTAACCTGAGGCAAGTTTGCTGTTTTCGTTTTCAGATACGAGAATTTTCTCACATCCGCTAGTCATACATTATTTTTATTAACGCAAAAAAGCTGCGAGTTATTTTCAGCTGCCGTTTTCGTCGGATGATGTTATTCCCAACGATGAAACGAAATTCTAAAATACAATTTATGAAAAAGAGGAAATGTCGCATGAATGTTATTTTGAAACACAGCTATTCATTATTAAGCATTGTTTTGTTGATTAAATGCAAACGAGCTTTGAAAGCTAAAATTAAAATAAAATGCAAATTCTATGTAGATTTTGTAGCAGCCATCTTTCTGTCAGATGAGTCTGCTACATCACAACCCCACGAACGACGAGCGGAAAATTTTTAATACTTTGACGATGAAAATAAGTGCCTAGCACTGAAAAAAAACTTTTCCCCTATCCGTATCTTTGGTATTATACACGGAGCATATTTTCAGCGTTAATGCATCTAACAGAACACTTATTTTTAAATATATCAGGCTAGTACGGAAACTAAAATCTGATGTGACGTAAAAATAAAACTCGCAGACTCACACACAAACACACACAGATCGCAATAACAATGATACTCTCTGTACATGTAGGGAGGTACATTATATTACATTTCCTTTTGACTGCCTCAACTAATGAAATATGGTGAAATAGATCTATCTATCTTCAAAAGGTTTAGAAACCAATCCTTGTAATGTCTTGAAGGCCGCAATGAGTTGTCTAAACCTCGCGTTTCTTTAGCTCCAGTGAGCTTAGGGAAACACACGGTGTTTTCTCTCAGAATTTGTTCCTTCCACAATGCGATTTTCTTTTTAAGTGCATCCCCATAGTACCAGAAATCAGTCGTGGTTCATTTTGCTATATCTTACTGTGGGCAGCTGCACTCGAGTCCACTTAAAATGTGATGTCTGCAATCCACTCTGGACCGTCTAACTTTCGTTCATGCTCTCCTTTTTCCTTCATAAATTCAACAATAGAGGTTTTAAATTGAAAAATCGTTTCAAGCATGCCCCTTGACTTAATTAACGTACTTCGCAGTAATACATGAAGTCTCTATACCCTTCGGTCAGTTCCATCGAAAAGTGTTGCAACTGACGCTGGAATAATGCATGCGATTTCAGAAAATATACTTTTCATACCGCCGATTTCATCACGTCCTCCATGACTGCAAATTTAGCACAAAGTGATTCTTAACGTACGGAACAATGATGCGCATCTGTCGAGCACCGCAATTTTTTGCTCTTTCATTGTCAACTAAATCTTTAAATTCTTTTTGTATGATGTTGTAGTGTCGTTCCACAGCAAGTTTGCAACCCTCCTCGATTCTGCAACTGTATGTCGCGTAATAGATATTGAGAATTCTTATCCTTCTCTTCTGTGCTTCCCATTCATTTTTAAAGGCTTGTTACAACAGATCACTAGACTGCCTCTTTTTGTGCAAACAGCCACTGGACCTGTGAACTTCCTTCATACCATGAACAGAAACACCGGTGACACCACGACTGTGCCGACCGGAAAACGCTGGACTGCAAAGTTAAATGAAATATCGCCCTGCACGTAGTACTTCTGAGAAGTAGCGAGCAAAGCCGAACCTCGGTCTGCACGCATCCCACACGTACGGTTCTTGTGCAGTTTGGCTTGCCGTGGCCAACCTTGCTGTGGTTCATCGTGACTGGGTAAAGCGATTTAAGACCCGAAACGAACATGCACACCATTCGACACTCGTGCGAGTCTCATAACTTAATGCAAATGTCACACATTTACAGCCTAAACAACAACAGCCACTACATAGCATCTGCACAAATTGGCAGTCGCGCAGCCACGTTTGGAGGATTCGCCACAGGGGCTTGTTTTCTATGTGACGTATTGTACATTCTTACTCCCAAACATAATATTAAAACGCAAACAATGTATCTTGATGTTACGCGACGTCCATGAGGACAACAAAATGTGTAAGCAGTAGCGAGTACTTCTGAAGCGTTATTGAGAAAATTGGAAGATAATTTCGGTCGTCAGATATATACCTGTGCGTGGCCATTTTTACCATGAAGCGCCGGCAGCCGAGTGTTTAGCATTCAAGCCCCGTAATCGCTGGATCGAGTCCCGTTCGTCAGTTTTTTTAATTTTCAACACAGTCATTTTCTTTACTATTTACATTACAATTGATATAATGGGAAAAATACGTGTAATCGGATGAACTTTTATTAAATTTACAATGTTATTTGGCAGTCTACAAATTTTTATTACCACAAATAATATAATATTCATAACTATCGACTAGTAAACGATGCAATGATTTTGCATTTATTACATATTACACAATATGTTGTTAAAGTTTTCTTTAGTCTCTATCTGTAACCAATCTCAATAAAATTGAACTGAAGTAGCACACTCATTTGCGATCTCGAGCGCCAGAGATAAAGCCAGAATGAAATAGCAGCTCATAGTGGCTCGGCTTCATGCATTCTTTTTTAAAAATTTTGTGACTAAAGCCCTTCTGGCCTATTATTTAGTTTATACGTGACATGTAAGTACTGTGTCTGTCTTGTATTGTTAGTCAGTAGTTACACTTTTATATAAAAATTTCCTTTTCCCATAAATTTGTAATTATGTTATAGCCCACTTTAAACATTTAAATTCCGATGAAGGCACTCTTAAAAGTGTTCAAATCTGGTTAATAAAACTAAAAATTGTGACATAGGGCTCATTTGTTTCAACTTTAGAATGAAATATCCTCAACATTCCTCATATTACTTCAACAGTTTGAGATATAGAAATGACATTTTGGCGCGTGATAGCACACAAAGAAGGGAATATTTTATCATACAGTTATTCTGAAAGAACTTCAGTATCTACCACGTTATTCCACCAATTACAGACTTTTTCGATGAAGCAATGTGATTTTTAACGACCATCCACAGCTGGTGAAACGAGAAATGCAGTGGGTTCTCGGACGACGTAAGTGAAGACATTACACTTTATTTTTTTACCGTGGATGTGCTTTTTCATAAGCTGTTGACGTTACTTTTCCTCGGTTCCTCACGTAATAAACTTAATAAACCACTGTTTCAGAATTATCTCGCATTTGCGTTTGCACAACATGTTAGGGAGGTGATATTGTGTAAAGACCGCTGTGTTTTGGTGTAAGAAGCAAATTTTAACATGGCAAGAAGGGAAACGACCTTCTATGAAAGTTACAAATGGTCAACAAGACACGCGAATATAAATCACTGCATATGTTGAATTTCAGTGGAATTCTTTTCTATACTAAAAGAAGTAAAAGTGACAGTGTCCGCAGCTCGTGGTCGTGCGGTAGCGTTCTCGCTTCCCACGCCCGGGTTCCCGGGTTCGATTCCCGGCGGGGTCAGGGATTTTCTCTGCCTCGTGATGACTGGGTGTTGTGTGATGTCCTTAGGTCAGTTAGGTTTAAGTAGTTCTAAGTTCTAGGGGACTGATGACCATAGATGTTAAGTCCCATAGTGCTCAGAGCCATTTGAACCATTTGAAAAGTGACAGTAGATCTTTTTGAACTGTCACGATGGAAGCGTGGGCTTGGAGGGATTCCACTTAGTATTTACAAGAAATATGAGTGGAGGTTTCTGTTTAGGATGGTACTTAACCTCCACCGCTCCGTATTTCCCCTGCAGCGCCTCCCGCAATCTACCACAAATCCTCTCCCCTCGTGTGCCCTGCCGACTGCGCATCTTCCATCCACGTTATTCTCCACATATTCCTACCACCTGTAGACAGCCTTGCAAAAAAAAAAAAAAGTCATAGTATCGCAATTACAGATCTGCATTTTACAGTAACACGACTAGATTATTACTCAGTAGGAAAGACAAAATGAAATCTTTGACTCGGAGTATTGTGTATAAAATCATATGTAATGTGATGGCACAGTTTTGGTAGTTAGGTTATGACGACATGAGAGAAGCTGGACACAAGAAAGGACACAGTCACCCTCTACGGAAGTTGCTTTTACAGAAAGTCGCCCATACGATGTAGACGTGACGTTTTACCTATCGTTAAGAGAAGCAGAAAGATAACGCTGCTGGAAATACATTAAATCAACTAGCATATCACACGGAGCCCCAGCTTACTATTAAATGCCTGGGCACAATTTCCTCTGTATCAGTCTCTTAAATTAAGTTTGAGTTATGCTAATGTTAGATTACAGTAGTAAATTCAACTTTATTTTCATCTTTTATCAAACGTAGCTATTGCGGACATTCTCAGCAAAACTAGGTCAGCGAACAAATGGAAAATGTAATGTTAAAATCCATTTACTGTCTATTTCAGTAACGTTTCACTATCCCAATGTTCATTTCGAAGTCACAGCTTGGTCAGCAGGGCTTCAGTTTTATGAAGGATCTTATATAGATCAGAAGCCGTGCTCAACGATTTGTGACTTCGAAATGTACGTTGGCATATGCTGAAATAGGCCGTAGATGAATTTTATTATTATGATTTCTCAGCAACAGTTATACTTTCGTTTATTATCACTCTGTAACTCTTGCTTTACGGAAAATGTCAGATTTTGGAGATAACGATGTCAAAAAGTTGCCTTACTTTTTAAATTTTCAGTCATTAATGTATCACAGCGTCATATTCTAGGGCGATTCGCGACAGCACTTCAAACACTTGAGCAAACTGACTACAGCCTCACAGTACATTCGCTACTTACGAAGTTTGCTGTCAACAGTCTACCACAGTTTCTAAACAACAGTGACGTTCATAAATGTAATACTAAAAGGAGAAATGATGCCCTGGGCTTTAGTTTGGCGCACAAAGGAGTGAGGTCTTTTATTACTACCGATATCGGTATTGTACCAAAATTTCGGTATCTGTATAGAGCTAATGAGTTTCTTTGGTAAAAGTGTTCCTAGACGCTAGTTTTGATCTTTCTGTTCATATGCACCAAGAGTCAATCAGTGAACAGAATGGCCGCCTGTCATGATGTGTTACGGAGAAGATTAAACTTTTTTTGCAGTCGATTTCCAACAGCAGTGATGTATCCTTCATATTCAACGAATGACTGTTGGTGTAAACAAAGAGAAAGCTTAGAACTAGGTTCAAGGAATAGTGTTAGCAAACCAACACATTAGCTATACATATACCGAGATGATAGTACAATAACGAAACTGTTTCTAATAAGACTATTAATACAGCAGAGTGTCACAAATTTCATAAAATACGTCACTACTGTTGGTAATCGCCGGCAAAAATGTTCCATAAAAATCTTTCACTGACTACGTCGTGATGAAAGGAATTTTATGGAAAATACATTTAATTTCAAATACAAACTGAAATCGTATATGCTTGACAGCTCCTTGTACCCCATAGAAGAATTTCTGACTGTGTACGAGTATGACTGTGTGCGTATGTGTATGCTTAAGAAAGAGAGAGGAAGCAGAGAGATATTGAACGTTGTTAAATAGATGTCACTGAATACATGGAAAAACCCTTAAGCAACTTGATAAATGGTAAGAAAATGGCTCTGAGCACTATGACACTTAACTTCTGAGGTCATCAGTCCCCTAGAACTTAGAACTACTTAAACCTAACTAACCTAAGGACATCACACACATCCATGCCCGAGGCAGGATTCGAACCTGCGACCGTAGCGGTCGCGCGGTTCCAGACTGTAGCGCCTAGAACCGCTCGGCCACCCAGGCTGGCAAATGGTAAGAATGTTGCCACATTTCCCGCTGATAAGATGTGCTATAATTGTGAAACTGGGTCGTTTTTAATCATAAATAGAGCTCACAATTATGATCCAAGGAACATGAAAATAAATAAATAGCTATGTATCAGAGCGGTTCTAGGCGCAGGTTCAAATCCTGCCTCGGGCATGGATGTGTGTGATGTCCTTAGGTTAGTTAGGTTTAAGTAGTTCTAAGTTCTAGGGGATCGAAAACCTCAGATGTTAAGTCCCATAGTGGTCAGAGCCAGAGCTATGTATCATACCGTTTTGCGTATCATCTCTATTGGTAATATCTGTGTACGTCGCACGACATTTTGTGTGTTGTTGTGAAGTTCAGTTTTCGCCTGACGATGGCTTAAGAAATCGAAAGCCGGTTCGAGATTAAGTGTACGATATTTTGCAGAATAGGAGGAAAGTGTTCCCCTTTAAATGTGACTGTCATGTTCAGTTAAGCACTGACGAAAAATTCATGTCAGACCGTTTGTCCCTACCACGAAGCGTGCGTCTATATGCAGAGGCCATTAATTCCATCGATGTAACCGCCTTAGTTTTTTGTCGTATTCTATACACTTCATATATTTGATGTAGAATCAGATAGCCCCGTATATTTCGATCTTATAACTTATTATTTCAGAGTATTCCTAACAATATAAAATTTTTGAATAGATGACCGACACTTTTGGCTAATAATTTGAATATTTTGTTCAGTTCTGGATTTAAATATAGAAAGTAGCGTCACTAATAATTTATAATATTAAAAATACATGATTCGCGGGATACTTCATTGTTTTAAATGAAGAAAACGTACCATTTTCTCACATAAAAATAAGGGAGATCGTACAAAACAGAACATGAAAAATTTCATTTAATTTTCAGTCTAAGAATATACGAGTCCATTCAACAAACCTTACGAGAAATCTGAATTTTTATAAAATGGAATAGTTTGTGAATCATATGTAAAAGATCGCATATCTGTATCAAAGTGCGCTTAAATTTGTAAAAGAAACCAAACAATCCTAAACAAAACTACGAAATGTCTTGTCACATGAAGTCTGCTGAAAATTGTTAAAATGTGGAAAAATAATTGTAATAACAAATTTTAATGACGTGTCAAATATATTGATTGTTGAGAGATTGTAAACAGGTGTGCGACTGCGACCACATGGCTAATTATTAGTTTTGGCTCAACTGTGTCTCAGTGTTTGTTTGGTTTGTAATGTTTTGATACGTTGCCAGTATTTCAATGAGTTACTATAATAAGTGTTCCAAGTTCGTATATATGAATTTCAAACAGTCTTGGTTGCAATTTATTCTTTTATTAACAATGTGTTTTGCTTTCGAGTGGCATCTGCAGATTATTTTAAACGTTTTTAAAAACCATAAAACGGCTCTGTGCTACAGTGAAGCTCACGTCACATCAGAGAAACCCGCAGAGGCCTTAATAAAGTACGATGATACTCACAACGAAGGACACACATTTAAAAATAGTGCGAGTGTACAGCTCTACTCTCACCATGTAGGGCTCCCATGATCCGTCAGTCAACCCTACACCTTGTGAGCAAAATCAAATACAGTGCATAACAGCATAGGTTATGTGCAGTGATATGTTTAAATGTGACTGTCAATTGGAAACCTGTACTATGAAGCTTTAGTACAGACATAATAACACATGGGAACACCAGACGGACATAAAAATGACTGCAAGTGCAAAAAGTATATATTTGTAAATAGTTAAATAATTTAAATGAGTTGATAGGGATCACTACAGATCTCCTGTCAAAATATATACAATTAAATAAGTTTCTTTATGTTACAGCCACTGATGATGCCTAGCATGAGTAGATGAAACTTGTTTGCTAGACACAAATCAAATATTCAGATGTAAAAGACGGGATTTCGTTCTTATTCATATTATAGAGCACACATTCTGAAAAATGTCATTTCGGAACGGAAACAGACAAGCAATAGTTCTTGCCGTGAAGTTGCGGCGGCATCGCTGTGCACTCGTATTGTGTTTAATTGTGTATACTTCTTTGTGAGAGTAGTCCTACCGTTGCACCATTCTGGCCTGCTGATGCGACTTTATTAAAGCATCTGTGGGTTTATTTGATTTCACGCATCCTTCAATATAGTAAATAGCCTTTTTGTGTTTTTTTAATGTTTAAAATAATCTGAAGGCACCCCACGAAGAGCGAAACGCGTTGTTAATAACAGAATAAATAGCACCGAAGACTATTTTTAATTAAAATATTCTCCATACGGTTGCTATACCAGACGGCCTAAGGGAGTGGAAGATATTTAACCCTTTCAGAACTGAATTTTTCTGAAGGAAGAAACATTTTTCTTTTGTGGTAACGCTCTTAGGTGATTTTTTTTAATGCTTTTAGAAGCAAGATTTATAAAAAGGTATGTATGAACTCCCAGCATGCTGGAGTAGCTTGGGTCAGCAACCTCTGTTAATGAGTAGAACGAAAAACCAGCCCAAGTCCCAAATTTTTACTTTTTATTCATTCGATGACTAATGTCGGACCGAGACTCATTTTCAAATTATCACAGCAAAGCCGAAGATGTCGAAAATGTGTGATGGACATTTACAGTGCATACAGATAATGGGCCCGTTTTCAAAACATATTTTGTGCATTTGGCTTCGTTTTATGGACAAAAACAACTAATTACGAAATATTATCTATTCAAATAAACAGTAAAATGATCATTCAATCATTACCGTGCAGAATAACAATAACAGTATTCAATTGCGCAGTACAATACAGCGAACCAACGCCGTCTGGGGCATTCTGGTGGTCAAGAGCTGCTGCGCACTGCTGCACCGACTTACAGATATTTTCATAGTCATGCCCAACAGTAGGCAGCACTTTTGCCTAATGAAGAGGTTGAACATGCACAAATGTGTACCTCACGTTTCCATTGAGAAAAAAATACTTCTTTTACAGCCAATGCAGAGTAATAGTTAATGCACACAATGCAGCCGGAGGGTCTGAAAGGGTTAATGTACCAAGTCATGTGATGCAGACGTATTTTGCGTCTCTATTAAGGACCAAATTACCGCGACTGAACGAACTGAGTTAACTGTACTGTTGGTCGATTGGTTGGATGATTAAAGGGACCAAACTACTAATTTATCGGTCCCTTGTTCTGCGAACATACGGGTCTATGAATATTTTTGTCGCGTTTATATCGCGTCGCTCTACAGATAATATTAATGCACTAGATAAGCAGCAAATTTTGCTAGAAGGTGCTCAGGTTCAATAGGAAACTGTGTTTAGGGTGGAGTTGCGCCTAGGTGAGGCTACCCGGCAGTCTCGAGTGCAGCCCGTGTTACCTGCCAGGGGGGCGGCGTCGGAGGCGGAGGCGTCGGCGTCGGCGGCGTGCGCCATGGCGGCGCCCGCAGGAGCGCTGGCGCTACCGTGGCTGCGACGGGGTCCCTCCTTCCGTGACTGTGGCTGCACGCAGCCGACCGCCGCCGTGCCCGCCCCGTGGGACAACTGCCGCCCCCCGGAGAGGGCCATCCCTGACGTATGGATTTCTGCCCCAGCGCCCACCCCGCGTCGATATTCTTAATCGAGGCGGCGTAATCCGTTAGTCGCATCGATTCGCCGCCAGCACGACAGGGCCTACCGATGTATCATCATATACTGTCCTCCTCCTGCCGTACATGTGATGTCTGAGAAGTCTCGTTATTCCTTTAGAAAACAAGAGAAGAGAAGTGTGCCACCGGCTGGGGTGGCCGAGCGGTTCTAGGCGCTACAGTCTGGATCTGCGCGACCGCTACGGTCGCAGGCTCGAATCCTGCCTCGGGCATGGATGTGTGTGATGTCCTTAGCTTAGTTAGGTTTAATTAGTTCTAAGTTATAAGGGACTGATGACCTCCGATGTTAAGTCCCATAGTGCTTAGAGCTATTTAGAAGTGTGCCGCCGCCGTCGCTCGATCGATTCTGCAGTATCCAGTGAAATACACTATCTGACCAAACGTATTCGGACGTTCCTAAGTACCGGGTGATAAAAAAGTCAGTGTAAATTTGAAAACTGAATAAATCACGGAATAATGTAGATAGAGTGGTACAAATTGACACACATGCTTGGAATGACATGGGGTTTTATAAGATCCAAAAAAAAGTTCAAAAATGTCCGACAGATGGCGCTTCATCTGATCAGAATAGCAATAATTAGCATAACAAAGTAAGACAAAGCAAAGATGATGTTCTTTACAGGAAATGCTCAATATGTCCACCATCATTCCTCACCTATAGCTGTAGTCGAGGAATAATGTTGTGAACAGCACTGTAAATCATGTCTGGAGTTATGGTGAGGCATTGGCGTCGGATGTTGTCTTTCAGCATCCCTAGAGATGTCGGTCGATCACGAGACACTTGCGACTTCAGGTAACCCCAAAGCCAATAATCGCACGGACTGAGGTCTGGGGACCTGGGAGGCCAAGCATGACGAAAGTGTCGGCTGAGCACACGATCACCACCCAACGAGGCGCGCAGGAGATCTTTCAGGCGTCTAGCAATATGGGGTGGAGCACCATCCTGCATAAACATCGTACGTTCCAGCAGGTGTTTATCAGCCAGGCTGGGGATGATGCGATTCTGTAACATGTCGGCGTACCTCTCACCCGTCACGGTAGCAGTTACTGACCTTTTGCTCTCCAGCGCCATCTGTAGGACATTTTGTGAATTTTTTTTTTGATTCTAATAAAACCCCATGTCATTCCTAGCATGTGTGTCAATTTTTACCTCTCTATCAACATTTTTCCGTGGTTTATTACGTTTTCAAATTTATACTGACTTTTTGATCACCCGGTATTTGATTTGCATCCTCGTAAATAATGATTTTTGTTTTGTTTTTAGTATTGGGTGTCCCAGCCTGTAAAAACGGAACCCTTGTAAGATGGCTTTATTACCCGTCTGCCTGTTTCGCTGTCCGTCCGCCAGTTAAGAACCCTTTTTCTCAGGAAAAGATATCGACCCCAAATTAATGTTTCATATTAAGGTCTGTGCCGGCCGGTATGGCCGAGCGGTTCTAGGCGCTTCAGTCTGGAACCGCGCGACCGCTACGGTCGCAGGTTCGAATCCTGCCGCGGGCATGGATGTGTGTGATGTCCTTAGGTTAGTTAGGTTTAAGTAGTTCTAAGTTTAAGTTCTAGGGGACTGATGACCTCAGATGTTAAGTCCCATAGTGCTCAGAGCCATTGGAACCATTTTTTTTTATTAAGGTCTGTGGTACCTTGGCGTTGTAAATATTTTAAACTTGTAAGTCATTTCAGCCAAAAGATACAACCATTTCTGATTTAGATAAGATATTTGTATGGTACGAAAAGTGGCAATTGACCCTGAATAAAGAAAAGTGTGAAGTTATTCACGTGCGTACTACAAGAAATCTGCTAAATTTCGATTACGTGATAAGACACACAAATCGTAAAGCTGTGAATTCAACTAAATACTTAGGTGTTACAATAGCAAATAACCTATATTGGAACGATCACATAGATACATCTACATCTACGTGATTACTCTGCTATTCACAATAAAGTGCCTGCAGAGGGTTCAATGAACCACCTTCAAGCTGTCTCTCTACCGTTCCACTCTCGAACGGCACGCGGGAAAAACGAGCACTTAAATTTTTCTGTGCGAGCCCTGATTTCTCTTATTTTATCGTCATGATCATTTCTCCCTATGTAGGTGCGTGCCAACAGAATGTTTTCGCAATCGGAGGAGAAAACTGGTGATTTAAATGTCATATGAAGTTCCGTCGCAACGAAAAACGCCTTTGTTTTAATGATTGCCACTTCAATTCACGTATCATGTCTGTGACACTACCTCCCCTATTTCGTCTAATACAAAACGAGCTGCCCTTCTTTGTACTTTTTCGATGTCATCCGTCAGTCCTACCTGATGCGGATCCCACACCACATAGCAATGTTGTGTGTAGAGCAAACCAAAGACTACTAAAGAGACTGCTTGCATTACACTTGTCCGCCCTATTCTGGAGTATTGCTGTGCGGTGTGCGATCCGCATCAGGTGGAACTGACGGATGACATCGAAAAAGTACAAAGAAGTTCGTTTTGTAGTATCGCGAAGGAGAGGAGGTAGTGCCACAGACATGATATGTGATTGGAGTGTCAATCATTAAAACAAAGGCGTTTTTCGTTGCGACGGGATCTTCTAACGAAATTTCGGACACCAGTTTTCTCCTCCGATTGCGAAAACATTCTGTTGGCACCAACCTACATAGAGAGAAATGATCATCACGATAAAATTAGAGAAAGCAGGGCGCGCACCGTTCGAGAGTGGAGCGGAAGAGAGACAGTTTGAAGGTGGTTCATTCAAACCTCTGCAGGCACTTAATTGTCAATAGCAGAGTAATCACGCAGACGTAGATGTAGATGCATGTAAGTCACGTATTTTGAAACTCTAAAACTTACTCATCATAATCTGTAGGCTGCTTTCAGTTGTCCTAAATTCAGGAAATTCCGCAAGAAGCAAGGTTTCACATTAAAAAGTAAAGGAAAAACCGAAAATTATTAATTTGTAATTATATAACGAGGACCGTTTCTTCTCTGGAACAGTTTGGAGTATCAAGTTCAAATTTGTCACGTACTAAGATCTACAGTCCCTCAGCAGTGTAAAAATTTTGTTTCTAAGTCAATCCAGTGGAAAGATACGTCCGTTTGCGTTTCATACTGACGATCATGAAATTTCTCAAGAAGCGAAGATTTACAGTAGAAGTGAACGACGAATTTGTAACTACACAAAAGGAGATTTTTTAAATCGTTTGTCTGTCTGTTCGTCTGTTATCAACCCTTCTGCTTAGGAAAGGGTAGACGTATCAAGTTCAGATTTATGTCTGTAGTTCTTTGGCGGTGAAAAAAATTCTAAGTCAATGCAATTAAAAGATACGGCCATTTGCTGTCATATTTTGAAACAAAATCGCTCATCATAGCCTACAGAGCTCTTCCCATTCACCTAGAGTCAAGAAATTCGGCAAGAAGCAAGGTTTCACAGTACAAGTAAAGTAAAAACTCGGAATCTTGTTAAATTGTGATTATATCATATAAAAAATATCGATGTACCATTTAAAGATACATTGCATTCATGATCCGTCAAATGCATAATAGACGAACATTTCGGCATACACACATTAAATGAAAGTTCTTGCCATGTTTTAGTATGTAAATAAAAAAAATGTTTCATTAAATCTCTTCTCTCTAGATACAAAATTAAGTCCCCTGCTCGCTTCTTTTTGTATGCAGGGCTAGGCTGAAGAACTATTGCAGATTTTGACATGGTCTTGGAATTCCCGGGACCAATATCTTACCTGTATCGATATCGATAATAGACAAACAAGTATATAAATGTACATAATTAAGTTTGTACGGAACCCGCAGTACGCGGGTCTTTTTTTTCATTTTGTGGAAAACAGCCACAAAAATACCGGAAGAGGTACATAAACCAGTATTGCATGGTTTGAATTTGACAAGGGTAGTAACTCAACAGTTACTACCATAAACGTTTTCGATGTTTATCCAAGTTTATCAGGCGTCAGTAAATGCCAAAGACGGTTCTCTACGTTAATATCCGGAACTTTTGATCTTTTCGGCTCGTATCGATCAGTGCCACGAACAAGTTTAGAGAATGACACGTTAAGATCGGAAGTGGGAGAAACTGCTTGTCAGAAAATCGGGGGAACTGTCAAACACCCTTAACCAACCTTGGTCGACCGTCAAAGAACATTTGCAGATAATTGTTAACGACAAACAAAGCTAACCGATCCGCCAAAAGCAGCTTATTGCTTCGGCAGCGCCATACAGAAGCATTTTTTGATCGCTTGATCACTGGAGATGAAAAACGAGTCCTCTATGATAATCCAAAACGCCAAAAACAGAGGCGCTCTCCGAATGAACCGGCACTAAGTACAACTGAGTCTTGTTTGCACCCCAATAAAGGCGCGTTTGTGTGTTTGGTTATATACTCGCTTGTCGCCTATTTTGAATTGTTGAAACCTGCAGACTTTTACTATGAACCACTGGATCGGGTAAATGTCTTTAATTGAAAAATGCCCAGCGATTTTCAACAGAAAACTCGTTATCCTGCAACACGATAATGCAATGCTACATTGCGCAAGACGAACCTTGAAAAAAAATTAATGAATTGGGGTGGGAGGTATTGCCTCCCCACCTTACTCAGCCGATATTTTGAGCAATAACAATTAGATGGCACAAGGTTGTTGATATTGAGAGTGGTCACATCAATTATTAAAAATAAAAACCTGTAAACAGTTTATCTGTTTCAATTTAATATATAAATACGAAATTACTTTCGGGTCCCCCTAACAATTCGGTAGATGTCACCAGAGGCGAACCCAGCACTACAAAAGGAGCTGTCAGCCTGACACTGTAGTTTTAGCAAGGTCTCATCATCAGACGCTAAGATGTACAGAAAGGTCATAGAAATTCAGAACGACAAAAACAACCTTAACCGGAAACAGAGGGATTGAAATTAGACTAATTGTGGGCCTTAGTGCTAATCAAAACAAAGAGCGGCAAGTTGTTCCCACTACAAGCTCTATAACAAACGTCGGTTCGACTCCGCAATCTTAGGCAGTGGTCTGATGACGTCATGAACCGACTATTGGTTGGATACATACAGGGTGTTCAGAAAGAGACGGAAAAGCTTGTCGGGATGTTGTACTGAGAAATAATTGCTAGATACAAATTCGATACTTTGCGCCATTATCTAGTCAATTAGCACTGAAATAAGCCAATCAGGTCGCTGCGCTCGCAAATTCGATCAGCCCGCGAGCTACAATTAGTTGTTCTCATAGCATAGATGACAGCACACGAGCCTGTTCAGCCTTGGGCTCGGATTCGATCCTTACTATGGTCCCAAGTCTAATTTCTGTAATGCTCTCTTGCTCGGTTTTAGGAAACCTGACGGAGAATATGTTTGTCGACTCCATCTCTGACGGGCCGCTTCAATTTACACGCGGAACGGCCTGACTGGCTAACTTCAACGCTAATTAACTCAGAAACGGCGCAACGTATCGAAATTAATTCTTAACAATTATTTATCAGCACAGCCTACCCTGCAATACCCTTACAAGAATTTTAGACTGTTTCTGACCACCCTGCATAAAAAATTCGGCTTATTGGGCTTGTTTGAGTCTGTAACTACCTTCTCATTCGCTAAAGCGTCTGATAATGTCTCCGGTATTGTAAAACGAAACGTTAAGCAGATAATTATTCCTTGTACCATGGCCTAACGCCCAGAAAACTAATGTCAGGAGTAACCTGAACCAGAAAGTCTCTTTCAACATTCTTGGCGACTAAGTGTTGTGGTTTCTGCTGCATATATATGATGAGTATGCTATGGGCACGACAGTCTTTCAGTATGACAACAATGTTGATGGGACTGCACGCATATACTCCTGATTTGATGAACACTGAAACCAATATCGTATGAGAACTGGCCAGCTTGATTAGCAAATCTTAATTGTGTAGATAGTATCTGACACCATTTCGAACAGAGGTATAAACGTAGCAGCCAACATCTCCACAGCTTTGTAGCTCCACAAGTTGGAATCAACAGCTGGTGGTTTCAGCTGGATATGGCGTATATGAAAGAAAAAAAAGCTTATGAGCCCTCTTCCTTTCCGATTTGAGGTCATTATAAAGGCTACATATTACCGGATATTAGCGTCATGTCTCCCGGTGGTGACAAATTCTTCGGTCGAGGGTGCTTATTCAAGCTGAAAGGCGTCGGCACCTCGCGACGTCTCCTTTCAACAGAGCACGTCACGTCAGCGTCATATCAGCAACACGTCAAGGTTTCTCGGGAAGAACGTTTCGACGGACCGTAGTATAGGCTACTTGACGAGAAACTGTTACATAAACTGTGTGAGCTAATATGAAAGCATTCTCCCGTGAATGATATTGCGAAAAGGTCTTAATATGGGCTGGAAGACAATACATCTTAAAGTATTTTATTTTATACATAGCAGAAATACACTGCAAAATAAACGGTACACACCTTGTTCAGTGTGCTTTACTCACGATTTTTTCCAGTGGAATTGGGAAAAGAAAAACCGGGAGTAAAGCTGATGCGGCATTCAGAAGTTTGAAACAAGATTTGTAATGAATTAATGACAAATAGCAGGTAGCAGAAATATAAGTAAACATAGTTAAAGTACCCGAAAAGGGCCCGTCTACACATAGCGAAGGCAAACCATCAGCTTCTGTCGAGGTGATATCAGACGCCTGAATCTCGAATTTCTCTTCGTAATTTTTATTTGTAACTTGCTGAACAGTAAAACAAGTGTTGTTTAGACATTCTGAAATATTTATAGAACGATGACTACTCCTCTTCCAGCTCCTACAAAGTCTCGATTTTTTTACATTTTTCTAGCCCAGACTCTTTTTTCTCGCTGTTCCTAATCATCAAGTGCAACAGCAATCATTGCAAACTGCTTTAAACTAAATTTCGGCATTTTACGACGATGTACCGTGGACTACAAAACAGCGCCTCTGGTGAGTACTTTATGAACCAGCTGTAACGTCGCGACGTTCTTCCAACGTTGGCGTGCCGTGTAATGCAAATACTAGGGAATTCCTTTGACCGTCGACGTTCAAAACGTGACCGTGATGTTCCGGCAAGAGTGTACCCACTTTAAGGCGGATGCCACTGATACCCCCACACAGCCGGCAGCGGGTCATCTGTCGAACGAGTCCCGCTTCTGCCTTGGAGGCGACAACCATCGCGCCGGCCATTGTGACCGAGCGGTTCTAGGCGCTTCAGTCTGGAACCACGCGACCGCTACGGTCGCTGGTTCCAATCTTGCCTCGGGCATGGATGTGTGTGATGTCCTTAGGTTAGTTACGTTTAAGTAGTTCTAAGTTCTATGCTCGAGCCATATGAACCATTTTGAACAACCATCGCGTACGCTTCTGGAGGGGCAGTGGAGAGTGATCCGAGGAGTGGATTGTGGTTTCACATCACATGTCTCACAAACCTGATGTGATGTTGTGGGGAGTAACAGCCTATGGTGCCTGTTCACCGTTAGTGTTCCTAAAGGGTTCTGTGACATCTGCAACCGGTAGCTGTGCTATTGATGAACGCCCACGCCTATACCCTATTTCAACAGGAAACCTCTCGTCTTCATACCGCTGCTACATCTCGAGCGTGCCTCGCAGCTGTGGGTACTCTGCCAGGCCAGCAGCATCGCCAGATCCCTCCCCGATCGAGAATGTGCTGGGGGGGGGGGGGGGGGGGGGTGTCATGGAGGATGTGGACTCTACCTACACCCACTAGTCTGTGGGATCTACGCACTCAGGTGCAAGCGGCATGAGATGGAGATCACAGGACTACTTCCGAAGTCTTTACAAATTCATACGACGACGTCTGGACGCTTGTATCCACAAACATAGGGATCCGACGCTATACAGGGTGAAAAGTATTTAAACCGACGAACTCTGGGAGGTTGTAGGGGACATGAAAACAAATATTTTTCCCTAATGTCATTTTTTCCTATGGAGATTATTTAAACCAGTGGAGGCCGTATTACGCTCTTCATCTGTTAGAGGCCGTATTACGATCTTTAGTTGCTAGAGTGCGTATAACGCTGTTCAGTTGTAGGCAACTGCTGTCCACCAGTGTAGCAGCGTATTGTCTCTATTTACTGATGGAGCGATACACCTGGAGTGAGTTCACTAATATGGTTGGTGCGTACTACGTAACGGACGAGATGCACAGCGGGTTTATCAACAACAATATCCTAATCGCTGTATCCCGCATCATACGAACTTTGCTGCTGTGTACCAACGTCTGCGTGTGACCGGGTCATTTAGCAGGTTACCTGGACAGGGACGCTGTCGAACTTTAAGAACGCTGCAATTTGAGGAAGCTGTTTTGCAGCATATGGAGCGGGGTCCTTCAATCAGCACTCGTGCAATTGCACGTAACATGGGGACGAATCAGACGAATGTAAGAACAGTCCATCGAGAGCAATTGTAACGTCCATTTCACTTACAGCGTGTCCACAACCTGGAACCAGTTGATTATCCACCCAGAGCACAGTCTTCGCAGTGGTACCTGGAACAATGTGAAATGCATCCTACATTTCCATCCTCTGTGTTGCAAGGGCTGCTCTTCGTTAATGTGTGGGTCGGTGTTGTTGGGGACTGTTTAATTGGGCCGTATCTGCTACCTAGACCATTAAATGGCAGGCACTATTACAATTTTCTCGCCAGAGCATTGCCAGAATTGCTGGAAGACGTGCCGCTCCCTATGAGACAACACATCAGGTTCCAACATGACGAGGCGATGGCACATTTCAGTCGTCGTGTGCGTCAATTCCTGGACCGACGGTTCCCAGAAACGTGGGTTGGCAGAGGTGGTCCTGTACCATTGCCTTCTCGATCCCCAGATATGTCCCCTCTGGAAATTTTTTGAGTGGGGAGGGATGCGCAACCTTGTTCACGCAGCTCCTGTTGCATCAGAAGAGGATCTGGTTGCCCGGATAGTAGCAGCAGCAGGAACAATTCAGGATACTCCTGGTGTTTTTGCCCGTGTCAGACAGAACATGATCCGACGGTGTAACCTTTGTTTTCGTGTCAATGGAGGCATTTTTGAAAATGTACTGTAATTGAAATTGGATTGTGTTAATGTGTTGTCTCTTGGTCATAGAAAAATGGAAAAGTATTTGTTGGTTTAATTAATATGCAGCCAGAGAAATCTTCCTCTACCGGTTTAAATACTCCTCATAGGAAAAAATGACGTTAGGGAAAAATATTTGTTTTGACGTCCCCTACAACCTCTCAGAGTTTGTCGATTTAAATACTTTTCACCCTGTACTAACAAGTTCTTTTAGTGTCCATGTACTTTTGTAGCGCAATACGTGTTGGTCCTTCATAGCTGAAGGTGTAATCATTTCATACGTGTGGAACAATCTACCTGCTTCCCAATAGAGATCGCAATCCATCTTGTCCTGGGTGGAGCTCTTTTTATGACGATGAGCGTACATTACTGTTAGTGTTCGTGGCATGTGAGAAAGCTTATTCCAGAAACTTACACATGAAAATCGCTGTCGCGATTGCAGCAGCAGTACCATCGTATTTAGAAAGTACGCGTCGGATAGCATTATCATCTTAAAGCTTGGTCAAAATTCAGAGTAATTTTCACTCAAAATTTTAGCTGAGCATTCAGTAACGTTTTTGCAAGACAACTGTAGGCTTCCAAAGCTACAAAGCATTACCTCATGTAGGGCGCTAGCTACTACTGTGTGAGTTATTGCTGAGGTGAGGAACTGTGCAGCCAGGGGCAGAGCTGGTGGCGGCGCGGCGGGAGGCCCGCGCGCCTGGGGCCGCCTTAATGAGACGTGGCTGCGGTGCTGGCCTTCCGCAGAGGCTCGGCCGCCCCTCCCCAGGCCCTCCCGCTGCCCCTCCACGCCCACCCTCTCCCTCCGCGGTGCAGCGCTCGACCCTCCAATTAGCGGCGTCGCCCTCGGGTCCCGCTAATTGCGTCGCTCGCGCCGTCGACTCTGGGCACGCCGGGCCGTGAACCGCGTCCACGCGTTCCTCATTACGGGATACCCTCAGTCGTCTTCTGCCGTCTCCTGTCGCCCCACACACTGACTTATCAGTAGCTACGAGGGCGTTACTAGATAAAACGAGTGACCAAATGTCTCGCGGAGGGTTGTATCGTTTGAAGATGTTGCGGGCACATTTCGCCTAGATGCGGCGTATGTCGCGTGTGTAGAGTCTAAGACAAGAGTGGTAATAACGTGGCAGCACGTCGCGAGTTAACTGACTTTGGGGTTACTATTATTATGTACACTACTGGCCATCCTCCCAAATACTTGCATAACGTTGATGGTTGACTTGTAGACTTTGATAATTCTGTTTGCCGTAAATAAACTACTCTACTGGCCATTAACATTGCTACACCACGAAGATGACGTGCTACAAACGCGAAATTTAACCGACAGGAAGAAGATGCTGTGATATGCAAATGATTAGCTTTCCAGAGCATTCACACAAGGTTGGCGCCGGTGGCGACATCTACGACGTGCTGACATGAGGGACGTTTCCAACCGATTTCTCATACACAAACAGCAGTTGACCAGCGTTGCCGGGTGAAACGTTGTTGTGATGCTTCGTGTAAGGAGAAGAAATGCGTACCATCACGTTTCCGACTCTGATAAAGGTCGGATTGTAGCCTATCGCGATTGCGGTTTATCGTATCGCGACATTGCTACTCGCGTTGGTCGCGATCCAATGACTGTTAGCAGAATATGGAATCGGTGGGTTCAGGAGGGTAATACGGAGCGCCGTGCTGGATCCCAACGGCCTCGTATCACTAGCGGTCGAGATGACAGGCATCTTATCCGCATGGCTGTAACGGATTGTGCAGCCACGTCTCGATCCCCGAGTCAACAGATGGAGACGTTTGCAAGACAACAACCATCTACACGAACAGTTCGACGAGGTTTGCATCAGCATGGACTATCAGCTCGGATACCATGGCTGCGGTTACCCTTGACGCTGCATCACAGACGGGACCAACTGCGATGGTGTACTCAACGACAAACCTGGGTGCACGAATTTTAAAACGTCATTTTTTCGGATGAATCACCGGCCGCTGTGGCCGTGCGGTTCTAGGCGCTTCAGTCTGGAACCGCGTGACTGCTACCGTCGCAGGTTCGAATCCTGCGTCGGGCATGGATGTGTGTGATGTCCTTAGGTTAGTTAGGTTTAAGTAGTTCTAAGTTCTAGGGGACTGATGTCTAAAAATGTTCTATAGTGCTCAGAGCCATTTGAACCAATCGGATGAATCCAGGTTCTGTTTACAGCATCATGATGGTCGCATCCGTGTTTGGCGACATCGCGGTGAACGCACATTCGAACCGTGTATTCGTCATCGCCATACTGGCGTATCACCCGGCGTGATGGTATGGGGTGCCATTGGTTACACGTCTCGGTCACCTCTTGTTCGCATTGACGGCACTTTGAACAGTGGGCGTTACATTTCAGATGTGTTACGACCCGTGACTCTACTCTTCATTCGATGCCTGCGAAACCCTACATTTCAGCAGGATAATCCACGACCGCATGTTGCAGGTCCTGTACTGGGCTTTCGGGATACAAAAAATGTTCGACTGCTGCCTTGGCCAGCACATTCTCCAGATCTCTCACCAACTCTAAACGTCTGGTCAATTGTGACCGAGGAACTGGCTCGTCACAATACGCCAGTCACTATCTACTCTTGATGATCTGTAGTATCGTGTTGAAGCTGCATGGGCAGCTGTACCTGTACACGCCATTCAAGCTGCATGGGCAGCTGTACCTTTACACGCCATTCAAGCTCTGTTTGACTCAATGCCCAGGCGCATCACGGCCGATATTACGGCCATAGGGGTCCGCAGCTCGTGGTCGTGCGGTAGCGTTCTCGTTTCCCACGCCCGGGTTCCCGGGTTCGATTCCCGGCGGGTTCAGGGATTTCCTCTGCCTCGTGATGACTGGGTGTTGTGTGCTGTCCTTAGGTTAGTTAGGTTTAAGAAGTTCTAAGTTCTAGGGGACTGATGACCATAGATGTTAAGTCCCTTAGTGCTGAGAGCCATTTGAACCATTTTGAACGGCCATAGGTGGTTGTTCTGGATACTGATTTCTCAGGAGACAGGCACCCAAATTGCGTGAAAATGTAATCACATGTCAGTTCTACTGTAATATATTTGTCCAATGAATACCCGTTTATCATCTGCATTTCTTCTTGGTGTAGCAATTTTAATGGCCAGTAGTGTAGTATTCTGCATAGTGTCTTTATACGGGGTTTCTGACTCCTGGGTTTTCTGTCTTCAGCTTCTTCCTTCAGCTAGCTGTATCTCCTCTATCTTTCCATATGTTGAATTCCTCTTCTTCCTCGTCCTGTAACGTTTTTGAACTTCCTGCGATGATGTCGTGTATGAACCCATAAAAGTAAACTCATATGACATGAATGGTTGGAAGACATCAAAGGGCAGTTTCAGCTGCCTAATTATAAAGGCTTTCCCCATCGTTCGCACCCGCAGGCACCCTTCCATCGCGACGTATGAGAGTTCTGCGTGTAAGTGTATCTGATGAGTGTAGGTGACTGTTATGGGTGTGTGAGTAGTGTAGTGTCAGGTTCGTGCTGGAGGTAATGAGGGAAAGGAAAAGGTGAAATATGTTTCCAGTAAATAGCCTGCTCCTCTCGAAGAGCATCAGAGGGGCCGTCCAGCTTAACGTACCCATTCGACGGACGGATCACCCAGCAGTATCGCAAGCTCTCACTTAATGAGACACTGCAGAGAAGTTCGTATTTGAATCGACATTTGGCTCAAAGACTGGTGATCAGGGACTCAACACAACCACTCCTCCTATTCCTTCTATCCTAAAAGCAGGTGGGAAAACGTCAACAGTGAGCGATGTACCTGGACGGTCACCCATCCGAGTACTGGCCATGCCCAACGGTGCTTAAGTTCGGTGATCTGACGGGAAACGGTGTACCCACCTCGGTAAGGCCACTGACGTATGAGCCCCTCGTGTCTAAGTATATTTCCAATCCAGTTGGTCTTCCTATGAAGAACTGTACTCAGTAAAGTTTCCTTCTCTTGTACCCTCCTTGGTACATCGTCGTTTGTCATTCAATCTGTCTACTTTATCTTCTCAGTTTTTCTCCAGCACCACATTTCAAAATTTTCCAAGTATTTTTTTCTCTATTTTTCTCACAGTAAACGTCTCTACTCCGTACAGTGTAATGCTTCACCAATTTCTTCCTTAATTTCAGACTCGACTTGCTCGTCAACAGGAAATAGCCCTCACTAAATGAGACACTGCGAAGAAATTTGGATTTGAATCCAGGATATTTGGCAGTGGCGATTCTTGCTCGAATTTCATGTATGTAGTGGGCAGTGAACTGCATCAGAGTCTCTAGTTGTCGATTGTCAATAGTTAGCATCACTCTTGATTTCTCATGTTGATCTCCATGTCATATTTCCTTCCAGTTTCATGTGTCGTGGTTGTCTTTCATTTTTGGTGAGTACTACCAGGTCATCTGCATACTTGATGCAGTTGGTGAGCCGTCATCCTATCCCTAAATTCCCGCAGCCTTCCAACACTTCCCTCGCCAGCTTTTATCCACACAGGTTGATGAGACTCGACGATAGACAATATCCTGCGGGATGATAATCGGTACATGACGCGTGGATCATATCGTAACAGAGATTACACCATAAGTCGGGTTTCAGAGGTCAGTAGTTTCAATATCGCAGAGAAACTGTTCCACGTGCGTAAACCGCCGCTCAGGATGACCACAAGTGTTTGACAGACAGATGTTATGCCGCCTCCGTGGAGCTATATGAGCCGATGGACGGTCTGCTTCGATTCAGATCGCCGCCGATTCGAATGTGGGGCGTTAGGAATTCGTTTCTACCAGGATTACGTGGAGATTAGTGCACTGAACTGGCTCCAACCGCCAGTGACTAACTCGTGTTCCTTTGCTGACACTTTGACAGAGAGCTCAATGACTGTCATGAGCATGTGAACTTGTCACTGGAACAGTGGCGACGTGTGGTACGGTACTGTAATGCCGTGAGCCAAGGCACAGTACCGTAATCATATTGACTGCGTTAACCCGCTGGCACAACATTATGCCACACCACCCACCATGGAGCCACAGAACGACTGTCTGGCCAATAACCAACAACCCTTAATCTACTAGGATACTTCAGGACTGCAGCAAGTGGCATATGTGACACCTCAGCGACCACTCAACAGCAATCCCACCCTGGTGTAAATGAACACTAGCCGTCCAGCCATGCTGGACAACGAATCAGTGAGTCATCGAGTCAGTGTATGCTGTAATTTGAACTTCCGCCGTAAGGCCACCATCGCACTGTTGGGGGCCCAGCCACAGAATCGATGGGCAGAGTCGAAATGAGGCCCTTCCATTCATCGAGCCACTGTACGTCCGTCAACACCAGACACTACCAGCTAGACATTGAGGTCGATTGTCGCACACTAGAAAGCTATGCTTCCGACACTCGTCACAACAAGGTATGTCCCCCAGTCACCTTGCCAGCAATATAACCTGCCAGCTGACGTCGTCACCCTGGAATGCAGGCACCACGAGGTCGCTCCGCTCCTGAGCAACACTGGACATAGCTTCTGTTTCTGTCAGTGGCGACTTAACGACTATGCGTTGGACACCACAGTTTTCGTCCACCATTCTGGACTTGCCTGAAGCGGGTACTAATCAACTGTAATAAACTACTGGCAGGAAAATAAAGGTTTCACCTATCTCCAACGGCCCGTGGCTCATCCTGCCCACCTACCTCCGTCAAACAACACCCACAATCCTACAGTTTGATGAATCCTGCTCTCAGTTGTATGAAGATGACGCGAGCGTGATAACGTGGTGTATATACCGCATGAAGTTATCGATCCCACGTCTCATGAAAGTCGTGTCAGAAGGTAGGTGAGCTATGGCCTGGGCCATGATCACAGTTAGCCCCATAGTCCAACTGCTGCTATCAATGACAGGGGCACGTCATGTGGGCGTTCTAAAATCATTTGCATCCCTTCCTGACATTAGAGTGCCCTAGCAGGGATGCAGCATCTCACCGCTATTTCAATGGGCCCAGGAAACTTGATGAGCACTCTCAGGAATTCTGGTGGCTTGGCTCACCAGATCACGCGATCTTAAGCCAAACGCGCGTTCATGGGATGGTGTTGATACTCATGCATGCACGACAGACCAAAAACCAACTACACAAGAACAGTTGTGGGTAATACAATCCGAAGGGCATAGATCAGTGTCTACCAGAACGATTCCATCACCTCATGGAATCCATGCCTCGACGTTGTACTACAACTCTGATGGCGAGTCGCTATTTCCATCACATCGAATGCCTTCCCTTGACCATTCAATGTATATTTTCAGGGAGTCTGCCTCCGTAAATGAACGGTTGTACTTCGTCAGCGAATGTAAATTGTGTATAAAGAAACTGGAGAACTGCCACATTACTAAACTACGAGAGACGCTGGTCAACTCCACAGTTCTGAGAGAGGAAACTCATACAGCGAAAGTCAGTACAAACGAAGACAAGAGTAGCACCCGTGTAACAGTCGTCGATGTTCATTAGTCAAGGTGGGCTGGATTTTTAAAATTTGTTTATACTTCAGTGAGAGATAGTTGAATTTCTTCTTCAGAGACTGGAGGATAGGAAATTCGATGTCCTGGAGATGAAAAGCTCGAATACTCTTCATCTTCTTTGGACCAATACTTAGCAAGCGGAGGATACTTTGTGTATGGCTTTCATCCCCCCTCCCCCTCCCCTCCCCTCCCGTTTCAAATAATCCACAGGAAGAACGAGTGGGCTCCTCTAGTTTTCCCTTCATGGTCTTCTCGCAAGGCATATGCAGTACGGAGAAATATATTGGTTGACTCTTCTAGGAAGTAAGCTATCGGAATTTCAATAGTAAATCACACCGTGATACAGAAACGTCTCTCTTGTAGCGCCAGCTGCTAGAGCTGGATGAGCATCTCCGTCGCGCTTTCGCTCTTACTACACGAACCTACAACTAAACGCGCTGCTCTTCTTTAAATCATCTATTTTCTCTATCATTTCTGTCTGTTACGGATCCAAGACTATCGAACAATGTTCAAGGACTGCTTGGACGAGGGTTTTCTTAACTACCTTCCTGATGATTCTTCCACTTAATGTGTCTGGCATCGGCTTGTCCTTACCTGTTTATTGTGTTCATTACACTTTAAATAGCTCTGTATGCCCGCTCAAGGATATTTAAAGGCCGTAACTGAATCCAGTATTTGCTATGCAATCGCGTAATCATACAACAATGGGTCTTCCTGTCTGTTTATGTGCAATACGTTAACTTTGTTGATATAGTGAGTGAGCTAGTAACCACAGCATCAAGCGTCGACCGTCTGCAACTTACCGTTTCCCTATAATTTCTATAGTTGCCGCATTTCGGTAGACAACAGCATTATCTACGAAAATCCTCGTGGAACTTTCGACATTATCCACTTAGACAAAAATGTGGAAACACCGCGAGAAACGCCTGCTGGAACATAAATACGCTGTTGTATTTAACAATGAACGTCACCTGTGCAATGTCCTCAATAGGTTGCAAATGTCAGCCGTGGTTAGAACAGTGGTCTGTGTAGTCGTGAATGAATTATATCGGAGCTAAGTGGACTCGAACGTCGGTAGTGTGTTGGATGTCTGGTGTTTCAAAAATGGTTGAAATGGCTATGAGCACTATGGGACTTAACATCTGAGGTCATCAGTCCCCTAGAACTTAGAACTACTTAAACCTAACTAACCTAAGGACACCACACACATCCATGCCCGAGGCAGGATTCGAACCTGCGACCGTAGCAGTTGCGCGGTTCCAGACTGAAGCGCCTAGAACCACTCGGCCACACCGGCCGGCGTTTGGTGTTTCAAGTCGCACCGTATCATTTATACCGCATACAGGGAAAGTGGAAAAATATCATCCGCTGATCACAACGCGGTCGGAAGTGTGCACTGACTGATCGTGACAGATGGTCATTTAAGAGGTTTGTGAAGGAAAAAAAAAAAAAACTGCAGGGCTGCAGCTGCAAAGTCACTGAGTTCTCTCAACACCAGAACAACACGAAGGGAGCTGTACAACCAGGGAACTGCAGGGCAAGCTGGAATTCCAAAACTACTTATGAGTGATGCAAATACCCGTGGCGCCGAAGTCATAGACCTTCACTATGGAGCAATGGAACAAAGGTATTTTGTCGGATGTGTCTTGCTTCGCACTGGTCGTAACTTCTGGCCGAGTTTATGTCCCAAGCGTGAAACATGCCGGGGTTTCGGTGATAATTTGTGTAGCCATATACTGATATTTCATGGGCCGCATATTTACTCTAAGGTCGTATTACTGCCAAGGATTATGTGAACATTTTGGCTGATCACGTACATCCTATGGTACAATGTTTATTCCACAATGGTGTTGCTGAGTGTCAAGATGAAAGGGCCCCTGTTCGAGCATCTCGCATCGTCCAGCACTGGTTTCTTGAGCACGAGGATGGATTGGCGCGTCTCTCCTGGGCACGAGATCACATTATTAATGAGCCTTTGTGATCTATTTTGGAGAGAAGAGTGTGTGATCACTGTCCACCTTCGTCATCGTTACTTGAAATTGCCACTATTTTGCAGGAAGAATGGTGCGAGGTTTTGAAAACCATGGAGGACCTGTATTTATCCGCACCGAGACGACTGAAAGCCTTTAGATGCCAATGGCTTTCCTGTACAATATTTGGCATGGTAATGTGTTGCGTTTTTGGTTTTCCGTGTTTTATGTAACTGTCCTCTACCACTCCTTTGGGGTACGTCCGAAGTTACTTTAACGTCTGAAGATTTCCCTCCGTCAAGAATGACGTGCTGTTTTCTACAAATTCTTCAATCCAGTGCCCAAGCTGGTTTGATATTCCATGTTCTCAGTGTTTTGTTCATTATATGGTGGTGGAGAACTTTATCGAATGCCTTGTGGAACTCAGGCTGGTCCTCCTGCATTTCGTGTACGAACAGATCAAGCTGTGTTTCGGACGGTCGGTTTTGGCGGTACCCATGTTTTTTATTTATATGGTTTTACGGCGCAAAACTGCTACGGTCATTAGTGCCCGGTCTGTGGCTTAGGGAAAGGTAAAAAAAATCAAATTGGAAATCAGTAGCAAAGGGAGCGAAACTCAAAAAGTGGGGAAACTAAAAAACAGAAGGAAAGCTTAGAAAACCACTATAGAAGGGAGGGGGGTTATTATCCCCAAAAAGAGCTTCAAATGACAGACGTCATCTCACTGACATAATAAACTCGAGGACGCGATCGGCTGAGCGCGTGTCATCTGCTAAGATGGAAGATATATCGGGCGACAGCTGTAGACGGGCGCGTAACGGAGTAAAATAGGGGCACTCAAGTAAAAGGTGTCTCACCGTCCACAGTTGAGAGCAATGGGGACAAAGCGAGGGAGGATCGCCACTTAAAAGATGACGATGGCTAAAAAGACAGTGCCCTATCCGGAGTCTAGTTAAAATTACCTCCTCCCGACGACGAGTTCGGGAGGAAGAGGTCCAGGAAAGAACGTTCATGTCCCGCAGTTTATTACTGGGAAGTGCAGACCAATGTGCGTGCCATAAAAGAGCAGCACAGAGAAGATTTTACGACCAAGGAATGTCGTAATACGCGATCACAAAACATGTTCCAAAATTTTAGATCATATTGGCGTCAACGAAATTGCATCTCTGGGCAAATGACGCGGTTGTCAGTCGAAGTTCTACGTAGCCGGCCGGAGTGGCCGAACGGTTCTAGGCGCTACAGTCTGGAACAGCGTTACCGCTACGGTCGCAGGTTCGAATCCTGCCTCGGGCATGGATGTGTGTGATGTCCTTAGGTTAGTTAGGTTTAAGTAGTTCTACGTTCTTGGGGACTGATGACCTCAGATGTGAAGTCCCATAGTGCTCAGAGCCATTTGAACCTTTTACGTATTCTCGCGGGCGTATGAAAGACTAAATTATGAATTCGAAAACGGATAAATTATGAAGACGGTGGCTGAGCTGAACCGAAAATCAACAACGTAGTGGAAGAAATACAGCGATGTTAAAAGTAATGGACCTACAACGGAAGAAGCATATCTGTATCCCGGGGCAAGTTACGCCTGTCAACACAGATGGAAGACGAAACTGGTCGATCCTAGGTATAAGAGAATCAACAGCACACTTAGTGTCCGGATGGGATTGTACCAGTCGTGATGTGGACGACGAAGAAGAAAGAAAAACAAGAAGAAGAAAACAGTGGAGGAGCAGGAGGAGGCGGAGGAGAAGCGAAGCTGTAACATGAGCAAACGATATTTTTATAGTTATCATGCTGAAGTAGGTAAGGCGCCCCACCATTCAGTGTATGTGCTTGTTCCAACAGGTTGCGCTCTTCTGAGCTACCGCACTCATTAGCCGAACTGTTTGGCGATGTTATCTCGAATGACGTGAAATACAGACATTTGTTGTTAACGTTTATGGCCTATCTGTTGCAGTACAACAGAATCGAGCGTACTGAAAAAAATATGAGCCATGTTGAATATTCGTAGAATGATTTGGTTCAGCCAAACTGGAGCAGTTTGAAATTACTGTGTTTGTTCCTACAGCAGTAATAGCAGCCAGCAGCTGCAGGATACACAGCTGCAATGAATCACCGCGGGCACGCCAAGCGGTGTAAGTGTGCGACGATTCAATCACGGATGTGTGTTACGACAGGCCCAACGAGAACTGTGATTTACTCGCGCCCCCATGGCGTTGGCTTCCTGGCGCCGCACAACATTAATTCCCAGTTCCCCCATCTCCCTGCGCCACAGAGCTCAACCTGTGATTCATTTATAATGAAACTTAAGTGTATCTAATCAACGCATCTTACATATTAATGGAAGATAATTGTTAGTAATGGTTTTACTGTGGCAGTCATCCGTAATAAAGCGTACTGCAAATAATGGCAATATTCAGAGATCGAATTCTTCATACAAGAAAGAGAACTAAAGTTTGGTACAGAAACGTGTACATTTTCCGTTATGAGGTTTGGCAGCTATGTGAAGTGTGTGTGCCTTAAACGGCAATTGACGTCTTCTGAATGTATGTTAGTGACACATTCGTTTTGCATTGAAACAATGCTAAAATAAGTCTTCACTGCGAAGACCGGTATGATGCAGTTCTCAAGCTAATGTATCCTACGTAAGTCTCTTCATCTCCGCAAAACTGCCGTGACCTGCAGCAACATGAAACGGTTCACCGTTGCCAGGCCTCGGCATACCAGGGCAAGTTTTACTTCTTATGCTTCCCTACATGAGCAAAGTAATTGCTCCTTGATATCTCCGGAAATGTGCTATCAACGTATCCGTTTTTTTACTCTGCTTGTGCCGTGAGGCTCTTTTCTTCCAAATTCAACTCAGTACCTCATCCTAAATTACTCAATTTGCCCATCTCATCTTCAAAATATTTCTGAGGCATCAGATTCCAAAAACTTCCGAGATTTGCCTGGATTACTTGCCACCTCATTTTTCACTTCCATATAAGGCTATCCTTCAGCTAAGTACTTTCAGAAAAGAGCTCCTAACACTTAATATTTGTTCCTCAAAATTTTTTGGAGTTTTTCTTGTTATTAATACACTCTAAGACAAAAAAAGCGTCACACCACGAAGGAAATAATCGATTGGTACGGACATCAGAAAATGTGTGCAGACAAACACTACTATTTCAGAAAAATTGGATGATTTATTAAAGAGAAAGACCTTCACAAATTCACGAAGTTTTTGATCCACCTCTGCCCCTTATGAAAGCAATTATTGACTGATAGAGTTGTTTGTTGTTCCCCTGAAGGATACTGTGCCATATTGTGTCCAACAGGCGCGTTAGATCGTCAGGATCCCGAGATGATTGGAGGGCACTGCCTGCCCATAATGCTTGAAGCATTCTCAATTTGGGAGAGATCCGGCGACTTTCTGGCCACGGTAGGTTTTGGTAAGCACGAAGACAAGCAATACAAACTCTCGCCATGTGCAAGTGGGTATTATTTTGCTGAAATGTAATCCCTGGATAGCTTGTCCTGGAGGGCAACGAAACGGGGCGTAGAATATCGTCGACTTAGCTCTGTACTGTAAAGGTGCCAGGGATGATAGTCGAATGGATCTTGCTATGAAATGAAATGTCACCCCAGACCATTACCACTGGTCGTTGGGCTGTATGACTGGCAACAGTCAGGTTGGCATCAGACCACAGTCTGGGGCGTATCCAGACACGTCTTTGCTGGTCACCGGGGATCTTTTCGAAGCGGGACTCATCACTGAAAACAGTTCTACTCCATCAATGAGATTCCAGGCCTAAGATGTTTCCGAGATGTCCGCGACAGAGGTGGGATACAAACCTGTAATCTGCCACACGGTCTGACAACAGGGAGTTATTTTGTTGTGTTAAGAGCGACGTGTTTAGTTCCATCTGCAAGGAAGTGCTGGTGCGATACTCAGTAAGCTGCAACGCCTGTCGCCAAAACAGAAACGAAGGTTTTGGAGCGAAAGGGGAGGAAAAAAAGTCAAGCTCTTAGCTGCATATAGTCTCAGCTTAAGTAGTTATCTAGACAGAACTTCAATGCCATACGAGTATGACCAAGGTGGCCGCAGTAGCCTTAGAGTGTCACTTATTTAGCTCGTCATTAATGTCGAATACTTTGTTCGTATTGGCAGCAATTTTTCCTGAGTTGTGCTTTATCATACACTAATATTCGGTCTTTCGCAACCACCACACTATACTATAAACAGGCACGGCAGTCTTATGCCATAACAACAAAAGAAAGGGAATATTGACTCAACAGTAAGAATATTTCATACAGAAGGCCACAAATAAATATAAAAATAAAGGGTGTTTAAGAAAGAATGACCTGAGAAAAACATACTACAAACATGGGATAAATTTCAAAATACAAGATCTTAAAGTTTTAGCTATGCTATTGCAAATGTTCTGCGTGTCCATTAGCAGCAGCACGAACAACATCTAGACGATAGCTAAATTCGTCATTAACATTAACTTTAGATAATGTGTCTGCTTTTACAGAAGTTATGACAACTATTATTCTGTTGTTCTATGGCACGAGGTAAAGGGAGATAAACTTTTCTTCACATGTCTCCACAACAAGAACTCGCATGGGGTCAAGTCTGGTGATCTTGGAGGCCAAGAGCGCAGGGCCGCGTCTCGGCTTCCGTGCGTCCTATCCAGCGTTGAGGCAGAGTGTCATTGGGAAACTGACGTATATTATTATGCCAGTGTGGTGAATCTTCATCCTACTGGGAAATGAAGTCATCGGAATCCTCCTGAAGTTGTGGAAAAAGTCAATTCTACAGCATTTGAAGATCGATCATGCCAGTCCCTGTGTTTTCCTCAAGGCAGACTGGACCGCACATTTGCCCCTTTACTTCATAATATACAAGAAGTGAAGAACAAAATAACAGCCGCCATAACTTCTGTAAAAATAGATACATTGAGGAAAGTTTATAACGAATTTAGCTTTGGTCTAGATGTTGTTCGTGCTGCTGTTTCTGGTGGACACGCAGAGCGTTTGTAATACCATAGCTAAAATTTAAGAGTTTTTGAGTATTTTCCAATTGATACCATGTTTGTAGTAAGTTTTTGTCAATAAATATGGAGTTTTGAAATCAGGTCATTCTTTTTGAGATACCCTATGTACTAAATGATAAAAGATCAATAGCAGAAGGGCAGTATTCTCACTAATACGTAACTTACCGTAAAACACCCTCACACACTCACACTCACTCACCACTCACTCACTCACACACACACGCACACACACACACACACACACAGTAACCCACGTGACGCGCACTCCTTCCAGCCCTACCACAATATGTCTTCCTACTATCAATCTCGGAAGCTCCCATGACCCTTTAGTCAGCCGTACAGCCTGAGGGCAAGACCATGTGCAGAGTGTAACAGGATAGGTTGTCTGCAGCGATATGTTTAAATGCCACTATCAAATAGCTCAAATCACTCTGAGCACTATGGCACTTAACATGTGAGGTCATCAGTCCCCTAGACTTAGAACTACTTAAGCCTAACTAACCTAAGGACAGCACACGCATCCGTGCCCGAGGTAGGATTCGAACCTGCGATCGTAGCAGCAGCGCGGTTCCGGACTAAAGCGCCTAGAACCGCTCGGCCACAATGTCACTATCAATTGGAAACCTGTACTATGAGCATTTAGTAGATACAGAAGGACACATGGATACACAAGAAGGACATAAAAATGCCTGCAAGTGTAGAAAACAGAAACCACATATTTGTAAATAGTTAGTTAATTTGAATGAGCTGCCAGGAATCACTACAGATCTACCAAATTACACGCAGTTAAACTATCAAATTATGCACAGTTAAATAAGTTTTTTATGTTATAGCCACTGATATAGCCAAAATCGTAGAGGGAGACCAAGAGATGAGTACACTAAGCAGATTCAGAAGGATGTAGGCTGCAGTAGGTACTAGTAGATGGAGAAGCTTGCACAGGATAGAGTAGCATGGAGAGCTGCATCAAACCAGTCTCAGGAGTGAAGACCACAACAACAACAACAGCCACTGAAGATACCTAGCATGAGAGGTTGAAACATTTCTGGTAGAAAGAAATAAAATATTCACACATAAAAGACAGAATTTTGTTTTTGTGCATATTATCAAGCATAAATTCCGAAAACGTTATTGTAGAACAGAAATTACGCCACCATCAGCGTAAAACGATTTTGAATGGCCAAAGAGATTAGAATCCAGTTCTTACAAGCGTTTTACCACTGTTTGGTTCTTTCTGCCAGAGGTACACTGTTCTGCTGACCTAATCTGAAGTACATGTACCACTTGAGTAACGCGATAATCGCTTGTTTCGTGGCACAGAAAGGAAATAGCTCGTTTCCTCCGACCGGCAACCAAAGAAAATCCAGTAAAAGGGCTGAGCAAGAAGAGGGACGGGCCAGCCCGCCGTGTGGCCGGAAGCGACAGACACGGCCGCTGCTGGGGGACCAATGTAGGGCGGGTGGGGGGGGGGGGTAAAGGGGGGGGGCAGGAAGAAGGGGGGCGGGATACACAGGGATCGATGGCGCCGTGCAAGGGAAATCCTGGCAGCGAGAAAACATCGCAAAAATAAACATTTACCGAACACAGTGGAGCTCTGGTGCAAGCCCGTCGAAGCGGATGAAAAATAAAACAGCGGAAGGCGACGGTGTGGGAGGGGTTTCAAATTCAATACGCGGCTGCGGCAAACAGGAGACGCCAGGCCAGCCTGGGAAGCGAGCAGCGTTGGCTGGAGGGTCCCCAGCAGTCGCGGGGGGCGGCGACCTACAGCGGATACTGACCTTCCCCAGGCTGCCCGGCTAACCGGTTAAAGCAGCTTTAGCACTGCAGTCGTTCCGTTGTTTACCATAAGGAACTGATGCCTAACCGAGGAGCAAACAGCTGGACGAGCTTACGTAGGAAGAACAAAAAGCTAAAGGTAGGCAAATGGAGACGAGGATTTAGCGTGTCGTCGACGACCATGCCGTGAGATACAGTGTCCCTTTTGAAATATTCAAGCCGATATATTTGAAGTAAATAATAAAAGGACTCTGAATAATGTTATATGGACATAAACGACAAATTAATTATGAAAATGTATTAAATTAGCTTCAAAGAAAGACTATATCGATTGCAGTGTAATAAAAAGACATTATATTAAATGAGATCGTAGTGCATAACGTTCTCGAAACAATAATGTTGTAATAATAATAATGTCATTATATATAAGAGAAAAAAGATGTTTAAAATCACTTCGAGTCAGGTCATATCTTCTGCTACATGTAATGTACGCTTGCTATTATAAAGCGGTAGCTTTTGTTCTATTTGTTCTCGTACGAAGCGAATGATTCAAGTGTGTATTCTGTGCTTAGTGGAAATATATTTACAAAAAGTGAGTGCATTGTGTTACTTAAAGAACCCACGCAAAAAATTCTTCATGAATTAATAATTGCAAGAAATTATTTAGTATTTTTTCAGTCTCTGCGAAGCGAGAAGCGGTGATCTTTGACAACAATTGGCCGCCATTACGCGGCTTACTTAAATTTATTTTTTTGTGTAGCATAGCACCACAGCCGGAGCAGAAAGAATCATTTAAGCTATTCAGTTAACTAAAGTGCAAAGCTTCATTAATTTTATTTCGTCAAAAAATGCATACTTTCAAAGATACGATTTATTCTAGGTCAGTGAACTTAGCCTGCATTACATTTCGCCGAAAGCATTTGAAATAATTTGTAGGGAGCCTGGCGATAATTTGAAACAATTTAATACTTATCTTTGGCCACCTACGAATCAATATATATTTCTTATATTATCCCTTTCTTGTGTTTCACTTGATAATAATAATTAATAACCACAGAAAGGAAGTGATAATATAGAGAAACGGAGCTAAAGTGTGGATAGGACAAAATGGCTTAGGGAAACGGACTCGACCTTTGCAAAGGTGACATCGCAGAACTCATATTAAACCTTTTAAGGTCATGGAAAACCTGGTTTATTGAAATGGGACTAGAACGCGATCCTCCCAAATGCGAACGCATTGTTCCAATCACTCCATCAGCTCGCTTGGGCGCAAAGACAAGGCACCCACCTTCTTAATGGATGAGTGTCCACCTTAATAGTTAAAGTGGAATGTAAGTAGGAAGGCGGGTGCGTGATTCTAACTTCGCAGGTTTAGATGGCGAATAATCAGTAACGTCTGCAGTGCACTCTCTGTCTGTTCCTGTCTCACTCGTCATGCTCCATCTGTTTCTTATACTGATAACTAGCAATACTAAAGTACACTATCTGATCAAAAGTGTTTGGTGACCTATTAGTGGACATTAATGTGGAATGTGTCCATCCTCAGACCTTATGACTTTGCTGGGGGCGCTTTCAGTCTGGTGTCTGAATGGCTGTGGAGAATTGGCAGCCTGTTCTTCCTCAAGAGGCGAAACCAGCGAAGTCTGCACTCTAACTCATTGCAAAGATGTTCCATTGGGCTCTGTTTGGGGATATGAGCAGACCAATCGTTTTCAGGAATGTTATTGTCCACAAATCACTGTTTTACGATAGAGTGTATCGACATGCAGGTACAAAAAATGGTTCAAATGGCTCTAAGCACTATGGGACTTGACATCTGAGGTCGCCAGTCCCCTAGACTTAGAACTACTTAAACCTAACTAACCTAACGACATCACACACATCCATGCCCGCGGCAGGATTCGAACCTGCGACCGTAGCAGCAGCGCGGTTCCGGACTGAAGCGCATAGAACCACTGGGCCACAGCGGCCGGCCCCAAGGATGTAGGAATTAATTTAAATCCACAGTCTGTGTAATCTCTTGAGAGCTACTTTGAGAAAACTGCCAGCCGGAGTGGCCGAGCGGTTCTAGGCGCTACAGTCTGGAACCGCGCGACCGCTACAGTTGCAGGTTCGAATCCTGCCTGGGGCATGGATGTGTGTGATGTCCTTAGGTAGTCCCATAGTGCTCAGGGCCATTTGAACCATTTGAGAAAACTGCTTTACATTTATTACTACAACACAAAAACACCTTACCCACAGTTACAGACACAACCAAAATACACTACCGTTTCTTGAAATTGCAGCACCAAGAAGGAAACGCATGAACTCAATTAATTTAATATGACAGGTTATGTACATACAAGTAACAAATGACTGCCTTTTCAAATCTGTACATGTCCTTTGAGCCCTACTATTCAGTATGTCGTGTGGACACCATGCGCTGGAATTAGAGCTACTATACGCCGTGGCACTGAATCAATAATGTCCTGAATACGTACCTGAGGGATTTCTCTCCACGCAGTTTGTATCCGAGTGCACAAATCCGTGACACCAGTTACTGGAGGACCGTGACGCCCCATGTGCTGACCAACCATTTCCCAATCGTTTTCGATGGGCGACATGTCTGGCGAACGTGCAAGCCAGGGAAGCAATGGTACCGGTCGCTCTTGCAAGAAGACCTCTACATTCCTCGAAATATATGGCTAGTGGAGATACCTGAAGCAGGGGGAGTATCTCAGGCTCCACAACCTCCGTTAGGTACCCGTTGCTGTTCAAAGTGCCCGCAATACGTTCGAGGCGAGATCGATTGTTGTGACCAATGGCGCCCCAAACCGTCACACCTGGTGTTTGTCCGCTATGCCTCTCCACAATGCAGCCCTCCAGGTTGCGCTCACCACGGTACCGCCGGACGCGTATGAGGCCATCACGGTAGGACACGTTGAAGCGGGACTCATCCGAAAAGGTTACGTGTTGCCACTCAGCTCCCAGTGACGGTGTTCACGTGCCCATTGCAGTCAGCTTGTGGTTTCTGGAAATGCAAGCCGACGTAATGGCATGCGTGCAACCAGTCCAACCTGCAGTAGACGGCGACGAACCGTCGAGGCAGACAAGTCCACACCTGTTGCAGTGCTCCAGCGACGAGCCAACACTGTGGATGCCGCTGTACGGTTCGTAACGGCCTTGCGGACAAGATGACGGTCATCCCGTGACGTGGTCATGTTCCTTGGTCCAGTTCCCGCTTGTCGCTGCGTACGACCTTCCTCTGTCCACTGCTTCCACACACGCATCACTGTCGTAGCAGCAAGCCCTGTGTGAGCCGAAATGTCACGGTATGACAACCCCGTTTCCCGGAGACCGATCATTCTGCCCCGTTCGCACTCGCTCACATGTCGATATGGCTACCTCTGACGTCGACGAGGAATACTGGCACTCACTGTATTGTTCCCACCTTGTGTGACAGCTCTGCACCGACTACACACGGCGCAACACCGACCCTGTCGGACCGACACGAGAGGGCTCTGCTCGGCCTACGTGTACCCCATCTCGCTGCAAAACGTATCACATATTGCTTGCGCACCCGTCGCCACTTCTACCAAGTGTGGCGCTATTCGGGTAATTCCTTCTCGGTGTTGCACTTTTCACAAACAGCGGTGTATTTATTTTTCTTCCACGATGTCTTCGTCAGCTGACTTCCCACTGTCTTCCGTAACTGTGGAAGCTACAAGATTATCAGTGCGCCAACAGGTTGCGTTGCCTATTCGCAATTATGTGGATCTCGTGTTTCTTTTTTATGTCACCTCTTCAGAAGGCCCCAGATTTATATTAATGGTCCTCTTTCCTTTCAAGGCCTCTCATGTGGTTTCTTGTTGCTGCCTTCTTTGTTTTATCAGGTCTTCAACTGACTTTTCAGCTGCAGAGACTGCTGCAAATCTATGTTTCGCAAGTGGTCTTGAGTGAAATTTCCTATCTTAGAGCCCATTCTCTCTAATAACTTCATCCTCAGTGCGTTGCTATGATCAAATGCAACAGCTGAATCATAAGTTGAGATTCTGACAACTACAGAACTATAGCAGATTAAATTTGGCGAAACATGAATTGCTTCATCATAAACAAAGCAGCTGGTTTGTTATTTTTTCTAAAATGTGGAACAGAGTCAGACATTATTTGTAGAACCAAAGAGTATACGTCACAGACTTCTAGATGTACCACGTTCAAGTTTGCTTGAAAGTGATCCACAGAATCGTTGTTCACCGGGCCAGTATTGAAGAGTTGCTTCAAAAAGTGGGTTTGGTAGGAAGGTCACGTCACATATTTAATTATTTTTCAGGAACTTAGGATACGATTTCATCATTGGAACTCTGAGAACTTATTGTCCATGCGTTCTACTAATAAATAAAAACCAAACCGAAAATTAAAACTTCCAGTAAATTTCATGAACGTTTCCCCTTGAAGTAAAGCACATCTGCACAAAATTTGGTTAAGGTCTTTCAGATGCTCCATGGTCTAATATTTTCCAATTTCATTGCTGTAGTACAACATTTACTTGTCAGCACTATCAGCTTTTTTCCTAATTGTGGACTCTGTCGCTTGTTCCAGTTCCAGAAGTCTAACCAGATTGCCATGTCCGTCTAGTGTCTCTTCTGCCTATCAGTTTTTATTTCTGAGCTCTCACCCGTAAGTTACTGGGTGGTACACCTCCGATGTCGTCCTTCTATTTCAGTATCGGTTTTATTTTTAGATGTTTTACCTCTTTAGTTGTGCAATCTGACTTGGTGAGGTTGAGTGGATGTGGGGGCGGGGGATGAACGCTTAAGACTGTCAAACTTTGTCAGAATATTTCAAAACGTTATGGGAAACTATATAAAATCTTAGACGCAAACTTTGTAATTAATGCTCATAAACTCGAAGGAAGGAATATTAAGGTTAAACGTTCCGTAGACATTGTGGTCGTAAGAAAGGAAGCGCCTGTTCGGTTTCTGGAAGGATGGGGAAGGAAATACGCAGGACGTCTCGGCAATTTCCTTAAGTAACTGAGGGAAATCTCGGAAATCGTTTATCCGTACGACAGTTCGGGGAAATGAGCGAAACGACGTGAGCCAACCGCTATAAAGTGATATCAGTTAGTGATAGTGTACGCTACTTTTACATATTAGACGGTATTTTTCACTATAATCTTCTTGTCATGATAAAACGCGCTAACGGGACGGAAAATAATCTTACAGGTCTACTCTTTGCGCATCGACTCACAGACTGCATGAATTTCTTACATGGAAAGTGATTCCATTTTAATTACGTGGGCTATTACGGTCTTTTCAAGGATAACGGAATAGAGCGATGTTTGATTATTTAGTTCGTCATAAAGGCGTGAGTTATAATAGTGTAGTATGTGAGGGACATGCACTTTTTCAGATATAGTTGACATAGCTACAAAACTTCGTATGAAACAGTAGCTGGCATTAAATCTTTCTATGCATCTTATTTGTTATGAGATTAAGGTCGTGTACACTTAATACAATGCGGAATAATTCCATGCGAGATTTTATATTTGTAAAAAGAAACAACTGCAACAACATGTCGAAGCTTTTTACGTTCGTCCAACATCATACAATGTCTCACTTCTTTTTTTTTTTTTTTGTACAGTTTTCTTTTCACGTCTGCGACGTACTAGGTCATTTATCACTGGCGCAGATCTTTTAATTTTTATAACAGCTTCGCTAACGACCCGACTCTTTGCTTCTCGCTGCGTAATTACTTCGCGTACATAGAAAGACGCGGGGAACATTAACCTTTCCTGAACTCCAGCAAAGCAGTGGGTTCGTTGGCAGCGACGAAACTATTGTGCAGCTAGGGACGCTGGCGTGCGGCAGTCTCAAACAGGGTTTGAGTTGTCTTCTGTGCACACTTATGTGGAACGTAACACAATGTAAATTACTTTACAGAAATCGTTGTAAGATGCCCCAGCCTAACAGTAATTTCCTTCTCCTTTTTGAGTTAGTTCGCTCTTTCAGTTAGTTGTCGCTTCACCTTTTGCGTGGAGTCTATTTGATTCTAAACTCTAATTCATATTTTGTTTACTTCTAGACGAGTACCTGGTGTGGCCGGGGGATGTAATTATCCCAATCTTCTATTAGTTCTTCTCCTCCCTCCACCTCCGTCTGTCGATCTTCGCCGCCTCCCACTGTTCATCTCCTCCTTCCCCCTGTCTTTGTCAATCTGCTCCTTCCGCCTGTGTCCATCTCCTACTACCCCTCTCTTTGTCAATGTCTTCCTCCCTCTCTCTCTATCCATCTTCTCCTCTTCCCTCTTTCTGACCAAATTCTCCTCTTCCCTTTCTCTGTCCATTTCTACCTCCTCTTCTGTCTGTTCACCTCCTCTCCCCCTATCTCTTACCTATCTCTTCCTCCGTCTACCTCTATCCATCTCCTCCTCTACCCTCTCTCTGTCCATTTTCCTCTCCCCTATCTTCATCAATTTCCTCCGCCTCCTGTCTGTGCCCACCTCCTCTTTCCCCCTTGCTGTCTGTCAATCGCTTCGTCCTTCCTTCTCTCCCCACGTTATCACGCTCGTCCAAGGTGGTTCGTGGTTCTTGCTTCTACAATATTTCTTTCCAGATTGAAATTAATATGTGTATCAAATTTGATGGAAATCATTCCATAGATTTAGGATGAGCATTTTACACGTGTCTTTGCCCGCATGTACATGTCATATATATTTCACAGGTATTTAACATAATTCACACGTATTTCACCTCTAAGTCCTGCGAATTTCGCCATGCAGTTTCATTTTCATGCAGCTCATTGTTTATGATGTCGTATTTCCTGAACTACGTGCTGTACAATTATGTAATTGCCCAGGTATATCCAGTGTTATATGTGCCTACTGTCTGTGAAATGTGTTGTGGATAGAGCTGGTAGTAAAGTAGTATAAATTAAGACGTCATGCAAGATGCGGCAGTTTCTCAAGCATCACAGTGTTTATAATGTGATATCTTCTGTACTATATGTCGTACAATGCTATATTTTTGTAGGTACATTCAGCGGCAGATATGTGTACTGTCTGCGAAAAGTGTTGTGAATAGAATTAGTATCAACGAAGTAATAAATTTAATCTTCTTGCATGATGCGGCACTTTTTCACGCATCTCAGTGTTTGTGACGGTATGTGTATTTGGCTATTTATTGCAGAGAAATGTGAGCTGCTGTTAATATTTAATATGTCTGTTATGTTTTATTTCATATTATTATTACAGTATCTGAAGTTGGTTGTCGCAAAAGATGTTATAGTTGAGGACAGTCTATACAGTCTAGACGATAACATTTATGGAAGCCAGTAACATCGCAACTTAGTATCTGGAATTCGTTTTTTCCACAGCGCGATTTTTCAAATGAAAAGCCAGTGTGGTTACGGCAGTGTACTGGATCATGGCAGGGAGGTTGGTAGGTGCTACCAACACTGATGAGCTGCCCATCCCACATGCTAATGACGGCCAGAATCGAGAGCTTCAAGGAATAAAGAGCTCCCTTTGAGACCAAAAGGAGACGAACTCACATACGTGAACCGATAACTTCTACGACTACAATCTAGCTGATACGAGCACCGTACTGATCTACGCTTAAATGTACACTCCGAAAATGGCTTTGACGAGCGTGACAGAGGGCACTTACTAGTTTTAATTTTGTTGACACTATAAAGCGTACAAATTTGTGGTTGTCGATTCAGCTAAATGGCTAGGGACTGCAATAACGAACAACTTAAACTGGAATCATCGCAAGAAAGTGTTGTCAGTAGGCTGAAGCGAAGAACAGAACACTTAGAAGACGAAATAGGTCAACCAAAAAGTTTGCCTACGCTACGCTTGTCCGTCCTCTGCTAGAGTATTGCTGTGCGGCATGGGATAGCATTGACGGAGGGTATCGAAAAAGTTCAGACAATGGCAGCTCGTTTTGTTTTATAGTGAAACAGCGGAGTGTGTGTTACGGATATGATACGCGAGTTGGGTAGGCAATCATTAAAACAAAGACGTTTTCGTTGCGGCGATATCTTTTCACGAAATTGAACCTGTAGCTTTCTTCTACGAATGTGTTGACTGACACACAGATGCGGAGAAACAATTGTCGTGATAAACTAAGAGAAATCACTGCACGCAAGGAAAGATTTAGTTGACCGCTTTCCCCATGTGGTATTCGAGAGTGAAACGGCCAAGAACAGTCTGAAAGCGGTACGATAAACCCTCTGCCAAGCATTTAAGTGTGACTTGCTGATTATTAATGTTGATGGACATGCAGATGGACAACGTATTAGGATTTCTTCCCATTCCATTCGCACATGTCGCGTGGAATAATTTTTAAATGAGTTCGTGCACGCTGTAGCCGGCCGCGGTGGTCTAGTGGTTTTAGGCGCTGTCAGGAACCGCGCGACTGCTACGGTCGCAGGTTCGAATCCTGCCTCGGGCATGGATGTGTGTGATGTCCTTACGTTAGTTAGGTTTAAGTAGTTCTAAGTTCTAGGGGACTTATGACCACAGATGTTGAGTCCCATAGTGCTCAGAGCCATTTGAACCATTTTTTTGCACGCTGTAATTCACCTAATCTTGTCATAGCAATGCTCACGGTAAAGTTACGGGGGGAGCATATACCTAGATTGTTTATTCAATACTGTTCTCGAAATTTTGTAAGTAGGATTTCGCAGGACGAGTGTGACATGTATTCCGGATAGCCCAGCGCATTGAGGCGCATGATTCAGCGACACGGGAAAGTCTCACAGGTTAACGATGCGTCCAGCTTGGATGTCATTTTCCACATCCATTTACGTACATACAGGGCTGGCTGCCAGGTGCAGCCAGAGTTACGCAATGAGCAAAAATTTTGAAGAACGTTGTCACATTTGACCATGCGATACACACTAGTCACAAATAGAAGAGGTACACGCGTACACCCGTTCCTCCTTCCTCCCTGTGGCTGAGGGGGGGGGAGGGGGGGGGAGGGGGGAGCTGCTGGCATTAGCTTCAAAATGCGTTTTAGAGTGAGGACTCCACCGTAATAATAGCTTATACACAGGAATGGTTCTCCGCGGAAACAGAAGTACCACATCAGTCCCAACCCGGCTATGAGTAGATACAGTGGACCGGCATGGGTCAGTGGAGTTGAAGCTTGCCTTCAGGCGACTGCCAAGTCTCCTATGCATCAAGCGCACTTGTAGGTATTCGCTCTGCCCTCCTTTTTATACGTTCAAAATCCGATGTTGCTCCTGTTTACTACGAATACGGCTCAGTCAAGCCATTTTTAGGGTGTATACGATATTGCAGTGCCTGTGTTTTCCTGAATTACGATGCAAAGTTCCATCGTATCTATCCCCAGACACCGCATGCTTGAATGGAAGTTTGGGTCTGGCCGCGACTAATGAACGGATAGCCAAATGGAAGCCGGCACGGTATCTCAGAGAGTGTTTGGTCAGAGGGTTAGCTACGCTCTGTAATAAAATAACTGAGATAATGGATCACCGATGAACATGAACGAACGTCATGGGACGTCCACCTAGAACAAATAGAACGAACGATAACAAACAAAATGAGATCAACACAAAAAAAGAGTAAGGCACCGGCTCGCGATAAGTGGGAAATTCGGGTTCGAGTTCCGGTCCGGCACAAATTTTCAGTGTCGTCGTCATTCCATTCAACAGCTGATCGTTGCCCATATTCGCAATTACGAATACAGTCAGTTTATTTTTAGAATGGGTTGCACTGGTGAATTGCAAGTTTTATCTTTAGTCGACTGACACCACTTTGCCAGCATCGTACCCGGACGTTTATCTAGAATGCCTGCGTCTGTAATGTGGCATTTCACGTCATTTGCGGCGCCTTTAGGAAAGTACTAGATGAAGTAAAGATATATCAGCTACTGAAAATATATTTTCAGTTACTTAATCATTAAAATAAAAGAAATGTAAATGCCGTGTGGCTAGGGCCTCCCGTCGGGTAGACCGTTCACCTCGTGAAAGTCTTTCGAGTTGACACCACTTCGGCGACTTGCTTGCCGATGGGGATGAAATGACGACGATAAGGATATCACAACACCCAGTCCCTGAGCGGAGAAAATCTCCTACCCAGCCAGGAATCGAACCTGGGCCGTTACGTATGACATTCCGTCGCGCTGACCACTCAGGTACCAGGGGCGGACGATTTAAATAAAACACTTTTTATTAGAGACTTGCGCAACGCGTGCTACCTTACGAGAGGGAGAAGTGAGTCAAACCCGGGTCAAATTAACGACTGCTTGTCTGGTACACCGCCCACCCTAAGTGCAGTTTGTAGATGGTTTTCTACGTTAGTTTAAATAAATGTCGGGCTAGTCGCCAATTTCCGTCGTAGAGAATAGGACGAAACATAGTTAAAATAAGTTTACACACACAACTCCCACTTGAATATGAAGAAAGACAAGTCAAATTAAAGCTCGCGAAAGAAATTGTTCATAAAAACTCCCATTTGAATGTGAAGAAAGACAAGACGAATTAAAGCTCTTGAAAAAAATTGCTTGTCACAACTGACCCCCTACTGAAGTTTTAAACATTACTTAATAAGAAGGAGATAAGGAAAAAAAGGAAACATAAGTAATGAATTTACACTTATATTTGAAGGGGCAAAGTATACAACTAAGGGTAGTATGACATATAGGGGTTGGAAAAAAAGGCAACATAAGTAATGAATTTACACTTATATGTGAAGGGGTAAAGTATACAACTAAGGGTAGTATGACATATACGGGTTGGAAGAAATATGCAAACACTGCGAGAAATGCGTGCTTGAACCCTGAACTGAACGTCGCTCTCGTAAACCCTGTCAGCACCAAAACAACACGAATGGAGCTCTTTTTTTTTATTTTTTTTATTAAGGAGAGCGGGGAGGGCACAGCGATCAGGGGTCGTAATCCGAGGCCTGGCCACAGTGTCCCCCTCGCCCGTCAAGGAATCAAGGAATCAGGGATGGTAAGGGGAAATCTTCTGTGGGAATTTTTATTTATTTATTTTTGTTTACTGTTTTTAATATATTCTTAATTTGGTTTATACCACAACAAAAATAAATGTACCCAGCACCGCATCGTGCTCTGAGTAAAGAAAACAATATCTCGGCACGTAGCTCTATTTAAGCAGAGAATTGCAGGGCGAGATGGAATTCCAAAACCATTCAACAGCGATGCAAATACCCGCAACAGGAAACATGGCACCGAAGAAATAAAACCTGGACTATGGAGCAATGGGAAGAATCTGGTCGGATGAGTCATGTTTCACACTATTTCCAGCTTCCGTTCGAGACGCGTGATACAATTTGGGCAGCCATATCGTGGTATTCTGTGGGCCTCATGAATGCTATGCAGGCTCGCCCGCCCGGTTGGCCGTGCGGTCTAACGCACGGCTTTCCGGGTGGGAAGGAGCGCCGGTCCCCGGGACGAATCCGCTTGGCGGATTTGTGTCGAGGTCCGGTGAACCGGCCAGTCTGTGGATGGTTTTTAGGCGGTTTTCCATCTGCCTCGGCGAATGCGGGCTGGTTCCCCTTATTCCGCTGCGCAACCAAGTTCCCCACGTACGCGTACGCCACCATTACTCTACCACGCAGACACAGGGGTTACACTCGTCTGATGTGAGACGTTCCCTGGGGCGGTCCACCGGGGGCCGAACCTCCCAATAACCCTGGGTTCGGTATGGGGCGGCGGAGGGGTGAGGTGGACTGCGGTAGTAGTCGTGGGGTTGCGGATCACTACGGCAGCCTCTCTGTCGTTTCTAGGTCCCCGGTTAGCATAACATAACATAACATAACTATGCAAACTCGCATTACTGCCAAGGATTAAGTGGCCGTTTTGGACGATTATGTCCTTCGCATGGTGCAAAATTCTTCAGTAGTCATGCTGTGTTCCCAGGTGATAATGCCCCGATTCACACTGCTCGCAGCATTTAGGAGTGGTTTTGTGTGCACGAGGTTGAAATGTCGCATCCCTAATGGCGACCATAGTCATAGGATATCAATATTATTGAGCCTTTGTGATCTACTTTGGAGGTAAGGGTGCGTGATTGGTATCCACCTCCATCATCGTTGCCACTATTTTGCAGGAAGAATGGTATAATATTCCGTTTTAAAAACATAATTTATTTATCCAGTCCGAGAGGACTTAAAACTGTTTTGAATGCCAACAGTTTTTCTACGTAGTATTAGGCATGTTTTTGTCCGCTCCCTGTATATTGCATCAGTAACTGAGATATTGGTACGCCTGTTTAGGAAGTTCAAACTGTGCAAAGGATTCAGGAATAATAATAAGTAGAGGAGTGAAACACTCACTGCAGAAAATATATTCCTTACAGTGTTCTGGTAAATATAGACTGCAATGTGTTAACTATGATACGAGATATATCGGCCAGAAGGGTTGATCACTTGCTGCCATATACAATGAATATGTAGCACTGTACAACAATAGCATTTGTTAGAAAAGAAACAAAGTGCCAAATATTGAAAATAGACTGCTCAAAAGAATTTACAGGCAGTGCCTGTGGTCTTATCGCATAGCGTGAGAGCATCGCGTTCTGTAGAGAGGTACACTGACGGGAGTTGTTGTTTTTGATGGTTGTATTCGACCAAGCACATGTATTGCCACATCTTTATGCAGCGCAAGTTGCAAGAGCAGTCTCGGTTGATCCAAGAAGAACGGACTTTCCATCGTGTTGCAGAAAATGCCTATTTCTCTGCATGTGTCGTTCATAGGTTGTAGACACGTTATAGGTAGACAGGTCAGTGCCCAAGGGAAATTGGAAAAGGTCGCCGGCGCATTACAACCTCACGTAAAGACCGATATCTGGCCATCCCTGCTTTGCAGCGTCGTACTGTTGCTGCCACAGAACTGTAAGACGATGTCAGAAGGGCCACTGGAATCGCTGTGTCCGATCAGACTGTAAGGAACAGATTACGAGAAAGTACCTTATAGCCCAGATATCTTGTTCGAGTGCCCATAGTGCCCATCTTGATACGACAGTATCCCGCTACTCGCCTGCACTTCCGGCGGTCCCATTTCAAGTGGCAACTTCGTCCCTGGTAAAAAATGTAATTCACAGTCGAATCCACATTTACACGGCCATGTTCGTGTGTGGAGACGCACTGGTGAGCGGTTTTCAAATTTTGTCTAGAAAATCGATATATTAGGCCAAGGTTCTGTGATGATATAGAGAGGCGTCAGTGCTGACAAAAATATATGAATCTTGTTGTTGCCTATGGTCGCCTTACCGCCAGGCAGTACATCGAACATATCCTTTTGGGCCATGTGGTGACTACTGCATACGGCGGTGACCCTGAATTCCTTCTCAAGCACGGAAATTTTAGGGCCCATGTGGTGGGCGTCACCAGGGATGTCTTGCGAAACCTGGACAAGAAACTAATGAAATGGCCAGCGGTGAGTCCCGACGTAAACTCCATTCCATTTATGTGGGACGTGCTTGACAGACATCTCTGTGGTCGACCTAGGCTCTAATTGAAGGATGGGAACGGGTAACACAGGATGACTTCTCTAGAGTTATATGAAGCAAGCCACGCAGGTGACAGGAGGTGACAACCGCTCATGAAGATCATAATGTTTATTGGACAAGCGCCGATCGAGGTCTGTCGAAGACCTCATTTCTCGCGGTGGCCTAACTCCGTCCTTGGCGCTAATCCTGGCCTGTCGGTTGACAGTTCTCGGGTCGGCCAACAACAGGTTGAGTTTGCCGATGTAGCAGGTAGAGTAGAGGAAGACAAGATAAGACTAATATACAGTGCGCACAGAAGTATTTAGCAGTGATTTCTCCCGCACTCTGTGTGAGACTGGAAAAGGAAGAAACTAAGTGCCAATGCACTCCACAGTGTTTACACAGTGTGTATGTAGATGTAGGTGTACAACAGGAACGAGAGATCATGTTCTCGGAGGTGGCATTTGAATGGTGGACGTCAGTTCTCTATAACAACGCATCGGAGTCGAAGACCAGTCAGATGCCCGTATGAAAGGTTGTCGGTTTTCGCTCCACATTCGATCTCTTTAAAACCTCAAGATTTTGACGATCCATCCCCACCATCGTCTTCGAGTCAAAAGCTATAAAAATATAAATAATACGAGATCTGTTCGGAAAGCAAGAAACAATCGATCGCGAAATGGAAACAGCAGTGAAAAACAAAACTTTTATTTGCAGCAGTTAGCGACGCCTTCCGGCTACGTCTCTACATAGTCGCCGTTACGACTTAGACATCTGTCGTAGCGTTGTACCAGTTTTCCAGTACCCTAGTAATAAAAGGCAGACTTCTGCGCTTTCCGACAATTTTCTACGCTGGACTGCAGCTCTTTGTCTGTGCCACAGTATTGTCTTCATAAGCAGCGGTTCATTTGAGGAGACATGAAAATTAGAGGGAGCCAAGTTTTGGCTGAATTGTGAGCGATAAAATACTTCCCATCGAAAACACTGCAGGAGGGCCTTCATTGCCCCTGCAGTATGCGGCCGAGAACTACCACGAAGAAGGAAATTCATGACATTTACATTAAGTGAGGTTTCATGAAATCAGGCGAAATTTCCCGGCAGGTACACACACATTGGGCGACACTATTCTGCAGGCAACTTTACGCGCTCACTGTGTGCTCACAACAGAGAAGAGCTACGTGACGCTACCTGCAGGGATACGAAAGACACTGTCCAACACACCTGTGCAAAGTCTCATCGGATTTTCTCTGTGCTTTCCACTTCGACCCCGAATTTTCTTCCCTTTACGAGTAGCCCTCGTATAACTAGAAACGAAACAAATTTTATTAGAAGCTGAAAAATTTTTAGATGTTTTTAGAATCTATAAAAAGATGATTTTTTTTGGTTTTTACGTAACCTGAAACTATTGATTTTCTTTGTTATTTGAACTAGAACCGAAAGACTAAAAGGCATAAATATACCGGTCGTATTTCTTACGAGGTGTCCGGCGCATTTTCTCTGGCGGTTTGGCAGATATTTTCAATTCCGCTTACCTGGATTTGGCACAAATAAATACTGCACATTAAGCCTTTCATGAGACGCCCAATGTCAATCGAAAGCATCGGTTTGTTTCCCGGTTCAAACAACATTATTTTAAAGCGGAACTTTAAGTGCCCATTCTATAGAGCAATCGCAATTTAGTCTAGCAAGATATTCGTTTCATCGAAATGTATTAACAGGGGAAATAAAACATGAAGAATAAACGGTACTTCAACAGCAACTCACCTGCTGTTCTATCCTGCGCAGTCTGCATCAACGCTTCTCAGTCGCTACTGGAGTACTCGCTGTTCTTCACGTTTTACTATTAATTCATATCTATGGAACGAATATATCACTAGGCTAATCTGGGTCCTCTCATGGAGTGGGCACAAAAAATTTCGCTTTAAAAATCATTTCTGTGTAATTCAAACAAAGAGACACTTTACTTCGAGACCTGGCGTCGCATGAAAGTCTTGATGAACGGAATTTGTTTGGGCCGACTTCATCTGCACGGAACAAAAACAGAATTGTAAATATCTGCCGAAACACAAAACAAAACGCGCCTGAAGGCTCTATGGAGGGACATACGCATTGCAGAGACGACGATTTTCTTTTAAAAGTGAGCACTGCACTTTCATTACAAAGCTGAAGGACCTGCTCCGCGGTGGGGGACGGGCAAAATAAAAGGATTTACGGAGGGGCTGAGACCTTTTAGCTTTTAGCTTACCTGGGTCACGTTGGAAGAAGAAGAGTATTTTTTGGCCATACATAATATAATTAACACTAACAATAACCACTGTGCGCAAAAAAGGGGTTGGCGGTCAAGAACCGTAGTTAACACATTTAAGTAATTTAGAATTTATTAATTTATGATTCTTTATTCTAAAAAAGCAAGAATAGCTTAATCTGATGTTTTAAAGGAGATTTCATTAGCAGTCTTATAATGTAAGTAATTACACATAGAGAACTAATGTGGGATTTGAAACTGGGATACTAATGTATCAATATCAGGTTCGATCGAAGCGGTTGGGTTTTGCTTCTATTTTCACTCTTTGTGCGCTTTACTCCTGAAAATAACTGTTCACAAATGTACGTCGTTTCAAAGAAAGATGACACATATACAGGGTGTTACAAAAAGGTACGTCCAAACTTTCAGGAAACATTCCTCACACACCAAGAAAGAAAATATGTTATGTGGACATGTGTCCGGAAATGCTTACTTTCCATGTTAGAGCTCATTTTATTACTTATCTTCAAATCACATTAATCATGGAATGGAAACACACAGCAACAGAACATACGAGCGTGACTTCAAACACTTTGTTACAGGAAATGTTCAAAATGTCCTCCGTTAGCAAGTATACATGCATCCACCCTCCGTCGCATGGAATCCCTGATGCGCTCATGCAGCCGTGGAGAATGGCATATTGTATCACAGCCGTCCACAATACGAGCACGAAGAGTCTCTACATTTGGTAACGGGTTTGCGTACACAAAAGCTTTCAAATGCCCCCATAAATGAAAGTCAAGAGGGTTGAGGTCAGGAGAGCGTGGAGGCCATGGAATTGGCCCGCCTCTACCAATCCATCGGTCACCGAATCTGTTGTTGAGAAGCGTACGAACACTTCGACTGAAATGAGCAGGAGCTCCATCGTGCATGAACCACATATTGTGTCGTACTTGTAAAGGCACATGTTCTAGCAGCACAGGTAGAGTATCCCGTATGAAATCATGATAACGTGCTCCATTGAGCGTAGGTGGAAGAACAAGGGGCCCAATCAAGACATCACCAACAATGCCTGCCCAAACGTTCACAGAAAATCTGTGTTGATGACGTGATTGCACAATTGCGTGCGGATTCTCGTCAGCCCACACATGTTGATTGTTAACATTTACAATTTGATCACGTTGGAATGAAGCCTCATCCGTAAAGATAACATTTGCACTGAAATGAGGATTGACACATTCGCAGAAGTGTACCCGAGGAGGCCAATCAGCTGCTGATAGTGCCTGCACACGCTGTACATGGTACGGAAACAACTGGTTCTCCCGTAGCACTCTCCATACAGTGACGTGGTCAACGTTACTTTGTACAGCAGCAACTTCTCTGACGCTGAAATTATGGTTATCGTCAACTGCACGAAGAATTGCCTCGTCCATTGCAGGTGTCCTCGTCGTTCTAGTCCTTCCCCAGTCGCGAGTCATAGGCTGGAATGTTCCGTGCTCCCTAAGACGCCGATCAATTGCTTCGAACGTCTTCCTGTCGGGACACCTTCGTTCTGGAAATCTGTCTCGATACAAACGTACCGCGCCACGGCTATTGCCCCGTGCTAATCCATACATCAAATGGGCATCTGCCAACTCCGCATTTGTAAACATTGCACTAACCTGTTGATGCTACGTACTGATGTGCTCGATGCTAGTACTGTAGAGCAATGAGTCGCATGTCAACACAAGTACCGAAGTCAACATTACCTTCCTTCAATTGGGCCAACTGGCGGTGAATCGAGGAAGTACAGTACATACTGACGAAACTAAAATGAGCTCTAACATGGAAATTAAGCGTTTCCGGACACATATCCACATAACATCTTTTCTTTACTTGTGTGTGAGGAATGTTTCCTGAAAGTTTGGCCGTACCTTTTTGTAACACCCTGTATATGTAACGGATGCTGTGCAGCAATGGATATGGGCAGCTATGATTTGTTGAAGTCCAAATAAGACACATAGTCAAAATTTTCTTTTAGTTGGATGTCAGACTGCAAGTATATGCATTCCATACGGAAAACTTCTGGTAATTGATCTATATTGTTTGTAAAAACTGTCGCATGAATACATTTCGAAAATCCTGAAACCGATTTTCAAATGCTTGCATCAAATCGAGAAGTGTGGCTGCGTATTTCATTCTTTCTGTAGGATTACGTCTCTGAACTTCTAGGGCCGGCCGAAGTGGCCGTGCGGTTAAAGGCGCTGCAGTCTGGAACCGCAAGACCGCTACGGTCGCAGGTTCGAATCCTACCTCGGGCGTGGATGTTTGTGCTGTCCTTAGGTTAGTTAGGTTTAACTAGTTCTAAGTTCTAGGGGACTAATGACCTCAGCAGTTGAGTCCCATAGTGCTCAGAGCCATTTGAACCATTTTTTTGAACTTCTAGTTTCGCAGCTGCAATTAAAATAGCTGTTAGACGATGGCGTTGTACAAAAGCGAGACTGTGGGTTCAAGTGTAGCACAGGCAGCAGTGCTGGAAACAGGACGAACCAATGGCAGAGTAACATGGTGTGACGTGTGTTGCAAATTGAAAATATTCAGTTTACCATAACTTTACGTAAACGGAATTTTACGGATTTTTTCCCCGATCTTGTGTAAAAGCTCATTTTTTGGGCCACACTAATCCTTGCTTTGTGCCGCCGGACCGCGGTTCAAAAATGGTTCAAACGGCTCTGAGCACTATGGGACTTAACTTCTGAGGTCATCAGTCCCCTAGAACTTAGAACTACTTAAACCTAACTAACCTAAGGACATCATACACATCCATGCCCGAGGCAGGATTCGAACCTGCGACCAAAGCGGTCGCGCGGTTCCAGACTGTAGCGCCTAGGCCGGCCGCGGTGGTCTCGCGGTTCTAGGCGCGCAGTCCGGAACCGTGCGACTGCTACGGTCGCAGGTTCGAATCCTGCCTCGGGCATGGATGTGTGTGATGTCCTTAGGTTAGTTAGGTTTAAGTAGTTCTAAGTTCTAGGGGACTAATGACCACAGCAGTTGAGTCCCATAGTGCTCAGAGCCATTTGAACCATTTGTAGCGCCTAGAACCGCTCGGCCACTCGGGCCGGCCGGACCGCGGTCTGGACACCCTGTGTTAAGGTGTTCAGTATGGCTAAAGGAAAGGGCGTAGGTATAAATATCGGGGTTGTGTGGGTAGGTACTTTGGAGATGAAGATAGGTGTTGGGATGGATAGCGGGAAGTGAGGCGGAGGGTGGTGTGTACGTAGGTCGGTAGAATGAAGAGGAGAAGGTATGGCGAATGATGGGTGGGGAAGAGGGATGGAGGATCTTGATGCGGAGTGGGATAGGTGGGGGAGAGTCAGAGTATGATGGATAAATATAGGGATGGTTTCCATCGTCTGGAAGAGGGAGTCGGTTGCAGTTGAGTTGGGCCTGGATATGGAGTGGGCGCTGCAGCGTACCAGGATTGGTTTCGTGATAGTCGAAAGCTTGAAGTTTTTTCCAGATTTGATGCAGCAAGAAAACTGGAAAATCTTGTGTAGAAGAATGTCGACGCGAGGCACGGACCTGCAGAATTACAGACCAATATCTTTAACATCGGTTAGCTGCAGAATACTTGAACATATTTTCCGTTCGAATATAAGAAATTTCATTGAGAGGGAAAAGCTTCTAACCACAAATCAGCACGGTTTTAGAAAGCATCGCTCACGCAAAACTCACCTTGCCCATTTTTCACACGACATGTTGCGAATCACGGATGAAGGGTAAAAGAATGACTCGATGTTCCTAGATTTCCGTAAAGCATTTGACACGGTGCCACACGGCCGAGAGTTAACGGAGGTACAAGCATACAGAATAGGTTATAAGTGGCTTGAAGACTTCTTAAGTAACAGAACCCAGTACGATGACCGCGACAGCGAATGTTAATCAGAGACAAGGGCACCGTCTGGGGTGCCCAAGAAAAGTGTATTAGAACCGCTACTGTTTTCTATATACATCAATGATCTGGCTGACAGAGTAAGAAGCGGTCTGTTGTTATTTTCTTACGTTGCTGTGGTGTGTGGGAAAGTGTCGTGCTTGAGTAACTGTAAGAGTATGTAAGATGAGTTAGACATAATTTCTAGTCGGTGTGATGAAAGACAGCTACCTCTAAATATAGTAAAGTGTAAGTTAATACAGATGAGTAGGTAAAACAAACCCATAATTTTAGGGTAGGATACTAGTAGCGTGCTAGTTGACACAGTCATGCCGGTTATATACCGGGTGATCAAAAAGTCAGTATAAATTTGAAAACTGAATAAATCACGGAATAATGTAGATAGAGAGGTACAAATTGACACACATGCTTGGAATGACATGAGGCTTTATTAGAACCAAAAAAATACAAACGTTCAAAAAATGTCCGACGGATGGCGCTTCGCCTAATCAGAATAGCATTAATTAGCATAACAAAGTAAGACAAAGCAAAGATGATGTTCTTCACAGGAAATAATATGTCCACCATCATTCCTCAACAATAGCTGTAGTCGAGGAATAATGTTGTGAACAGCACTGTAAAGCATGTCCGTAGTTATGGTCAGGCATTGGCGTCGGATGTTGTCTTTCAGCATCCCTAGAGATGTCGGTCGATCACGATGCACTTGCGACTTCAGGTAACCCCAAAGCCAATAATCGCACGGACTGACGTCTGGGGACCTGGGAGTCCAAACATGACGAAAGTGGCGGCTGAGCACACGATCATCACCAAACGAAGCGCGCAAGAGATCTTTCACGCGTCTAGCAATACTTTTTTTTTGTTCTAATAAAACCCCATGTCATTCCAAGCATGTGTGTCAATTTGTACCTCTCTATCTACATTATTCCGTGGTTTATTAAGTTTTCAAATTTATACTGACTTTTTGACTACCTGGTATCTAGGTGTAACGTTGCAAAGGAATACGAAATGGAATGAGCATGTCAGGATTGTAGTAGGGATGATCGACTAGGAAAATGTAGCTCATCTGTAAAGGAAACCGCTTGTAGGACTCTAGTGCGACCCATTGGTGAGTATTGTTCGAGTGTTTGGGATCCGTACCAGGTCAGGGTAAAAGAAGACATCGAAACAGTTAAGAAGGCAGCTGCTAGATTTGTTACCAGTAGGATCGAACAACACGCAAGTGTCACGGAGATGCTTCGGGAACCTAAATGGGAATCAGTGGAGGGAAAGCGACGTTCTTTCTGAGAAGCACTATTGGAGAAATTTTGAGAACTGGCATATGAAGCTGATCGCAGAACGATTCTACTGCCACCAACGTACATTTTGTTTAAGGAATCGCAGAGATAAGAGAAATTAGTGCTCTTAGAGACGCATACAGCTTTATATGCGAGTGGAGCCGGAAAAGAATCGACTAGTAATAGTACAGGGTACCTTCCACCACGCGCCATACGGTGGCCTGTGGAGTGTGTATGTAGATGTAGACGCTCTTGGTCCTCTACCAGCCGCCAATCGCCGCCTCGGAGAGCTTACCGGTGTAGCAGGTGGGGCAGGCCCTGGCGCTGCAGTAGGCGCTGCTGACGGCCCTGCCGACCACGGCTGGAGCACCGCACGAGTACTCACTGGCGGCCGCGGACGGGGGGCCGAGGCGCACGCGGGGCGTCGCTGCCGGCTGCGCGCTCATCTCGCCTCCCTGGCTTCCTCTCCGCTGGACTGGCTGGCTGGGGGAACTGCTGCTGCCCAGCTACACGCCGACGCTCCGCTCCGCTCAGCTCTGAATTAAACACAGACGCCGCCAGCCGGTCGAATCGCGGCCAGTCGATACTGCCTGTCTCACGGAAGTACCGTAGTCGGCGCATCTCTATTATGGATGACCACCAGTCTGCTCTAACGGCGTGGGCCGGACGACCCGCGCATCACTCGTAACGATTTTTCCGCTGTTACCAGCTCCCGCCCACGCCCAGATTAGCCTGCCCGAGAGCGGCACGGACCGGTCCTTTTGCAATTCTGAACAGAGCTCGGGCTAGCCTTCCAGATTTCCAGTAAGGCGAGGAACAACCTTGCCAAATAATTCCCCGCATCTGAATACGAAATGTAGGAAAAATTGAAATTAGCAATTACATTCTGGCAAGTGGGCGACGCTAAGCGCCTGCAATGTCATCCTCTACAGATGTGTCATTTGGATGGGGTATGTTGGGATATGGGATCAACACACCAGCCTCCAGTCATTGTCAACAACCAGAGATTGGAACAGTTGCTTCAGATCCAACTACACTACTGGCCATTAAAATTGCTACACAAAGAAGAAATGCAGATGATAAACGGGTATTCATTGGACAAATATATTATACTAGCACTGACATGTGGTTATATATCCACGCAATTTGGGTGCATAAATCCTGAGAAATCAGTACCCAGAACAACCACCTCTGGCCGTAATAACGGCATTCATACGCCTGGGCATTGAGTCAAACAGAGCTCGGATGGCGTGTACAGGTACAGCTGCCCATCTAGCTTCAACACGATACTACAGTTCGTCAAGAGTAGTGACTGGTCTACTGTGACGAGCCAGTTGCTCGGCCACCATTGAACAGACGTCTTCGCTTGGTGAGAGATCAGGAGAATGTGCTGGCCAATGCAGCAGTCGAACTTTTTCTGTAACCAGAAAGGCCCGTACAGGACCTGCAACATGCGGTAGTGCATTATTCTGCTGAAATGTAGGGTTTCGGAGATATCGAATGAAGGGTAGAGCCACGGGTCGTAACACATATGAAATGCGAACAAGAGGTGACCGAGACATGTGACCAATGGCACCCCATACCATCACGCCGGGTGAACGCCAGTATGGCGACGACGAATACACGTTTCGAATGTGCTTTCACTGCGATGTCGCCAAACACGGATGTAAGCATCATGATGCTGTAAACAGAACCTGGATTCATCCGAAAAAATGGCGTTTCGTCTTTCGTGCACTCAGGTTCGTCGTTGAGTATACCATCGCCGGCGCTCCTGTCTGTGATGCACCGTCAAGGGTAACCGCAGCCATGGTTTCCGAGCTGATAGTCCATGCTGCTGCAAACGTCGTTGAACTGTTCGTGCAGATGGTTGTTGTCTTGCAAATGTCCCCATCTGTTGACTCATGGATCGAGACGTGGCTGCACGATCCGTTACAGCCACGCGGATAAGATGCCTGTCATCTCGGCTGCTAGTGATACGAAGCTGTTGGGATCCAGCACGGCGTTCCGTATTCCCCTCCTGAACCCGCCGATTCCATATTCTGCTAACAGTCATTAGATCTCGACCAATGTGAGGAGCAATGTCGTGATACGATAAACCACAATCTCCATAGGCTACAATCCGACCTTTATCAAAGTTGGAAACGTGATGGTACGCATTTCTCCTCCTTACACGAGGCATCGCAACAACGTTTCACCAGGCAACGCCGGTCAACTGCTGTTTGTGTCTGAGAAATCGGTTGGAAACTTTCCTCATGGCAGCACGTTGTAGGTGTCGCCACCGGCGGCAACCTTGTGTGAATGGTCTGAAAAGCTAATCATTTGCATATCACATCATCTTCTTCCTGTCGGTTAAATTTCGCGTCTGTAGCACGTCGTCTTCGTGGTGTAGCAATTTAAATGGCCAGTAGTGTACCTTGTCAACTGGTCTCAAGAGGCAGTCACCACTCTATTCCAGGCCTTCCACCAAGGAAAGATCCTTATAGCTGAGTCAGTATAAGTTGATTCCTGACAGCTGCTGTGGGCTGGGCGTAGCAATTTCATGGAGCTACCTCTGTACTGGCGTGAGCTGTCGCCAGCGCACCAGGTGGCAAAGAGTTTGCGAGAAGGTCGGTAGTAAGCATCGGAGCAAGCGAGCCTATGAGGCCAAAGACAAACTCGCAAGAAACGCGCCGTCAACGCCTTCTCGACTGCCAGTATTTAGATTGCCGCCGCGGACCGGAGGGTCCAGTCAGTCATCCAGGGAGTCAACGAGTCGAGTCATCAGTCACAGCACAGTGGGAGTCGCAGTCGCAGTTAGCTCAGCCTCCAGCTCAGAGCCAGGTAGCACATAGCGACCAGAGTAGTGTACATAGCGGACTTGTACTTCACCAGCAGTGAGACTAACATGGGCTATTAAGTAAGAGCTTGTACTACAACAACTAGCTTAAGTGAAGTTGTGTTACAGATAGAGGATACTGGCCACCAAACAACATCCTCCCCTTGCTTCCTATGGTATAAGCCTGCAGTGCCAACGAGACGATACCGAAACCTCAACCAACAACGAAGCGTGATTTTGCAAACGTCTCTGTAGCAACGTCACAGTGTTGCGTGAGCTGTGGAGACGGCTACTGTTTTCACCTGCAGCGTTGGCTATCTTCTTACACCGTCTTGACTACAGCACCGTTTACAACAGAGCCTGTGTCCTCTGAATCTCAGACAGACACACTGACCACTCAGCTTCCAGCTATAGAAGCCGACTGGCTCCCCAGATAAAACTCGAACTAGCAGTCTTGCACTACCCATGCCTACTGCGTTATACACTGAGGAGACGATACGCACACATACAGATGGCGGTGGTATTGCGTACATAAGGTACAAAAGGCCAGTGCATTGACGGAGCTGTCATTTGTATTCATGTGATTCGTGTGAAAAGGTTTCCGACGTGATCATCGCCGCGCGACGGCAATTAACGGACTGGTACTCGGAGTTAGACGCATGGGACATTCCGTTTTGGAAATCGTTAGAGAATTCAGTATTCCAAGATCCACAATGTCAAGAGTTTGCCACAATACCAAATTTCAGACATTACCCCTCACCATGTACAACGCAGCCGTCGACGGCCTTCACTTAACTACCGAGAGCACCAGTGTTCGTGTAGAGTCATCAGGGCTAACAGGCAAGTATCATTCCGTGAAATAGCCGCAGAAATCATTGTGGGACTTACGACGAAAATATCCATTAGGACAGTGAGCCGAAATTTTGTATTAATAGTCCATGGCAGCAGACGACCAAGGCCTTTGCTAACAACACGAAACCACTTGCAGCGCCTCTCCTGGGCTCGTGACCATATCGATTGGATCCTAGACGACTGAAAACATTGGCCTGGTCAAATGAGTTACAATTTCAGTGGGTAAGGGCTGACGGTAAGGATTGAGTGGAGCACAGACCCCACGAAGCCTTGGACCGAAGTTACCAACAAGGCACTTTCCAAGCTGATGGTGGCTCCGTAATGATGTTGGCTGTGTTTACATCGAATGAACAGAGTGCTCTGGTCCAACCGAACCGATCATTCACTGCAAATGGTTTTGTTTATCAACTTCATTCGATGGATTTTTTATGGGTAACAATGTATCATGTCACCAGGCTATAACTGCTCGCGATTGGTATGAAGAATGTTCTGGACAGTTCGAGGGAATTATTTGGCCAGCTAGATCGACCGACATGAATCTTATCGAAGATTTACTGGGCATAATCGAGAGGTCAGTTCGTGGACACAATCCTGCAACGGCAACACTTTCGCTAATGTCAAGAACCTTCGTCAGACCAATCGCGCACAACTGTAGCCCAGTGCCGTGACGCATTGTCATCCATAAAAATTCCATCGTTGTTTGGGAATGCGAAGTCCATGTATGGCTGCAGATTGTCTCCAACGGGACGAACATGATATCCAGAAAATGACCGGTCAGTTGAACCAGAGGACCACACCATTATGGTGTAACCACCAGCTTACACAGTGTCTTGTTGACAACTTGGGTCCGCGGCTTCATGGTGTCTGCGCCACACTCGAACCCTACCATCAGCTCTTAACAACTGAGACTGGGATTCACCTGACCAGGCCACGGTCATTAATGACAAATTTCGACGCAGTGCCCTAACAGATACGTTCGTCGTATGTCTCACATTGATTTCTAGGGTTATTTCACGCAGTGTTGCTTGTTTGTTAGCTCTGACAACTCTACGCAAACGCCGGTGCTCTCGGTCGTTAAGTGAATGCCGTCGGTCTCTGCACTGTCCGTGGTGAGAGGCAATAGCTGAAGTATGGTATCCTCAGCGCACCTTTGACACTGTGGATGTCAGAATACTGAATGGTCTAACGTATTCCGAAATGGAACGTCATATGTGTCTAGCTCCATTATTCCGTGTTCAGACTCTGTTAATTTCCGTCGCGCGGCCATAATCACGTCGGACACCTTTTCACATGAATCACCTGATTACGAATGACAATTTCGCTAATGCACTGCACTTTTATACCTCGTTTATGCGGTATTACCGCCATCTGTATGTGCGTATCCGGTGTCTTATTGTGAAGAATCTAATTTTGTGAATGGTGAATTCTGCGAAAATCGGAAAAGTGGGGAATCCGAGCGTTAGAGACGTCATGTTATAGAAGGATTTTGCAAACTGGGAGGAATGATAACATAAGAAAGGAGCAGGTTCTACGAAGAATTTGCAACGATAGGTTATGTGGAAACACTGATTAGAGGAAGGGAGAGAGTGATTGAACAGGTGTTACGGCATCAGAGAGTAACTTCCATAGCATTAGAGGGAGCTGTAGAAGATAAAATCTGTAGTGGATGACAGAGATTGGCATATATCCAATAAATAATTTAGGATATTGGGTGTAAAAGCTGATCTGAAATGAAGAAGTTGGCAGAGGAGAGTAAGTCATAATGGGCCACATCAGATCATTCAGAAGACTGGCATCCTGAAATAACAAATTTGTGACCAAGATGCCAACTACATGTTGTTGCATTGTGGATGCTGCTTAGGGTCCTTGCATCTAGAAGGGAACCATGAACTGTCCAAATAAATTGCTCTGAACAATGAGCTCTCACGGAAGTTGGCAGAGTATTTACAGTCAATTGCTCTGCACCCATTTCTTGCTCCAGATCTTCCTCTGTGCAGGACAGGTGCAAGGTAAATAAATGTCAAATAACTGTCCCCTTGACGCCTGGATGTTTCAACGACTGGACCTCAGTGCTCCGCCCTTAACAGCCTATGTATGTATTCTTTTCCGTGATTTACCTACATCACTGCAGGCAAATGCCCGGGGTGGTTCCTTTAAAAGAGCACGGCCGATTTTCTTCCCCATCTTTCTCTAATCCGATGGCCTCGATGTTCGGTCCTCTCCCCAAAGCAAACCAACCAACCTATGTATTCTAGACCTCATAACAAAGTTTCTGTGAAGTCCAGTGTAATTCTGGATCTGGAAGATGAGAAACTCGGACTCATTCTGGCATGAGCAGATCTAGGCTCAGAAACGGTTATGTCTGTCCAACTGAAGCCCTTGGCCTCTCACGGTCCATCTAATGGTGACTGTGACGCTCATTAAAGACTGAACTCATTGAACAGATACTGCGGTTTCCTTTTTTGCGACACGGGACCACCTGATGAATTAGGTAGAAATAAATTTCAATTATCACAATTTTTATTAACACGCCGTTGTGCTCTGAGGACACAAACAAATTGGCTGCCATTCCTGCACTATAAACTGCTCTTCAACGACTGCTCGCACGTACGCCCTCTGTAGCACTTTTACTGCAATAGTTAACAGACTAACGAACTCAGCTATCAGGTCCGCCTGACTATGAGATGATGTTCGGCCGCCATGTCTCCCTCTGTCATTTGAAGTGGTGTGGAGAAACGTGCGGGTAGCAAATTGCTCTCCAAAGTCAGTTTCAGCTTTGCCTCCTATGATGTCGGTACATCTCATCAAGTACCTTCAGCCCTCACAAGGTTCAGTGTACACCATTATATGAATTTCAGCACGGATAAAGTCCCTGACAGTGCCGGGAGTCGAACGCTGGACCTCTGCATGAGCCCAGTGCCTAGCTAATAGTGAACACCAAAAAATTCTGAAGAAGATTCCAGCAGAGGGGTCGAAACGTCGATCATGTAGAAGAAACTGAAATGTAACGTGACACAGGTTAATATTCCAAAAGATTTTACCTTCAGCTTAAGTACATCCTATAGTATGTTAAGAATACGCCATTAATAAATTTTGTTAAAAAAATAAGAGAATGACTCAAAGGCGTGTGACCTCGTGAACTGTGTTGCATGATGCAATAAAAATGTGTCAGAAAATCACTACATTATTTGTTCTCTCCCCTAGTCCAGTAACTATAAAAATTCTGGGTAATTTTAAGCCAGTAACTAATAATTTGTATGTATGACAGTAAGATATAGTATTCAACCACTAGAGATTAAGCAGAGTGTTAAATAAGAAAACACTACTGTTGCAAATCAGGAAAATTAATAACGCAAGACCCGAATAGTCTGCTCCATATTTACATGCTCTAGACGATGCTTCACGTCACGTACTTGGCTTATGGTAGGATGGGAAAATAGGTGGAACTGATAGAGTGCTTATACGAAAAAAGTTATGAATACGCGATAAAATAGAAAAATCATGTTGGATTTATAAAGGGGTAAAGTATGTTCCACCAGCTTTCGAGTTTTGGGTTTTCCTACAGATGAAACCTCACTCGCCGCTTCCCTAACCCTGGTTTACAAATAGCTGCAGAAAGTGAGCTTATAAAGTAAGAAAAATGTTAGCGATGTTCAAGTTTAATGTCGTAAGTAGTAACGATGGACGTGAAGTTCTTCTGGCTCATTTACAGGCAAATTACTGCCGGTTCCGGAAACATTAAGAAGCCTTCAGAGCAGCTGGTAGACCATTTTTTTACGAGTTAGAGATACCCAAGGGAGCACCGCGCCGCGTGTTGAGCTTTAACAGGGATAAAGAGACGCAGATAAACAGGAGCGCCCTAATTTTGGCGAAAAACGCGGCACACCTGTAACGGTGGAGCAATTGTGCGCCGTGAGCGCTAATGCAGTCTTGCTGACAGCTCTTAGCACAACGCTTCATCACCGGAGCCTTTCTATGGTAAATGCATCCACATTAAGGTACGACTAATGTAATTACTGCCACAGCAGCTTATCAGTAATCTACTTTAACTTAGTATCCAGATATAACCGTATCTTTTCCTTTTTAGTCACGTGTTGCGTTTCTGCACCGCCAAGGCGTTAGCCATTCTAGAACAGCTGACATCCGCGATCGTGCGATTATTCAGGTGTGGTCGGAAATGGTGTTGTTTGTTATCAGGCTGTTCCATAGCTGTATTTACGACAATACTCTGCAAACCACGGTGCATGCCAGAGGGCGCATTCCATTGAACCGCTTATTAGAGTTTCGTCCCGTTCCAATCGCGTATGAAGAGCGTGAATTTCGCAGTCCCTGCGGGAGCGATACGTAGGGATTTTTGAACGTTCCTAGTGAGTCACTCAGTACTGATTTGTGCAACTTTTAAAGTAAAATTACACAGGGTAGTAGGGTCTATCTTCAAAAGTGTACCGGTCCAGGTTCTTCAGTAGTCCTGTGACTCTCTGTCGCGTGTGAAACAAACTATCACCATTCGTGCTACTTTTTTTCTATGCGTTCAATATCCCCTATTAGTCCTATTTTGTACGTGTCCCACACATTTGTTTGCACGAAAGTTGTTCACTTAAAAGTGAATACGCACATACATTTCCGATGTGCTAGAAGTCAGCATATAGTTCCAGTTACAACAACCTAGCTGACCTATATTTGTCGTATAATGTAGGGCCAACAGGAACTACATTTAATCTTATTGATAGTAACTTAGGCCTATCTTCTTGCTGAACATAACGACTGAGAGTGGCATGAGAGCACCAGTTAGCAGCTTTTACACCGAAACAGTCGATTCCGGCTGGCTTGCTTTTCAACTTTATCGTATTTCTCGGACACTTCTACGAAGAGTTTCAATGCCAACATATGCAAGTGCAATATAGGGTGTTGAAAAAAAAGGGGCGAGTAGAAGATAATCAAACAAGCAAATAATCCTAACACCATGGGTCTGGTTGCCAATGGTTTCCCCGATACGACATACGAGAGGGTGCTGAAAAGTAATGCCTTCGAATTTTCTATTCTGTTCTCAATACCGCTTGACGTACTGCGTGTCATGCACGCTACTCCGTCGATTTTCCCGCCTCGCTGACGCACGTTGCAACGATCTGCCGCTGGGGGGATCCGAATTGTAGCATGTAACATGGTGCGGTGTACATTGAAGCGGCAAAAAGCAGGTATAGGCATGCGTATTCAAATACAGAGATATGTAAACAGGTAGAATATGGCGCTGCGGTCGGAAATGCCTATATAGAACAAGCGTCTGGCGCAATTGTTAGATCGGTTACTGCTTCTACAATGGCAGGTTATCAAGATTTAATTGAGTTTGAACGTGTTGTTATAGTCGGCGCACGAGCTATGGGACATAGCATCTCCGAGGTAGCGACGAAGTGGGGATTCACCTGTAAAACCATTTCACAAGTCTACAGCGAATGTCAGGAATTCTGTAAAACATCAAATCTCCGACATCGCTGCGGTCGGAAAAAGATCCTGCAAGAACGGGACCAACAACGACTGAAGAGAGTCGTTCAACGTGACAGAAGTGCAACCCTTCCGCACTCTGCTGCAGATTTCAATGCTGGGCCATCAACAAGTGTAAGTTTGCGAACTGTTCAACGAGACATCATCGATATGGGCTTTAGGAGCCGAAATCCAACTCGTGTACCCTTGATGACTGCACGACACAAACCTCACGCCTCGCCTGGGGCCGTCAACACCGACATTGGACTGTTGATGACTGGAAACATATTGCCTGTCTCGTTTCAAATTGTATCGAGTGGACGGACGTGTAAGGGTACGGAGACCTCCTCATGAATCCATGGACCCTGCATGTCAGCAGGGTACTGTTCAAACTGGTGGAGGCTCTGCAATGGTTTGGGACGTCTGCAGTTGGAGTGATATGGAACCCCTGACACGTCTAGATACCACTATAACAGGTGACGCGCACTTAAGCATCCTGTCTGATCAACTGCGTCCATTCACGTCCATTGTGCATTCCGACGGACGTGGGCAATTCCAGTGGGACAATGCGACACCCCACACTTCCAGAACTGCTACAGAGTGGCTCCAGGAACACTCTTCTGATTTTAAGCACTTCCGCTGGTCATCAGACTTCTCAGACATGAATATTATTGAGCACAGCTGGGATGCCTTGCAACGTGCTGTCCAGAAGAGATCTCCACCCTTCTTACTCTTACGGATTTGTGGACAGCCCTGCAGTATTTATGGTGACAGTTCCCTCCAGCACTACTTCAGACATTAGTCGAGTCCATGCCACGTCGCGTTGCGTCACTTCTCCATGCTCGCAGGGGTCCTAGATGATACTAGGCAGGAGTACCAGTTTCTTTGGCTCTTCAGTATATGTCGTTGCGCGAGGAACAGCGTGCTGTTATCGAGTTTCAAATTCGAAGAGTTCGTCCACACACAGAGCACCATCTCCTTCAGCGTGACAGTGCCAGGCCATACACGAACCCTGTGAAGTCTGCAGCAGTCCGACGCCCCTGATTCACTGTCATCGATCATGCTCCGTACAGTGCTGACTTGGCCCCATCCGATTTTCGCCTGTTTCCAAAACCTATGGAACACATTCGAGGACTTCACTCTGATAGCGATCAAGCGATCCAAGGAAAAGTGAGGTTGTGGCTTCGACAACAAATTCAATTATTCTACAGTGACGGTATCAGTAAACCTGTCTCTGGGAGGAAGAACTGTTTTCTTAGCCAGCGTAACTATCTCGGGAAATAAATATACAGACTTGAAGAACAGAGGTGTAGAATGTTAATAACGTTCATTTAATTTAAAAAAAGCTTTATGAGTTTTAGGATAAAAAATTCGAAGGTATTATTTTTCAATACGCTCTCGTAGTACTACTGAGTACGTGAACATCTTATAACAGAGCTTACGAGTATCCGAAATGCAGATATGCCCTAGAGGACAAACACATTACAAGCGTTCCACGAGACCATCATTCATGTGGAGGAAGGCTTCAGCATGTCATGTCATGTCATCGACGCTTGTACTCGTTCAAATATCACAGGCGTTTTCCGAATGTACTAATAACCATCCACAACGCGCTCCCGGAATTCTTGTAAATTATCAACATGGTGGGAATAAACCGAATCGTTTTAGTATCCCCACACAAAAAAGTGCAATGGGTCCCGTCGCGAGACTTAGAGTAGCCTATATCCGGAATGGCGATAAAATCAAATTTGTGATGTTTATAACTTGTATTGTGTATACGTATATGAGCGAAACCGTTAATTTCCAGACCTACGGTTGTTAGTTACGCTAATTACGCATGCTAAGATACACCAGAAACGTCTTTTTGATGTCCTGAAGATGTGCGAAATAAAACAGATGCAAGATGTATTACTTATAACTGAATGTATTCCCATGATGAATTTCTTTTCCATTCAAAGGTCTGTCACGCAATAGGGAAACCACAGCATTTCACTTTAGAGTATTGGAACATTCTATAGCATTTTTTCTTTCAACAGTCCAACTATTATGTTTATTACGAGTTACTATGATGTTTTATTGTGAATGTAATCAGCTACTACGTACGCTGTTTCTTTTCTTTTCTTTCATTTTTTATAATTAGTCATACAATTTTGTGATGGGGGGTTGGCTGCGTGGCATATACTTCAAATGACGGTAAAAGCAGCAGTAATAATGCTAACATTTCGTGCTCAGCAATTTAAAAAGAACGTATGACATCTTATTGGTCAATTGTTTTGCATTTGTTGGGGGAACAATAATGTTTGAGGACTATCCAAACTTACTGACGTTGCATGAAACTCCACTACAACCTCCACGTAGAGCTTTTAAAAATGTACAGCTATTAGCAAATAACCTAAAGTACACTAATTAACACTTAATCGTTTACAGAAAGCCTCTCCGTATCGTATAAAGCGTGAGACGGCCGCTAGGATGGCGACATCTATCAGTTCTGTTTGCCACACCCGTTATGGGCTCCCTTTCTTTGCTAACTGTGTTTGGAAAGTATACTGCCAAGAGTAAATATCGGATTCATTTTTTCACGTAGTAATTAGTTTACGATCTCAGAGTCAATGTTTGGAACAACTATTTCATTTCCCGGTAACCAGTGCGTCCGCAAAAAGACTCGCTGGAACGAGGACAGAGTCAATATTGACGGACCCAAAAAAAGGGAGAGACAGCGCAGTTTATAGGGAAATTAAATTTTTTAAATTGGAATTATTAATTATAGGAGGACAGGCAATACATGTCGATGTCCTGATACACAGAGAGATTTCTCAAAACGTCGTGTTGCTCTTCGTGTGCTTTAGATGAACGCGAAAATTGAAAATTTTTATCAATACAGCATCCCCGATGTTAAAAGCACTTTTACGTGATTTGATTCGTTCATAGGGGTTATGGAATCGTCCAGAATCTGTGTTAGCATTTATAATATTATTCTTCAGCGGTATATCTCATTCGTTGACAATATTATTAACATTACACAGCTTCACGCGATTACTTCAGTCATATTCGTAAGTCTTATGATCAGAAAAAGCATTTCGTAGAAACATAAAATGTTGCTGTGCAGAACACGAGTTCTAGTTCTTGTACTAAAATATTAAGCGAATCATAAAAGCCACAACGAAGCTCAAAATTTAATTTGAACAGCGACTCTTTTTTAGTTGATGATTCGATGTAAGGGTAACGCAGATTTAGAGGAATGTTGACTCTTTTATAAGCAGCAATAAGGCATTTGCTTCATACAGTGTTACGAGATGTTCTCGAACTATGAAGAGAGCCAGCATTTCAGCAGAGAATACTACTGCGCGGAACAGTTGTTGTTGTTGTCGTAGTCTTAAGTCAGAATACTAGTTTTATGCAATCTTAGGATGTGTTCTAGCAACCGGTCCGTTCTTTTCGTTAGGTTTTGCTTTAAATGTCTTTTTTCCTAATTCGATTTTGCAACTCTTTGTCACTCCTTTCCCTCCTGTTAATGCCTGTTAACCTAAAAAAGTGGAGTTACACCGTGGTTCAGAGACCACGTTATGCCGTAGTTCCCCTTATAATTCGCTTCAGTTAGTTGAAAGATCAGATGAAGATAATGGCACGTCACCTCAAACGGTTTCATGCCTACCCAAGCGCTATGATGTTCTGGTTGATGACAGCTCTACCTACTTCTTCTTTAGTTACCCGCTCTTCCCATATGTTTTTCAGCATTCTTCTGTAGCGCCACAGTTCTAAGGCCTCCATTCATTTCTTGTTCTTGTTTTATCTGCTCTTCGACAACGTTGCATCTCCTCAAGCTAGACTCCAGACAAACACCTTCAAAAAGACTTCCTGTCACATAAATTTACGTTAAATGTTAACAAATACGTCATTTGCAAAAATACTTGCTATTGATTCCCCCCGTCGGATGTTCGAGTTCTCCCTTGGGAATGGATGTGTGTGTCGTCTTTAGCATAAGTTAGTTTAAGTTACATTAAGTAGTGTGTAAGCTTAGGCACCGATGACCTCAGTAGTTTTGTCCTATAAGACCTTACCACAAATATCCAAAAATTTCTTGCTATTGCCAGCCTGCATTTTGCGTGCCCTCTATTTCGTTCATCGCCAGGTAGTTTGTTGCCCAATGCTAATTTATTCATCATCACCTAATTTGATACCACAAAATTTCATCACACATCTTTCACTATTTTTATATTCATTTTATAACTTTGTTTCAAGACAATATCTATTCGGTTCAGCTGGTATCTCATCTAATTTACGGTCCCTCAGAGAATTACGAAGTCATCGACAAATCTCAGAGTTTTTATTTCTTCTCACTCAATTTTAATTCTCTTTTCAAATTTCTTTTTAGTTTTCCTCACTGCCTGACCTATGTAAAGATGAAATAACATCGGATTAGGCTACGGCTATATCCCACTCCCTACTCAACCACTCCTTCCCTTTCATGTCCTCCCACTCTGACAACTGGAGTCTAGTTCCTGTGCTCATTGTAGGTAATCTTTTGCTCCCTGTATTTTATCCCGATCACCTTATGAAAAACTTTCTTTAAATCTTCAAATGCTATCTGTGTAGATTTAGCTTTCTTATTTCTATTTTATGGCGTAAGTCGTAGGTGCAGTATTGCCTGACGTGTTTCTAAATCACTCCGGAATCCAAACTGATCCTCCACGAAGTAAGCTTATAACAGTGTCTCCATTCCAAAACACGAATACGATGAGAACCGAATACACGCTCACATCACTCTCTCATCGGCGGCCATTCCGGGAAGTATAGATTCCGACGTCGGGCGAACTACACCAAGCACGCAACGGCACTGCGCGGACATAGACAGTGAGTTACAGCACGGAAACGCAACTGAAGTTCGACATCACGTCGGATGGTCTTTCAGACGCTTTCGTCTGCTCCAAATCTCGAACAGGTACGTAACATAACCTAGCATTCCTTATAAGAAGCTCAATGTAGAATTTTTAACATCTCCTGGACTCGCATTCGGGAGGACGACGGTTCAATCCCGTCTCCGGCCATCCTGATTTAGGTTTTCCGTGATTTCCCTAAATCGCTTCAGGCAAATGCCGGGATGGTTCCTTTGAAAGGGCACGGCCGATTTCCTTACCCATCCTTCCCTCACCCGAGCTTGCGCTCCGTCTCCTATGACCTCGTTGTCGACGGGACGTTAAACACTAATTTCCTCCTCCTCCTCCTTTAACATCTCTGTCATACATGGATTCCAATGGCTCATAGACAGCTGAAAATAAATAAATAAATGAAATTGGGAAAGAATTATTTCTTGTGCAGTATCGGGCTGTAACTCATTCTTGACATTAAACTGTTTATTTACACTTTACCAAACTTCATCGAACGCAATCACCTCTCTGGCTATGGAAGCGTAATTTACAATAGACGTGTTGTTGAGCTGCAACGGAACACAAGAAAATTGGAGGTGGTGCGAAGCCTGTCGGACAGACGGCAATATGTACGGGTGTTTCCAGCAGTGAATGGATGAATCAATAGAACTCATTTGAATGCAAACGTGTCTTATGGCGAAATCGATCGCCATTGGCTGAAGATCCTCATTAACTACATAAAATCGCAGCATTAGTCTTCGATTCTTTTGACCTAGCCCTCTTAATGACTTTTTCCGATGCAGAGCAAGAAAATACGTTTAGTAAATCACTTGTTAAACTATTCATCATCACGTCCAAGTGTGCCGATGTTTTCTAATCCTGATCAGTGCGAAAGGCAACTACTGTACAGACACCTTTCATGTCGCGTGTTGGCGCGCACGGCGATCGGCATTTGCCTGCCTCAAACATCTGTAGTCACTTATCTTTTTGTTTGGATAGTGCACCTCTGGATAGATATCTTAAAAATCTGTGTGAGCTTTGATGGGAATACATCACTAGGGAAGCTAGTCGGTAGAACTGGTTCACGAAGTTCCGTGCCTGGAAGACAAAGACACACTTTTGCCTTCCTCTTGCTGTCATTATATTGAAGGGCAGATTCTACCTCGTAGCATATACGCTTTGTCTTGTGATAGTGAATTGAGCACATTACGGAAGGTAATGGTGAGAGGGCTTCTCTGCATTTACATAACTGTACGCTGTACGCTATGTAGTTTCCCACATTAAAGAGCACTAGACTTCTTTCCATCATACATTTTGTAATAGAGTTTAATATGGTAAATATAGGATCTTTGTTCACGCATCCAACTTTTCAGAGCACGTACGATCAATAACCAATATTATTTCAGTCATCCAAGGCTTCAAGAGGCACATCTCGTTGCTCTATCACTCATCAAATAATATTTCGGCCGTTAATGCTAATATGTGGTCATTTTCTTTCGACAATATAAGGCACATGGATTTGCATATGAAAGGTGATATCTTGTATTCAATTATTAAAGAATTAAGTACTAGCATAATTTTGGTTTTTTATGGGCTTATTTTCATCCCTCCCGGTCGGTATTCAAGTTAACCTACCACGTGTTCCATATTCCCACATGTGTTAACTCAAGAAGAACGTTCGCGAATTATAATACAGTCATTTTAATTACATTTTAAGCCATGAAAGAATAGCTGCAACTTGCATAATAATTCTGTGAGACGAAGTGGCCATTTGGATGTACTTTAATACATTTTCTTATGTCTTGACCACACTTTTATTATTTCCAAAAACACCTTTTGTGTTGTATTTTATAGCCTTTGAAAATGACTGAATGTCGAAACGCGTAAGCTGTTTTTGGAAATAATAAAAGTGTGGTCAAGACATAACAAAAGTTATTAAAGTGCTTGAGAAAATAATCTACTTTAATCAAAAGTTACAATTTATTAAATAAAGATTTTAGCTATACAGTAAGTTTATGGCGCTGTTGAACTTCGAAACATGTCACAACGAAAACATCTAGATGATTTCTACTGCCACCCTAACTCTGAGTGTTTCATATTATAACGTATTGTAGGATAAAAACATTTGCATGCCACGAATTACTTCTATAATATGCAATTCTTGTACATCCGTAGTTAGTAATTGCATGAGATCTATTGTAAGCATTATAGTTTCAGTTTTATATTTCTCAATACATATTATTACGTTGTGCTTTGCGAAAGTTATTGCCAGGACGAAACTTAATATAAAGTTAGTCAGATTGCGTTTATTCACGTATAGGTCAAATTATATACAAAGGGGTAACGTTTCAGGGCATAAAAAATCGAAGTCCTAGTCTTTTATGAACTCACAGGTTAAAATATGCGGTAGTAGCAGCCTTTCATGTATAGGTACGAGCGCACAGTTTATGATCAGACAACAGTAGCACACTTGCACTTGAGGATGAGTATCTTCTGAGTAGATCCATGTGGCTAGCAATCCTCGTCACATAGTTATTGAAAAAGTATTATACACTCCTGGAAATGGAAAAAAGAACACATTGACACCGGTGTGTCAGACCCACCATACTTGCTCCGGACACTGCGAGAGGGCTGTACAAGCAATGATCACACGCACGGAACAGCGGACACACCAGGAACCGCGGTGTTGGCCGTCGAATGGCGCTAGCTGCGCAGCATTTGTGCACCGCCGCCGTCAGTGTCAGCCAGTTTGCCGTGACATACAGAGCTCCATCGCAGTCTTTAACACTGGTAGCATGCCGCGACAGCGTGGACGTGAACCGTATGTGCAGTTGACGGACTTTGAGCGAGGGCGTATAGTGAGCATGCGGGAGGCCGGGTGGACGTACCGCCGAATTGCTCAACACGTGGGGCGTGAGGTCTCCACAGTACATCGATGTTGTTGCCAGTGGTCGGCGGAAGGTGCACGTGCCCGTCGACCTGGGACCGGACCGCAGCGACGCACGGGTGCACGCCAAGACCGTAGGATCCTACGCAGTGCCGTAGGGGACCGCACCGCCACTTCCCAGCAAATTAGGGACACTGTTGCTCCTGGGGTATCGGCGAGGACCATTCGCAACCGTCTCCATGAAGCTGGGCTACGGTCCCGCACACCGTTAGGCCGTCTTCCGCTCACGCCCCAACATCGTGCAGCCCGCCTCCAGTGGTGTCGCGACAGGCGTGAATGGAGGGACGAATGGAGACGTGTCGTCTTCAGCGATGAGAGTCGCTTCTGCCTTGGTGCCAATGATGATCGTATGCGTGTTTGGCGCCGTGCAGGTGAGCGCCACAATCAGGACTGCATACGACCGAGGCACACAGGGCCAACACCCGGCATCATGGTGTGGGGAGCGATCTCCTACACTGGCCGTACACCACTGGTGATCGTCGAGGGGACACTGAATAGTGCACGGTACATCCAAACCGTCATCGAACCCATCATTCTACCATTCCTAGACCGGCAAGGGAACTTGCTGTTCCAACAGGACAATGCACGTCCGCATGTATCCCGTGCCACCCAACGTGCTCTAGAAGGTGTAAGTCAACTACCCTGGCCAGCAAGATCTCCGGATCTGTCCCCCATTGAGCATGTTTGGGACTGGATGAAGCGTCGTCTCACGCGGTCTGCACGTCCAGCACGAACGCTGGTCCAACTGAGGCGCCAGGTGGAAATGGCATGGCAAGCCGTTCCACAGGACTACATCCAGCATCTCTACGATCGTCTCCATGGGAGAATAGCAGCCTGCATTGCTGCGAAAGGTGGATATACACTGTACTAGTGCCGACATTGTGCATGCTCTGTTGCCTGTGTCTATGTGCCTGTGGTTCTGTCAGTGTGATCATGTGATGTATCTGACCCCAGGAATGTGTCAATAAAGTTTCCCCTTCCTGGGACAATGAATTCACGGTGTTCTTATTTCAATTTCCAGGAGTGTATTATCGTTAACTCGGTTCCATTTCGTTTATATTTAGTAACAGTAGTTGGTATAAAAGCGTTCGTCAGACTCTCTGGACAGAAACATCGAGCATGAACTGTAATTACCGTCTCTTCGCGTTCCGCAAAATCATAAGAACGCTCTCTGGAGGCATCCTAATGTTCCAGGTAATGGATGAAGAACGCGATTCCGTTGTTTTGGCCAAAATTGCTGTTCAGATCGTAGTTATATATCGAGTTCGTTCACGTGTATCCTCATGTGTTACGTCCGGCTGTATAAAGTCACAACGGAAGCAGGTAGTATGAGGCGTTCCCCATGGTTCGGTATTAGGTCTTGTACTTTTTTCATTATATGCCAATGATGTGTCATCACTTTTGTCCTACTGCAAATACCACATGTTCGCTGATGACCTCCAGTTGTATCTAAGTGTAAAACCAATAAACATGAAGACAACTGGCGAGAATCTCAGTACTGTCCCGTGTGCACTATCAAAATAAGCACAGGATGTAATGTTAATGCTCAATCCATCCAAAGCCCAAGCGGTATTTTTTTCAAATTATCAGTCTGTCTGCTTGTTGGCACCTCTCGAAAATTTTTCAAATATCTAAATATTCCAACACTTTCCAAGCTCACTAGTATACGCTCTGAAAAGCGTAATTTTTTCACCTCAAGAAAGATTTCGTCGTTAAAGACATATGTAATTTAACTGGACGAATAGTGATCAGGAGCTCATGAAACAAGGACCAAAGTGTTTTCCAATATTGAATAGTCACTCGGATGTTAGCATCACTCCATTTTTTTAAATGGAACTATGATTTTTTTACAACAGAAAGGCAGGTCTCTATGACACAAATTGAAACAAACCTGACATACGTAGACAGTACTCGCACTTTACTTGTCAACTCTTCCAAAGAGCAACACACAACTGATGAAGTATTTGTTCACAATCAAGTTTGCTTCAGTCAATGCTCACAAAAATGTTTAGTGGCTATACTAGTTTCCACTGTCTAGTCATCCACTGTCTAGTCATTATCGGTAGGGCATAAATATAACTTAGTCGATGTTCAGACGCAGCCATCGGCAAAGCAACGTGTATGCACTACTCGTAATGACTAGGTAGTAGAAAACGACTTTGTGAGCAATGACTGAAATGATCTTTATAGTGAAAAACGATGTGCTCAGTGACGCTCTGAGCTAATGACATGCCAAATATGAGCGAAGTATCTCTTGTCTCACTTCCGTACAAGGCTACACTCCATGCCGGCCGAAGTGGCCGTGCGGTTAAAGGCGCTGCAGTCTGGAACCGCAAGACCGCTACGGTCGCAGGTTCGAATCCTGCCTCGGGCATGGATGTTTGTGATGTCCTTAGGTTAGTTAGGTTTAACTAGTTCTAAGTTCTAGGGGACTAATGACCTCAGCTGCTGAGTCCCATAGTGCTCAGAGCCATTTTTGAGCTACACTCCATAGAAATACCTACACTTAAATATATATCCGATAACAACAAATTTATCTTGTCCAGAAACTTTTTTTTTTTTGTTATTGTCAGAATGGGGGCTTTTGAAATGTGGTACTACACGTGAAAGTTGGAATGTTGAAAATTAGACTGTATAAAATAGCAGAAAAGAAATTTGTGGCCTAATTTGACTTTAAGGAGGGATATGCTGGTGGGACGCTCCGTGTGGCATCAAGGAATCGTAAATCTACAATTTGGTAATGGGAGGAAGTGTGTGGTCAAGGTCTGAATAGAGGTGGATGGGGGCTGCAGTAGTTACGCAAATATGAAGAGTGTTGCGTAGGATAGAGTAGCGTGAAGAGCTGCATCAGACCAGTCTTTTGACTGATGACAACAACAGCAACAACATCTCTTGTATCAACGATGCAGGTTTCCGTCGAGAGTGGCTTAAACATGACGTATCGCGTGCCTCGGTGACATTTTTTCCCAGAGAAAGCCGAGTAAATTTTGAGGTGGACCCACCATTCGAAGTGTCGCAACAACAGCATAAAAATCTCCATATTCAACGTAAGTTCATCCCGTAATCTCTTGTCAGGTCTACAAAATAATTGTTCCATTTAATTTGCCTCATTAAGATCTGTCTTTCTGGAGCAAAAAAGTAGCTGTATATAAAAAAGAAACACAGTTTATGCCTGTACCTCGGTGAGTAACGCAGGTGAAGAAAAACGGGTTGATCGTTCCTTTGTTTGGATGAATAGAGACGACAATAATTTTAACGAGTCGAAAGTCATTTGAGGGAAAAAGCGTGTATTTCCTTCTATCTGCAGAGAAACGAGGGCAAAGAGAACCGTGTAAAAATGTGTGCAACGCGTCGTCGTACTCCGTGTATAGTCTTTTGGTGTAGTGTTGTTCCTCTTGCGCTTGGGAGGTCGGGAACACGTGACGGAATGGTTCTCGGCACAGCGTGGGCCGCTTCCTGCTTAAAGCAGAACATCTGGATGGAGTTGGCTGCCCTCCGCTCAGTCGACGTGGCTGCCGTATGGGACATCCAGAAGGCGCCTTGTGAAGAGACACAATTACTTTATTAGCGGGACAGCACCCGGTAGTTCCGGAAAGACACTTGCTGTGACCTTTATCTGACAAGCGGGTCGGTATTTTCCGCAAATGTTTTCAGATGGGTACTTGGAGTCCGTATCACAATTTAAAAAAACTTTTTTAAAAAAATGTAGTTACATGATTAGGAATAAAATGATGTGTTCATTAATGTAAACATTAATTATATATATATATATATATATATATATATATATATATATATATCCTGTAAATTGACTCGTTCCACATTATTTTGGTATGTATCAAATGGTCTATCGAACATGTAAATGACTCACTGACTGACTGACTGACTAACTAGCTAATTAGCTAACTTAATCCATCCATGATGCCTAGAGAAGTCTGTGACCACCTCTGTGGCCGAAAATATCGAAAGAACCAGTCGATACAATGAGCCTACGAAAGACACAGCCAAGATATACGAGGTCGTTATAACTAAAGTCCATCTACTCACCGAGTTTCAGTGTGAGCTGTAATTATCGTAAGCGATCGAAACACGCTAATGCTTTATGCAGAACCGATTTATTAGTTCCAATTTTTGCCACCATCTGCAAATCTGGCGCTGTACAGCATCTCGTCGACGTATTCGGTGATTTTATTGAACAAATTGTGAAAGCGGCGGTTGATAATAAAATCAACGTTATGTCTTTTTTACTTGTTTGACCTTTTCTGCCCACATCACCAAACAGATGAATATGTCATAGATGTTCCAATTCCTCCACTTGGCACTCTATTTTCTACCATCCACTGCACCATTCACTATCTCCATATGACAAAACGACAATACGTAAACACAAATACCAACGGTGAACTACAAATAAAAAAAAATCACAATCGAAATATAAACCGATCGCAACATGCAAAACAAAACCGCTCCGAACTCATATACAAACCTAATATTCAAGATTAAATGGCTCTGAGCACTATGGGACTTAACATCCGTGGTCATCAGTCCCCTAGAACTTAGAACTAATTAAACTTAACCATCCTAAGGACATCACACACATCCATGCCCGAGGCAGGATTCGAACCTGCGACCGTAGCAGTCGCGCGGTTCCGGACTGAGCGCCTAGAACCGCGAGCCCACCGCGGCCGGCCTATATTAAATGTTCATTTTCTTCTACCTAATATCAACAAACTGTTACAGCATGAGTGTTATAAAGCACTCCCTATATCTTTTTTCTTTTTTTTAAACAACGAATTTTCGTCTTTAACAAACACGAGAGACATAGGTACAAAATCAATTGTAGGTATTTGCTTTCGCAGCCTATGGTCCCTTAGAGTGTAGACTGCTGTGAATGTCATTAATAGATCATGTTTGTTTCTTCGACACATTCAAAGACATAATATATTGCCCAAATAAATTACATAGAAGGCTTTGTTATTAAGCAAATACCATATATAAAAATGATGAACTGAAAGAAACCATTAAACGACGTATAGTCTCTTTCCATAAAAATAATAGTTACAGAGACGCTAGCATCAGCATCGTCTTTTTTTTTTTTCAAACGGGACTGTAGTAATTGGTACTGCTTGTATCTTCGAACGAAGGAAAGAAGGAAGGAAGATTAGGGTTTAACGTTCCGCCGACATCGAGGTCATTAGAGATGGAGCACACGCTCGGAATGTTTCAGGGATGGGGAAGGAAATCGGCCGCGCCCCTTAAGAGAAACCATTCTGGCATTTGCGTGGAGTGATCTAGGGTAATCACGGAATATCTAAATCTGGATGGCCGTGGATTTGAATCGTCGTCCTCCCTAATGAGAGTCCAGTGCGCTAACCACTGCACCATCTCGCTTACTCAATCTGATCTGAAACAGACAAACCAATGGCGGCATACTTTCCGAAATCCAATAGGTATGCGGAGGAATTGCAGTGTTTAAAAATAAGGACTTTTGTTCAGAACACTGAGTTGACTGCTGTCTTTTGAGGTGGTTCGCAATATCATGCGAAACTGAAACTGAGGCGCTCAGCTTTTGCGTCACTGAGGCTTAATACAGCTTGTATGTTAGTGAGAGTAAATAAAAATTTTAAATCACGCAAATGCACAAATCTGAATGTCTTCCCTGCTTCTCTGATACCGGTATCACACCGGTGCATTTCATTTCTTCCGTACCATACGCGACGTATTTCCTTAATTGCGAATGAAATGACGAACTTCAGAGTGAGACAACGAACTGCTTGATACTGGAAATTAAGGAATGCTAAATTCTTGATACTATAATTTCTCTGAAACTAGTAGTAAGATTTCGGAGAGTGAAACATCGTTGAATTCTTCTCTTTCAGACTGACGATGCTACCAGCAGAAACTACTACAACTGCATTAGAAACAACGAAACGTATAACGCTGTCCGTTTGTGCTTAATATTTCTATGAATTACGACAAGATACTGTCTTACAGGAAATGAATTATAGTATTTTAAACGGTTTCGTGAATTACTTGCGCGTAACAGCTATCTCGTAATTGTGTTTTCATCTGCACGTCCGGGAGTAATAAAATCATCACTAAATGACATATGGTCTCTTCTCATAGCGATATTAAATACAAGGATATCAATATCCACCTCATACACAAGGTTTTCATACGTACCTCCGGTGTTTCAGAAGACGACTGTGCTAAACAATTACAAGATCTACAGAAGACAGACAAATATCAGTGGATAGAGCACCTCTGTAAATTTTGAGCTCGCATTGCAAGTACTGAATATGGGAACCGTTTGTGTTATGGCAAACTTCAATACGAAATGGCTCTGAGCACTATGGGACTCAACTGCTGTGGTCATTAGTCCCCTAGAACTTAGAACTACTTAAACCTAACTAACCTAAGGACATCACACACATCCATGCCCGAGGCAGGATTCGAACCTGCGACCGTAGCAGTCGCACGGTTCCGGACTGCGTGCCTAGAACCGCGAGACCACCGCGGCCGGCAAACTTCAATACGAGAGTGCGATGTACGTGCCAAGTGCATGCATGCGCTACAGAAGTCCGCTTTCGAAATCTTTTCATTTGGTCGCCTGTAAGCAGGCGCGAATTTATTCGAGGAGACAATACGGAACAGACAATTTTGACAGACCTCTCAGTCGATGGTGCACTCCGTGGCTATGTCACGACGCATATTACGAATCGAAACTTGGGAATTTTCTGTATCCACGGATAGGTGTCATTTTTCTGCAGGTCTTTCAGTTTTGGCACAATCGTCTTATGAGGTCATGGAGGTACTCGTGAATACCCTTGTGCTTTCTACTTTTAGTAGAGTTAGTCTTGGATCTTTCTTTCTAGTTAAATATTTTGTAAGTAGCAATTAATAAAAATAATTCTACGAGGGCTATTCGAAAAGTAGGGTCCGATCGGTCGCAAAATGAAAACCACAGTGCAAATAAAAAATGTTTTGCTCGCAACAGTTAGCCACCCCTTCCAGCTATCTCTCTATATAGTCGCCGCTCCGATTAGACGCTTGTCGTGGCGTTGTACAAACTTTCCAATTCCCTCGAAAGCAGCCGCCTGTGTTTTCTGCCAATTCTCTGCGCTGGTCTGCCTTTCTTTGTTTGTGCCAAAATGTTGTCTTCGTAGTCAACCGGTCATGTGAGTAGAGATGAACAACAGAGGAAGCCAATTAAGGGCTGTATTGTTAGTGATCAAACGAAAACGCTGCAGGAGCGTCTTCATTACCGCTGCAGTATGTGGCTGAAAATTGACTTGAAGAAAGAAACGTATGATATTTATGTTGTATGGGCTGCATAGCTTCAGGCGAAATCTCTCGCCATAGCCACATACTTGGTGGGAAACGCTGTTGTTTTAGATATTTCTACGAGATCGTTTTGCGCTCTGCAGTGAAAAGAGCGACGTAAAGCGATCGACAGTCATACTAAAGACACTGCCCAACACATCTGTGCAAAGTTCCATCGGATTTTCACAGTGGTTTCCATTTCGCACCTAATTGGACCTTACTTTCTAAATATGCATCGTAGAATATGTGTATACTATGATTTCAGGTAGTTAACATGGATGGCTACTTGGCTATATCCAGATTTCAGTCATTGCGAAAACAGATGACAAATAAATGGAAAGATAGAACTTAAATATATTGTGGCGGCGCTTACAAAGATGGAAAGTGATAGACTGAAGTTGCAGTCAGAAGATGTGAAAGAAGGGAGACTATAAAGTACTTATCTATCCCTAATTGTTCAGAACCGACGTAAACATCAATGTAAGTAGAGAGCCAACATGAGCAGTTAGACAGGGCAAACTAGAATGGGTAAAGTTGGAGTTCATAGCACCAGGGAAAACCTAGAAGGAGATTTTGAATCGATTATTCTGATGATGATAGGATACGTTAGTAAATGTCTTACCTTTAAGAAACATAGCCATTGTAGCAATCAAAGCGAACAGAATATTATCTGCCTTACATCCTTTAATTAACAGAATCTCTTATATAAACAGGAAAACAGGATCCTGCTTTATAATTCAATGATACAAGCAGTCTATGCCTGCCCAGTATGGGGAAACGCAGCGCCTACTCATCTCAACAAACTTCAGGTTGTCCAAAATAAGACCTTGAGAATCATATTAAATGCTCCATGGTTCGTTAGAAACACAATGATTCACAATGACTTAGAAATTAAATCTGCTTCAGAGGAGATCAGCTCCATATCTGAAAGCTTTTACACCAAACTTGCTTCCTCAACCAACACACTCATTCGTCAGTTATCAACATATGCTCTAAATGACCAGCACAAACATAACCGTACTAAATTGGTACTGTTACCACGTCAGTAATACAACTGAGGCTGACGCACAACATAAAAAGTCCCAACCATCATCCTCAGTTAGTCAAGAATGTACAAGGTGACACATTATTGAAAATAATGTTTTGTAATATTGCAAATTGTAGTGTTGCAATTGTAACACGGTAAATCATAAATAAGGTTTTGTTCTTTTTATAATAACAATGGATATTATCTGATAGTTATGTTTAAGGTTCCTTGTAAATCTACCACTAGATATAAGACGGCTGTTGGGAAAGTATGGTCCGATTGGTCACGAATTGGAAATCACTGTGAAAATCAAAAATGTTTTATTTGCAACAGTTAGGTACACCTTTCAGCTACTTCTCTACATAGTCGACGCTTTGAGTTGTACCAATTTTCCAAAGCCCTCATGATAGAAGACAGCCGCTTGTGCTTTTCGCCAATTCTCTAGCTGGTCTACAGCTCATTGTCTGTGCCAAAATTTTGTCTTCATAGCCAGCGGTTCGCGTGAGCAGAGATGAAAGTCAGGGGGAGCCAATTACGGGTTCTGTTGTGGTTGATCAAACACTTCCCATCGAAAACGCTGCAGGAGCGTCTTCATTGCTCCTGCAGAGTGCGGCAGAAGTTATGATATGTGAGTTGCATACCACAATAGAGAATCTGTTACCACGCCCTCATACTTGGCGCTCGACTCTACTTTATAGGCATCTTTACGTACTCACAGTGCGCCCAGAACTGAGAAGAGCGACCTGACGCGGTCGACAGGCATATTAGAGATACTGACCAATACGTCTGTGCAAAGCTTCACTGGATTTTCGCTGCGGTTTCCATTTCACGTCCGGTCGGGCCTTACTTTCGGAATAGCCCTCGTAATTTACTTATGACCTAGTTCGTGTGACATAACTTGAATCCATGTTACGCAGGGTGTTTCCGTGAAAGCGTGCAAAAATTTAACAGGACATAATGCTTCGCAGAACAATTTGAGGTAGGGAATCTGGGATGGGAAAAGCCAGCTTAAGGAGACAATAGAAATAAAGTCACCATTACAGTTTACTTTTTATTTTCATTAGTTACAGTTAACTGCAGATACCATCATTGACACAATGAACGTACCAGTTGTAATTTATCTTACAAAACGTGCTGAAACTGACGGCCTTCATCCTCAATGCAAGCATGACATCGGCGAACAAGATTCTGACGCACCCTGACAAATATCCTTGGTGTGTTTCGAATCATATCATAGACAGCTACAATTCTGGCATTGGTCGATAGAGAGAAATAAACAGTCGTCGTGACCGATAATGCCTGTTAGGAAACCGTTCCCTGTACAGCCTATCAGCAGCGATAGCATTGCAACATACTTCCCCAAACATGTCAGTGAGTTCTGAAAAACTGTACCAGTACTGCTCCATCGTATTGTTGTACGTCTCTGAATAGTATTGAGTAATGAATGGGTCTGTCGTTGATTAATAGCACGTTCTGTCATGGGACAATGTAAATACGATAAAACAGAGCCGCCTTACCGACAAGTAAAGTAAACAAAACCTGAATAATGGCTTCCTAGTAATCAGGCTCGCCCTTCTTGTTTCCTTGCAGGAAATAAAGATTGTGCACGTAAATAACAGTACAGTACGTGTCAACTTGTACACATGTTAGTTGTAAAGAAGCTGAAATGCTAGACAAAGCGGTAGTGAAGTTTACTTCCACATCTTATTAACTTGGCTTCTGCGACTCCAGGTTCTCTGTCTCAAATTCTCCGTGCCCTGTTAATTTTTTGCACGCTCTTACGGAAAAATCCTGTATATTCGCATATACTTTGTCATAATATGGGGGTTTTATTGCCTCCATGGTAAATGCTTAGCCTTATTATTGAGATGCTCTGCTATGTATTCGAAATTTTATATTAAAGGTTGTAGGAACCCTCGAGTCGGGAACCTGAAAAGAAAAGAAAAAAAAAGGACATAGCTTTTTCGAAGAAATCGCTGCTTCCATCACCTTTAATGGTTTAGCAAAACTCCCTGTGCAGGAATCGACAACGAAAAGCGAAACAGTTGGACGTGGTATGACGATATACAGCTGGTAACAGATGAACAGATGATGGGATTGTCGAGGCTCAGTGTGGACGAAAGATTGCGGATTTCCATGCATTACTGCCGTTGTGTACCTTTCACTAAGAGACGGCGCTAACTGATGGTACCCCATTAGGATAAGCTAGATGTAATGTCTCTAATGACGGAGCCGTCGAGGGACGCTAAATCGTTGTAAGAGAGCTCACACACGTAAAAGCTCTCACTGTGGTACTCAGATGGAGCAGGAGAGAGGTGCCGGCGAAAAGAGAAGAGGGGGGAAAGAGGAAAGAAGGAAAGCGCATGTCACGGAAAGGATTTGCGGGGAAACGCTTTCTACCTACGCTGTCTGGAGGGGACGAAAGAGAGAGGGTTTCTTAGCTAAGAGTGAGGGAGGGCGGGCCAAGGAGTTGGATGTGGGGAGAGGGCGGAATGCGATAGCTCTTGCGGACGTGCGTCAAAGGTGGGACTTTTCATTCGGCTTTATCGGCGGCAGTACGGCCGAGAACCGCGTGACAGGCTGGAAGGAGAAGAATTGTGCCCCGGTAGGCGGGCGCAGACGGAGCCGCGATAGCGGCCCGGCGTGATAAGTGCTGGGATCAAGCGCGATGCCGCACGGCGATTCCTCAGCAGCCAGGAGGCACCACGTGGCCAGTCGCCAGCTCCTTCAACACACCCCTCCCTATGTTCACCTGTCGCCTTCTGTTGTTGCCTGCCTGAAATATCAGTACCGGCGGTCGTCTAAGCCGCCTTCCTATCGAGGATTGGGCTATTGCCTGCTCCGAACTAACAACAAAATCGTTCTCATCGCTTCCGATTTCTTCCCATTCGGATTCTAGTTCAGGGTCTTCTGAGGACTTCTATGACCTGATATTATCTTTCACTACGCATTTCTATTTTTCCACTCACGTTGAAAATATTTAATTCTGTTCTAACATTTTAATTTGAGGTCATTTATCTTCTTTAGGAGCCATCTATCCTGCTCAGGAACCTCACCTCTGCTGTTTGAATTCTTTCCTTTTTTTACGGTAATCCAGGCTTCGCTTCCACAGGATAAGACAGGAGGTGCCATCACTTAGTAAAATTTCGTGGTGGTCTCTTTTTGCTCTTTTTGGCTCAATGTTCTGCTAATGGTACCAAAGATAGCTTGAAATTTGTGTATTTTAATTTCAATATCGGAATCAAAAACACGAACTATATCACAGCCTAAGTAAGAGGTTCGAGAGACATTTCCTAAAATTGAATTATCTAACACAATTTTTGATCTGACTAGGTACTTCCCTCGGAATGTCATTATGTTTCTTTTATTACTATAAACCTCTAAATTATATTCCTTGTGTATTTCGCTGAGCTAATATACTGATCTTCGGAGGTCATCTTCACTGTTTTGAATAATAACGAGAAGCACGTTCAGTTAGTCATCATTCGCTACCTTAATTCTTTCGTTTACTTTCCATTTCATTTTACGACAAGTTAAGTCAATATAAATATTAAAAGGCCTAGGCGATAGTTCACACCCTTGTCTAGGTCCTTGGTTGATAACTACTTCTTCTTATTGATTTCTACCTGTGTTTTTTTCCAAGGCGTCTGTTCTTAAAGACATGTCACTACCTCAGTTGGTTGATAAGTATATCCACATTCATATATAATCTTCCGCTCGTTATCACGGCTAACATGGTCGCAAGACGTGTATTGTCTGTGTTTCAGTAGCAGCGCAAGTACTGTCTGCACGCCCTGTTTTTTCGAATGAAAACACCTCCAAAGATAGTATCGCAATTGATACCATCTCAGAGAAAAAACTCGTATGGAATATTATTAACTGATGTAAAGGTTATAAATAGAGTTCCCTTCCTTTCCATTTTTCCGAATTTTCTTTGCAGCCCGCACATCATTCAACTTCTCGCAGTCATCCAGATCTCTTCCCTCCTCACTTATCCTAATCACCGCATTCTTTTAATCACATTCAGCAACCCTATAAAATCACTAACTTTTCCTCTCCTGTTCTTTACCAGTGAAGCTTCATCACCTTTCTTTTCAATTTATAGCCTCCTTCTTGACCTACTTTCTCGTACTTTATTTTTATTACTACATTTTTATTATAAAAATGAAAAAAAGTCGGCAATTTGTTTCTTATTTATCATCAGTGAAAGTCATTTTTTTCTGTAACTAAAAATTACAAAAAATTTTAAGCTGTGTAGTTCTGCTATTCAGGGTGGGGCAAATAAAAGTGGCCCAGAGCAGAGTTCCAGAATAGAAAGAAACACAGCGGAGGAAAGGAAATACAGTACCAATCTGAGTATAGCAGATGTTGAAAGTGATCAACACTCATCATTTTCTAGTGAACTGTAGCCACATTTTCTAATGTGCGGCCACGTTTCGGAGTGTTTTTTGACTTCTTCAAGACAGATCATGTCTGACGCCAGTCACACACTCTTTAATGGCGCTTTGACACCATTGAACTTCTCAAAAAAGAACTAACCACACCGTTTCCACGACTCTGTTGTCACGTACCTTTCCACAACAAACATCCGCTGCTCCACTGTGAGTACCGTCCTCCCCTTTACACCTCTCCACTCACGCTGACACAGCCTGCACTACGGTCTGAACCGGTGTGGATCAACTGGCGGGCGTACGTGACGTGCGCGTACGGAGTCTACATTCACGTCCAGTCGTATCCATTCGTCCGGGCCACTTTTATTTGTCCCATCCTGTATCACTTTATGTATTTCAACTGATGAATGACCATTACAAGTCACAGTTAGAGCTTGCAGTAACGAATTACCTCAAATCTCCCAGACATATCAATAGCTGTGCATGACAGTGGCTCATATTGGGCAGTTTAAGACAGTAAAGCTTCAAAAATTGCTTCCTGCAAATAAAATGTGCTAGTGTGCTTGAGAGGAACAACACCAACTCGCTCACAGAGGGCACGATCAGCTGCAAACATCGAGAAATTTTTCCGAACTCTGTGCAACAATCAAAAGGTTTTAAAAGGAAAGGAGTAAATGTATCAATAAAATGTGGTTGCTGAAAATGAAGCTACTGACACAATGTAACATAAGGAGTATCTATTGGAGACTGCGTGAAAGTATGTGTACATATTAAATTGCTGAAACGGAAGATTGGTATCGTGGTGATTGAGCGTAGTGCAAACCCAAATGGGTAGTAATACAGGTCGGACGTGAATATAGCAACATTATAGTAACCCCCCCCCCCCATGAACCATGGACCTTGCCGTGGGGAGGCTTGCGTGTCTCAGCGATACAGAGAGCCGTACCGTAGGTGCAACCACAACGGAGGGGTATTTGTTGAGAGGCCAGACAAACGTGTGGTTCCTGAAGAGGGGCAGCAGCCTTCTCAGTAGTTGCAGGGGCAACAGTCTGGATGATTGACTGATCTGGCCTTGTAACACTAACCAAAACGGCCTTGATGTTACTGCGAACGGCTGAAAGCAAGGGGAAACTACAGCCCTAATTTTTCCCGAGGGCATGCAGTTTTACTGTATGGTTAAATGATGATGGCGTCCTCTTGGGTAAAATATTCCGGAGGTAAAATAGTCCCCCATTCGGATCTCCGGGCGGGGACTACTCAAGAGGATGTCATTATCAGGAGAAAGAAAACTGGTGTTCTACGGATCGGAGCGTGGAATGTCAGATCCCTTAATCGGGCAGGTAGGTTAGAAAATTTAAAAAGGGAAATGGATAGGTTAAAGTTAGATATAGTGGGAATTAGTGAAGTTCGGTGGCAGGAGGAACAAGACTTCTGGTCAGGTGACTACAGGGTTATAAGCACAAAATCAAATAGGGGTAATGCAGGAGTAGGTTTAATAATGAATAGGAAAATAGGAAAGCGGGTAAGCTACTACAAACAGCATAGTGAACGCATTATTGTGGCCAAGATAAATACGAAACCCACGCCTACGACAGTAGTTCAAGTTTATATGCCGACTAGCTCTGCAGATGACGAAGAAATTGAAGAAATGTATGGTGAAATAAAAGAAATTATTCACGTAGTGAAGGGAGACGAAAATTTAATAGTCATGGGTGACTGGAATTCGTCAGTAGGAAAAGGGAGAGAAGGAAACGTTGTAGGTGAATATGGATTGGGGCTAAGAAATGAAAGAGGAAGCCGCCTGGTAGAATTTTGCACAGAGCATAACTTAATCATAGCCAACCCTTGGTTCAAGAATCATGAAAGAAGGTTGTATACATGAAAGAAGCCTGGAGATACTGACAGGTTTCACATAGATTATATAATGGTAAGACAGAGATTTAGGAGCCAGGTTTTAAATTGTAAGTCATTTCCAGGGGCAGATGTGGACTCTGACCACAATCTGTTGGTTATGAACTGTAGATTAAAACTGAAGAACCTACAAAAAGGTGGTAATTTAAGGAGATGGGACCTGGATAATCTGACTAAACCAGAGGTTGCACAGAGTTTCAGGGAGAGCATAAGGGAACAATTGACAAGAATGGATGAAAGAAATACAGTAGAAGAAGAATGGGTAGCTTTGAGGGATGAAGTAGTGAAGGCAGCAGAGGATCAAGTAGGTAAAAAGACGAGGGCTAGTAGAAATCCTTGGGTAACAGAAGAAATATTAAATTTAACTGATGAAAGGAGAAAATATAAAAATGCAGTAAATGAAGCAGGCAAAAAGGAATACAAACGTCTCAAAAATGATATCGACAGGAAGTGCAAAATGGCTAAGCAGGGATGGCTAGAGGACAAATGTAAGGATGCAGAGGCTTATCACACTAGGGGTAAGATAGATACTGCCTACAGGAAAATTAAAGAGACCTTTGAAGAAAAGTGAACCACTTGCATGAATATCAAGAGCTCAGATGGAAACCCAGTTCTAAGCAAAGAAGGAAAGGCAGAAAGGTGAACGGAGTATATAGAGGGTTTATACAAGGGCGATGTACTTGAGGACACTATTATGGAAATGGAAGAGGATGTAGATGAAGATGAAATGGGAGATATGATACTGCGTGAAGAGTTTGACAGAGCACTGAAAGACCTGAGTCGAAACAAGGCCCCGGGAGTAGACAACATTCCATTAGAACTACTGACAACCGTGGGAGAGCCAGTCCTGACAAAACTCTACCATCTTGTGAGCAAGATGTATGAGACAGGAGAAATACCCTCAGACTTCAAGAAGAATATAATTCCAATCCCAAAGAAAGCAGGTGTTGACAGATGTGAAAATTACCTAACTATCAGTTTAATAAGTCACGGCTGCAAAATACTAACGCGAATTCTTTACAGAAGAATGGAAAAACTAGTAGAAGCCGACCTCGGGGAAGATCAGTTTGGATTCCGTAGAAATATCGGAACACGTGAGGCAATACTGACCCTACGACTTATCTTAGAAGCTAGATTAAGGAAAGGCAAACCTACGTTTCTAGCATTTGTGGACTTAGAGAAAGCTTTTGACAATGTTGACTGAAATACTCTCTTTCAAATTCTGAAGGTGGCAGGGGTAAAATACAGGGAGCGAAAGACTATTTACAATTTGTACAGAAACCAGAAGGCAGTTATAAGAGTTGAGGGGCATGAAAGAGAAGTAGTGGTTGGTAAGGGAGTGAGACAGGGTTGTAGCCTCTCTCCGATGTTATTCAATCTCTATATTGAGCAAGCAATGAAGGAATCAAAAGAAAAATTCGGAGTAGGTATTAAAATCCATGGAGAAGAAATAAAAGCTTCGAGGTTCGCCGATGACATTGTAATTCTGTCAGAGACAGCAAAGGACTTGGAAGAGCAGCTGAACGGAATGGACAGTGTCTTCAAAGGAGGGTATAAGATGAACATCAACAAAAGCAAAACGAGGATAATGGAATGTAGTCGAATTAAGTCGGGTGATGCTGAGGGAATTAGATTAGGAAATGAGACACTTAAAGTAGTAAAGGAGTTTTGCTATTTGGGAAGCAAAATAACTGATGATGGTCGAAGTAGAGAGGATATAAAATGTATACTGGCAATGGCAAGGAAAGCATTTCTGAAGAAGAGAAATTTGTTAACATCGAGTATAGATTTAAGTGTCAGGAAGTCGTTTCTGAAAGTATTTGTATGGAGTGTAGCCATGTATGGAAGTGAAACATGGACGATAAATAGTTTGGACAAGAAGAGAATAGAAGCTTTCGAAATGTGGTGCTACAGAAGAGTGCTGAAGATTTGATGGGTAGATCACATAACTAATGAGGAGGTACTGAATAGGATTGGGGAGAAGAGAAGTTTGTGGCACAACTTGACTAGAAGAATGGAACGGTTTGTAGGATATGTTCTGAGGCATCAAGGGATCACCAATTTGGTATTGGAGGGCAGCGTGGAGGGTAAAAATCGTAGAGGGAGACCAAGAGATGAATACACCAAACAGATACAGAGGGATGTAGGTTGTAGTAGGTACTGGGAGATGAAGAAGCTTGCACAGGATAGAGTAGCATGGAGAGCTGCATCAAGCCAGTCTCAGGACTGAAGACCACAACATGAACATAGTAACCATGTCACAAACTTTTTCGGGTTCAGCAAATTGGAATGAAGTTTTACCGATACGACAACAGTTACTGAAACAGCTGGTGAGATCACAATTTAAATACTTAAGAATGACTACAGAATTTACGATTGCGTACGGCATTCAATAAGAAAAATTACCCGTGAGTAATACGTTCTTGCCCAGCGCCGAAGTGATCTCAGACAAGTAATGACTAAGGGGCTGGGAGTCGCTCTATGTTGCACATAAGTTATTTTCTGAGACACGTAAACGTATTCCAGTTGTGTGCGTAACAACTCGGCATTTTATTACTGCGGAATATAATGATACTATACCTCCAGCAGACTCCAGTTTTACTGTGGCTCCAGAGTGGCTGCAACAAGTACTGAATCGAACAATACATCATACATGTCTTTAAACCATGTACGTAAGTCATGTCGTAGCACACACAGGGGGAAATGCAATCAAATACAGTATAACAAGCGTCCAAAATGTTTGGAGAGTGGACTTATCTAGATAAAGTCCTGCGTAAAAAATTCATGCATATCCCTGTACACTGAAATACTTGTCAAGAAAATCAGTCGCACACACAATTTGCTGTAGAGTGAGTGTGAAGATTGGTTTACATTTCAATGGAGAAACGCATGAAAACAAAATTTTGTTACAAAATGCAGGAAACGGTGACGAACGAGTGTGCGATATTGTTGAAAATGTATAGAACACAAGCTGTGAACACTGAAACATATTTTAGGATGATAATGTTCTTTGTTCAGGGTCGACCTTCAACAGACATGTCGACACACAATATGGAGCAAGTGCAACCACTGTTGACATCAGATCATAAATTGTCATTCAGACTGATATTGGGATATTTGGAGATGAGACTTGCTCTTCGCCCCTAAAATAGTTCCTTTGATAAATATATTAGCCGTTTAATTCTTCATAGCAGATAGCAACACTAAATACATGAGATACCTTTCTTAAATATCACACCTGTATGCTTGTACACGGTTTTATTCTAGAAGCTATTTCATGTTATAATAGTGTAATCAACCAAAGATCCCGTTACAGCTTCATTAAATCACATAAACGTATCCAATTTCTTAGTGACAACAGAAATAAAATATCAACATATTATTTATCAATAAGCGATTTACGTGGAGTGACGGATCAGTAATCGATTTAATTTTATGAAGTGGTTAATTTTGGATCGTCCCATTGAAATAACAGGAATTCTTGTATGATTTAGCGCCCTGCTCGTTTTGCTGATAAAACGATGCACCTCTAAATTTACTTAACATTTTCTTGTTCTAACAGTCCTTTAGAAGACTCTTCAGTACCAATTTCTAGATTTACATCAGTTTTAGTCTACATAAATTGGGAGTACGGGATATCCTGTCGGCGTCGAGATTATTTGAAACGGTGCACAAGATCGGAACTGGACTAGGAAGCGAAATCGCCATGTTATTTTGGGAGCTATCATCCAAGCGATTTGGGAAAACTGAATTCGGGATTTGAACCCTGCTCCTCTCGAATATTTATTCTGTGCCTTAAGCGCCGCTCCCCTCGCTCGGTTTAATCCATATAGAGAGTACACTGGTGAATTTTGTATGACTAGAACTGTGGGCCACAGTACACTGTTATAACAAGTGAGATTAAACCGAAATGAATAAAACAACTGCAGGAAGCGCACGAGAGCAGCGTGTGTCGCAGGCACGGTTTTGCATATCACATGGAGATTCAATTCTGGATTTACAGAATTTGTGGTATTTTTGAGATATCAGATTCCGTTGCACGTCGGAAGCACAGCTCTGACGTTCCACTGGCAGTGAATTAATAAATAAGATAACATCCACCAAATTCTTCTTTCCGTCTGTAATCTGAACAGTGTTTGTAAAAACGGAGAAGTACAGTAAAGTGAAAATTCGCAAATCTTATTTAGTTTTTGTTTGAAGATTTTAGTCGGATCTCATTCATATATAAGTAAATGTTTGCATGTCACATATGAAGTACCTGTAATTGTATAACAAAAATATAATAGGTGCCTGAAAAACTATTAACTGTCCGTCATGACAGTTGTAAATAATTTTATGTAAACAGTTTGATTATTTTATATATGATTAACGTTCTTAGTTTCCATTACTTTCCCTGCGCTGTATTGCTAAGTTCAAATATGTCTGTGAAACAAGTTAGTAACAGGGGTTCTGGTAAACTGATTCGTATATTGTACTGTCTAGCGAACATATTCAAACAGTAAGGGTAGGATTATATAAATGCATTAGTCACTTTCCTTTCCTTTCTGCTCCCTCCACCTTCAATTTATAATATAGTAGGATGGTCTTTTGACTACCAGTAATAGTTATTATGAACAAAGCTCTCGGTTTTACAGTTTCCTTAATCCAATACAGTCAACGGAGTAAATTACAAGTCTCCAAATATTTTGAAATAGTCACTTCAGTGAGTATTAAATTAATTTCTTTCCTTATGGTTCAAATAGCTCTGAGCACTATGGGACCTGATTTCTGAGATCATCAGTCCCCTATAACTTGGAACTACTTAAACCTAACTAACCTAAGGACATCACACACATCCATGCCCGAGGCAGGATTCGAAACGTAGCGGTTGCGCGATTCCAGACTGTAGCGCCTAGAACCGCTCGGCCACCCCGGCCGGCTTCTTTCCTTGTCTCGGATATTATTTGCTGGTTCTTCTTTTGTTTTCGTTTTATCTCTCTATTTATTTTTGCAGAGGAGCATTCTGTGTCATTCGTATGTGTGGCTGTGGCGAGCAGGGTAACATTATTTTACGCGTTAAATTAGATAAAATGTCACTCGCCACCATACTGCGCAAAGCGTTGTTACTTCTTCGCGACGCAACCACAAAATTTTGTGATTGATGTACAGTGAAAAGAATATGCGATTTTCCGCGTCAGAATGCAGGATATGCACTGTTCTTCTTGCACTTGCAGGTCGCAACCCAACGTCTCGGTCATCTCACATGCTACCGCAGTAATCATCAATGCCTACCGCAGGATATCATCAATGCTTGGCACCATGAACAATTATGTAAAAGCTGTCTTGCACCTGATAATGATGGTTAAACATAGAATTGCGTTGTGGTAGAAGGAAAAATTCTGTGACTAACGCTGAATTACTTTTTTTTTAATATTACAGTGATAGTCTCAGTCCTCCTACTATTAATTTGGGAATAAACTTAATATCACAAGACCTTGTATCCCACTTTTTGAGTGAGGGGATTGGTGTCGCTTTCGTGTCACTTTTATCCTCGTGGCGCAAGTAGAGTCAGTTACACAATCTGGCGAGAGATATTACGATACCCATTGGGGTTACTACAAAAATATCTGTCATGTAAGTAATGGCGTGGAGAATGCCCTCTCACTACTGTTACGTAATCTTAATCTCCGTAGAAGCCTTTCTACAGAAGTTCTAATACAGTGAAAGCAGTAACTCCACCACTCCTTACATTTTCTGCGCCTGTTAAATTTCATAGAGGACGCTCTGTCGCTCCTGGAGAGGTCTTCGGCCAGCTGCTCCACAAGGTTTTGGAGTTACTGTTGCTACGGTTGAGGATGTTGGCCGCCTTGTGCCATCTTCATGCAGTGCACATGTCACGACAACTGATCACTCCATGATCTACCATTCGAAAAGTGCTGCGAACTATTGTGAAATGGTATGCGTATAAACTGTGCCTTACCCACCAACTTCTGCCGCGTATCGCAGAAATTTGAGTGGATTTTGCTCTTGCCTTTCTTGCAAGGGCTGAAGTTGACGACACGTGGTTTTCAAAAATTTTGGTCCAGTGATGAAGTACATTTTACTCTCACTGGGGCTGTTAACACTCACAGTGTAGATCGTCACCGCCAACGAACGTTCATGAACTTCCGCTGTACAGTGAACGCGTCAGCGTGTGGTGCTGCGTAATGGCGGAGTTAATGATTGGTCCATTTTTCTTTGGGGAACTCGAACTTCAAGAGTCAATGACATGCAGCGTCAACGGCACATGTTACTGTGAAGGATCTGCAGCGTCAACGACACACATTACTGTGATTGATCTGCTTCGCCAACCTGTGACCACTGCCCTACAGAAGAGAAGTGCTTTGGACTCGGTTTCGATACACGAGGGAGCTGCACCTCACGCTGCTCGTGAGGTTACTCGATTATTTCTCTACATATTTGGAGAAAAACGGGTCGTTTGCCGATTGTTCCAAACCATGTAACCACACAGATCAATAGATTTGAACCCTCTCGTGTGGCAACTAAAATGTGTTTCTTTCAATGGTTTATTCGTTATTTCTCTTCCGCATTTCCTTACAAATGTTTCTACAATGTTTCATTGTCCTACGATTACTCATTTTCCAAGGGGCCGCTCTTAAGCAGCGAAAGTTTAATTATAACCAGCCTGTGTGTGACAGTAGCAGAGACGAATGGGAAATCGTTCTATGGGTTATATGGGTCGCAAATGGGGAAATCGACTGACAACATCTACATCTACGTGGTTACTCTGCAATTCACACTTGAGTGCCTGGCAGAGGGTTCGTCGAACCATTTTCATACTACTTCTCTACCATTCCACTCTCGAATGGCCCGTGGGAAAAAGGAACTCCTAAATCTTTCCGTTCGAGCTCTGATTTCTCTTATTTTATTATGATGATCATTTATCCCTACGTAGGTGGGTGTCAACAAAATATTTTCGCATCCGGAAGAGAAAGTTGGTGACTGAAATTTCGTAAATAGATCTCACCGCAAAGAAAACCGCCTTTGTTTCAGGGATTGCCACCCCCCTCCCCCCAACTCGCGTATCCTATCAGTGACACTCCCACCCCTATCGCGCGATAACACGAAACGAGCTGCCCTTCTTTGCATCTTTTCGATGTCCTCCGTCAATCCTACCTGGTAAGGATCCCACTCCGCGCAGCAATATTCCAGCAGCGGACGGACAAGTGCAATGTAGACTGCCTCTTTAGTGGGTTTGTTGCATCTCCTAAGTGATCTGCCAACAAAGCGCAGTTGTTGTTTCGCCTCCCCACAATATTATTTATGTGGTCTTTCCAAGTTAAGTTGCTCGTAATTGTAATTCCTAGGTATTCAGTCGAATTGACAGCCCTTAGATCTGTGCGACTTATCGTATACAATAATTTATCGGATTTCTTTCAGTACCCATGTGTATGATCTCGCACTTTTCTTTGTTTAGTGCCACTTGCCACTTTTCGCACCATGTAGAAATTCTCTCTAGATCATTCTGTAATTGGAATTGATCGTCTGGTGATTTTACTAGACGGTAATTTACCGGGTCATCTGAAAACAATCTAAGGGGGTTGCTCAAATTATCACCTAGATCATTTACGTAAATCAGGAACAGTAGGGGGCCTATGACTCTACCTTGCGGAACGCCAGATATCACTTCTGTACTACTCGATGATTTACTGTCTGTCATTACAAACTGTGGCCTCTCTGAGAGGAAATCACGAATCCAGTCACACAACTGAGACGATACTCCATATTCACTCAATTTGATTAATAGTCGGTTGTGAGGAAGGGAAATCTTCCGGAAATCTAGGAATATGGAATCGATCTGAGATCCCTTGTCGACAGCACTCATTACTTCATGGGAATAAAGAGCTAGCTGCGTTGCACAAGAACGATATTTTCTGAATCCGTTTGGTTATGTATCAATAAGTCATTTTCTGCAAGGTGATTCATAATGTTCGAGCACAGTATATGCTCCAAAATCCTACTGCAAGTTGAGGTCAGAACAGAGACCTGTGACAGATTTTTGATCTCTGGAAAGTGACGTAGTTCATATTGAACTTTAAATTAATAATGAATTTTCAGATAAATTTTGCGTGTTGTCAAAACAGAGGCCTGTGACAGATTTTTGATCACTGGAAAAAGTGGCGTAAATCGTATTGAATGTTAAATTAATAATGAATTTTCAGATTCGAACCCTCTTTCCCGCGTCTCATGACGATGTCCAGTTACTTGAACTCCATATCCGAACGTTTTGCTCTTCTGTTTCACCAGATCCGCGAAAGACTTTCTTTAGAACGGATCCAACTAGCAGCAGGTGCAATGCTACCTCGTGTTTGGTTCTCTTCTTCTCGCTCCTGCAGAATGAGCGCTTTGTATGCAACCAGGAGCGACCGCTTTCTGGGGATGTTATTGGCTGTGACATCACAGATCGAGGGCAGAGCGGCGGAGATACTGTTGAATTTTGGAGGAAGACACGGCTCAGATTGTCTACGATCCGCAGGAGACTCAGCTGCGGCACCCACTGGGTCTTTTCCACTTTGTACCGTGTGGCCAAACACTTCCTTTCCCACTGTTTAATCCGCTATGCGTCGGTGCTGACGTTTGACCAACATATTATATTTCAATCCCAATCTAGACTGAAATTATAATGGCCATAAGTTATCTCTCGATATAATCACTTTATGAATCAAAGATAGTATCAGCAATAATGTGCAAGTCGTGAGGCACATTGAAACCTATGGCGAAAATTTTGGAGAGCAGGAGGATAATTAAGTACAAAGGAAATCCAGCACACAAAAATGTTGGAAATCTGGGCTCTCCTTCTTAGAAAACCGACATAAGCATCTCAACACGGAAGTCTGACAAACGTTCGACATGGCCTTTTTCACACACACAGGGCTTCACCTGATTTGAAAATCACCGTAAGTGCCAGAAGATCGTGCCAATATCAAGAGACTGAACTAGTACTTGAGCGTGGATATTGTCAATTGTATTTCTCTTTCTTTGATGTTTTAAATTCATCCGCAGAAGTTTCCCAACAGCAGCTAAGAATATGCGATTTGCTTTACTGTAGATAACAGAGCAAGATGGAGCTGTAAGTTCATCTGAAATTTAAAAAATGTGGTGGCATTTTTCGTACCATAACTTAGGTATACTCATTCAGATACCCGTGAATTTTAACGAGGATATAATCGTCGAGAAAGCTCTCATTTTAAATACAATTACTGAAAAGAAACTGTAGTGAATAACAGACGCAAGATGTCAGTAGATACCAGTAAAATTTTAAATCTAACAAATAATCTGTCGCCACGTATGTGGTTGCTGGGTATGTGAAAAATGCGGCTTCAACGAACAGTGGTGAGAGTAACTGCATGAACGAAACATTATTAATTTGAGGTGTTATGGCCAAACATCTTGTATACCACGTATAGATAGAGAATAAATTTAAGGGTTCAAGGAGAATAATATATTCACATAAGTAATGCGACCCATAGAGTCAAGTTTCACTCGTTTTCCTACCGAACGGAGTATTTACCTTCGGATACAGCTAGGATAACGTAATAATCTAAAATTCCGACTGTCAACTGTGAAAAATGCTTGACTTTCTGTAGTTGTTTGGAAATTCATATTGTGGTTGTTAAAGAATTCGATTGCAAAAGTAAATCCATCCTTTCAAATAACTGGAGTAATTGAAGCCAGTTGTTCTTGTTCGATGGTGTACAGATTGCTCCTAAGAGGGCTTGAAAATTCCAAGATGTCAGTCCTCTCACTCATACGACTGGATATGCAAAGATTGGTTTGATGATTAAAAGACTCACTCCTCTTCCACAATTTTCGCATTTTAATTTTACCAACGGGTTGTGGTGAGTGGACTGGAGAAACAATAATGTCCGCAAGAAGTTAAACAGTTTCTTCGCCAAGAATAGATCAAAGTTCAGTCGATTTCAATTGGCGATTTAATTTATACCCGTCGGTCTCGCGAACTGACAAAACGGTCGGGAGAGCGGTGTGCTGACCACAGGCCCCTCCATATCGGCATCCAGTGACGCCTGTGGGCTGGGCGTGACACTGCGAGCGGTCGATACAGTTGGGCCTAAAGGGCATGTTCGGGCGGAGTTTTTTTTTTAGTTTTTTATTTGTACCTATACATCTACATGGCAACGGCCTTGCCGCAGTGGATACACCGGTTCTTCCCGTGAGATCACCGAAGTTAAGCGCTGTAGGCCATGGTCGGCACTTGGATGGGTGACCATCCAGGCCGCTATGCGCTGTTGCCATTTTTCGGGGTGCACTCAGCCTCGTGACGCCAAGTGAGGAGCTACTCGACCGAATAGTAGCGGCTTCGGTCAAGAATACCGTCATAACGACCGGGAGGGCGGTTTGCTGACCCCACACCCCTCCTATCAGCATCCTCCACTGAGGATGACACGGCGGTCGGATGGTCCCGGTAGGCTACTCGTGGCCTGACGACGGAGTGCCTGTACATCTACATACACTGACGAAAAAAATTGTAACACAAAAACATAGTTAATGTAGAGTAATGAAATTTCGGGAATCAATGTACGGCCGGCCGCGGTGGTCTCGCGGTTCTAGGCGCGCAGTCCGGAGCCGTGCGACTGCTACGGTCGCAGGTTCGAATCCTGCCTCGGGCATGGATGTGTGTGATGTCCTTAGGTTAGTTAGGTTTAAGTAGTTCTAAGTTCTAGGGGACTGATGACCACAGCAGTTGAGTCCCATAGTGCTCAGAGCCATTTGAACCATTTTTGAATCAATGTACGCTGTAGGTATGCAATTGCAAATGTGAAATGCTGGTATGTTAATAACCGGTTTAATCTCAAGAACGTTGAATGAAATAATTCAAACGTCCATGCACTGTATTGTACAGTTGCCGCGGGTCCATTTGTGGGATAGAGTTCCATGCCTGTGGCATTTCGGTTGGTCAATACGGGGACAGTAATGCTGTTTGCGGTTGTCGCCGGAATTGCGTCCAATGACATAGTCCCACATGTGCTCGATTGCAGGCAGAGCTGGTGAGCAAGCATGCCAAGCGACATGTCGACACTCTACAACCGTGTTGGGCTTCAACAGCGGTATGTGGACGAGCGGTATCCTATTGGAAGACACCTCCTGGAAGGCAGGTCGAATCACCAGACTGACGTAGAAATGTGGAGCCGAGGTGGGTGGGATAACCACGAGAGTGCTCTTGCTGTGATACGAAATCGCAGCCGAATCCATAACTGTAGGTGTAGGTCCAGTGTGTCCAGCACGCAGACAGGTTGATCGCTGGCAACGAGGTAGAACCAGCTTTCATTAGAAGACAGAGCAGTCGTCCAACCTGCCCTCCAATGAGCTCTCGATTGACACCACTGAAGTCGCAAATGGCGGTGTATTGGAGTCAGCGGAACGCACGCTACGGAGACTCTGGTGCTGTCCTTGAAGAGACCCTTTTGTACACTACTGGCCATTAAAACTGCTACACCAAGAAGACATGCAGACGATAAACGGGTATTCATTGGACAAATATATTATACTAGAACTGACATGTGATTACATTTTCACGCATTTTGGGGGCATAGATCCTGAGAAATCGGTACCCAGAACAACCACCTCTGGCCGTAATAATGGCCTTGATACGCCTGGGCAATGAGTCAAACAGAGCTCGAATGGCGTGTGCAGGTACAGTTGCCAATGCAGCTTCAACACGATACCACAGTTCATCAAGAGTAGTGACTGGTGTATTGTGATAAGCCAGTTGCTCGGCCACCATTGACCAGACGTTTTCAGTTGGTGAGAGATCTGGGGAGTGTGCTGGCCAGGGCAGCAGTCGAACATTTCCTGTATCCAGAAAGGTCCGTACAGGACCTGCAACATGCGGTCGTTCATTATCCTGCTGAAATGCAGGGTTTCGCAGGGATCGAATGAAGGGTAGAGCCACAGGTCGTAACACAGTTGAAATGTAACGTCCACTGTTCAAAGTGCCGTCAATGCGAACAAGAGGTGACCGAGACGTGTAACCAATGGCACCCCGTACCATCACGCCGGGTGATAAGCCAGTATGGCGATGACGAATACACGCTTCCAATGTGCGTTCACCGCGATGTCGCCAAACACAGATGCGACCGTCATGATGCTGTAAACAGAACGTGGATTCATCCGAAAAAATGACGTTTTGCCATTCATGCACCTAGGTTCGTCGTTGAGTACACCATCGCAGGCGCTCCTGTCTGTGATGCAGCGTCAAGGGTAACAGCAGCCGTGGTCTCCGAGCTGAGATTCCATGTTGCTGCAAACGTCGTCGAACTGTTCGTGCAGATGGTTGTTGTCTTGCAAACGTCCCCATCTGTTGACTCAGGGATCGAGACGTGGCTGCACGATCCGTTACAGCCATGCGGATAAGATGCCTGTCATCTCGACTGCTAGTGATACCAGGCCGTTGGGATCCAGCACGGCGTTCCGTGTTACCCTCCTGAACCCACCGATTCCGTATTCTGCTAACAGTCATTGGACCTCGATCAAGGCGAACAGCAATGTCGCGATACGATAAACCGCAATCGCGATAGGCTACAATCCGACCTTTATCAAAGTCGGGAACGTGATGGTACGCATTTCTCCTCCTTACACGAGGCACAACAATAACGTTTCACCAGGCAACGCCGGTCAACTGCTGTTTGTGTATGAGAAATCGGTTGGAAACTTACCTCATGTCAGCACGTTGTAGGTGTCACCACCGGCGCCAACCTTGTGTGAATGCTCTGAAAAGCTAATCATTTGCATATCACAGCATCTTCTTCCCGTCGGTTAAATTTCACGTCTGTAGCACGTCATCTTTGCGGTGTAGCAATTTTAATGGCCAGTAGTGTAACAGTTCGTTGTGTCACTGTGATGCTAACAGCTGCTCAAATTGCTGCTGCAGATGCAGTACAAAAGGTCAGACCCATAAACCGAACACAGTGGTCTTCCCTCTCTTTAGTAACACGTGCCGTCCGAAGCTCGGTGTTCTTGCGATCGTACATTCTTGTGAACACCGCTGCGAGCAACCATATATAGTGGCTACTTTACAGCCAAGTCTTCTGCACTATTGCAGAAGAAACATACAGCTTCTCCTAACACTATTACACGACCTCGTTCAAACTCAATGAGGAGTTGATAATGGCGTCTGTGTCGCCCTAAAGTCATTCTTGACTAACGTTAACTCACACCGTCCAGTCTCTAAGGTAACTAATGCTCACGACTGTTACAGCGTGTATTTAAAGCAAAGTTGATTTTCATCCTCATTTTGGAGCTACTAGTGCCCCTTTTAGGCGACTGGTGCGAAATTTCAATAGACATCATCTTTCAGATGTAGAAACACGTCTACCACCTTTATTTTATCTCTCACTACTACTTCTTGGTGTTGCTATTTGTTGTCCGTCAGCGGATATTTCACAATGCAATGCACACTACAAGGCGAAGGGTACATTGTACTAATACGATCAGTTTTATTTTCTATTCCATTCGTGTTCTGAACGAGTGAAAAATGGCTGTCGCGAAGACTCTGCACGCGCTTTGTCCTCCCTTCTGTTACTCCTATGATGCCTACTCGAGATATACGGTGACGGCGATGATCGTACAATGATCTCTCAAGCTCCTTCTAATGGATGCTCTCACAGTTTATTCAACGGTGTTTTGGGGCAATTATGTCCTTTCTTCCAATGATTCCCTTTTATGTTCCTCCACCAGTTCTGTCACATTTCCAGATGACCCATGCCGCAGTGCTGCGATCTTAGCAGCACCTGTTTGAATTTGTTCGATGGCTGCTGTCATGTCTAGTTAATAAGGACTCCAGATGCTACCATTCATTACGCTAACGTCCTGGACGCGACTTGCATTGCAGAAGCACTGCACTTTCCCAGAGCCCTTCCAACATATCTTCATCTTCAGTTTTTCTTCCCTGATTCTCAGTGAATTTTCCATTACGTGCTGCTCTGCATTATTACCCCTAAATAGTTAAACGATTCGTCATGGTCGAGATGCTCACCACTATGTAATCGGATACTTTTCCGTTGTTATACGCGGTGTCTGAAATACACCCATCTTTAAACAGAACTCCCATTCGATACACCAGGCGGAAATTTTGTCTAGGTCTTTCCGCTCTTCCTTGTGACCTCCAACGGCGATACTGTCTTGCAGACAAAGCGATGCTGATGCTATCTGATAAATCGTTTATATACATTGAAAACATTAGAGATCCGATTACGCTTCGTTGGGACACACTCTTATTTACTTTCGTTTGTTTAGAACATTTGCTTTCTAGGATAACCTACTGTGCTCTATTAAAAATGGTTGAAATGGCTCTGAGCACTATAGGACTTAACGTCTGCGGTCATCAGTCCCCTAGAACTTAGAACTACTTAAACCTAACTAACCTAAGGACATCACACACATCCATGCCGGAGGCAGGATTCGAACCTGCGAGTATAGCAGTCGCGCGGTTCCGGACTGAAGTGCCTAGAACCTCTCGGCTACCGCGGCCGGCAATGCTCTATTACCCAAATATTCACCGAGACAATTATATATTGTAACGGTCCACTTACATAAATGTTAATTGCATACGTGATCTAGGAAAATATTAATTTCAGTCAGTTGTGCGATAGGAGGGGAAAAATTCTGTTGTTAAAGATTTTTGGAAAAATAGTTGCTGCATCTAATGGACGAAGACCTTCCGAAGCGCCACGCAGCTTCGAGTTCCAGGGAATCCAGTGTCCAGAGAATTGATTACGTATCCGGTGGAGGCACGGGACACTGGACCTAGCCACATGAAATCAACAACCCGCGGTTATCGTGCAGAAACAAGAAAGTGATGACATGATTTAGACTTGTCAATGTTTTGCATCCATTCTGAACTAACAGACACATACTTGCGTCAGAGCAATTGCAGTTGTTTTTCATTATTTTTCAAAAACTCTTCGTAATTTAAAATTAAGGGGCGCAGTGCGTCTATTATTATTCGCATAATACAGGTATATTCATATTTTTTGTTAAGTGATCAGTCATTTATTTTACTGAGTGAATACGAATGACAGTGTGGTCACTTATTTTCAAACAACTGTACAATGTGCAGTTTTTTCTTCATTGTTGCATGAAGCTGGGACCATAATTTATCCTTTGCTTTGTCATTTAGTACTCTTTGGGGGTTGTCGGCGCCCAGAGTGACGTAACATTAGTGGAAGCAATCAGATGCGAATTAGAGAGTTGCAGTTATGATTTTTATAATGGTAAATTATCATTTTCCATGGAATCTTTACTTTAGGCCCCTTATAGTGGTGATGTACCCAATAATAACTCAAATTATAAGAAATTTAGCGTTCGGATTCAATCCTTTAATTATGTTAGAAACAAGGCGTCACAATATGTATGAAAACATTGCATATACTTACACGACGCCATGTGCTCAAGATTTTCACCACTAAACTTGTAATTACCTTACTATCGCTTTTTTCCTTGTTATACTATACATATCAATTCCAAGTGATACTCAAACTGCTGTGGGCTTGGGTGATTGTACAGCGTATTAGGTCGTTGATCATATTTCTTTGTCCAAAACCTGTACATCCACTCGATTTCACGCGTCCTACGGTATGCAACGAAATCATCGTGTGGCATTATTGCTCAGAGACACCATCTGGCGTTGTTCGGTCGTCTGTTGCAAGTCTTTCTATTTGACGCCACTTCAGCGAATCGTGCGACGGTAAAGATATGAATTGATTAAGATAACACAACAGTCTGAGCGAAGAAAATATCTGACCAGGCTCGAACCGAACCCGGGACCCTGCCGTCTAGAGCAGTGGTTTCTAACCTCGAGAAAATTAACCCATGGGAGGTAAAATGAAATTTTCTGAGGGGTAGAAACAAAGGTTTTCGATTGTGTTTCGGTCAAGAAATTAAATTATTTTTAAAGGCCGTTTCAATATCGCTATGTCATAAACCTGTAATATTGATTACATAAGTTGCCAATAAATACATTTTTTAAAACTGAAATGAAATGATCGTATGGCATTGTTGGCCGGGAGGTCCCATGCGGGGAAGTTCGGCCGCCGTATCGCAAGTCCTTTTTAGTTGACGCCACTTCGGCGACTTGCGAGTCAATGATGATGAAATGATGATGAACACACAACACCCAGTCATCACGAGGCAGAGAAAAATCCCTGACCCCGCCGGGAATCGAACCCGGGACCCCGTGCGCGGGAAGCGAGAACGCTACCGCAAGACCACGAGCTGCGGACTTTTTTTAAAACATTTTTTAAAACTATTAACACGTGACATAACGTGGTAGACGCTACAGCTTGTGAAAGAAATACATGAATAACATATTTCTCACATAGATCACGTATTACAGATTTTCTTTGTACCGTGTTTCTATGGCAGTGAAAATGACACACTATGTGATCAAAAGTATTCGGACAACCCCCAAAACACACGTTTTTCATATTAGGTGCATTGTGCTGCGACCTACTGTCAGGTACTCTATATCAGCGACATCAGTAGTCATTAGACATCGCGAGAGAGCAGAATGGGGCGCTCCGCGAAACTCACGGACTTCGAACGTGGTCAGGTGATTGGGTGTCACCTGTGTCATACGTCTCTACGCGATATTTCCACACTCCTAAACATTCCTAGGTCCACTGTTTCCGATGCGATAGTGAAGTGGGAACGTGAAGGGACACGTTCAGCACAAAAGCGTACAGGCCGACCTCGTATGTTGACTGACAGAGACCGCCGACTGTTGAAGAGGGCCGATATGTGTAATAGGCAGACATTTATCCAGACCATCACACAGGAATTTCAAACTGCATCAGGGTCCACTTCAATTACTATGACAGTTAGGCAGGAGGTGAGAAACCTTGGATTTCATGGTGCAGCGGCTGCTCATAAGCGACACTTCACGCCGGTAAATGCCAGACGATGCCTCGCTTTGTATAAGGAGCATAAACATTGGACGATTGAACAGTGGAAAACCATTGTGTGGAGTGACGGGCCGGCCGAAGTGGCCGCGCGGTTCTGGCGCTGCAGTCTGGAACCGCGAGACCGCTACGGTCGCAGGTTCGAATCCTGCCTCGGGCATGGATGTGTGTGATGTCCTTAGGTTAGTTAGGTTTAACTAGTTCTAAGTTCTAGGGGACTAATGACCTCAGCAGTTGAGTCCCATAGTGCTCAGAGCCATTTGAACCATTTTGAGTGACGAATCACGGTACACAATGTGGCGGTCCGATGGCAGGGTGTGGGTATTGCGAATGCCCGGTGATCGTCATCTGCCAGCGTGTGTAGTGCCAAGAAAAAAATTAGGAGGCGGTGGTGTTATGGTGTGGTCGTGTTTCTCATGGAGGGGGCTTGCTCCCCTAATTTATTTGCGTGGAACTAGCACAACACAGGCCTACATTGATGTTTTAAGCACCGTATTGCTTCCCGCTGTTGAAGAGCAATTCGTGGATGGCGATTGCATCTTTCAACACGATCGAGCACCTGTTTATAATGCACGGCCTGTGGCGGAGTGGTTACACAAAAATAACATCCCTGTAATGGAATAGCCTGCACAGAGTCCTGACCTCAATCCTATAGAACACCTCTGGGATGTTTTGGAACACCGACTTCGCGTCAGGCCTCACTTACCGACATCGATACCTCTCCTCAGTGCAGCACTCCGTGAGGAATGGGCTGCCATTCCCCAAGAAACTTTCCAGCACGTGATTGAACGTATGCCTGCGAGAGTGGAAGCTGTCATCAGGTGCCACAATACCATACTGGATTACAGAATTACTGATGGAGGGCGTCACGAACGTGTAAGTCATTTTCAACCAGGTATCCGGGTAGTCACAAAGTGTATATATACACTACATATGCTTAAATATCTCATGCAGGTAGTTTGTGCAGCGGACCAGAAATTGCTTCCTCATTGACTTCGCCAATGATAAACCTAATCTTGACAAATACGCGCAACAGTAATTGTGTAATTGCTCCTACGTTGTTGTAGGGCCTACACAAAACTATTATAATAATTATATTATTATTACTGGTAGAGGTCAGAAGTCAAACATTGACTGCATGTAGTTTTCCCATTTCTGTCAGTGATTTACAAACTATAAGTATAGAACACGCATTTTAATTTGGATGATTTTAAATAGGGTGGAGGATGCGGTTGAAACAAGTGTCGCTAGGGAGAGGATTGGTGCAGCGGACGCATGCTTAGCAAAAAGCGTCTACCCTCAGCGCAGTTTGATAGGCTGCTTTTGGGGAAAGGAGCTGTAAGTAGCAGAATTTCTTCACCAGTCAATAAAGAAGATTGTCAGAAATAAACAGTAACATTTGTCGAACTGACTCATTTGTTCGTGGTTCACTCAAACACCTACAAACATTAAAAGTCATTCATCTTTCGTTATTTTACAAATAAATGGTTCCGAAGAAAGTTCTTTTTATTTCTAAAGTTTAGTTAGGCGATAATGTTGTTAAAGGAGAGAGGGTGAGGGGCGTAGTAGCCATTATCGGGTTACACTCTGGGGTGATGGTCTCAGAAAGGTTGGGTGTGGTATCGATAGCTACGATGCCACGGCATAGGTGCAAGATCATAGGTTGGCACTACGACACGGACACCGACGACAGAGCCCTCTAGCAGGCGCTGTTCAGCTCTACGAGCGCCGCTGCAGATTCTTCCCATTTTATGCCGAGAAGAGGACCTAACAATATTGTTTCTATTTCATAATGGGCGTACCACTATTTAACGGTGTAACTTGATATATCCGGCTTCGCACCTACGTGCTCCTCCGTGCAAAGTTAGGTATTCACTTTATTATGTATTCAGTTAATATTGTGATATAGTAACACCATTTCTAAGACCAGTACCGAGAGATTTTCACCTTTCCCTGCTTCTACTCACTTCCTACATTCGGCCTACCCATCCAGTTTACAGGAGCAGACCCACACGCCGCCTTCCAGGCGGGATACAAAACTGGGGACCACAGCTGTAGAGGCATCGTCGCTAACCAAAAGACCACGTTTCCTTTCGTTCTGTCTGTCTGTCTATCTGTTTCTTCGTCACTTTTCGCCATCGTTTCTATGGGAATGTCGCAGAATACGTCTGAAATTCCATCAATGACACAATGAAAACATCACCCAGGTTAGTTTTTGTTGTGTACATAGTTCCGCGTAGTCACCGCGTACACAACTTTCCCACTAGAACGCGCCCCGCTAAGCACAACAGCGCAGGCGCAGCGCTCGTCCGTCTCCTCACTACGAGATGGCGCTGCCTTAGAGACGGACCAAATTCTGCTTCCGCAGATCCGCGTATTAATATGTAACGCAGCCAATGATATCGCTGCTAACGTAGAACCTTTTCTCCTCACGGATCACACTCGCGCAGTGATACATGAACGCGCGAGGTATTATAACGGGTGTACAGACCTCCGATTAGTCAGTCTGCATTAGTCTGCACCAGTCTGAATTAGTCTGTACCAGTCTATACTCAAGTTTCAGTCTGCACCTAAGAAGACTATCATATTCCTGTACATAGCCATGAAGATAAATGTATAGACACTTTTAATGTCAAGTATCAGAGATATGTGAGAATAAGATTATCGTACCAAGACCAAATGAACTTCAGATTGTCAATTGTAAATAGCATCCAGAATCAAGTTATGTAATGCTTATGCTTGTTATTATTTTAATAAATATGTGTGAAAATTAATCAAGTTCTGTTTAAAGTTGGTCACTGTCAATCTGCTGCTCTAAGCGTGCAAGTGGCATTTCTATCGGCTGACCTAACGGCAGAAGATAAACACGCCACGATAAGACCACGAGACATATTGCTGACACTCGCCTACTTCGTTAGAGCGACAAGTCAAATAATCTGATGGTATGTGTACCGAAGTTCTTACAGTACGCACACCACAGTTTTAATTACAGAGGGTAATTTAATTACAGACCGAACACGCTCATCTGTTCTGCCGGCTACCACGAGCTGCGGACGGCCCACACTGTGAAACTGTTCAGCTGACCGAACGGACTCCCGACACGTGCGCGAACAGCGCGCTGCTGTGCTGCAGCGTCAATAACCAGCTGGCAGGCGGGCCGCGAATAAACTGCCCATAACGACTGCTGTCAACATTTGCCCGTGACGGCGTTTCGATGGAGTGCCCCGCCGCTGCGAAGCACGCTTCAAATACGTACCGCGCGCAAACAGTGCTGCCAACCGCCGGCAGCTTCGTTGGCCCCGCCGGGTTGGTACGCCACGCGCTGAAGTGCCCGTGGTAGAGTGGGGGGGGGGGGGGGGCTATAATGCGATTTCCATACAGGGCGGAGTGTATTGGCTTCGATCACACACAACGAGCAATTTCATCTAGTCTCCTAGTTTGGCGGGCACTCTAGCGAAGCGCTGCGCACGGGAATGGCTCTCGGGGATGGAATGCCCGTGTCGCGCGATACGCGGCGTCAGCGCGTGTTCTGAACGCTCAGCCGCTCTTGAAAGCTGCCGTAGACTGCTGACAGACGCATTCTGAGGAAGCATAAAAGAGGATCAAGTGACATTGAGGGCACAGTGTGTGGCGGCTCCCTCGTGTTAGCTCGGGTGAGCCATCACTACAAGGGGCACAAAAGTCCTCTCTGAATAGTAATTTACCAGTATAAAAATCGTGACTGGCGTCCTAGAATACCCATCTGACTGCTTTTAATAATGTTACACCGCTCCGAGCATCGGTGGGTTTCAGAGAACGATAAGTGATAAACAAGAATAACTGAGTGTCTCCTGTTTCACGTAGTAATTAAAAACACTGAACGCTCTTCAAATTGTAAGGTGTCAGGCAAATCCAACACCTTCCATGAAAACCCTGACATGATAGCAAATCCGGCAGTATGTCACATAGCTCCGAATAAATCCTGACATTAAATTAACCAAAGTAATACGATCAACGAGTGAGCAAATGGAATACCACAGACTAACACAAGAACGCCTAAATGCATGTCATACCTTCCCACCGTGAAATAGACGCAGTTCCGAGGGGAGAAACGAGAACAGAAGCCGAGAGCATATCCATGTTAAGCTAGATGGCCCTACGATAAGGGACGAACACCCACGTCGCCAGCCAACTGCCAAGACCACCCCCAGCCCATGTTAAAAGATAGAGCCCTCCAGAAGAACAGTATAGATTTTACGGTAACACTAAAAGGGCCACACCAGCTGAAAGTTTTAGCGTGAGACTGTACGCGTCTCTGTTACGTTGCAAACATTAAAAACATTGCCCCACCACGAAAAGTATAACGTTTCTCAATGGATAGACATAATTTTTGTAGGCGGAGTTTAAGGTTAATATAGAGACCCTGAGTGGTCAGCTGAAAACACAGCCAGATAGCTTTTCTTAAACCAACTTCGGTAAATTGTAGTAAAGAGAAGTTAGAAAGAGTTGCTTCCGAGACGGCGAGGTGTGTGGAGCTGCCCCCTGACGCTGCCTAACCAACGACAAGGTAGTGAACGCACGCGATGCCGCATGAGAGCGCATAAGCCTTCACTCAGAACTGCAGAAGTCTCATCTGTTGCACCCCCTTTTTACGTAATACTAGTGACGATCGTCAATTAAACTTCGTGGTATTCACATTTGCTATTAGAAGTTAAAATCTGAAACGCGACGATTTTTCTGTTATATAATTATTGAGAAGCCACATCAGCCACTGTAATTTACGACAAGTTAAATAAGTAATTAAACATAATTGAGGCTCACTGTAGACCATTTTTGATAGTTTTCTCTTTGTAGATGTGATATGGCATAGGTCATCCTTCGATCCATTGTAGAACTTGGAAACCCATTCAGGGAATATTCGTTTACTTTTTTGTTGAATGCAGTTGGTTATTATCATCCTGTATTAAAATATTTCCTTGTATCAATAGTGCAATTTATAAACAATGTTTTGTGAGCAGAATAGAAATTCCAGTGGTAAACTTAACTACTTTCTCGACGTTATTTTACCAGCGAACTAAAGATAGGGAAGCCTTGAACCCCTTCCACGAAATTTAGTTAGTATTAAGATTCTTTTACAAGGAGTGCACTGGAGCTGACGCTGAAATCATTAAGTATTTGATTATATCATCGCTAGTCTCACTGAACTCTTCTGAACTCTACATGTCATGTGTGGTCTGGCGTCTCCTTACCAGCAACAGGTCCCATGTTAAAACTAGTCAATTCCCTAAAAAACACGCTCACAGCGTCGTTGCGCGAAAGTGGTAGGGAGACACGACTTAGAACAAACAGACACCACGCAGAATGTTAAAAATTGTATATATATGTGTGAGGATCAGTTGAGAATCTGCGTCCATGTCTTTCTTCCAACACATGCAAAATCGGCAATTCTTCACAATAGCTAAATATGCATAGGAAATGTATATGCGCTCTAATCTTCTTCTCCCCCTGTCTCTGTTCATTTCCTCCTCACCATCTCTTTGTCCATCTCCTTCTCCTCCCCCCAAACCCATCTCCATCTCCTCCTCGCCCCTCTCTCTGGCATCTCCTCCTTCCTCCTCTCTCTGACCATTTTCTCTGCCTCCCCCTCTCTGTCTATTTTCTCTTCCACTTTCTCTCTCCCTCTCTCTGGCCTTAAGCCGTGTTTATTGTTACTGCAATACACATGTACTTTGGTACTATTTGAGATTTTTGGTAACAACGTTAAACAAACGACCTTTTCATATAGTAGTATAGATATAGGTTTTATGTACCATAGATATTTAAAAAATGTGTCGTCTATGTCCGTCCGAACGTTTACTAAAGTACCATCTTGTAAAATCGGTAGAGAGCTCTTCGAGATTTTTGTTAACAACGTTTCCCCTTTATGTATTACGAGGGCTTTTCGGAAAGTAAGGTACGATCGGTCGCGAAATGGAAACCACTGTAAAAATAAAAAAATGTTTTATTTGCAACAGTTTGATACAACTTCCAGTTACTTATCTACATAGTCGTCGTTCCGACCTAGACATCTGTCGTAGCGTTGTACCAACTTTCCAATACCATATTCTTAGAAGGCAGCCACCTGTGATTTCCGCCAGTTCTCTACACTTCCCATCGAAAATGCTGCAGGAGCATCTTAGTTAAGTTGTCCCTGCAGAGTGTAGCCAAGAATTGTGGTGTAGAACGAAACGCATGACAGGTGGGTTGCATAACTGCAGGTGAAATCTTTCACCAGGGCCTCATGCTTGCCGGGAGACACTACTTTCTCGCCATCTTTACATTCTCACTGCGAGATCAGGACTGAAAAAAGCGACGTGCTGCGATCGTCAGGCTTGCTACAGACATTGGCCAACAAATCTGTGCAAACATTCTTCAGATTTTCACTGTGGTTTCAATTTCGCGCCCAATCGGACCCTAATTTCCGAATACCCTCTTATCTATAAATTTATGTACGGCATATATTAAAGAAATTTGTGGCCGATGTCTATCTGAAAGTGTATTACAGTATCATATAAAAATTTGAGCTAAATTCCGTCAAGAACTTTTCGAGACTTTTACTAATTTCCGCTAATGCGTTACATATATATTTATACGCTTTATATTGAAAAATATGTAGCCTGTGTCCGTCAGAGAGTATTAGAGTATTCCGTAAAAATTTGAAGTAAATCAATTAAGAAATTTTCGAGACGTTTGGTAAAATTGTTAAACTATATCATGTCTTTACATTGAGCAACTTCCTATACTGGCAGAAGTAAAGCTGTGAGTACCGGGCGTGAGTCGTGCTTCGGTAGTTCAGATGGTAGAGCACTTGCCCGCGGAAGGCAAAGGTCCTGAGTTCGAGTCTCGGTCGGGCACACAGTTTTAATCTGCCAGGAAGTTTCATATCAGCGCACACTCCGCTGCAGAGTGAAAATCTCATTCTGGGATCTTCATTCCTACTTAAGCTACGCCTTACATTTTCCACCCAAGCCCTTAGCCAGACAAACAATGAAATCAGCAGAATTCTTGCTCAGTCTACTACAAATGCCGTACTTCTAAATTTAAACAAAAGATCAATGGCGCTTTTCTTTCAACGATTACCATTTAAATTCCTAAGCATCAGCATGGTGGGTTTAAAAGGAACATCGCTAATTTACTTTCCATTCCTTCTGCAATCCGAGCGTGGTGCGTCTCTAATGAGTATCATCATCAATGGGACGTTAAACCATAAGCTTCCTTTTCTCTATGAAACGCATTATCGCAGAACGGAGATTGTTTCTTTTTATGTCACAAAAGTTTTCCCTCAAAATGCGTCACCTGATTCGTGTGCATACCAACGCCCAGCGAATATTTGTAGCATGAGGAAAGGGTGAATAATGTACAGGCAGTAGCCGTATGCGAATTGTAAGGGGAAACTAGGTGCCTCTGACAGCCCAATTTCTGCCCTGTGGGCTGCTCACGACGCCTGCCGTGGCCATACTGCAAAATAACCAACCCCCTCTGAGTCTGGGCGTCTGCAAGCATTTACGCATTTCATGCTAAATATCACAATGTCACCCCAAACGTTATTACCACTGACAGTTTGTAAGCCACTATTCCTGACAAATTATATCTGTTGTCACCAATATGTTTCACTTTTAATGCGAGTTATATCATTTCGTAAATTACGAAATTTAAGCTATATAAACTTGACAGAAAAGGAATTGTGTACCACTTGAACTATTCGATCTAACATAATGTACTCGTCAGTTCAACCGAAGACCTCCACAATGCTTTTAAACATGCTATGAAATAATAGTTTTTTTGCTATATGTTCTTCGTTCTTCGAAATAATGTTTCTGTTTTGGTATATATTCCTTGCACCTAGGAATTCTCAGACACCATCTTTGGTTGCAAATTGTGACAGCTTACATGTGATGTATTACGACAGGGAAAGCAGCCTGTGACCGCTGGATGTATTCTGTTTTAGTTGTTTTATTTTCACATTTACAATGACGTTTTGTTTTTCGTCAAAAAGCTCCCCAATACCATGTTGCTAAGTAATGTATTGTTTCTCCACTAGACAGTGCTACAGGTTACTCCAAAGTCGTAACACAATACTAATGGTTTAAATGGCTCTAAGCACTATGGAACTTAACATCTGAGGTCATCAGTCCCCTAGCTTTAGAACTACTTAAACCTAACTAACGTAAGGGCATCACACACATCCATGCCCGAGGCAGGATTCGAACCTGCGACCGTAGCAGCAGCGCGGTTCCGGACTTAAGCGCCTAGAACCGCTCGGACACTGCGGCCGGCAGCACAATACAAACATGACGTATTTACACATATAAATCTATCTGGCGATGGAGGTTTAAAGCTTTGAAACGCGAGGTGGATATAAATAAAGAGCGACTGGTAACAGTAGACTTGTTGTTTCATTCGATATCAATAACAGTGACGGTAAAGCCTAACGTAAAAATTTTCGCATTTTAAGTGCAGAGTGATTTTCGATTCATATAAAGTATTTTGTTGACACGTTAACTGACTAGAAAACAAAGAAAATATTTCCAACAGTTTATTCTCAGTTACTCCATAGGGCATACAATTGAATTGTTATATTTTTTTTCGATCATACTTGTTTGTCCGTGCTATGTTTCTCTGAGATAATTAGCACGAACTGTTTCTTGTGTTACATTTTATTCTGTACTCTTGTAACCGTTCATACACATAAAATTAGGAATGCGGTACGACACATCTCGTTCGTTTTAAATGCTGATGTCTTCCAGCAGTGGAGAGTTACAATATTTGATAAGAATAAGGTCATGAGATGTGTTGGAATCAATGTTTCACACTAAAGAGCCTCAATTTATGATAAATGTACGTGCATGATCCGCATCAAAATAACCCAATTCTCCAATTTCTGAATAAAGCGCTGTAAAAAAAAAAAAAAAATCAGTCTCAGGAGAGGCATTCGATTTTCCATCGGAGCTGAGATGTATTGTTGCTGTGATAACGGTTGACAGCACTTTAATCAACGAACAATATTGACGAAACGAATCGGAGATTAGCAATTAAACTTCGGCTAAATTCCAATCGAACTCCAGGGTGTGAGCGGCTCATTATAGGCGCGCATGCACGATGTAATTGTATGTGCTAACTGCCACATTTCGGCAATCGTAATTTCATGCCTATTAGGTAGCGGTCACGGTTTAATAGGAACTACTCTAATCAGAATATACCGAATTAACAGACATCCAAATAGATGCTAAGCCCCTTCGAACACTCCCTTCTTTATGCATGCGAGACTAACATACGATCGCAAGTCAGGGTAATTTTTTTTCTTGCTGCACAAGACTCCAGCAATCCCAGCACTGACTCAACAGTGCCTCAACCCCACTGTTGTTGTTGTGCCTTAGCTGAGTTGTTTCAGTGAATCGCTCTACTCGTGATTTCAGGCACTTTATAATGAGTGCTCTGCTGCCCGTTTGTGACAATGCGGCAATAAGTTGAACGATAAGTTTTCTGCACTCAGAAGGAACTTAAGCTGGGGCGATTATTCGCTGAATGCATCTGCAGTACGGTGACAGTTCTCATAGCGAATTCACGAATGAGTAAGTCGCTTCAGAAGTGGACGTGTATCTGTCTGTGATTAAAAGTGTTCGTGGGTGCTATCCACTAATGCGAGGGTTGAACGAATGCTCGTGTTGATCGTCGTGCCGAAGCTGCAGAACGTGAAATTGCCCATGGGCCTATAAACTATCACAAAATATGTGCCCGTTGGGTAGCACTCCAACTGCGAGACAAAATACACTCCTGGAAATTGAAATAAGAACACCGTGAATTCATTGTCCCAGGAAGGGGAAACTTTATTGACACATTCCTGGGGTCAGATACATCACATGATCACACTGACAGAACCACAGGCACATAGACACAGGCAACAGAGCATGCACAATGTCGGCACTAGTACAGTGTATATCCACCTTTCGCAGCAATGCAGGCTGCTATTCTCCCATGGAGACGATCGTAGAGATGCTGGATGTAGTCCTGTGGAACGGCTTGCCATGCCATTTCCACCTGGCGCCTCAGTTGGACCAGCGTTCGTGCTGGACGTGCAGACCGCGTGAGACGACGCTTCATCCAGTCCCAAACATGCTCAATGGGGGACAGATCCGGAGATCTTGCTGGCCAGGGTAGTTGACTTACACCTTCTAGAGCACGTTGGGTGGCACGGGATACATGCGGACGTGCATTGTCCTGTTGGAACAGCAAGTTCCCTTGCCGGTCTAGGAATGGTAGAACGATGGGTTCGATGACGGTTTGGATGTACCGTGCACTATTCAGTGTCCCCTCGACGATCACCAGTGGTGTACGGCCAGTGTAGGAGATCGCTCCCCACACCATGATGCCGGGTGTTGGCCCTGTGTGCCTCGGTCGTATGCAGTCCTGATTGTGGCGCTCACCTGCACGGCGCCAAACACGCATACGACCATCATTGGCACCAAGGCAGAAGCGACTCTCATCGCTGAAGACGACACGTCTCCATTCGTCCCTCCATTGACGCCTGTCGCGACACCACTGGAGGCGGGCTGCACGATGTTGGGGCGTGAGCGGAAGACGGCCTAACGGTGTGCGGGACCGTAGCCCAGCTTCATGGAGACGGTTGCGAATGGTCCTCGCCGATACCCCAGGAGCAACAGTGTCCCTAATTTGCTGGGAAGTGGCGGTGCGGTCCCCTACGGCACTGCGTAGGATCCTACGGTCTTGGCGTGCATCCGTGCGTCGCTGCGGTCCGGTCCCAGGTCGACGGGCACGTGCACCTTCCGCCGACCACTGGCGACAACATCGATGTACTGTGGAGACCTCACGCCCCACGTGTTGAGCAATTCGGCGGTACGTCCACCCGGCCTCCCGCATGCCCACTATACGCCCTCGCTCAAAGTCCGTCAACTGCACATACGGTTCACGTCCACGCTGTCGCGGCATGCTACCAGTGTTAAAGACTGCGATGGAGCTCCGTATGCCACGGCAAACTGGCTGACACTGACGGCGGCGGTGCACAAATGCTGCGCAGCTAGCGCCATTCGACGGCCAACACCGCGGGTCCTGGTGTGTCCGCTGTGCCGTGCGTGTGATCATTGCTTGTACAGCCCTCTCGCAGTGTCCGGAACAAGTATGGTGGGTCTGACACACCGGTGTCAATGTGTTCTTTTTTCCATTTCCAGGAGTGTACAAACATAAACTTTAGGAAACGCCGAAATTAGATTTAAGGCGTTCTGAATTGAAAGTAGGAGACTTTCTGAGTTGCGTAGCCACCGTTTATATGACGTGGTTAGATTACTACGAACCAGAGGGTAAGCAGCAGAGTATGTTATGGAAATGTCCATATTCGCCCGAAGTAAAAAAGTTCTGAACCCTCGCCTTTGCACTAAAGTTGATACTGACTGTTCCTTGAGGGTACTGGAGGTCCGCTGCTATAACACTCCTAAACATCAAACAGTGAACAGTGACAGCTATTACAAGCTACTACGTGAGCTGAGACACGAAATCACGACGAAGGAGAGAGGAAAGCTCTATTCTGAGAGGGCGTCGATGCTAATGAATTTCGCTCCTGTTATGTTTTTAGATGTTGCAAAATAACGTAAGTTAACTGTCAGTGTTGATTATATGGCTTTGTAACGCAGTTGCGTTATTTGTGTCTCGTTAAAATAGATAAAATTGAACACCAGGCCCACACGGTTATTTTTATTGTTTTTGATGTTACGCTTGAAATCAAAAGTAATCATAATTGTGTTGAAAATGACACACTTTTAGATCATCCACGTGAAGGATGGCTTGAAGACATTTTAGATTCAACGGTGAGGTTCTGTAAACCATAACTGAATGTTTCTCAGACCTTTCACAAGCTCACTTCAGTGAAAGAATCCATTCGTCAGGAGAAGCAATCCATAGACCTCAAAGTGTATTACGTAAAAATATATATTTTCTTCTGAAAAATAACAGTCTTTCATTGACAACACGAGAAATCTGGTGCATGAACCGATAGTTCTTCGACGCCGCTTCTGAGAAAAGTAGTTTGCATAATGAGCCTATATTAAAATGCGTTACTCACCAGATATGAAAATATACCGATTGTGATAATTAGTACTAACGGATCATTGAACGAATTTTTGAGCTAGTAAATCGAACGCGATCTGAGGGTCACGTTTGGATCGAAGCAACTGTTGAAGAGAACTCCAGAAAGAGAAATATGGAACAGAGCTTGAAATAATTAAGTGTACGCTGAAAACAGTAATTAGGTACCGCGAAACAGTGCCTACAATATTTAAGCAAATCTGGTGGTGGTGGTTAGTGTTTAACGTCCCGTCGACAACGAGGGCATTAGAGACGGAGCGCAAGCTCGGGTTAGGGAAGGATTGGGAAGGAAATCGGCCGTGCCCTTTCAAAGGAACCATCCCGGCATTTGCCTGAAACGATTTAGGGAAATCACGGAAAACCTAAATCAGGATGGCCGGAGACGGGATTGAACCGTCGTCCTCCCGAATGCGAGTCCAGTGTGCTAACCACTGCGCCACCTCGCTCGGTTTTAAGCAAATCTAGAGCGCTGGTGAAAAATTTAACCCTTTTCCTCGTTGGACCAAATTTATTCGCCGGAAGCATGTCAGACTATTCTGTGTGTCTGTCGGATCACAGAACACTCGCGGTCGTCAATTACGCATTAATTCCTACAAGTATCTGGATAAATACTAGGATCAATACCAATTCCAGTATGCCATATCGTGGTCACAAGATTACATTACTTGGAAGTTGACTGCCAGTTATTTGTTTCCATATCAGTAACTGACGCTAGTATTATTGACGATTTCTTGTCACTAATTAATGAATGCAAAAGAACTATGCGTGTTAAGCAGAAGGCACAATGGAAACGTGTGTGTTGCTTAAGTAAATTAAATTTCCTGGCAACGAGAATTCAAAAAAGCATTTTATATGATTATCCAACAATTGTTGAACTGAATTGCGGGTTTCAGTTGTCACAGATCCATCTTAAGATTGCATTACTGTAATGATAATATATTGCAAATTCAAATGTACGCGACATCAAAACTGAATGAGCACATGCACTAATTTGTTACTTTATAGTAATAATAGCAACATGATATGAAGATGATACCTGGTCAACGTAACGTATTATGCTGAGCAATAATTGTGTGATTTTGTTTGTGTAGTAAACACTTTTCAAAATAATTGCAAACTCTTCCGTCACTCCACAACTGCATGCATTACAAAATTTCGGGAGTAACCGTTTTGTTCTGTTACCATCGATCCTTCTTTAACGACGCACGAGATTTCAATCTGCGCCTGCGAAAATTTCGTGCGATTATCCTGTGAAGGGCAAGTTTGATTAATAAGACACTGTGGAAAGGCGAAAAATTGTCGGTCAGTCTGCCAATGGCTTAGCTTCGTTTTTTGCGCTCCGAGTGATTTAACGGAGCACTGGGAATGACAACGGGGTGATTACTTCTTCCATTTTATCATTCCTAGAGGGTCGTTACAGTTATGCAGAATGAAACGTGTGGCTCTGGTAACGGTTAATTATAAATTCCAGTGAATAAGAGAAGCGGGATCACGAAGCAAATTTAGTCGTGACAATTACCTCAGAGTAATTGCACAGACGGAATTAAAAATTACCAGGACCAGTAGAAGTGAGAGTGATGCCTTTTGAAAATAAAAACTGCCAAGGGAGTAAGTGCTGCCAACCTCTCTGAGGTGCTGCGGGTGAGAGGGCGCCGTCTAAAGCACTGCGTGGGTTCGGCGGTTTTCAGGTTTCACGGTTAATTGGCCGCCAATATTGACGCGGTCTTGAAGGGTTGCTTTTTGTGTCTTAGGCTTCTGTCTGTTGAGAATCTCAAAACTACAGCCTAAGTCGTTCGAAAGGTCAACAAGGAGTCTCTGAAAGAATAATGACCAAAAGATTTCCTGCAGTCGGGCTAACAGCTTTTGTAGACAAAGGTGGGCCTGTTCTTTCAACATCAGAAAAACTTTGCAAAGTTGGAATCAGGTTAGCCAAACAACTGAGAAAAATAAAGCAAAATTTGATTCTCTGGTGCAGTTTTTTTTAGTATGAATGCATTTCATTTGTCTGCGTTACGCAAGCCGATATTCCTCCACAATTCCCTATTCAAAGTGAAGTGCGGTGTAAGAACGCGAAGGCGGGCTTTATGCTAGTAAAAACACCAAAGGCCTTCCATGTCTCTTACAGGTTAACGACTGAAGGCTATAAATGCTTGTAATGCAACATGACATTTTTACGACTTAGTAAGAAATTAGTTGTGTAATAAATGAATTAATGAGTTTGAAGAGAATTGTAGGAGCCCCAACTCCAGGTCCAGCGTAAGAGTGATCGGAACGCATTAAAAACACTGATTATCATGTTGCTTTAAATGACAGTTACTATCTTCCATCTGCTTAGAATAAAATGCCCACTATCACTCTACAGTATCAGATGGGTTTTATTCTGCTTCATAGATGTGTTTATTTTGGAACCGCACGTATCACATTTGAGGCCTCTGACGATGACCAGATTTAGTGCAGAAGAAGGATAGAAGAGCTTAATGGAAAATTGTCCCTAGAAAATTACACTACTGGCCTTTAAAACTGCTACACCACGAAGATGACGTGCTACAGACGCGAAATTTAACCGACAGGAAGAAGATGCTGTGATGTGCAAATGATTAGTTTTTCATAGCATTTGCACAAGGTTGGCGCCGGTGGCGACCTCTACAACGTGCTAACGTGAGGAAAGTTTTCAACCGATTTCTCATACACAGCAGTTGACCGGCGTTGCTGGTGAAACGTTGTTGTGATGCCTCGTGTAAGGAGGAGAAATACGTACAATTACGTTTTCGACTTTGATAAAGGTCGGATTGTAGCCTATCGCGATGGCGGTTTATCGTATCGCGACATTGCTGCTCGCGTTGGTCGAGATCCAATGACTGTTAGCAGAATATGGAATCGGTGTGTTCAGGAGGGTAATACGGAACACCGTGCTGGATCCCAACGGCCTCGCATCACTAGCAGTCGAGATGACAGGCATCTTATCCGCATGGCTGTAACGGACCGTGCAGCCACGTCTCATCCCTGAGTCAACAGATGGGTACGTTTGCAAGGCAACAACCATCTGCACAAACAGTTCGACGACGTTTCCAGCAGCATGGACTATCAGCTCGGAGACCATGGTTTCGGTTACCCTTGACGCTGCATCACGGACAGGAGCGCCAGCGATGGTGTACTCAACGACGAACATGGGTGCACGAATGGCAAAACGTTATTTTTTTGGATGTATCCAGGTTCTGTTTACGGTATCATGATGGTCGAATCCGTGACTGGCGACATCGCGGTGAACGCACATTGGAAGCGTGTATTCTTCATCGTCATACTGGCGTATCACCCGGTGTGATGGTATGGGGTGCCATTGGTTACAAGTCTCGGTCACCTCTTGTTCGCATTGACGGCACTTTGAACAGTGGACGTTACATTTCAGATGTGTTACGACCCGTGGCTCTACCATTCATTCGATCCCTGAGGAACCCTACATTTCAGCAGGATAATGCAAAACCGCATGTTGCAGGTCCTGTACGGGCCTTTCTGGATACAGAAAATGTTCGACTGCTGCCCTGGCCAGCACATTCTCCCGATCTCTCACCAACTGAAAACGTCTGGTAAATGATGGCCGAGCAACTGGCTTGCCACAATACTAGTCTTGATGAACTGTGGTATCGTGTGGAAGCTGCATGGGCAGCTGTGCCTGTACATGCCATCCAAACTCTGTTTGACTCAATGCCCGGGCGTATTGAGGCCGTTATTACGGCCAGAGGTGGTTGTTTTGGGTACTGACTTGTCAGGACCTATGCACCCAAATTGCATGAAAATGGAATCACATGTCAGTTCTAGTATAATATATTTGTCCAATGAATACCCGTTTATCATCTGCATTTCTTCTTGGTAGTAAATAAAAAGTAAAAACTACTACTAATGTTGTATGTGAACTGAAGGTGGAGGAGGGAGAAAGGAAAGGGATGAAATTAATCTTTCCCAGCGAAATAGCCACATAAAATTTAGTTGTAGATTTCGGTTTTGTAACAGCTCTATTTGTCAATTTGTCGCTTATAAGTCATTATATTTTGGACTGGGATGGCATCGTTCTCCATTTATTTGTAGTTCGTTAGATAGTTTATGTTCCATGTACCATTTTGCATGATAAATCGTAGTGATGTGGAACGAGTCATTTTACGAGGACTATTCGGAAAGTAAGGTCCGATCGGTCGCGAAATGATAAACACAGTGAAAATCAGAAATGTTTTACATGCAACAATTTGCTACACCTTCCAGCTACTTCCCTAGATAGCCGCCACTCCGACACAGACACGTATTGTAGCGTTGTACGAACTCTCCAATACCACCATCATGAAAGGCAGAGGCCTGTGCTTTCCGCCACCCCTCTACGCTGATCTGCAGTTCGTTGTCTGTGTTGTCTTCATAGCTAGCGGTTCACGTGAACAGAGATGAACGTCAGAGGGAGCCGAGTCCGGGCTGTATGGTGGCTGATCAAACACTTCCCATCGGGAACGTTGCAGGGACGCCCTCATTGCCCCTGCAGTGAGCGGCCGAGAACTGTCATGTTTCACTTAGATTAAGTAGTACCTAAGCTTAGGGACCGATGACCTCAGCCGTTTGGTCCCATAGGAACTTACCACAAAAAAACTATCATGGGGTAGGAAATACATGACATGTACGTTATGTGGCGAAATCCCGCAACGGACACCGATAGCCGGCCAGAGTGGCCGAGCGGTTCTAGGCGCTACAGTTTGGAACCGCGCGACCGCTACGGTCGCAGGTTCGAATCCTGCCTCGGGCATGGATGTGTGTGATGTCCTTAGGTTAGTTAGGTTTAAGTAGTTCTAAGTTCTAGGGGACTGATGACCTCAGAAGTTAAGTCCCATTGTGCTCAGAGCCATTTGAACAATTTTTTTTTGGACACCAATACTCGCTGGGGGACACAGTTGTTCAAGGAACTTTCTCACTGTGTGCTCGTAATTGAAAAGAGAGACGTGACGCGATAGACATGCATGGTACAAACCCTGCCCAGCAAATTTTTGCAAAGTTTCATCAGATTTTCTCTATCGTTTCCATTTCGAGAACTATCGGACCTTACTTTCCGAATATCCCTTGCACGTCCACGTCGCAAATTAATTTGTACATACGGTTACGTGCTGAATATTTCTAAGATTTTTTCTTTTTTTTTCCATCTCAGCGTAAGCACTGCATTCGGCACCCTTGATTGACCGTTCACTGTCATGTTTTAAGCCCTGGAACTGCTGTTTCATTGGCAGTTTCATAGCTTTACTCACTTTGTTCTATATTAAGAGTGCCAGTTCCCTTGTGTTTCGTCTGTACAGTTCCTCCAGCAAAGCAAAAGATGTAAATAGATTGTCAAAATATTGTCATGAACTGTTGGGGACATTAGAATGGCTGTATCCTTTTGGGCTGGACTACATCTTTAGCTTGAAACCAGCACATAGTCTTTGCCACTATGACGCGCGGTATTATACTTTCATACACATACAATACCTAGCAGTTTGGCATCAGTTGTTCAAATGTGTGTGAAATCTTATGGGACTTAACTGCTACGGTCGTCAGTCCCTAAGCTTACACACTACTTAACCTAAATTATCCTGAGGTCAAACACACACACCCATGCCCGAGGGAGGACTCGAACCTCCGCCGGGACCAGCCTCACAGTCCGTGACTGCAGCGCCTTAGACCGCTCGGCTATTGACATCAGTGTGAAAGCTTTGTTGATAACCTCGAAGAGAGGCCGTATTCTATAAAACCTGTCTACATATATGTGTGTTATCATTCAAATTCAATCAGGTTTTCTGTTATTGCAGTCCCGGGTTTCAGCCAGCTCTGTGATGGCAGACGTAACTATTGGTGGATGAGTGGTCTGTTTGAACGTTTTGTGTAGAAGAATGAAGTAGTTCCTGGTACGAACGCCATCTGGAAGCGATTGACCGTACTTTTGATGTCACCACGCTGAGGCTGCTTGTTATGTGATTCTATTGCTGTGCACTGCGGCTGATGATGATGATGATGATGATGATGATGAAGACTCGTCCATGAATCTCAGTGTGACATTTGCTTTCCTTAGAATTTGTTTTATCTGTTCACTCGACTTTAGGCCTAGAAAGTGGCCGGCGAGAGGGCTACAAGGACACACCGTGTTACTGTGTAGCTCCCCCGGTGTTACTGTAAAGCTGGGGCGGGAGACGAACTGGATAGGCGTGGGGAGAGGATTTTGTAGGGGGAAGGCGCCATCTATCGGACGCAGGCGGGCGCTATCGAGCCGGCATCGACCCCGCGCGTTACGTAATGTATGAGCAGGCCGCTTTGCCGCCCCAGTTGGCGCAAATAGCTTCCAAAACGGCGCCCTTGACTTGCGTCGTGTCGCCGGGTGCTCGCTGCCCTGCTGCAGTACGACTGCTCCTCTCCGCCGCTCGGCGTGGACGGCATGGGCCGTGAAAATTTAATGGAAGTGGGACGCTAGTATTCCGCCACCTACTTGTTCTTAAACCAGCAGCTACCGAAACGGAAAATTTTAACTGCCAATCGATGGAATGCGGTAAAGGAAGTCCTCAGAAATTAACTGTTTCTGTAATGTAGCACGTTTCTAGTCAAGGTTCGTTGGAGAAGTGTACACAAATGAAATTAATAATTAATTAGTGGAACAGCTGATACACGAAGGGCGATGCATGAGATAACAGGATGTGAAATGGAATGAAGGCACTCATTTAAAATTCCGTGAAAAATTCTATGAAGCAATATTACGAGGGTAATCCCAAAAGTAAGGTTGTGGTGTGCGTACTGTAAGACCTTCAGTACACACACCATCAGATTATTTGACTTGTCGCTCTAACGAAGTAGGCGAGTGTCAGCAATATGTCTCGTGGTCTTATCGTGGCGTGTTTATCTTCTGCCGTTAGGTCAGAAGATAGAAATGCCACTTGCACGCTTAGAGTAGCAGATTGACAGTGACCAACTTTAAACAGAACTTGATTAATTTTCACACACATTTATTAAAATAATAACAAGCATAAAAATTACTTAACTTGGTTCTGGATGCTATTTACAAGTGACAATCTGAAGTTCCTTTGGTATTGGTACATTAATCTTATTCTCACATATATCTCTGATACTTGACAAAAGTGTCTATACATTTATCTTCATGGCTATGTACAGGAATATGGTCATCTTATTAGGCGCAGACTTAAACTTCACTACAGACTGGTACAGAGAAATGTAGAACTCGTACAGACTGGTAGAGACCAATGCAGACTGACTAATCGGAGGTCTATACACTCGTTATAATACCTCGCGCGTTCATGTATCACTGCGCGAGTGTGATCCGGGAGGAGAAAAGGTTCTACGTAAGCCGCAATTTCACTGGCTGCGTTACATATTAATACGCGGATCGGCGGAAGCAGAATTTGGTCCATCTCTATGGCAGCGCCATCTCGTAGTGCGGAGACGGACGAGCGCTGCGCCTGCGCTGTTGTGCTTAGCGGGGCGTGCCGGCCGCGGTGGTCTCGCGGTTCTAGGCGTGCAGTCAGGAACCGTGCGACTGCTACGGTCGCAGGTTCGAATCCTGCCTCGGGCATGGATGTGTGTGATGTCCTTAGGTTAATTAGGTTTAAGTAGTTCTAAGTTCTAGGGGACTAATGACCACAGCAGTTGAGTCCCATAGTGCTCAGAGCCATTTGAACCATTTTGCTTAGCGGGGCGCGCTCTAGTGGGAAAGTTGTGTACGCGCTGACTACGCGGAACTATGTACACAACAAAGGTCTCCTATTTTTTTATAAGTACATAGATCCGTTTATTTCTACAATGGTTTACATCAGTTTACAGCTTGAACATGTAGCTATTTTTCGACATAATCACCATTTCTGTCAATGCATTTTTGTAGACGCTGTGGTAGTTTTTGTACGCCCATGTCATACCATATCGCCTCCATGATGTTCAGAAAGTTATGAACATCTTGTTTCAACTCGTCGTCGGAGCTGAATCGCTTTTCGGCCAAATGTTCTTTTAACCTCGGGAACAGGTGATAGTCACTGGGCACCAAGTCTGGACTATAGGGTGGGTGGGTGATTGTGTTCCACTGAAACTGTTGCAGGAGAGCAATGGTTTGCCGAGAGATGTGTGGACGAGCGTTGTCATGGAGAATGTGTACGCCCTTGTTCAACTTTCCTCTTCTCCGGTTCTGAATTGCCCGTTTCAGTTTTTTCAGAGTCTTACAGTACCTGTCAGCGTTAATTTTGGTCCCAGTGGGCATAAAGTCGACCAACAATACCCCTTTCCGATCCCAAAAACCAGTTGTCATGACTTTACCAGCAGACTGTGTTTGTTTGATTTTCCGCGGCTTTGGCGAAGAAGGATGCCGCTACTGGCGTGATTGTTGCTTGCTCTCAGGTGTGAAGTGGTATGCCCAGGTTTCGTCACCCGTGACAATTGAGTCAAGAAAGTTGTCCTGTTCGGCTGCAAGGCGGTGAAGAAATACGCGGGCAGCTTCAACTCGATGCCGCATGTGGTCCTCAGTCAGCATGCGTGACACCCATCTTGCGCACACCTTCCGGTAGTTCAATGTTTTCGTTAAAATTCTGTGAGCGGTGATTCGGGAAACCTCAGGAACCAACGTGCAGAGATCATCCAGGGTGATCCGCCGATCTTCACGCATGCTTTGCTCAACCTTCAACACTGTCTCCTCAGAAATTAACGGTCTCCTGCTCCTTTGTTCGTCGTGAATTTCGGTCCGACCAGCTGCAAACTCTCTACGTCACTTACGAACATTTTTGACATCCATGCACGACTGACCATACACTTTCGTCAACTGGCGATGAATTTCAATCGGTGCAGAGCCCTTTGCGTTCAAAAACCGAATAACTGCGCTCAGTTCACACTTGGCGGTAACATCCAACGGGAGCTCCATTCTCAACGGCTACCAAGCCAAGACTGAGCGCCTCAGCGTGCGCATGTTTCCACACAGCGCGTGAAACATTCTTCATAACGGTGTGACCAACTGCCACACAAAGAGAGTTCTGTGCTTATAAAAAAAATAGGAGACCTTACTTTTGGGATTACCCTCGCATAATGTCACCAGGAAATAAACAATGTGACTTTCACAGGATCATTGTTTTACATGAATTGCTTAGGTACGAGACCACAATACGTCACGTATCAAGTATATCATCGTTATATAACTGCAGTACGATAATGAAAGGCAGTTTTAATCTGCCAGGAAGTTTCATATCGGTGCACACTCCGTTGCAGAGTGGAAACTTCGATTCTGGAAATCTCCCCCAGGCTGCCATGTCTCCGCAATATACTTTCTTCCCGGACTGCTAGTTCTGCAACTTTCGCAGGAGAGCTTCTGTGAAGTTTGGAAGGTAGGTGGGAAGGTACTGGCGGAAGTAAAGGTGTGAGGAGGGGTCGTGAGTCGTGCTTGGGTAACTCAGTTGGTAGAGCGCTTGCCCGCGAAAGGCAAAGGTCCCGAGTTCGAGTCTCGGTCCGGCACACAGTTTTAATCTGGCAGGAAGTTTCGTTGCAGTACCATAACTCATAAGTGCTGCTTTCAGAATATCTCTGCATCTCCTTCTGCGTATTAGCCATATGTGTGTGGAACAAATTGGACTTGCAGAGGACTTAGCACCTCAAATATCGACAGCTTTCCAAACCCTTTGAGCATCAATGGATCCTGACTGAAATCACCTTTGCCTTAATTTTATTTTGGGGTACCAGTGCCTTTCGCATGAGACCTCCGATGTTACTAAAACTTAGACACCTAGTGGCACACTAAGATGCAAAGTGTATTACAGCAGCCACTTACGGCGTTCCAAACAACAGTCGGAGCGGAGATTGTGCTATGTGACTGTAGGAGATAGTGACATTTGTTTTTTATAGTGAACATCTTTTAAGTTTGTACTACTGCTTTTATGAGTGCGTTCGAAATTAAGGTAGTGGGGCAGTATGTGCTTTTACATAAATGTATTAGATTTTAGGCCCATTTTTTTTTGTTATTAGGACTATAATTTGGTTTAGGCGTTATAATTTCATGGGAGTCTCGAGATCGGGTACTGTGTCTAGGAAAAAGGCGAAATTGCTTGCATATCTCATGAAATGCAGGATGGTTGAAAACTGTATATCCCAGTGGTTCCAAAGTGAAACCACATCCTTAAAGAAATTAGTTTCTTACTTTTTGTCAATTTCTTCTTGTATTCGTTGCTTACTGTGATAATGAACATGAATTTCATGACAAGTTTAAAAGTTAAATTTTTTAAGATATTATTGGTCTTCAAAGTGTTAAATAATAATACACGTTAATTCGCAATAATTAGAGGAAAACAGTCACATAATTTAAATTCTGATACGCTAATTAGTTTAGATTGAAGAAAACTATAATTATGGTCGAATTTTACATTTTTAATTACGTTGAGCGAGCAGGGATATCTATCAAAGACATGTCCCAAAGTACAGTAGTCACTGTATCCATAGTCTCAATTTAATGCCATTGGTCGTTAATTCATCAAGAAAAATCCACAAGATGGCGGCTAACGAAAAGCAGTTGTTACAGAAATTGAATGCGGCTACTTTGTTGAAGCTCCCCACAGTTTGAACAGCCCCCGTCGGACGCAGGCTGTAAGCGCTGGTGCCACCGGCACTAGAGGGCTGGTAGCATGCAGACCTAGGCAGAGTCCTGAGTTTTTTCTCTACGTTGCAATAAGTGCCAATTGACTCTAAATAATGAACACTGTGAGATACACGAGTAGCGAAAGGAATCCACCATTCTTCTGTTACAGCATGAAACACACATACATCTGAAGGCTGTAAATTCAGATAAATATTAAGGGATTACAATTACGAATAACTTAAATGTAAATAATGTTGTGCGGCAAGCAAACCAAAGACTGCGATTTATTGACAGAACACTTAGAAAACGCAACAGGTCTACTAAAGGGACTGCCTGTACTACGCTTGCTCGCCCTCTTTTGGAGTACTGTTGTGAGGTGTGGGATCTGTGTCAGATAGGATTGACGAATGACAAAGGGAAAACTCACAGAAGGCAGCTCGTTTTGTATTATCGCGAAACAGGGGAGAAAGTGAAACGGATATGATACGCGAACTGGGGCGGTAATTATTAAAACAAATGCGTTTTCCGTTGCGGCGGGATCTCCTCCTAAAATTTCAATCAGCAACTTTGTCCTCAGAGTGTGAAAAATATTTTGTTGGCGCCCACCTACGCAGGGAGAGATGATCATCATCCGTGCGCTGTTCCAGAGTGGAATGGTAGAGAAATAGCTTGAAGGTGGTTCGACGAACCCTCTACCAGGTGCTTAATTGTGAACTGTCGAATGATCAGGGAGATGTAGAAGAACCCGACTAAATAAAACTGCGTGAGCACATCGCCTCAACCTCAGTCTGCGCCGGCCTTTCGTTCAGATTCAGTATTGACTGCGGTGAGACGTCCATAATAGGACAAAGAAGAAGGCTGTTAGTCCAATAGTTGTTACTCTAGGGCGTCCATCGCTATCTCTTTTCCGATACACAAAGATGTGCATATTTAGCAGGTGTCGGCAATCCGAGGAAGTGAAACATACCCCTGCACATTACTCTACATTTTACACAACATTAATTTCACCATCCACGTCGCGATGTTTTCATTTATTCATTGTCGCCGTAGCTGCCGCAACGGCAGATGCTGCCACCTACTCTAGAGTTCGCTGCCGTTCCAGATAGAGGATCCATGTCAAGAGTTCAGTTTTCCATTTGAGTGGTCATCCTTGCTGTTTCCATCATCCATCAATATTTCGTCCTTGTGTCAGTCTTACAATGTGTTAAAGTGTGTTATACGTGTCACTGGTAAGCTATGGTCAGAAATAACGATTGTTGTTCCCACTACTTTGCTTGCGATAGGAACAGACCCTATTTTCAACTTGCGTTTAATATTTCTGCTAACGATTCCCATGAATCATTAAAATGCAATACCCGTTTTGTACAGTGGACGGTACTGTATTTTGTCAGTGCTTCCCTTTCGGTATAAATCAGGAGCGTTAGTGAAAAAAACAACAGTGTTGTTTTCCACATACATGCCTTTTTATTGTCTTATTTTTTGGAATGCGCGGTCCTGTTGCCCTCTTGTTTTAAGCTGTGCATTTATCCTAGCCACGGTCATATTCTAAAGCAAAATATTCATTCCAGTAAGTGAGTGACGGATCCGATTGACAACTGCCTGGAATCTTAGTAAGTAACCACAGCCGCCAGCCGACCTGGGACATAAGGAGGTGGGTCGTACTAAGTCCACACCATTTCTGTCCTTAAGACAGTCCACATGTAGTATATAGCTACCTGTGCATTGTTCCAACAGAGCTCTACGACCAAACGTCCATTATGAGATTGAGTACGTTTTAAAAAAATCTACCATTCCATTAGATCTGATACAGCAATCGTACGTACAATATTTGAATTAAAAAGTCTTCGTTGCAATTTATTCCTTTATTAACAACGCTTTTCACATTCGTGGCGCATCTTCGGATCACCTATAGAGATAACTAAATTAGCAAAAATTAGATTATGATCCTAGTATGAACGATTCTTAATGTGAATAAGGAATTGTTACTTACCCATGCCAGAGAAACTGCTAGTACGACTTTATTAAGGTATGTTCCGTTCAGTTTGGTTATTTATATCTCTGAAGTAGTGCTCGAGACAATTGACACCATGGGTTCTGCAGCGCTGTCCATAAATCCGTAAGTGTACGAGGGGGTGGAGATCTCTTTCTAACAGCACGTTGCAAGCCATCCGACATATGCTCAATAATGTTCATGTCTGGGAGGTTCGGTGGTCAGCGGACGTGTTTCAACTCAGAAGATTATTCCTGGAGCCACACTGTAGCAATTCTGGACGTGTTTGGTGTCGCATTGTCCTGCTGGAATTGCCCAAGTCCGTCGGAATGCACAATGGACATGAATGGCTGCAGGTGATCAGACAGGATGCTTATATAGTGTCACCTGTCACAGTCGTATCTAGACGTATCACGCTTCCCATATCACTCCAACTGCACACGCCCCACACCATTACACAGCCTCCATCAGCTTGAACAGTCACCTGCTGACAGGCAGGGTCCATGGATTCATAAGGTTGTATCCATACCCGTACACGTTCATCCGCTCGATACAATCTGAAACGAGACTCGTCCGACCAGGCAACATTTTCGTCATCAACAGTCCAATGCCTGTGTTGACGGGCCCCAAGCGAGGCGTAAGGCTTTGTGTCGTGCAGTCATCAAAGGTACACGAGTGGGTCTTCGGCCCATACCTAAGATGTTCATTGAATGGTTCGCACGCTGACACCTGTTGAGGGCCCAGCATTGAAGTCTGCAGCAATTTGCGGAAGGGTTGCACTTGTGTCACGTTGAACGATTCTCTTCAGTCCTCGTTGGTCCCTTTCTTGCAGGATCTTTTTCCGGCCCCAGCGATGTTGGAGATTTGATGTTTTACCGGATTCTCTTATATTCACGGTACACTCGTGAAACGGTCGTACGGGAAAATCCCGTTCATCGCTACTTCGGAGATGCTGTGTCCCATCGCTGGTGCACCAACTATGACACAATGTTCAAAATCACTTAAATCTTGATAATGTGCCAATGTGGCAGCCGTAACCGATTTAACAACTGCGCCAGACACTTGTCTTATGTAGGCGTTGCTGATAAAACAGCCGTTCGCCAAGCTTAACGTCCCAATCCGACGAACGGATCACCATACACAGTGTCACATGCCTTCACTACACCAGAAACTACAGAGAGAGTTGGAAAGTAATCTAAGACTCTGACGCAAAGACTGGTGGTCAGGAAATTTACGCCCCTACCTCTCCTCCCCTACGAGCCAAAGACAGTCAGTGAAAATTATCCATCACCAGGAATGGAGGTGGTGTACGTCCGTGTGGGTGCAACCTCATCAGCGCGCAATAACGATTTATGCTACAAAAGCGGGCAATTAATTCTAATAAAGACTGATTAATAAAGCTCGGGAGCTGGAAACTATAGTCATAAGAGCGACGAATTTAATCGAAAGTTCAAATGCCACGGTATTTGCTGTTCATCTCAAATAGACGAATTACGCCAAAACTGAATCGCATAGACATTATATGATTGCTCCGCCTATAAAGCAAATACTGCATGTGATGCTCTGTGTCCTAGCTGACATCAGTATATATTGCCGGGGAGGGCACAAATTTTTCAAAGCTCTCCATTCTTCGCAAATTTATGAAAATGGAGTTCATCTGTGAGTGTTCCTATTGACCCGATGTAATCGTCAGTGGCGGTTGGCTGTAAGAATCACAAAAACGAAATGGTTGCTGATATAGCTTACGCTTTCCTGACGAGTCACCCGAACTGTCGTATCAGGCCACGTAGTCTAAAAACTCCTGTTTGTCACATCTTAACCCTCCGCCACGCACTGGACTGTCGCTTACAGAGTATCTTTGTAGATGTAAATGTGGAGAGTATGAAGACCCTTGGTGTACGGTTGTACTGTTAGGTTCGTGCCTCATCAACAACAACTGTGTAAGCTGTAAATAACTTTGGTTTAATGTAGCAAACTTATCACAGAAATACACGCATTTACACAGTTTACAATGTGACAATGTTACGACAGTTGTCAAACGAACGCATCTCGTCCTCATAAAGTGAAATAATCCTGAACACAACAAAGGTAAATTTTAACAAGAAGTTTCTTTACAAAATTGTTCTTACGACTACGTTATGATGTTGGCCAGTACTATGATAAATCATCTGATTCCGTTACAAAGTTGAGTACCATTTATGATGACAATCAAGTCTACAGAGGGTGGTTAGTTTGGTGACAAATTGAGCAAAAGATTACCCAAGATCGCTCGAGTTTACAGTGGACGCAAGCTGGTGAACCAACAAGTTTACGCCTCTGCACACGGTATTTACCTTAGCTGCGATGAGCTGTCATCTGCATGGCTGCTCTCGCCCACTGAAATTCCTATAAAATTTAATTAAGCCTTTGCTGATTTTTTTCGGAAGAAATTCTCCCTATTTTTCTCGTGATGTGAGAAAGCATACACTCATTTCTAGTCTTGGAATATGGCGACATGCAAGGGCATGGCTGGAGCAGTGGGCATATTGAAATGCCCTTTCAGTCCTCGCAAGGACAATTAACTAACTGGCTGGTACGTTTCTCCACAGTGGGAGCTCAACGATGCTACAGCTAATATCTAGTTGAATGTCAGCCACAGTGTACGCAGTGTTCACTCAAATTTCTCCTCTGTGCCATACAGAACGTTATGCGCTCCATTCTGCACTTGACGCCAGTTCAGAGAAGAGTCCCCGAAAATTTCACTCTCGTCTTTCTTGTAGCCAAACTCTCTCCCCACCTGGGTTCTTTCGTTCTCCATGTCACGGCTTCTTTCTACCAATAGGAGGTTCCTCTTATTTTGTAGAAACTCTCTCTACCAACTGCAAGAGTCCTACCATTGAACTGCGTCAAAATCTCGACACTTTACTCTTTCCTAGTTCGTTTCCGCCATTCGGACGTTTCGTACCCGCTCACATGTGTACCGTTCACTGTTCATGTGATCAACTGCGTCACTGCTTTTGTTCGTATCCATTTGGAATTCCGAAATGCAGTTTTCTAAAGCTTCTTTCTGTCCTACTTCTGGTGACCTATTACTCACTCTGCAGTACGTGTCACCTGTCTGGTCACTGAATCCCACCGTGGGATGCCCCCCACAAGAGTTTTCCGTAGTGCTTCCTGGGGTGTGGCCTTTGCATCTGCTCACACTGGCGTTTCCTCTAGCTGCTTGTTTCACCTTCTGCTCATTGACATGCATTATATAGGAGTGGTGTGTTAATACCATCGATTGAGTGTCATCCCTTTTGCATTACATACTTATAGGCAATCTGCTCATTACCGCCGAAGTAAGTTAGGTGTGATATTCACCTTCCCGTTACAATGTATAAAACACTTATGTAAGGTGCGAATTTGATCTTCATTTATTCTGCCGCCTTACAGTACTACTTCTTTTACTGGGGGGTCGATAAAACTACGGACTGCGTCTACATTTTTGCCAATCTGTTTCATCTACCTATAGATGACTTTTCTAGCAGGACAGACTTCATTTGCCTTTCGCCTGTTTGGTCACTGAGCCAGATTAACTTGTTTCTACAGATGCATCCATTATCGTATATTTAATGATAAGTAATCACACATATCACCATTTATGTAACTGTTTTTCTCAATATTAAGTATAGATGTAGAGGAAAGACACAATTACACCTTACACTCATGCGCCAAATAGGGCATGAACCTAGAAAGCTGGTGAGGACAGTATCCGCGTCACAGAAACAGCAAGAAGTCCAAAATGAGGAGAAAGGAATTACGTTCTCTTTCACCTGAAATGATTCAGAGAATCCACGGAAAATGTAGGTCTGCATGACCGGATGGAACTTGTATCCGTATTTTTCCGAATATGAATCCAGTGTTTTACCAATTGTGACACATCGCTCATTACTTCAGACCACTTGGGCTGCCAAGCAACTTCAGTTCTCGCTGTTACAACGAATAAATATTGTATTTGGTACCTCTTCAGCTTCTAAGGGAGAAAACAAGGTGGTATGGGGAATCTAGATGGACATGTGATGTGAGTACGAATAATGATTTCTTGATAATAAACAGAGTGAAAGATTCTAAGTTCTTAGGTGCGTATGTTGTTAAAAACTTAAACTGGAAGAAGCATATAGTAGACCCACTAAAACGTTTGTATTTGGATAATTTTGCCGAATGAATAATTTCCAACTTATGGGAACAGAAGTCACTAAATTAACATATTTTGCATATTTTCAATCACTAATATCTTATGGGATAATATTCTGTGGTAACGGCTCACTTAGTCAAAAAGTACTCATTGCGCAAAGGAAAATGATTACAATTATGTGTGGAGTTCACCCATGTACATCTTGGAGGCATCTTTCAAAGCAGCTGGGAATATTAACACAGTCCATTTATTCACTTATTAAATTTTATTTGTCAACCAGCCACCTGAATTTGAGTGTAATAGAGATATTCACAAGCACAACACGAGAAGGAATGGGGTTCTACAACACATTTAATGAATACAACTATCTACGGAAATAAAATGTGTGACAGATAGCAGAGGTGATTCCATGTATAAAGGTGTTTCTCTTCAACAACTTCTTCTAGGACAATTTTGAAATAGAAACAAGTAGTCACTTTTAAAGAAAAACCTGAAAATGGCCTGCTTATCATATATGTACACTCCTGGAAATGGAAAAAAGAACACATTGACACCGGTGTGTCAGACCCACCATACTTGCTCCGGACACTGCGAGAGGGCTGTACAAGCAATGATCACACGTACGGCACAGAGGACACACCAGGAACCGCGGTGTTGGCCGTCGAATGGCGCTAGCTGCGCAGCATTTGTGCACCGCCGCCGTCAGTGTCAGCCAGTTTGCCGTGGCATACGGAGCTCCATCGCAGTCTTTAACACTGGTAGCATGCCGCGACAGCGTGGACGTGAACCGTATGTGCAGTTGACGGACTTTGAGCGAGGGCGTATAGTGGGCATGCGGGAGGCCGGGTGGACGTACCGCCGAATTGCTCAACACGTGGGGCGTGAGGTCTCCACAGTGCATCGATGTTGTCGCCAGTGGTCGGCGGAATGTGCACGTGCCCGTCGACCTGGGACCGGACCGCAGCGACGCACGGATGCACGCCAAGACCGTAGGATCCTACGCAGTGCCGTAGGGGACCGCACCGCCACTTCCCAGCAAATTAGGGACACTGTTGCTCCTGGGGTATCGGCGAGGACCATTCGCAACCGTCTCCATGAAGCTGGGCTACGGTCCCGCACACCGTTAGGCCGTCTTCCGCTCACGCCCCAACATCGTGCAGCCCGCCTCCAGTGGTGTCGCTACAGGCGTGAATGGAGGGACGAATGGAGACGTGTCGTCTTCAGCGATGAGAGTCGCTTCTGCCTTGGTGCCAATGATGGTCGTATGCGTGTTTGGCGCCGTGCAGGTGAGCGCCACAATCAGGACTGCATACGACCGAGGCACACAGGGCCAACACCCGGCATCATGGTGTGGGGAGCGATCTCCTACACTGGCCGTACACCACTGGTGATCGTCGAGGGGACACTGAATAGTGCACGGTACGTCCTCGACCCATCGTTCTACCATTCCTAGACCGGCAAGGGAACTTGCTGTTCCAACAGGACAATGCACGTCCGCATGTATCCCGTGCCACCCAACGTGCTCTAGAAGGTGTAAGTCAACTACCCTGGCCAGCAAGATCTCCGGATCTGTCCCCCATTGAGCATGTTTGGGACTGGATGAAGCGTCGTCTCACGCGGTCTGCACGTCCAGCACGAACGCTGGTCCAACTGAGGCGCCAGGTGGAAATGGCATGGCAAGCCGTTCCACAGGACTACATCCAGCATCTCTACGATCGTCTCCATGGGAGAATAGCAGCCTGCATTGCTGCGAAAGGTGGATATACACTGTACTAGTGCCGACATTGTGCATGCTCTGTTGCCTGTGTCTATGTGCCTGTGGTTCTGTCAGTGTGATCATGTGATGTATCTGACCCCAGGAATGTGTCAATAAAGTTTCCCCTTCCTGGGACAATGAATTCATGGTGTTCTTATTTCAATTTCCAGGAGTGTATATAAAAGATGCAAAAATATTTATATATTGTGCGTGTATGTGTTTTCTATGTTTGTTCCACATCATAACGTTTATCGTGAATGTGGTCTATGGAACAAGTACTAAAGCAAAGAGAAAAACAGTACACTATCTACCTATCTACAGCAGAAACTAAATAACACATACAGATGATTCCACAGGGATGTATGTCACGACATGTGGTGGACATCCTTCATTTACGCTCAGCAGGAATGGCATTTTTATACTTAAAACGTTGTCTGTAATCGTTATCTGGGTTATTTAAGTCAGTGTTATCATAAGAGAACTGAAGTAAAATGTAGCACTGCATTACCGAGATTTTGGATTGTGCTGAAAGTGGATTATGGGATCACATCTCACTTCATTCTAGTCACAACTCACGAATAACCAAGAAAACAATGATCTGAGAAGTTGAGGAGTGACATGCCATTAAAGTGGAAGGCCAATAAAAGCTGATCTGAGGTTAAGACAAGTTTCGGGATCGGTCTGCTGGAAGATTAGAAAAAACTGCTGCTTGTCTGAGGAAAGAAGAGATTGAAAAGCATTTCATGACATATTCTGGAATGCTGTTCCAATGGAGAGAGATGTATAAAATTCCAGGAGGCATGCAAGCAGATGTGTTGGTCCCAGGAAGATATCCACCTCGGAGGCAACGCAATACTACTGGACATAGTTTTTCTTTAAATTAGTAAGCGTCAACGTTACACTCCTGTGGTCGGTTATGTAAGTCGACAGTTGCCTGTGGAACAGAAGCGTATTACTGGCGATACAGAAAACTGAATTGCGTGCACGCTGGCCGAAGCGTTCAAGCAAACCTTTATTTCCGGACTATAACGGACACCATAATTACCTCGAATATTTTAAGCAGGAAATTATGCATAATTGTGGCACGATGGCCGAGTTATTTTTGTGCAGTTCCACTGTTTTCATTATACTCTGCGAAATCGATATTGAGGTTGTTAATTGCATATAAATCGCTTGCTGCTGCGCGAATAACGCACACGATTTTGAATTCAACAACGCTATACAAAACGACAGTGAAAACAAAGCCATTATTGGCACACATGAGCGATTGCAAGTTATATATTTCTGAAACGTGCTTAAAAACAAAGCTGTGAAATGAGTAGAAAGAAAGGAAGCAGGTCCGCATAATACGCGTTGCTAGAATTAACGTTGAAAAGGGTGTGGATTAGAGAAAGAAAATCACCCATACACGTAGTCCGATCAACCACAGGTCTTCAGTAAATAATCGAGTACGTCAATACTATTTATCCACATTAAACATGGGCAGTATGTAGCAGGAATGGTAACCAGCTCGATGTTATCAGGTGCCTGATTCGAAGAGGGTGAATAACTTAAATTGGTAGGAGCATGTGCGTCGAAAATATACTTCAGAAATATAGCGTCACTGTTTTCGGAGAGAAACGTTGGTATATGTAGGTTGAAAAATACAGATACGAGACTGTTGGAAGATAAAAAGGCCGGCCGGGATGGCAGAGCGGTTCTAGGAGCTACAGTCTGGAACCGCGCGACCGCTACGGTCGCAGGTTCGAATCCTGCCTCGGGCATGGATCTGTGTGATGTCCTTAGGTTAGTTAGGTTTAAGTAGTTCTAAGTTCTAGGCGACTGATGACCTTAGAAGTTAAGTCCCAGCCGGCCGGTGTGGCCGTCCTGTTCTAGGCGCTTCAGTCTGGAACCACGCGACCGCTACGGTCGCAGGTTCGAATCCTGCCTCGGGCATGGATGTGTGTGATGTCCTTAGGTTAGTTAGGTTTAAGTAAAGTTCTAGGAGACTGATGACCACATATGTTATGTCCGATAGTGCTCAGAGCCATTTTGAAGATAAAAAATACCGAAATACCGCGCAGATTCACGAAAAGTGACAAGAGAGAACGTTTTCAGCGGTGGAAGGAACGAACATGGACGTGGCTTCACCGCAGTGCGGCCTTACTTTGAAGGCATCTACTACTATAATGTTCTAAGAAAACAAAATTTACAGCATCGGTAACCTTTTACGGCGGAAGACAATGCTCGACCACACAGTTTTAATTACGGTTCCTTTTTCTTAAAGGACTAGAGTCATGTTGCTTGTGACGAAACACCAAAGAAGGATATCGAGGCCCTATGCAGTAATCGAAGTAAGATATTTTAACTTCAGTAAGATAAGGAATACTGCAAAAAGTGTATCCTGAATTCAATAGGCAAATTATATGCAAGAATGATAGACAATAGGCGGAAACCAATTTCAGAACATCTTGCTGGAGGATAAAAAAAAAAGACTTAGTAAATGAAGATCAGTTGCAGACAGTATATACATTCTACAGTAGATATTAGAGAAAGGAAAAGAAGCTAATTTTATTTTTATTATGGGCTTCTACAAGTACTCGACTGCGTTATTAGGAAATAGTTGTTGCCAATGATGAGGAGTATCTGATACCATGACAAATTAATAAATCTATAAAAAGCCCAAAAACGGAACATTTTTATAAACAAAGAAACAATTTTAATATATAAATGTAAAGGAAAAGGATGACCAGTATGACCTAGGCTACATTTATGTAAATGACATCATCCCAAAATATGCAGTTTAAACAGATAAGCAATGAAATAGCAAAATAAAAAATATATTAATTATTTTGCTATACACAGAAGATACCTTAATACTTCAAGAATCAGAAGAGGATTTGCGAAGTGTACTCAAGCATTTAAATAACTTGGGTGAGGCTTTTGGAGTAGAAATTTGTAGAGCTAAAACAAAGGAAATCGTGTTCTGTGGCAAAGATCCAGTCCTAATTGTTTCACATGAAATGACATTAGAATAGGCAATACGATTAGACTATATGGAATGTACAACTGGTTATCATGCTGATAAATATCTTGGAACAAAGATGGTCAGATACGAATGTACATTTGGCAGTATCCACGACAAGCTCTGAAGAAAACCCCCAAAGCTCTGAAGAAAACCCGCCAAGATACGACAAGTAAAATTTGTAAATGAGCAAGGATCGCTCTAGAGCAGAATACACAAGAAAACTGAAAATGAAGCAATACAGCAAGAATCTGAGGCGAAAGCAGCATAGGAGAAAATAAACGTGTACCGTAATAGCTGGTACGGACAAATACCAAAGATGAACGATAAAAGGCTTTCCGTAGTAGCTTCCGATTGAAAATCATGTGGAGTAACTTCGGAAGACATGGGAAGAGGTGGGAAGAATTTCTGAAGACGGATCAGACTGAAAAGTTTAATCCGTGAAGTGCAGAAGAAGAAAAAGATGATTTCAGTAAGGTGGAGAATTTAAGTTATTTCACTGTGTCGAGATCCCCCTTACGCTGCCGTGCATTCGACTCGGTCGTCTGGCGTACAATAAACACGACACTAAGTGCCGCGCCGGCGAAAACTCGGATGGGCTTAAAATAACGGCTGCCATGTATTACGGGCAAACAGAAAGGGCTGTGACAGATTTATTCAACATGGCGGCGAACAACAAAAGTTGTGTGCATGTCCAGCGATTTTCACACAATCCTCTGCGTCCGAATTGATTACTTCTATTTAATTTGAAATTTATACGCAGCTAATTTAGCAAACACGAAGCGCCGCGCAGGACTTTGTGCAGCCGATGATGTGATTAATTCTTTGATTGTCGACGCAAAAGCGACGCGACACGGCGTGTAATAACGCTCATTTCATGTCAAAAACATCGCACCCGTGAGTCGGAAAAAAAGGGAGAAAAGGGAACGGATGGGAAAGAGGAGGGACAGAGAGAGAGAGATAGAGAGAGAGAGAGAGAGAGAGAGAGAGTTCTGGCGCCTAGCAGGTGTACGTGAACACCTGTGATGGTGACATCGCGAAATGTTACGGCTGGCTGCACTGCCAGGACAGGCTCGTGTGTGACTCGCCGACCCTGCGAAGCCGATGGCGCACAGCGATGATTAAAAAAACAGCTGCCAGCGAAAGTGCCAGACAGAAAACACCTGTCGCCAAATCCACCTGCACAGAGGGCGTACCTGGTCCTGTGAGGCGCGACAACGTTATTGTTTGGCCCACTGCGCAACAAGCGAGACACTAGGCGTGATTAATCGCGCGAGAATAGAAGTTACGTCCTATTGTCTAGTGCGTCACGAAATAGACCACAATATGTGTCGTCTGCTTGTCTGCCTTGACGTAACTGGTGTCTTAACATAATGACTGTAATGCGTCAAGCTGTCGCTTTGCAATTGCAACAGTAATACTTTCCGCTTTGTGCTTGACTGTATAGCCCGAGCCAACAAGGCATATGCTTGCTGGTGAGACCAGTTCTGTTCCGCGTTGCACTCTTGCAGTGAAAACGATTGTTTTCGTACACTCAGTACATATGAATAGTTTCGTACAGGATAATAGCACTGGTTAAGGTATACGATACTAGCAGAAAAAAACATTCAACGTGATTTCAGTGTGAAAGATAGTCCTAATTAGTACAAATGTATCTGAAATGTAACCTTTTCGATTAAGTCAGCATCTAATATGTCTCAAATTCACCCACAGCCCATGGTTGGTGAGTATGATATGTACATGACGGTGCATCGGCACATTGTACTAACTGGGACAACACTTCTTATTGAACTCAGTGGCTGCACGTAGCCAAACATTCGCCAGAATCCTCCAATTGCTCGTTTTCGTACCCATGATTACAGGTTTGTGTAACCACAGGTATTTGCTTCTCTTCTATTGTACATAACCATAGCAGGTCGATTTTAATTTTAGCAACAACATAGGATGGAAGCCACCAGTTCAATTATTTTAATTTTGTAAATCATGGAATACTTCTACATAAGCTCAAGTACTATGGTATGAATGGGACAGCGCTCAAATGGTTTAAATCATACCTAACTGGAAGAATGCAGAAAGTTGAAATAAGCAGTTCACATAATGTTCAAAAAACTGGTGATTTCTCAAACTGGGGAACAATCAAGAATGGGGTGCCGCAAGGTTCGGTCTTGGGTCCTCTGCTGTTCTTAATATATGTCAATGACTTGCCATTCTGTATTCACGAAGGTGCAAAGCTGGTACTTTTTGCCGATGATACAAGTATAGCTATCACTCCCAACAGGCAAGAATTAACTGATGAAATTGTAAACGATGTTTTTCAGAAAATCATTAAGTGGTTCTCTGCAAATGGGCTCTCATTAAACTTTGACAAAACACAGTATATACAGTTCCACACAGTAAATGGAATGACAACATTAATAAATACAGACTTCGATCAGAAATCGGTAGCTGAGGTAGAATATTCAAAATTTCTAGGTGTATGCATTGATGAGGAGTTGAACTGGAAAAAACACACTGAAGACCTGCTGAAACGTTTGAGTTCAGCTACTTATGCTATTAGGGTCATTGCAAATTTTGGCGATATACATATCAGTAAATTAGCTTACCACGCCTATTTTCATTCTCTGCTTTCTTATGGCATCATATTCTGGGGTAACTCATCATTGAGTAAAAGAGTGTTCATTGCACAAAAGCGTGAAAGCAGAATAATTGCTGGAGCTCATCCAAGATCATCCTGCAGACACTTATTTAAAGAGCTAGGGATCTTCACTGTAGCCTCACAATATATATGTTCACTTATGAAATTTGTTATTGACAATCTGAACGAATTCAAAAGTGATAGCAGTGTACATGGCTACAACACTTGGAGAAAGGATGAGCTTCACTACTCAAGTCTAACTTTGGCTCAGAAGGGGGTAAATTATGCTGCCAAAAAGTCTTTGGTCACTTACCTAATAGCATCAAAAGTCTGACAGATAGCCATACAGCATTTAAAACGAAATTAAAAGAATTTCTGAATGGCAACTCCTTCTACTCATTATATGAAATTTTGGATATGGTAAGTGGGTAATTTTCCCACCCCCCCACAAAAATTAAGTGTCTTGTAATATTTTGTGTAATATAATATCTTGTATAGACACCTCTTATTAACCTGACACGTTCCACATCATCACGAAGTACTAATCTAATCTAATTCTTTTGCATGTGCGGTGACATTACGTCTTTTGTAACAGCCTTATTCCTGAGTTACGATCATTTTCTGAGATCAAAATTACCGTTCCTGTCATATTTTACCAGAGAAGTGAATTATATGAAATACTTGTATTCGAAATGCAAATACAAAATGCAAAACACCTATTTTTATTTTGCATTTTTTCCAAAAAGCATTTTCTATTTCATTTGAAATATTTAAAATATGGGTATTCTGTATTTGTAAAATGCAAAATGGTTCTCTTGGTTTTTTTTTTATTTCGCACTTCGTAGTATTCATTCATTTAATGAGCCACCTGTCTAAACAAAAGTAGTTCCACAAAATGGATACAGGTGGCACAATAAGCGCCAAAGGTATACCGGTCAAGCGACTATGACCTTGACTCTAATTATTAGAAGAGGCGGTAAGACCTCACTATACATTATATTTTTACCATTTTTTTCTGTTTAATGTAAAACGCACTGAAATCATCCGATAATGCCAAAGGAATTGAAAGAAGTAGGGAGGAAGGTCTCACGCATGACATTTAATAGCTTCAAGAGATATATATAAGGTCAGATCTGAAAGTGATTCATACAAAAGTCTATGATGCAGTCATTTCAACATGCCACGCACTTTGGAATTTGTGTTCAACTTCTCCTAATGCAAAGAATGCTAAGCAGCTTGCAAATGGATAACCCTAAGTACTATGGTGTGCTGGTCGAAGTCATTAAAGGAAGTGTTAATAGGCGTTTTAAGAAATTCTATAAATTAGTGGATCCAAGATCAAAGGATAGCGTATTAGCATCCATATCTCATCTTTTTTCATATTGAAATGGGTACCGAATGCCGACAGAGAACACATTAAAGAACTGTTGATTTCAGAAGTGTGGAGGATGAAAGAAGAAGATAGGAACATCTTGCGGCATTCTGATTAAGAAAGTGAATCTTTTTATGTTTGTGGAGGACTCTGGTTCTTCTGTAACCAGTGATAGTGCCAACAGTAGAACAGACCAGGAAACCTTGCAGTATTTAAAAGATAATTACAATAATTTAGATTCTAACAGTAAAAAAATTCCCTTAAATATAATATTTGTTTACCAAGTTCTACTCCTGTTGAACGACCATTTCCTATGGTGGATAACAATGAGACCGCATAAGCGGAACATGAAAGATGAATTATATGAACAATTATTGGTGTTAAAATCAATGAAATAATGGTATGTAATATTTGCGCTAAGTAGAGGAATTATTTTTGAATAAAGGTATTTTGAAAATAAGTATTTTTCATTCTGTACTTAAATACTTCTATTTGAAACCATTTTATATTTTCATTTGAAACTGAAAAAATAACCAATTATTTGTATTTTGAATTTAAATAGTTTTAATAAACTATTTTGCACATCTCTGTATTTTACATAATTACTTTCCAAAGATATTATAGAACTAATCTCTTCCTGTGGAATGACTATGGAACTTTGTGTATCAGCTGCCTTCTGTTTTCTTGTCATTGTGCGAAATTGTTAACCTTCGCTTGTATCTGTTTTTGCAATAGTTTTGAACAACTGCCTCGTGGTTTTTTACACTTTGTCATTCCTCTAGTTAGGTTTTGTCTTTACTTGCAACGATTATGATCTCACAATCAATTTATCGCACTTGATCGGGCCAAGTAGTATGTTACGGCATATAATAGGCTTGAACGACGTAAGAATGTCGTTTGGTCACTGTGAATGATATGGACATGCTCCGTACTCGATTGAGAGAGCGTTATCAGCACACGACAGGGTTTGAAACAGGCGTTATTGTGGGTCTCCGTTTTGCGGAGACTAGCAGAACCCGAACTAGGGCATTACCGTCACCAACAAACAAACAACTGTACTTGTGGTGTTGCAGTGGCCAGGAAGCATGGACTCCTGAGAAAAGACGTCGCAGTGGGTTCAACAATGAATCGCGGTTCTGCTGTACCCATGGTCGGCGAGTATGGCGGCGACATTCTTCAGTGTTTTGGAGAGACTCATCGAAGTTACTTTTGGCACAATAGCGCGGGGAACCATCGGATGTGACTTCCTGTCACGACTGGTAGTGACTGAGGGAACTCCGACGGCATAAGCGTTAGTCACGGACTCCTCCGTACTCGGGTGTTACCTCTCAAGCGAAAGTATTGTGTTGTCATTTTTCAGTAGAACAACACACATGTGACGTGTATGTAAGAACTGTCTGCGTGACGTAGAGCTACTCTGTGGCCAGCAAGATTCACGTATCTGCCGCGAGAGAACGTTTACTGGACTAGTCCGGATGTCAACTCTGTACCAGTGTGACTATGCTGGGTAACAAGAACAAGAATCAGTTACAACCAAACAGTGCCTTTATCCAGGTCAGAATGGGTGCAACGTCATACTGAAAAGTGGACTCACATTCCCAAGTTCTTTTTAAATATGACTCGGCATTGTAATCACTGAAATAACATCACTTATTTCCTTAATCTGTAAGTATCATTTCGTGTTCTCTTACACTTCTCGGTCATTCACGTTTTTGTCACGCCGTGTAAGTCGGATAGAAACCAAACACGATGACAGGAACCATACTCTTACTCAAACGTCTGTAATTTTTGAATGGTGCAGTTTCGTAATGGTTTGCACAGTAGATTCCAATCGATTATATGGTCACACAGAAACGAAAGATAAATGGTAATGTCTGTGAAACGATGACCTCAACCAGTGTTCGTTTAGTAGTTTATGCTCTGTGCACAGTAAAGATCTACGTTCTTCCACACTGCTTAAAATGTGCAAGATTATTTTGATGTATATGAGGAGGATATATAATATTTCCTGAAACGTGGGTATTTTCGACTTGTTGAAGGCTTGCAATTGGTTAATAAGAAGAGAACCTTGCCCTCATGCAGTATCTCGCAAGGTATCGGAACAGTTGCTGTGGCAAGAATGGCCTAAAATCCAAATTACAACCCTCTAGGATTTGTATGCCCAGAACCTCATGAATACATAGTAAAACATAGCTAGGTCCAGACGTCTGGCTCCATCGTCAAATATAACGTAACTTCTCACACCAACTCCATTCACCAAATCTAACGTAGCAAACCCATCAATTCAGGTTTAACATAGCACAGCTGATCGTACCATGTTTTACACTTTTGAAGGTGATAACTTCGCTGCAGAAAGTTTTGAGTCACTACCAGACGTACACCATTTAATAAGTTAACAACACTTGTTTATTTTCACACACATGACTGTCCTAACTTCACACGAACCAGAACACACCAGACAGTCCTTCAACCGCCCTACTATAAGGCTTTGGACAAGGTGTATTTATACATCTTTTACCAATTACGTTCTTTGGCTTTGCTATGTTACTTCATGTTTGATGTTACAATTGCAAAATGGTTCAAATGGCTCTGAGCACTATGGGACTCAACTGCTGTGGTCATCAGTCCCCTAGAACTTAGAACTACTTAAACCTAACTAACCTAAGGACATCACACACATCCATGCCCGAGGCAGGATTCGAACCTGCGACCGCAGCAGTCGTACGGTTCCGGACTGCGCGCCTAGAACCGCGAGACCACCGCGGCCGGCTTTACAATTGCAATAAGTTAATCCAGCAAAAACTAACATTACAGAGTTTTAGTAGAAATTAAAACGAGTGCAATGCTAATGCATATTTCCGAAATTAACGATCTTTTACAAGAGCAATTTTGAAACATACATACAGCTAACAACTAAGTTCTTATTATTCAGTCCAAAACATCCTCGAATATCTTTACGAAATTTAAATAATTATGCGATTTTATGAAACAATTTTGAGCTTGTAATATTTCTACAATATCAAAATTACAATTCAAACGTTCAAAATGACGTTTTACAACATTTGAAGGTTAAATTCGGAATAATTACGTACATCACAAAATCTTTAAATCGTGCTACAAAAAGTTAATGAATCGTTCTTCTAACATTATTTATGATACAAATTGTCTTTCTGTACCAGGTCATGTCTCCTGTTTAAACGAATATTCTTTAGTTTTCGTTATATGTGGACGTTGCACTAATTACGAGTTTAATGACATATTTTTAGTTGGTGATTTCCGTAAGAATATGTTGTCCTGACTTGCAAAGATACATAAATGTTAATCTTTTCTAGAATTAATGCTTTACTTAGTTTGCGTTATGGTAAACAATGAATTTTACTAATTTAATTAGAATTACAAAACTGAATGAAAAAGGTTACTAACTTTTATACACAATTAACACTGATTCAAGAACTTTTTCTCTCTATTCAAGACATCACGAAATTGACGTTACTTTACCTGATTAAGAACGTACATTAACTGGTCTGTGACACAGTTTAACATTTTTCTTACGACTATTTCACACTGTTGCACTAAGTGACCTTATTCAATAAGTGTCCTTATACACTATCCACATCTGTTTTAGCGTGTATCGCATACTACGAAACCTGCTGTATCGGGTACTCCACATGACGCAATGCAGCCTGTTTCGTTACAAGAGGGGTCCTGAAAAATGTCGACACTCTTTTATGGTTAATATCTATAGAACAAAATGATATGTGGTTGCAATTTTGGGCGGTAGCATAGTCCGTTGTTACAGATCTCGGTGTGCGTTTTCCAGCAGATGACAGTGCAGCGTGAATGGTGCAAGACTGTCGTTTGAGCAACGCAAGGCCGTATTGAAGAGGTACTGGAAATACGAATGACGCAGGTACAACGGGAAAGGTGTAAAGGTGTACAGAACGCAGCCACCAACTCGTTCAACAATTTATGGTAATCGGGATACATTTGAAGCCGTCGGTACTATTCGGGATGTGCATAAGGAATGGTATGGCCGACGAGAAACATCAGCAAGTCCAGCTTCCAACGATGCTGTGTTGCATCGTTTTAGTATGTCACCTCAAAAATCTGTGAGGAAGGATGCATGTCAAATCGGGGTAAGCCGATCAAGCGTGCAACGAATTCTGAATGCTGCAAAGTGGACAGTGTACATTCCAAGATCGGTGCACGCTACGAACGAGAACGGCCCGGATGGTGCACTGCGAATGGTTCGAAGACATGCTGCGAGGGGATGAAAGGTTTGCAGGGATGCTTATCTGGTATGACGCGGCGTAATTCAAACTGAACGGTCTGTAAACCGCCACAGCTGTGTGTGCTGGGATCCTGAAAATCCCCACGTTCGCGTGGGCAAACATGTTCATCTACTGGATGTTAATGTGTGGTGCAGTCTGTCATCGCGCGATTGCTCATTCTTCCTTGAAGGTACCCCAACTAGTGAGGTGCATCTTCATATGCTTCAGACACCGATTTTACCTGCCATCCGAGAAGTGAATGGAAATGAAAGATTTTACCTACAACAAGACAGCGCAACGCCTCACCACCACAGAGATGTCAAAGCCTACTTCGATGAAAATCTACCTGGACGATGAATAGGTCGAAGAGCTCTTGAGTACCCACCTTACAACTCTTGACTGCTACCAATGTGGGAACTTGGAAAATGATCAACAGAACCCAGCTACACTGAACGAGCTGCGAGAAACCATCGAGGCGTTCTGTGTGGCTGCCACACCGGCAGCGCTGAAAGCCGTAGTCCGGTCAACAACTCAGTGGCATCGGCGTTGTTTGGCTGCTAATGTTGGTCACTTTGACCACAAAAAATTACCTCCCCTCCCCCTTAAAGCAAGAATTATAACGTTGTGTCATTTTTTTCCATTAATACTGACTATCGAAGAGTGTCTACATTTTTCTGGATCCCTCTGTATTCAGGGAGTCGTGGACATCAAAGAAGGGCGGCCGTGCGTCACGCTAGATATCCTCATGCAGGTTCGTCCAGCCGCTGTAGACTGACGTTAACGAAATGGCGGCCTACGCAGCAGGACCACCGCCGTACAGGCTAGTGCGTGGGCCGTGGCGAGTGACCCGTGATTTCACAGGCGGGCGAACCGCTGGCTGTACGCAGAGACTAATTAACGCGACAGGTGAGAGGAGAGCGTGCGTTAATTACACAAAGAACAGGCGGCGTTAGCGCGGCGTCACTATTAATTAACTCTGAGACTTCTACAATAAGCCAGAGTCAGCATGCGGAACAGGTCACGCTACAGTCCTCTGTAGATAACACGGTGCGTGACGTCAGCCATACGGGGTCTCCTGATAGGTGCGCATCAGTTTTTAACATTTCACACATCTCCATGAATATTGCGCGTACTGGACTGATGAGTTAGTTGTTGAAGAATCTATGGGAGCCGCGCGGGATTAGCCGAGCGGTCTGAGGTGCTGCAGTCATGGACTGTGCGGCTGATCCCGGCGGAGGTTCGACTCCTCCCTCGGGCAGGGGTGTGTGTGTTTGTCCTTAGGATAATTTAGGTTAAGTAGTGTGTAAGCTTAGGGACTGATGACTTTAGCAGTTAAGTCCCATAAGTTTCACACACATTTGAACATTTTGAACAAACTATGGGAAACTGGATCTGCTTCCGAATAAAATCTGCAATTCTAACGCTCCGGAATAGAAGAACGAAAGTTGATCGTAATTTCACATATTAATTTACACTGAAGAGCCAAAGAAACTGGTACACCTGCTTAATATTGTGTACCGCCCCGCGAGCCAGCAGAAGTGCCGTAACAGGTCTGGGAATGGATTCGACTAATATTTGACGTAGTGCTGGATGGAACTGACACCATGAATCCTGCAGGTCTGTACATAAATCCGTAAGAGTATGAGGGGTGGAGATCTCTTCTGAAGAGCACTTTGGAAGGCATCCCAGATATGCTCAATAATGTTCGTGTCTGGGGAGTTTGGTGGCCACCTGAAGTTTAAATTCAGAAGAGTGTTCCTGGAGCCATTCTGTAGCAATTCTGGGCGTGTGTGCTGTCGGATTGTACGGCTGGAATTGCCCAAGTCCGTCGGAATGCACACTGGACATTGATGATAAAGGTGATCAGACAGGACGCTTACGCTCGTGTCAATTGTCGGAATAGTGTCTAGACGTATCAGGGGTCCCTTTTCACTCTAAATGAACACGCCCCACACCATTACAGAGCCTCCACCTTGAACAGTCCCCTGATGACATGCAGGGTCCATGGATTCACGTCCATCCACTCTATACAATTTGAAAAGAGACTCGTCCGACCAGGCAACATGTTTCCACTCATCAACAGATCCATTGTCGGTGCTGATGGGCCCAGGCGAGGCGTAAAACTTTGTGCCGTGCAATCATGAAGGGTACACGAGTGGGTCTTCGGCTCCGAAACTCCATAACGATGATGTTTCGTTGAATGGTTCGCACGGTGACACTTGCTGACGGCCCAGCATTGAAATCTGCAGCGATTCGTAGAAGGGTTGCACTTCTGTCATGTTGAACGATTCTCTTTAGTCGTCGTTGGTCCCGTTTTTGCAGGATCTTTTCCGGCCGAAGCTGTGTCAGAGATCTGGTGTTTTACCGGAGTCATGAAATTCACGGTGCACTCGTGAAATGTTCATACGGGGAAATCCCCACTTCATCGCTACATCGTAGATGCTGTGTCCCGTCGCTCGTGCGCCGACTATAACACCGCGTTCAAACTTACTTAAATCTCGATAACGTGCCATTGTAGCAGCAGTAGCCGGTCTAACAATGGGACCAGACACTTGTTGTCTTATATAGGCGTTGCCGACCGCAGCGCCGTGTTATGCCAGTTTACATATCCCTGTATTTGAATACGCAGGCGCTCTATTTGCCATTTCTTCGACAGGATGATGATGTGCTTTTACAGCTGGTGAATGCATGTCTACATGTGGCTGCGCGCTCTTCGTGGTGTACAAGAACTGTCCTGACCAGCAGGATCACTAGATCTCTCGCCAATGGAACACGTGCGCGAAGTGATGAAGCTGGAACTTCCTCGTTCTCCAGGGCCTGGTGGAACCACGGCCGAATTGCAAGAAGTGGCACAAGGTGCTTGAGACAATCCGTCGCAGGATGTCATTCGGCACCTTTACGATAGTTGCATGCGAGAATACACGACTGCGTTGCAGCCAGAGGGCCATACCAATGTTTGGGATCCCTTTAATGTGACATGTGTGTATCATTTGGTCTGGATTCGTAGTCATAGTGTAATATTTCTGGCTTTAGAATCATCATAGTGAGCTACAAGAAGCTCTTCTTAGAGCAGTCGATAAGGCAGCCGTGGTAAGATGACGTAATTTAGTGTGATATACCGGCAACAGATGGTTTATTCGATACGGGTATCGTGAGAAAGACCGACTAAATTATATTCCGTCCCCACCATTAGCCGCTGTGTTCGGAAGTAGCGCGCCAAAATGATAAATTTCTGCTATCAATGTAAACTTCTGTTATTAATTCTAGAAAACAGTGGATTTACCTGCCTTTCATATAAAAGCATCTCTCAGTAACAGGCTACCTTTCCACTATTCCAGAAATGTTGATTACCAACAGAGTAGTAAAGAATTGCTAAACGAAAAGGCATACGGAGATCTTCGGATCGCACCTGACTTGGATGACGGGTGAAGTGGTTCGGCTGTAAGATCTGGGCTGATTCGGCAGCCTTGGACTACAATGTTTTCTGCTGTTAGTCATCTCTGGTTTGTAAGTGTGAGAGCTATTTCGACAGTCTCTGAGGACAGACATGTTGTCTGCCATAGTAGGTATCGGTTAAGAACTTAATTAGCAATCTCCGATTATTTGGACACGTAATTGAAAACTAGTGTGATAATACTTACGCAAACCCGCATGTCATTATTTTGTTTATTTCTTGTGAAAGTGTGAAGAAGAATAGTTATATGTGATTCATTAAGTGGACTATAACTGTGCAGTTTCTCTTATTCTGCTAATAAAAAAGCGAGTGACATCCCGTATAACAAAAAAGCGAGTGACATCCCGTATAGCAAACTAATTCAAAATTTAATTATTTGTAAAATTCCAGTTCCTAGATAACAGTGTATTTCAGCCTCAAGATAAAGGACACACGACCTCATTCTGTTTTCTGCGCAGGGGATAACAACTATAGAAGACTGCAGGTTTGCTGAACATTGTTTGGAACAGAGGGTGCGGGACACAGATATATTTTACGAGGGCGTGCTGAAAAGTTGTGCCTCTAAAGTTTTTATTCTGTTGTCAACATCGGTTGAGATATTGGATGCCATGCACATTACGCTGTCGAATATCCCGCTTCGCTGACGCAAGTTACAACTCTCTGCCGCTAGACGGCTCCGGATTGGAGTGTGTAACATGGCGGTCGGCAACGTAACTGTATTGGTGCGTGAGAAATAGCTTGCTGTAATCGAATTTCTAGCGGTAGAAAACTTGGTCCACACACGGAGCGTCTTCCTTTTCAGCATTACAACACTGGGCCACATACAAGAGCTGCGACATCTGCGACAACCCGACGTCTTGGGTTCACCGTCATCGATCATCCTTCACACAGTCCAAACTTGGCCGCTCTAGGTTTTGTCTGTTTCCAATACATGAAAAACACGCTCGAGGACTTCACTTTGATAGTGATCAAGCGGTGCAAGCAGAGGTAAGGCTTTGGCACTGTCAACAGAATCAGACATTCTACAGTGACGGTATCAGTAAACTGGTCTCTCGTTGGGAGTAGTGTATTAGTCGCGAGGGTGACTGGTGAAAAGTAAGTACATACACATGAAGAATAAAGACGTAAAATGTTAATGCACGTTATTTAATTTAAAAAAGCCTTAAGAGTTTTCGCGTAAAAATTTCGGAGGCATCTGTTTCGAGCACAGGCTCGTGTTTTAAACCTCGAACACGGAAAGAAAATTTCACATGATAGTTTGAGAGCCATGTTCAATCACCTATACTGATTTACATGATTAATGGGTTCACTTCTTATAGCCAAGAGACCCCTAACGAGGCTAATTGCTCTTGGGAAAGCGGCACTCGACGAGACGACGAAGCATTTTTTTCCGTTTGATTCAAAGGAAATATACCCGTGGACATGAAAAAAAGAAGTGTACAGAGCTCTGTCATTCTTGACTGCCTTTTCCGCTAATTTTAAAAGAACAGTCGGGCAGGCGTTGTTAATTACTTTCTCCGCTCGACACTCCGTTCTTCTCAGCTGGCAAATATCAAGTTATTTTTTCAGTAAAATACTTTAAATTAAAGGTCTTTTATTAGTACAACAGCTCAAATGACGAATGGCAGAAGCAAAATGAACATAAAAAACGTATCGCTGTACTGAAGACCAGTAAGGTTTCGAGCTTACGCATCAAGCTTGTAAAGAACAGCTAAAGGAAATGATGTTGCCTATAATGATGGCACCTGTAATCGAGTGTTCGGGCGGGGACGTGAAACGCGCTCTTATCTTCATACGACAGCAGGGCGCTGCATTACAGGCGGTCTGTTTGTGGTGGCTCCTACGCACAACATCAGGGAGGGAGGGAGCACCTGATTGCTTGTCCAGGCGGCCGCTTCTGGACAAACACGACCACGCACCTCCGACACGAGTTAATGCTCTGCCTCCCACGCCGGCTAGCACCTGGAATCCGTCACTGTTTCATTTACTGAGGTACGCAAATAGAAACTTGTGACAGTTCCCGAGACAGGAAAATTTTATCTTACATATCTGTATTTTATTCTTCCTTTGGCATAAATCGATCGTTATTCTGTACAATTTTTGTCAGAGCTATACAGATGAGCACGAAGACCGAAATCTGTTTCCACATAGGCAGGAATCATAAGTGGATGAGCAAATTGCGAATACGAGATTCATTATTCACAGGAAAGATCTAGAGAGGTACGCCTTTTCTGAAAGGGATACTGGCATGTCACTTTTGAATATCGTTAGTCTGGCGCAGATCTTTATTCAATAGTGAATGACAAAATAATGTTGTTGTTGTCGTTTTTATTGCTGATGATGATGCTTCAGTGAGAAGAGCACGTGCTTCGACTGAAATAAACATTATTGACGTGGTAGTTGTCTTTGGGCAGAGGGTGTCTGACTCGGTTGATGTCAGTCCTGACGTTAAAAACTGTCAAGTTGGCAGTCAGTCTCTTCTAGTGATTTCTTATAGTATCGATGCTGTTGTTGACTGGTTTGATGTAGCTCTCCACTCTACACTATCCTGTGCAAGCCTCTTTATCTCTAAATATAATTACTAAAACCTACGTTCATTTCAATTTGATTATTGTATTCACGCCTAAGTTGAAAATGAAATGTGTGTGAATGCCTAAGGGACCAAACTGTTGAAGTCATCGGTCCCTAGACTTACACACTACTTAAACTAACTTATGCTAAGAACAACACACACACCCGTGCCGGAGGGATGACTCGAACCTCCGGCGGGAGCACACCTAATTCTCTCTCTAGATTTTCTAACCGCCTAAGTTCATTTTTCATTAGCAAAATTATTATTTTTTGATGCCTCATGATGTATAGTACCAATTTATCCCTTCCTTAATTCAAGTTTCGTCATACATTTAAAGCTAATTCGATTCAGTACCACTGTATTAGTTGTCCGATCTACCCATCTGATTATCAGCATTCTTCCGTAACACCGCCTTCGGGGGTACGACGGTTCAAACCCGCGTTCAGTCATTCAGATTTAGGTTATCCGCGATTTCCTTAAATCGCTCCAGATAAATACTAGCATGATTCCTTTGAAAGGGCAAGGCCGATTTGCTTCCATCATCCTTAAAAGTTTAAAACCCCTAATCTTCCTTCCGTAACACTACACTGCAAAACATTCTGTTCTCTTCTTGTCTTGGACTGCGTTAGCAGCCGTCCACCGTCTGACAGACACTCAATTTGCTTAATTACGTGTACTCGATACATACATCCCAGGCGAGCTTCTTTTCCACTAACACCTTAACAATAAGAATACAATAGGTGGATATTCGTGTTGGCTTCTGCTACCCTACTCGTTAACCAAGAACACTGATCAGCGAGTAAGCAATCTCTCTTTCGTCACGTACCGCATAGGTGAAAGAAGGAACTGCTAGGGAGGCGAACGCGAAGTACTACACTCAGCAGGATGAAACATTGTAAGGAACTATAGGAAAGTAATGGTCGTATTCGTAAAAACAGGATCTGAACCTGAACATGGGTGTTGCATTAGCTTCCTTCCAAACAAGTACAGAAACCCAGCCGAAGGGGCCAGTTGACTCTGACTCCACGTTACGGAAACAATGCTGTGTTTCTAGAACGAGCCCTTTCCGAAAGAAAGTGGAATGACAAAAGCCATGGAGAGTCGTAGCCAGCGCTGCCCTTTGTACTTGGGGCGTTATTCAGCGGAAGGAGAAAATGAATGTGAATAAGTTTGCCGCCGTGAACGGTGCACGAGCCGAGAGCTGGCAAGTAAATAAACTTATGCCTTGCAGCCACCAAAGAGCCTTGCGTACCAACTTGGTGGCGTACACTTGGCTCTCCGACAAAGAGCTGAATGAGTGAATAGAGGTAGAACTTGAGCGATGAGCAGCAGCGCAGAACTCGGGGCAAGTTTGCGGTCAAATATGAGAGCAGCCCCGAGGGGTCCTTCACCTAATGCAGAAGCTCGTTAACAAACATCGGGGACGCTGAGAAACGGGAAGCTCTTTTTTTTCCAGGCAGAACAAAAATTTGTTCTCCTTTCTTTATTGATTCCTGTATAGCGCTTCGGATATACGCTGAGTTGGTGCTAGAACTAGCTTCTATTGTAAGACTTCCTGTCATTATCTTCAGCGCTGGTCATTAAGCGCCACGCTTATTTCGTCTTCACGTGTCAGTCTTATTCACGTTATCTCTTCTTGGATCTGCCAGTGTCACGGTACACAATGTGTCGATCCGATGGCAGAGTGTGTAATGCCAACAGTAAAATTCGGAAGCGGTAGTGTTACGGTGTGGTCGTGTTTTTCTTGGAGGGCCTTGCACCCCTTGTTGTTTTGTTGGCACTGTCACAGCACAAGCCTACATTGATGTTTTAAGCACCTTCTTGCTTCCCACTATTGAAGATCAATTCGGTGATGGCGATTGTATCTTTCAACACTATCGAGCACCTGTGCATAATGCACGACCTGTGACAGAGTGGTTACACGACAATAACATCCCTGCACGCAGCCCTGAACTGAACCCTATAGAAGACCTCTGAGATGTTTTGGAAAGGCGACTTCGTGCCAGGCCTAACCGACCGACATCGATACCTCTTCTCAGCACAGCACTCCGTGAGGAATGGGCTGCTTTTCCCCAAGAAGCCTTCCAGCATCTGACTGAACGTATGCCTGCGAGAGTGGAAGCTGTCGTCAAGGCTAAGGGCGGGCCAACACTATACTGAATTCCAGCATTACCAACGGAGGGACCCAAGAACTTGTAAGTCATTTACAGCCAGTTGTCCGGATACTTTTGATCATATAGTGTACCTTGGTAGAGTTCGTACTGTCAACCCACATAGCTGCTGCTATACGAGTGTTTCTAGCACAGCTTGTCGGTTGTGGTGCGTTACTCTGTGGAGTCGTGACTACTGTCATCACAATTTTAACATTCCAGGAAGTTTCAAATCATCGTATACAACGCTGAATTGTGAAACTTCGTTGTGGAAACTGTTGGGATGAATCACAACGTCGACTGCGCTTCAGACTCTGTGTCCAGCATCACGATCATCTCTTGTTTCTGCTGTTGAGGAAGAATTGGCTACCCTTCCCCAATAAGCATTCAGATATCTCATCGAAAGTGTCACCAGCAGAATTCAAGACGACATAGAGCCGAAGAGTGCACATATATTAATGTCCACTAACAGCTGTTCAGATAATTGTGATCAGATAGTGTAGAAGATTCTTTCTTAGTTGTTATGCATGATATATATTCCCAATTTGGTGCTCGCAAACTTTCATCAACTTTACGAAAGCATTGATCCATTGTGGACATGCGACAGCGGCTGGTCAGATATTTGACAGTGAAATTACCCGAACAGCCATGCAATTGAGCGGTTATTTTATTTTCGCTACCAGTTTCGGCAGTACATTATGCCATCTTAAAGCACCATAATACCTCTAGAAACAATCGATATTGGCATACTGGACTATATGTTTCTGGATGTCGTGAATTCTCAAGTGCTTGTTTCGAAGACTTGACTGCAACTCAAGCCTTCGAAGGTAGCACTTGAGAATTCACGACATCCAGAAACATATAGCCCAGTATGCCAGTATCGACTGTTTTTGAGAGGTGCATATGAGGCCTGAAGATGGCATAATGAATTGCCGAAACTAGAAGCGAAAATAAAACAAAATAACTTGTCAATTGCACGGCTCTTTGGCGAGTATCATTGTTAAAAATTGTTAATCAACATGCGCATATATGAGATACTGCTTGAGTGTTGGGAGAGATTGAAAGACATTGGGAGAGAATGTTTTACTGATCATTTCTTGTGAGACTTATGTCAAAGAAACGAAAAGATACGAACGTTTGTATCGACCCATTAAATCAAACACATGAGATTTTCAAAGCGCGTTCTAGCAATTCGGTTCACTTATTACAATAGAGTGATTTTTGCTCGGAAATTGTGAGTACTGGCGTGTGAATGCTATCAGAACTCAGTTAATCCTTTCCATAGAGCTCCACCGGCCACATACGATACAGATTTTGTACCGGTTCCAAGGATTCTCCTGTTCCACGTGACGGCCTAAAGCCCGCGGCATTACGGGCCAGGGAAGGAAAAGCTGCACGCCATGTCGCACACCTACAAAGGGAGCGGTATTTTCGGGGTAACAGCGGGGCAAAGGATTACCCGCAGAGGCAGTTCAGCGACCATTCACTTATTCAGTCGACCGTTCCAGCCAATCGCCCAATCCGGCGGCTCGGTGCGGGAGACCTAAACGCTACATTAACCGCAATTCTGTCCTGCTTTTAACCATCACACACACACGCACGCACACACACACACACACACACACACACACACACACACACACACAGGTGCTGAGCAAAAAACGCTTGCAATCAATGTGAAATACACCTCTCTCGTGGCTTTCGTTTCTGGACGTGGATGAATAAAACTCGATTTAGAAAGCTTTGCAGGAAGCAGTCTTTTTTGTCCTTTGCAATCAGACGCTAATTTGCTTCTTTTAAGTGTCAATAATGGGAGTGCGTGCATGTGTGTGTGTGTGTGTGTGTGTGTGTGTATGTGTGTACACGCATAGAAGGTATGGAAAGAACAGCAAAGCTACAGATGTGGGAAGAGAAATGGCGATTAAACCGTTGGAAAGAGATGCACAGATGGAAGAAGTTTGCTGGCACCGTTTTCAGCGGTCATGCACAGGGCGGTGCGAATGCGAAAGAGGAACTGAAAAATACAGCGGGTACGACGCGACGACAAGTAGAAGCAAGGCAGGCCCAGAGAACAGCGCAAAAGCTCGTTGTTTGCATGCTGCCGCGGAACCAGTATTGTCCTGTGCGGCGGCGGACACTTTGTGGAACCCCCGGGCAGTGCAGGACGTGTTTCATCAACACAGCTGAGGCAACGAGTAAATTGAATAGACACCCCCTTCCTCTTTGATTGCTGGTGCGATCCGCTACGTCATATGAAAAAAAAATACTGCGACAGAAGAAAATCTAGCCAATACCGAACTCGAATGGCTGATGAATTATTTCCGTCCTCCGATACACGCATCGTGATTGGAGAGAAATTTCTGTTACGGGATAACTGAAAACTTTTATCACGGACGTTGATATATTGCCGCATCTGTATATTCGGCAAACACGCGATATCGGTACGTTTAATATGTTACCAATAACGTCTGAAATTGCCAAGTTTTCAAGACCACATCAATGCGTTCACGTTGCTCACAACAATACGATTACGCTATACGCTGGAAGAGAAACATTCGAGTGCTTATTTCATCGGTTAATTCACGTTACTAATTGTCTCTTAACTTACAGAGTCATTGGGAGATAGCGAAATACTTCAAATAAGTCAGCAACCCTGAAGAAGATATAGCCGACATAAAAAATTGTCATTTAGAAAACGATGTAACAAAAAGTCACGCTTTGTAGGAAGTAGTGCTCAAGTATCTCAGAAATACTGTGACTAATAAAAAAATACTTAATAACTTCAACTGAATTCTCAGTCGAAGTTGTCAAAAAATAATAACGCTCTCATAATAAACCGAATTAGAGACTACGAAATGGAGTCTTCTGCATCTCTGGAGGAGAATGGTAATCTATATATTTAAAAATAAACTGGAGAATTTACAGCTCTGAACACATAGTGCCGGCCGCGGTGGTCTCGCGGTTCTAGGCGCGCAGTCCGGAACCGTGCGACTCCTACGGTCGCAGGTTCGAATCCTGCCTCGGGCATGGATGTGTGTGATGTCCTTAGGTTAGTTCGGTTTAAGTAGTTCCAAGTTCTAGGGGACTGATAACCACAGCAGTTGAGTCCCATAGTGCTCAGAGGCATTTGAACCATTTGAACACATAGTGTTTTATTGAAATAGATTACAGGTTTCGGCTTCACAGGCATCATGAGCTCATAAAAATAACAGTATTGCATTGGAAGCGTGATAACGAGATTCACCTAATTCGCGTCATCAATGACTGATCAATCCTTTCTGAGAGCAATAACCCACTCAGAACCTCTCCGTTATGAGAAGTAGGCTATTACTTGGATAACTTGAACGAACCAGATGTTATAGTATCACATTAACGCTTTGTTAAACCACAAATGTTTGTTATATTTAATGTTTTTAAGATTGGTGCACTGTATGTGGCTTCGCAGTGAAACTACTGGTAAAGCAGGGACTGTTAACGTCTTTTGATACTCTGCAAAACAATTCTTATTGCTACTCACGCACTGTCCAACACCACATGTCTGGTTCATCCATTTGGTACGATGCGGGTTTCGCACTGTGCTCCGCAACCCACACATTCCTGGTTTTCTCTTTGCAGGCTTATATGCAGTTCCATTTACCCGGTTAGCTAGTTGAGTGTATGATTTGTAACAGTTATTGCTCAGTGCTTCACTGCTCTTGTTGTTGGAGAAGACTTTGATGCCCCACAAGCCCTGCCATGGTAGCAGCTCTAAACTAAATTTCGTTCTATTTCCTGTATCAATTTCGCTGATCATTATGGTGTTACTCACAGGAAACACATCAAGAAATTGGGACAAGTCCATTTTCAGTGTCATTTGGCAGTGGTTAAAAATTGAAACCACGTATGACTGTCTTGCTTACTACAAAAGCTATCGTATGTATGTATTAAACTGGGGACCTAGCAACGACGGGGAGGCTTCGTCCTGCCGTAGCCCTCAGTGGTTCACAACCCCACAGCAGGCCACAGCAGTCCACTCACCCTACCGCCGCCCCACACCGAACTCGGGGTTATTGTGCGGTTCGGCCACCAGTGGATCCCTCCGGGAACGTCTCATACCAGACGAGTGTAACCCCAAATGTTTGCGTGGTAATCATGGGGTATGCGCACATGGAAGCGGTGTTTGCACAGCAATAGCTGACACAGTGTAACTGAGGCGGAATGAGGGGAACCAGCCCGCATTCGCCCAGGTAGATGTATAACCTCCTTAAAAACCATACACAGGCTGGCCGGCACACCGGACCTCGACACCAATCCGCCAGGCGAATTCTGCCGGGGACCGGCACGCGTTCCCGCTCGGGAAGCAGCGCGTTAGACCGCGCGGCTAGCCGGGCGGGCAAAGCTATTGTAGTTGCGGCACACAGAACAATTCATAGCAGAGCACACAAGAATTATAAGCTATAACGGTTATCTCAAAACCAGGGAAGACACGAAAGATTTGCTATTCGACAGCTTATACGGAATGTAGACGCTAGCGTTATCTAGCAATAAACGTCTATGTCTAGGAAGAGAGCTCAAAAAGTAAGCGACACATGTCATCCCACGCTAAGATCATCACGCGATAGGAGTGGTGAACTGTCAGAAGAGAGTACATGTGTTGGGGTTTCCTGCAAATACAGGTCTGGTGCGTTATGGATAACAGGTGCACCACAGTGAGGCAGTGAAATGGCGTGGCAGCTGGAAACGTACTCCAAAGTAGAAGTACGCAGGACAGTTTGATTCATGGAGCAAAACGTCTAAACTGTACACAGATTCTCTGTGAATTTAAGATGGTATATGGATCAAACGCAGAATCGCGTCCACCCATAGTGAAATTGTGCCAACAATTTGACCAAGGCTGCACAGACGAGGGTGATGATGTTCGTTAACGAAGGCCACTGACATTGACTACAAGCGACAGTGTCCAGGCAATCCAGGAACCGATTCGCAGCAGTCAGAGTGTTCCTGGCGACGAGGACTTTAGCACAGCGGTTCTCGACTGGCTCTTTGACTAAGGAGCGGATTTCTATCGCCAAGGAATAGAAAGATTGGTAGAACGCCCCAGACATTGTTTACAGAAACTTGGTGAGGATGTTTAAAAAGTTGTATCATGTATTTGTGTCACTCTGTAGTGTAGTGCAGCATTCAATAAAATTTATATGATCTGCCATAACGGTGTGTAACTTGCTTTATGAAGTCCTCTCGTACGTGATTACTCAGAAATTCACACATCAGTGTTTGGCGGTGGGTGCAGAGAACCGCGTTCAGACTACACCTCTATCGTTTCATTCTCGAATAGAATGCAGAAAGAGTGGACACCTAAATCTTTCCATGCGAGCTGTCTACATCTACATCTACGTATTTATTCCGCTATTCACAATAAAGTGCCTGGCGGAGGGTTCAATGAACGACCTTCAAATTGTCTCTCTACCGTTCCATTCTCGAACGGTGCATGAGAAAAACTAGCACTTAAATTTTTCTGTACGCGTCTTGATTTCTCTAATTTTATCGTGATGATCATTTCTCCCTATGTAGGTGGGTGCCAACAGAATGTTTTCGCAATCGGAGGAGAAAACTGGTGATCGAAATTTCATGAGAAGATCTCGTGGCAACGAAAAACGCCTTTGTTTTAATGGTTCAAATGGCTCTGAGCACTATGTGACTTAACATCTATGGTCATCAGTGCCCTAGAACTTAGAACTACTTAAACCTAACTAACCTAAGGACATCACACAACACCCAGTCATCACTTCGTTTTAATAATTGCCACCCCAATTCACGTATCATGTATGTGACACTATCTCCTCTACTTCGCGATATAACAAAACGAGCTGCCCTTCTTTATACTGTTTCGATGTCATCCCTCAGTCCCACCTGATGCGGATCCCACACCGCACGGCAATACTCCAGAATAGGGCGGACAAGCGTGGTGTGTATAGTAGACCTGTTGCACCTTCTAAGTGTTCTGCCAATGAATCGCAGTCTTTGCTCTGCTCTACCCACAACATTGTAATCGTTCCAATTTAGCTTATTTGTTATTGTAATCCCTAAGTATTTAGTTGAATTTACAGCCTTCAGATTTGTGCGACTTATCGCGTAATCGAAATTTAGTGGATTTCTTTTAGTACTCATGTGAATAACTTCACACTTATCTTTATTCAGGATCAATTGCCACTTTCGCACCATACAGATATGTTATCTAAATCATTTTGCAATTTGTGTTGGTAATCTGATGACTTTACAAGACGGTAAATGACAGCATTATCTGCAAACAATCTAAGAGGGCTACTCAGATTGTCTCCTATGTCGTTAATATAGATCAGGAACAATAGAGGGCCTATAACACTTCCTTGGGGAACGCCGGATATTCATTCAGTTTTACTCGATGACTTTCCGTCTATTACTACGAACTGATGGTTGCACTGAGGAATAATCTTTAAGAAATAATTCGAAATGTGTCGCCATTTTCAAACTAATTAGCATTGAAGTTAGCCTATCAGATCGTCGCACACGAAAATTCGAGCGCCCCGCCAGATACAATTAGTATCAGTTCTTCTTGTAGCGTAGATGATGGACGAGTCTACCCAGTCTTTGGCTCGTGTTCCGTCGTTACTGTCGTCTCACGTCTGGCCACCCCGTCTCTGGCGGGCCGCTTGAATTTACGCACGCAACGGGCTGATTGGCTATCTTCAATGCTAATTAACTCGGAAACGGCGCAACGTGTAGAATGTTTTCAACAACTATTCTCAGCACAACGTACCCTGCAACACCTTTGCAAGCTTTTCAGACTGTTTCTGACCGCCCTGTACAGATCAAGAACAGCAGAGAGTCTATAACGCTTCGTTGGCGACGCCCCCACACATCAATTCGTTTTTACCAAACGACTTCTCGTCAATTGTTACGAACTATGATCTTTCTGACGGTAAATCTCGAATTCAGTCGCACAGATGGGATGATACTCATATACAGATGCTGAAGAAACTAGAGATACCTAGTCGACAGAACACATTACTTCGTGTGAATAATGTGCCAGTTGTGTTTCACAATAATGATGAACACCTTGATTCCGCTATCACACAGTTGGTAAGCTGTTTACTCAAGCTAAAACATGTAGTTTCGCACAGTAACCAAAAGTAGACGGAGGGTTAAAGTTCTGCACATAATTAAGATGCAAAATTTCAAAAGTATTGACGAGGACGAGTCGCGAAGGTAGACAGCGTGTCCAGCAAAGGGTACAGCGGACGAAGAGACATTATGGCTAAAGGACCAAACGAGCGGGTGGCAGGTGCCCGCTGTTTGCCGCAATAACCGTGAAATATAACGGCCGCCGGCGTAATTAAGACGCGGCGACCGCGGGGGCAGTTTTATCTGCGGAGCACGGCGCGCCTTTCACGTAACGAGAACGAAGTGGTCCCCGTGGCAGTGCTGGCCGTAGACTTCTGGCCAGAAACTGCCCACGCTGGGTAGCCCCCTCTCTCGGGGCACCTGATGGACTGCACTGCGCCCAAACACCACGCACGCGGAGCTGCGTCCTCCGGGATAGCGATTTGGGGGAACTGTGACGCTAGTTAAATTAACAACAAAAAAGTTTTATTGTTTAGATGCCACCAGTGTTAAAGGAATGCCGGAGAAAGGCGGACACGGAGATATATGGATAGTGGGGACTGCCACAGATTTGCGACACGACCCTTACTAGGTAGTTTTGGCACCGATCCCTCGGGACGAGGAAAGCAATTCCCCGAGGTGGCGGTGTCCGCAAATCTCTGCTTTCAAGCTGTCGTATCCACATCCTACCCGAAACCGCCAGTACACAAGCGTTCGTCGTTCAGTATTTATACACTACTGGCCATTAAAACTGCTACACCAAGAAGAAATGCAGATGATAAACGGGTATTCATAGGACAAATATATTATACTAGAACTGACATGTGATTACATTTTCACCCAAATTGGGTACATAGATCCTGAAAATCAATACCCAGAACAACCACATCTGGCCGTAATAACGGCCTTGATACCCCTGAGCATTGAGTCAAACAGAGCCTGGATGCTGTATACAGGTACAGCTGCCCATGCAGCTTCAACACGATACCACAGTTCATCTAGAATAGTGACTGGCGTATTGTGACGAGCCAGTTGCTCGGCCACCATTGACCAGACGTTTTCAGTTGGTGAGAGACCTGGAGAATGTGCTGGCCAGGGCAGCAGTCGAACATTTTCTGTATCCAGAAAGGCCTGTACAGGACCTGCAACATGCGGTCTTGCATTATCATGCTGAAATGTAGGGTTTCGCAGGGGTCGAATGAAGGGTAGAGCCACAGGTCGTAACACATCTGAAATGTAACGTCCACTGTTCAAAGTGCCATCAGTACGAACAAGAGGTGACCGAAACGTGTAACCAATGACACCCCATACCATCACGCTAGGTGAAACGCCAGTATGGCGATGACGAATACACGCTTCCAATGTGCGTTCGACGCGATGTCGCCAAACACGGGAGCGACCATCATGATGCTGTAAACAGAACCTGTATTCATCCGAAAAAATAACGTTTTGCCATTCGTGTACCCAGGTTCGTAGTTGAGTACACCATCGCAGCCGCTCCTGCCTGTGATGCAGTGTCAAGGGTAACCGCAGCTATTGTCTCCGAGCTGATAGTCCATGCTGCTGCAAACGTCGTCGAACTGTTCGTGCAGATGGTTGTTGTCTTGCAAACGTCCCCATCTGTTGACTCAAGCATCGATACGTGGCTGCACGATCCGTTACAGCCATGCGGATGCCTGTCATCTCGATTGCTAGTGATACGAGGCTGTTGGGATCCAGCACGGCGTTCCGTATTACCCTCCTGAAGCCACCGAATCCATATTCTGCTAACAGTCATTGGATCTCGACCAACGCGAGCAGCAATGCCGCGATACGATAGACCGAAATCGCGATAGGCTATAGTCCGACCTTTATCAAAGTCGGAAACGTGATGGTACGCATTTCTCCTCCTTAGACGAGGCATCACAACAACGTTTCACCGGGCAACGCCAGTCAACTGCTGTTTGTGTATGAGAAATCGGTTGGAAACTTTCCTCACGTCAGCACGTTGTAGGTGTTGCCACCGGCGCCAACCTTGTGTGAATTCTCTGAAAAGCTAATCATTTGCATATGACAGCATCTTCTTCCTGTCGGTTAAATTTCGCGTCTGTAGAACGTCATCTTCGTGGTGTAGCAATTTTAATGGCCTGTAGTGTAAACAATATTACGAGGGCTATTCGAAAAGTAAGGTCTGTTCGGGCGCGAAATGGAAACCACAGTGAAAATCCGATGAAACTTTGAGCTGATGTGATGGCCTTGTCTCTGGTATGCCCGTCGATCTCGAGACGTCGCTTTTTTTAGTTATGAGCGCACAGTGATCAGGTAAAGATGCCTAGATAAATAGCGTCTACCGCCAAGTATGATGGCCTGGAGAGAGATTTCGCCTGATGTCATGCATCCCACATAACGTCAGTGTCATGAGTTTTCTTCTTCAGGACAATCGCGGCCGCACTCTGCAGTGGCAACGAAGATGCTCCTGCAACGTTTTCGCTGAGAAGTTTTTGATCACCCTTAATACAGCCCGTAATTGGTTCCCCTTAAGTTTCATCTCTGCTCACGTGAACTACTGGCTGTGATCCAACATTTTGACACAGACAGCGAGCTGTAGACCAGAGTAATTGGCGGAAATCACAGGCGGCTGTCTTTTATGACGAGGGCATTGGAAAGTTGGTATAACGCTACGATAAATGTCTAATTTGGAGTGTCGACTAAGTGGAGAAGTAGCTGGAAGTTGTAGCAAGATGTTGCAAATAAAAAATTTTTGATTTTCACAGTAGTTTCCATTTCGCGACCGATCGGACTTTCTTTCTGAATAGCTCTTGTATATTGTTAGTCCTTCAGTACATTAGTGCGGTCCGCAGCTCGTGGTCGTGTGGTAGCGTTCTCGCTTCCCGCGCCCGGGTTCCCGGGTTCGATTCCCGGCGGGGTCAGGGATTTTCTCTGCCTCGTGATGACCGGGTGTTGTGTGATGTCCTTAGGTTAGTTAGGTTTAAGTAGTTCTAAGTTCTAGGGGACTGATGACCATAGATGTTAAGTCCCATAGCGCTCAGAGCCATTTGAACCATTAGTGCCACCATCATAGCATGGATAATTACTTCACTATTTCATTCATCAAAGCGAATATAGGAAGTAGACGAAAAATTGTTGCTACTTTATTATCTACAGCTGTAAAAAAGATATAACAAAGAATGGATGCATGAATGGATGAGAGAAAAGAGCTACGCACTCCATATTATTTTGCTGACAAAAAACCGATAGCTTTTGCGGCTTATGAAAAATTATTAATGTTGTCTCGGGACAGAGTAGAGAGCACTGAAATTGCCATCTAAATCTGTAAAATATTATACCTGTCGTGCAATAACAGGACACTGAACAATAACTTTACTTCCCCCTTTTTTGAAAGTATGTAGGCACGGGATGTAGGAGTAAGGCAGCATTTAAGTCAATGTGTTAATGCTTTTGTAGCAGCAGGCACGTAAATGTTAGAATATTTGATACAGGTAATACATCTCAGAATACATTTTAAAAGTTCTTGCGTTACATGGAGAACGTAGTGTCTAAAGTTATGCTGGAATTTTCAATTCTGCCAGAATACTTGAAATATGGCTAGAAGTATCGCGACATCTTTAACTACGCTGTTGGATTAAATCGTGTCGCAGTGCGCAATAAGGCTAAAGAAAGGCCTCGTAAATACCAAAGAACAGGCTGCGCCGAGAACTTATGTTTCTTCATAACCGGGCCGCACTGGTGTGAAACGAGCGGAGTCGACGTTTAAGCGCAGACATTTCTCTTACTGTTCCGTTCTCCAGAGACTACACAGCCCCTTATGATGAAGTACTACTGCAAGTGTATCATGCATCCTAGCTTCTAGATCTCTGCCGAAAAAGTATTAAGAAAAACGGAAAGGCCATCACATACGGAGGTTCTATTTACACTGTATGTGAATAGTCGTGGTTGCTTATGTTAGTATGAGAGTATGCTAGTGTGTCCTTTACTATACGTGGAAGAAAACTTTCTGTTTTGGCCTTTTATTAGCTCAAATAGAGAAAGTTCCAAATGTGTTTTACCTGGAGTAACGTAAAATACAGGAAGGAAGGGTGCACGAAGTCTGCCGCTACAAGACTTTAATTAGAGCCTATTACTACAGCAGAATATTTAGAAATTATGTCCCTTTCGATTTCATCAACGAGTAATTCCATGATCTTGCTGTGAAGCTGTTATAAAGAGTGTCCAACGTTTATGATCTATCGGATCAAAAGTATCCAGACACACATTAGTGATCCGGCCGGGGTGACCGAGCGGTTCTAGGCGCTACAGTCTGGAACCACGCGACCGCTGTGGTCGCAGGTTCGAATCCTGCCTCGGGCATGGATGTGTGTAATGTCCTTAGGTTAGTGAGGTTTAAGTAGTTTTAAGTTCGAGGGGACTGATGACCCCAGAAGTTAAGTCCCATAATGCTCAGAGCCATTCTGAACATATTAGTGAACATCAACGTGGTCTGTGCTCACCGTTCGTCTTTATGACTGACTCAACTCTTGTCGTCACACTGTCGTGAACGTGTATGTCTATGGAGGAACGGCAGCTCCTTATTCCTCGAAAGACGAAACCAGAGAAATTGTGGATGTCGGACGCTAGGGTCTGGAGCGCAGTCGACGCTATAATTTACCGCAACGCTGTTCCATCGGTATACCGCGTTACACAGAGGTGGTGGCTGCATAATGATCTGTGTCCCCTAGTTCAGATGAATCCATGATTGACTGGAAATGATTATGTTCGACTACTTGGAGTCCATTTGCAGCCATTGGTGGACTTCATGTTCCCAGACAAAGATGGAATTTTTATTGATGATGAATCTCCATGTCACCAGGCCACAATTTTCCTCGACACAAAGTCAACATGGGTTTAGAAAACATAGTTCCTGTGAAACACAACTAGCTCTTTATTCATATGAAGTGTTGAGTGCTATTGACAAGGAATTTCAGAGCGATTCCGTATTTCTGGATTTCCGGAAGGCTTTTGACAATGTACCACACAAGCTGCTCGTAGTGAAATTGCGTCCTTATGGAAAATTGTCTCAGTTATGTGACTGGATTTGTGATTTTCTGTCAGAGAGGTCACAGTTCGTAGTAACTGACGGAAAGTCATCGAGTAAAACAGAAGTGATTTTTGGTGTTTCCCAGGGTAGTGTTATAGGCCCTTTGCTGTTCCTTATCGATATAAACGATCTGGGAGACTATCTGAGACGCCGTCTTAGGTTGTTTGCAGATGACGCTGTTGTTATCGACTAATAAAGTCATCAGAAAATCAAAACAAACTGCAAAACGATTTAGAAAACATGTCTGAATGGTGCGAAAAGTGGCAGTTGACCCTAAATAACGAAAAGTGTGAGTGTCAAAAGGAACTCGTTAAACTTCTGTTACACGATAAACCAGTCTAATCTAAAAGCCTTAAATTCAACTAAAGACCTAGATATTACAATTACGAACAACTTAAATTGGAAGGAACACACAGAAAATGTTGTGGGGAAGGTTAACCAAAGACTGCATTTTATTGGCGGGACACTTAGAAAATGTAACAGACCTACTAAGGAGACTGCCTACAATACGCTTGTCCGTCCTCTTTTGGAATACTGCTGAGCGGTGTGGGATCTTTACCAGGCAGGACTGACGGAGTACATCGGAAAAGTTCAAAGAAAGGCAGCACGTTTTGTATTATCGCGAAATATGGGAGAGAGTGTCCCATGATACAGGATTTGGGCTGGACATCATTAAAAAAAAAAAGGCGTTTTTCGTTGCGACGGAATCTTCTCACGAAATTCCAAACACCAACTTTCTCCTCCGAATGCGAAAATATTTTGTTGACACCGACCTACATAGGGAGGAACGATCACCACGATAAAATAAGGGAAATCAGAGCTCGTACGGAAAGATGTAGGTGTTCATTCTCTCCGCGCGCTGTACGAGATAGAAATAATAGAGAATTGTGAAGACGTTTCGATGAACCCTCTGCCAGGCACTTAAATATGATTTGCAGGGTGCAGATGTAGATGTAGACGAGACTGGTTTTAAGGACGTTCTGGACAATTCGAGTGACTGATTTGGTGTCACATATTGCCTGCAATGAATCCTTTCGAACATTTATGCGACATAATCAGTACTTGCACAAAATCCGGCGTCGGCAACAGTTTTACAATTATGGGCGGCTATAGAGGCTCAATATTTCTGCAGGGGACTTCCAACCATTTGTTGAGTCCACTCCACGTCGAGTTGATGCACTATGCCGGGCAAAAGGACTTCCAGCACGGTATTAGCATGTATCCGATGATTTTTGTCACTTTATTGTGTATTGTAATTAGCGTAATGCAGGAGTAAGTGCCTAGGTGCATTGCTACACCGGTCACTTTGCGTAAAGAGGGATAATGCATTTGAAAACAAACTACAATTGTCGTATCAAACGTACTGAAGTTTTTTACTGGTTTGGGGAAAGGTGAAGAAGTCAAGAATAATATAAATTTTACTCAAACTGGTGAACCGACAGCAAAAGCTTGTACTCTTTTCGTACCGACTGTGTTCCCTATTAACAATGCAGTAACATCACAAGGATGTCCAGATGTGAGCACGCTTTTCGAGTCTCCAAGACATAAACACAAGCGAGATCGGAAATCTAAGGAATTTTGCAATGTTAACGAAACATTAGTGCACATAACCATACTTCATTAGGTTACTGTGACAGACTAGACTATCAGATGGCCAGACGGCTAGAACAACCCTAATCTCTGTGAAAAAATTAGTTATTCTGCCTCAGAGATCCCTGTTCTTCGTCGTCTTCGCTCACTTGGATTTTAGTTAAAAAGGTGTAACGACAGACGGAAATTTTTAATGGAATGCAGAGACACTGCAGCAGTAAGAACGAAGTTTTGTGTACAGTGCGCTTTTTCTGTGCGAGAACAATAGTCTCGTAGTATGCTTAAATAAAACCATACGACCAAATACATTTCGCTCGACTTCAACGAAAATAGTGGTTTGAAAGTTCCTATAGTTATTTTCGCATAGCGTATACCAGCGTTTGGGGTGATGGATGCAGTGGTGAAGGTTCTGTCACAGCAACAGCTAAAAAATATTCGTGAGGCAGGGAATATTCTCGCTCCTACTGAGGAGAGCATTCGTAAGTAAACTGCGTTCGTAAGTGACACGATACAATAATATCGTCCCAGATGTTACCAAAATTAATTCCATAGTTATCTTAAGAGGTCCAACGGATGCAAATTCGTCGACGACGTTACACATATGAAACTGATTCATTTCTCGTAAGGTATTTCAATTTTTACCTCGGAATACTTTCATGCCTACACGATAAAATACGTATAACATGCATCTCTGTACTTTGAGAGTGTTCATATTTTTTTCAGTCCATATGTATTAATGCCTCAATAATTATTGACAAGAATTTTTTCTGGAAACTGCCCCATCATATCCTAGATTCTAGACTGAAAATAGAGATGTCAGGTATTTTGTTCGGAATTTTTTTCTGGAAAGTGCCCCATCATTTTTTCTGGAAAGTGCCCCATCATATCCTAGATTCTAGACTGAAAATAGAGATGTCAGGTATTTTGTTCGGAATTTTTACGAACATTTGAAATTATCACTAAGTGACAGTACTGTAAAAATGTGAGATGACCTTGACCAGTTCAGTTCCACGACCATCACTATGGTCAATATCGCGTCATGACGCAGTTCCTAGTACTGAACGGTGACTTCGAGGTTGTAAACCACTGATCACCTTATAAAACAATCCGACTTCCGTCTTTAGCAATGGGGAAGTTCTACTGGATGAAGATGTTTCAGTGGCAGGCCGAAGACAAAGCTTTTGACAAAGCTTCTAAGGTAAGTCTATGGACATCAGGAAACTGAAAAAAGGAGAGATATCTTAAAAAGAAATTAAAATTCCAAAGCATCAAAGTTTATTTGTCCCCATAAACATCTACAAGCATAGTATTTATGAGCTTGGTTAATCAAAAACGTCATTTTGCTGGCACTGTGACTGAGAGATCGAGTCATAAACCCTAATACTTACTTTGGAATTGACCAACATTCTAAATTCAGAGAATTTCTTCAGTTTAAATACCTTGGATCACGTTTCAACAATAAAAATATCATAACAATGGATATAAACGAAAGAATAGTCTCACGGTCAAGGGTCTGTACTCACTAAGCGACTCCTTCAAAAGTAAATCTTTGTCAGTCACCATAAAGATGAAGATATACAACACTATCATCTGCCCCATAGTACTGTACGGTTCAGAAAGCTGGACGCTTATAAAGAGTGAAACAGAAAATCTGCATGTTTTCGAAATAAAAGTAATGAGAAAAATCTGGGTACCTGTTGCGCAGAATGGCGTATGGAGAATTCGAAAGAGTAATGAAATTGATCAGTTAATGAAGCAACCCACTATCATCCAGAAATTATAAAGAAGGAGACTGCAATGGGCTGGAGACGTGGCTAGAATGGAAAACAACAGAATCACCAAGAAAGCATTTGAAGGAACTCTCCAAACAACAAGACCATTGGGCTGACCTCGTACAAGGTGAAAAGATGGCATAGAGAAGGACATCGCAGCATTAGGAATTTCCGCAGGGTGGAGAGAGGCTGCGAGAGATAGATGTCGGTGGAAGCAGATCGTTGATGAAATGCGTGGTCTACAGGGCCTGTGATAGCTGAGAAGAGAGAGAGTATTTATGAGGAAGTTCACAAACACATTCAGTCTTATCGGTTGTCTGTTGATGACTACTTCACTGGATTTTGTTTCGTTATGCAGGGGCGCGCGGGGTAGCCGCTAGGTCTAGGGGCACGTAGACACGGTTCGCGCGGCTCCCCCCGTAGGAGGTTCGAGTCCTCAATTGGGTATGGGTGTGTGTGTTGTCCTTAGCGTAAGTTAGTTTAATTAGTATGTAAGTATAGGGACCGATGACCTCAGCAGTTCGGTCCCACAGAACCTTACCACAAATTTCTAATTTTTCCGTTACGCATGCAGTAAGAGAAGGCTTACTGAACAGTCGTGACCGGAGGTGAAAAATGTTTTTCTATGCTAATGTAGAGAGGACAGAATAGTGGTTTGGGATCATAAAAAAGAGATATACCAAAAATATTAGGCATTCATTTCCGTCGGGTCTTGCCACTTGATTAATCTCATTGTTTCATCGTAGACACCTCGGTTACATTTTGAGCTGCAGTCTGTCGGTAAAATGAAGAGCGAGCAGTGCTCGTGGTGGGGGAAGTGGACTTTCGAGGAAGAAAGCCCTATCTGCCGTAGGGGATGAGAAAGATTCGGTTTGCCGTCTAGTAATGCGGTAGAGCATGCGGTGTTTTACGCAGATATTTTTGTTGTGCGTTCCTTGCGTTTTTGTGTGAGTTAACTAATTTCTGCATTTAATAGGCTACATTGTTAAAATATTTAGTGGAAAATAAACAATGCCGGCAATCTCCAAACACTGCGTTGTTACTCATTTAAACGGCGGGATGAGAAACGACCACTGTAACATTTTAAAAGGGTCTATAGATGTTTCATGTGATGTAGTTTGGAACGTAAGTCCAATGATCACAGTGAACTGAGAAGGAATTCCACGATCAAATATAGCCCAACAGTCTCGATCCAATATCTAAACCATGCCCTTAGTACACTACTGGCCATTAAAATTGCTACACCAAGAAGAAATGCAGATGATAAATGGGTATTCATTGGACAAATGTATTATACTAGAATTGACATGTGATAACATTCTCACGTAATTTGGGTGCATAGATCCTGAGAAATCAGTACCCAGGACAACCACCTCTGGCCGTAATAATGGCCTTGATACGCCTGGGCATTGAGTCAAACAGAGCTTGGATGGCGTGTACAGGTACAGCTGCCCATGCAGCTTCAACACGATGACACAGTTCATCAAGAGTAGTGACTGGCGTATTGTGACGAGTCAGTTATTCGGCCACCATTGACCAGACGTTTTCAATTGGTGAGAGATCTGGAGAATGTGCTGGCCAGGGCAGCAGTCGAACATTTTCTGTATCCAGAAAGCCCAGCACAGGATCTGCAACATGCGGTCGTGAATTATCCTGCTGAAGTATAGTGTTTCGCAGGGATCGAATGAAGGGTAGAGTCACGGGTCGTAACACATCTGAAATGTAACGTCCACTGTTAAAAGTGCCGTCAATGCGAACAAGAGGTGACCGATACGTGTAACCAATGGCATCCCATACCATCACGCGTTCACCGCGATGTCGCCAAACACGGATGGGACCATCATGATGCTGTAAACAGAACCTGGATTCATCCGAAAAAAAGACGTTTTGCCATTTGTCCACCCAGGTTCGTCGCTGAGTACACCATCGAGGGCGCTCCTGTTTGTGATGCAGCGTCAAGGGTAACCGCAGCCATGGTCTCCGAGCTGATAGTCCATGCTGCTGCAAACGTCGTCGAACTGTTCGTGCAGATAGTTGTTGTCTTGCAAACGTCCCCATCTGTTGACTCACGGATCGAGACGTGGCTGCACGATCCGTTACAGCCATGCGGATCAGATGCCTGTCATCTCGACTACTAGTGATACGAGGCCGTTGGGATCCAGCACGGCGTTCCGTATTACCCTCCTGAACCCATCGACTCCATATTCTGCTAACAGTCATTGGATCTCGACCAACGAGAGCAGCAATGTCGCGATACTATTAACCGCAATCGCGATAGGCTACAATCCGACCTTTATCAAAGTCGGAAACGTGATGGTGCGCATTTCTCCTCCTTACACGAGGCACAACAACAACGTTTCACCAGGCAACGCCCGTCAACTGCTGTTTGTGTATGAGAAATCGGTTGGAAACTTTCCTCACGTCAGCACGTTGTAGGTGTCACCACCGGCTCCAACCTCGTGTGAATTCTCTCAAAAGCTAATCATTTGCATATGACAGCATCTTATTTCTGTTGGTTAAATTTCTCGTCTGTAGCACGTCATCTTCGTTGTGTAGCAATTTTAATGGCCAGTAGTGCATTTACGGCAACAGAATTGTGTGTTTTTGCTTCAAAGTCTACAAGTTAACCATCATCGTTATACAAGTCTTTGGGAGGATTATGTGAGAAAATTTAAAAAAAGGAAAAACACCTGTGCCAAGACATCTCACTGTACCTTCACCATGACATCGCGCTTGCCCATTCAGCTCAGTCGATTCGAGAGTTTTCTGCTAAAAATCTGATGAATGACTATCTCGATTCGTCTTAGTTCTCAGATCTCGCCTTATATGGCTTATTCTCTTGTTCTACTTAAAAAATACTTGAAGTACATGGTTTCGGCATGGTATTGAAGGACGTACCAAAACAAGCTGCCCAGAACTGCATGGCGAAATGAAAAGTCTCTGGGACGCAATGATGCATAAAAGTGGAAATTTGTAGGAGACAATTGGTTTGTAAGTTGGATAATAGTTTATCTCACAAGGTCTTACTTTCGAAAAATGGGTGTCCACATAAAACTTAACATTCTCAGCAAGCAGTTCATCCCTCAAGGTACAATACTCTAATGCACTCTGCTATATTAGTGCCAGCAGATTCTATGCGTAAGAATTAGCTGCGCCACACTAATTTTCATTAGCGAAAAGGAACAGTGACAGTACACATCCCACTAGATGGTTATCGCGGGCCTTCTTTCCCTTGAAGAGGGAAGATCGTTTACGGCTCTTCCAGTGACTTCTGTAATAGAATTTTACGTATCTCCGAAACTACATTTTAAATGCTAATGGTCGTTTCTGAGAGGCAGACGTTTCGGTCGCAGCGCCAGCGTCGCTACAAATGGAAGCTCTTCTCTCGTGGAATCGTCTGCATCGTGCATTAGGCTGACTGTATAAATGCCGTGGAGCGTCTATGAGAAAGGATTTCCGAGTAACCTGCACCGGGGACAATTCTCTTAATGAAAGTCGGAACACTGAAGGCGTACAAGGATCCATTCTAAAGTTACCTTGCTACACATTAGCCTCGGTACTGCAGAGCTCTTTAAAGTTCTCTACTCTAAATGTTGTGCGTTGGGTAACGATTTCATATGCATTTCCTAACTACGACGGCTATTCCGAAAATAAGGTCCTATCGGTCGCGAAGTGGAAACCACTGCGAAAATCAAAAATGTTTTATTTGCAACCGTCAGCAACACATTTCATCTACTTCTTTACATAGCCCCACTCTGTCTTCGACATTTGTCGCAGGGCGGAACCAACTTTCCAGTACCACCGTCACAAATGACAGCCGCCTCGGCTTTCCGCCAGTTATGTACGCTGGTCTATGGCTCCTTGTCTGTGCCAAAATGTTGTATCATAGCCAGCAGCTCACGTGAGCGGAGATGAAACTCAGGGGGAGCCAACTGCGGGCTGTGTTGTGGGTGATCAAACACTTCTCATCGAAAACGCTGCAGGAGCATCTTCGTTGCCACTGCACAGTGCGGCCGAGAATTGTCATGAAGAAGGAAAGGCATGACAGTTATGGTATGTGGGATGCATTAATTCAGGCGAAATCTCTCAGCTAACCATCATACATAGCTGAAGACACTATTTATCTAGACATCTTTACGTGGTCACTGTGCATTCAGAACAGAAAAGAGCGGCGAACCGCGATCGACGGGCGTTCTAGAGACATTGCCCAACACAGTTGTCCAAAGTGTCATCCGATTTTCACTGTGGTTTACATTTCGTCCCCGATCTGTCCTTACATTCCAAATAGCCCTCAGACAATGAGAAACACAAATTCTATAGAATTCTGCTCTAAATATTGACTCTCAATGTGAGTAAAACTCCATTCCGATGTGTGTAATCTATTCATTGCAGCTGGAACACGTAGTTACTCCTAAATTGATGTTGTCACACTTAAATGCATATCTTACTCAACTGAATACGTGAAAAACGGCGTCCACTGTATATCAGTGCAGCTATGATTAATTACTTATATTTGGTACGAGGGTAAGTCAATGAGTATTTGCATCTTCGACCTAAGTGTCTTTAGTTTGACTTTATGTCTTAGTGCACTCGGTAGCAATTATATGGTAGCACTGTATTTGCTTGTGGCAAGTTTCAGATCCGTCACATCAGTTGCACTCTTACGAAGTAAACATGGCTGCGCATTTCTCCTTTTGCAGCAGTAAAAAAACAGATTCCTGTAATCCGCTTTTTGTGGTCTGAAAGTGTATCAGAACCTGAAATGCATAGAAGGCTGTCGACACAATAATCACTGAGAGCTGTTTACCAGGGGCTGCTCCAAAAGCTGACGAACAAGAGTGACTGATCACATGCAATACCTTATGCAAACAATGAGCTACTCCAACATTTGATTTTCAATAAGTGGGGAATGACTGTTTTGATGTGGCAAACAAAATGCAGGTTAGTTCTGCAATATGACATAATCCCTAATATCCGATAGTGAAGCTTGTGCAAGATAGACCCAAAAAACTCGATAAAGAGCGCAAGCGCAATTAACCGAGAGCCTCTCTCACTAGCTACTGGACCATAATTCTAATGAAGGTCAAAAGTTCTAGGAACAAATTGTCGCCGGCCGGAGTGGCCGTGCGGTTCTAGGCGCTACAGTCTGGAGCCGAGCGACCGCTACGGTAGCAGGTTCGAATTCTGCCTCGGGCATGGATATGTGTGGTGTCCTTAGGTTAGTTAGGTTTAATTAGTTCTAAGTTCTAGGCAACTGATGACCTCAGAAGTTAAGTCACATAGTGCTCAGATCCATTTGAACCATCTGAACAAATTGTCTCGGGAGATGAAACGTGGATTCATCGCTTTGAACCACATAGCAAACATTCCAGTACTCTACTGAGAAAAAAAAAATGCAAGATTCAATCCTCTGCAGAAGAAGTGATGCTCACAATTTTTTGAGATGTACAAGATACAGTTCTGGAAATAACTTAGAAAAGTAGTCATCAGTAAACAGTCAACATTACGTAATATCCTCTGCAACGAGTTGAAACCTGCAGTTCTAAATAGACGCCGAGTCCATTGTTAAGCGGCATCCCGTTTATGCATGACAACTCGTGTCCACAAAAAAAAATGGTTCAAATGGCTCTAAGCACTATGGGACTCAACTGCTGTGGTCATAAGTCCCCTAGAACTACTTAAACCTAACTAACCTAAGGACAGCACACAACACCCAGCCATCACGAGGCAGAGAAAATCCCTGACCCCGCCGGGAATCGAACCCGGGAACCCGGGCGTGGGAAGCGAGAACGCTACCGCACGACCACGAGATGCGGGCTCGTGTCCACATATCGTTCGAACTCCTCAGAATATGCCCCGTAGGATATCCATTTCTTTGTTCCAATTAAAAACTGGTTAAGAGGCCGTCGTTTCGCCTCCAATGGATAGGCGAAAGACGAGGTGCATGTGACGTTTGTTGTTCAACAGCAATACTTTTTCGGAGAGTGTTGGAGAGTTTACGCAATCATCGACCAAGAACATTGAAAACTAGGCTGACTATGTTGAAAAACGATGTCACCTTAAATTTTGTACTGGTGTTTGTAATAAACCAGAAATAAACTCAGTAGGCTGGTGCAGGTCAACCTGAACAACACCAAATCCAAAGTAAAGCTTCGAGGACAACTCCCAGAGTGTTTCCCAATTAATACAGGTGTGAGGCAAGGAGACGGTATTTCATGTTCACTGTTTAACTGCGCCTTGAAAAAATGGGCGAGGTATCTACCAGTGAACACCAGACTGAGGATGGGGATCAAAGTAAACAACCTAAGGATCCCATGTTTGTTGATGACATGACGTCACTACCAAACAAGCACTCCAGCCACTGCATTTGATGGAAGAGAATACAGCTCTAGTGATCAACATCGGAAAGACCGAATTCATTACCAACATCAAAGGTGCCCTAATCAGTGATGAAATGAGCCAAAACCATAAAGTACCTTGGAGAATGGATCTCCGATGATGTTAGTCAAATTATAGCTCTCGAACCAATGAAAATGAAACTAGATGAGTTATGCTATTCCTGCAGAAATACGTGTCCCTGAGGACATCTATAAATGAACATCAAACGAAGACACCACAACACATTAGTCAGTCAGTCAGTCCTCTAAACAGCAGAATGCCTGTCTTTAACCAAGAAGACCGCAATAAGAATTCCCGAATTACAATAAAGGAAATTAAAGGTAGTGGGCCCTGTATCCTACCAGACTCGTCCGACGGTACGAACTCTGTGCAAAGAGGAGCTAATCGATGCCATCAGAAGAATACGACTAACTTTCTATGGCCACCTATAATGATAGGGGTTCTGAGATGAAAAGGTTGACACCGGAGAGGAATTAGTTGCGGGCCTCATTAAACCAGAAAAAAAAACCTTCAAGGCTGTCCTATAAGATCTTCAAAGCGGCCAACAAGGGTAAACCTACTGGATTCCTATGAATCAAGCAAATTGAAAAAGATCTTGTAGAGCTTCAAAACACTTCGTAATATCTCTCTCACATGAGCGCACCACAATGAGGCCAGGAAACGGGCCGAGAAACGCAAGACAGGGTTAAGCAGGAAAATGAAGAAATACTGGGCTAAAAGAAAAGCTCAAATTATAAACAACAGAACATCTATTACAAAATGGTTCAAATGGCTATGAGCACTATGGGACTCAACTGCTGAGGTCATTAGTCCCCTAGAACCTAGAACTAGTTAAACCTAACTAACCTAAGGACATCACAAACATCCATGCCCGAGGCAGGATTCGAACCTGCGACCGTAGCGGTCTTGCGGTTCCAGACTGCAGCGCCTTTAACCGCACGGCCACTTCGGCCGGCTCATCTATTACATTTCACCGGAAATGACAGACGAAAACAGCACAGAACACAGATGCCCCAAATGAGTTTTTTAAAATCTAGGAAAACGTTATACGCATACTTTTTGACTTAGCCTCGTTCACTCTTCAGTCAATGAAAAGATGTCTCTGCCAGGTTTTGGTTTGCACCGACAGCAGCTACTGATAATGCAAAGTAAAGCCTGTTCCTGACAGATGAATCTTGTGAACAGAACTCATCACTCGCCCCACAAGGCGACGTACATTCGTCAAAAACGAGTGTAATAAGCGGCTCTTTACTGCGGAGAGAGTTCCGGACGAAACTACTTCCTCTTTAAAAGGGAGTTGGGGGTTTTTCGTTCAGAGAACAGCCAGACAGCAGTTAATTCGTTGCTTCTGAGAATCTCCGATAATGAGGCCGCAGCCCAGCTCGTGATGAAGGCCGGCCAGGAGCGTCCTAATAAACCCTCCCGCCGTGCCTGACTCTGCATATTTCCCCTGGATCGCGATGTTTTCCCGCTGGAATTTCTAGCTGTGGGCGCGGAGAGCGGCGAGTGGGTGCTGTGTGCAGGGCGGTGCAGTGCACGTACGTAGCAGACAGCTTAATGGCGCTTGCCGCGCCTCCGCTAACATCAAAATGCAGCTCCACCTCCTGCGCGTTGCCCCGAGAAACGTTACTTAGTGGGGCGGAGGCAGCTAACCGCACCACGTATCATCTCTGTTTCTTTGTGCAACTATTCCCCCTGTAGCTATAGTGTTCAAACAGTTGCGAAAAAGAGTTTCTTTGTCGTAATGTTCTTCATACAAAGACGGTAACAAACTAGAGTTAAACTTACAATTTTTGCAATCATTTATACTACATACACCATCAGGAGTTAAAAATCTGTAAGTTTGTGCCCCATCGATGTTCTAAGATACTTGTCATCGTCTCAGGTGTTACCAACTAGTCAGTTTTACAGGTTTCTTCCGCCACTGTTCTGGAGGGCACTAACTACCCTTTCCCATCTACCCCGACGCTTCCTTGGCAGATGAAGGCTACGATCCAGGCTAGAGACAGGGCCGCTTCCTACAGAAATCGAGCTCTTCGCCTGAAAACGGCGAGTAGAAAACTATTCGCTACATTCTGTCAAAATATCGCTTTCGCTCCTTTGAAACTGTTCCGTACTGCACTTGAGATTACTCCGCTATTCCTACTAAAATTATCGAGACACAAAGCGACCTCTGCGGCTTTCATATACCAGTTAATTTCGTGCTGTGACCGACGTCACAATGTAGTTAACGCATTGGACTTCATTTCCCATCCACCTTCATTCGTAACTTGTCTTCCGCCTTCCCGGACCCCACTGTCAACGGAACGTTATATTCTAAACTTCCCTCCTTTTTTTCCGAATACCGTTGCAAATTAGACAGCTCTCAACACCTCATCAAATGAATAGCTTCGTCGTCTGTCTAGTGTCCATGCGTTTTTGATTTTCAAAATCCCTCCGTTTTGTTGTTTGAACGTGAAACACACAAAGAAAGCGACTCCAAGCATTCTGGATGTATAATCATGGTAGTTCAAAGTCTTTCCCACCAACGTCTTGGAGTAATAGATCGCGTCATGAGGAACAACCTTTGTTACAACAAACACTTCTCGGCTACGCTAAGGAGTCCTTTAATATTCTAGTATCCGCCGGCCCTGGGATGACCCAAAATTACACAACGAAACTTCTTCTCGAAACCTGGCAGAAAATCCAAAGATATTCTGGTCGTATGTAAAGTATGCTAATCGCAAGACACAGTCAATGCCTTCTCTAAATGGTTCAAATGGCTCTGAGCACTATGGAACTTAACATCCGTGGTCATCAGTCCCATAGAACTTAAACTACTTAAACCTAACTAACCTAAGGACATCACACACATCCATGCCCGAGGCAGGATTCGAACCTGCGACCGTAGCAGTCGCGCGGTTCCGGACTGAGCGCCTAGAACCGCGAGACCACCGCGGCCGACAATGCCTTCTCTGCGCGATAGCAATGGAAATACTATCGATGACAGTGCTGCTAATGCTGACTTACTAAACACAGTCTTCCAAAAGTCGTTTACCAAAGATGATGAAATAAATATTCCAGAATTAGAATCAAGAATAGCTGCCAACATGAGCAACTTACAAACAAATATCCTCGGAGTAGTGACGCAACTTAAATCACTTAATACAAGCAAGTCTTCCGCTCCAGACTGCATACCAATTAAGATGCTTTCAGAGTATGCTAATGCAATAGCTCCATACTTAACAATCATACACAACCGCTCGCTCCAAGAAAAATCCGTACCTAAAGACTAGAAAGTTGCACAGGTCACATCAATATCCAAGAAAGCCAAAAGGAGTAACCCACTAAATTACGGGCCCATACAATTAACGTCGATATGCAACAGCATTTTGGAACATATAATGTGTTTGAACACTATGAATTACCTCGAGGAGTACGGTCTATTGGCACACGGTCAACATGGATTTAGGAAACATCGCTCTTCTGAAACACAACTGGCTCTTTACTCACACGAAGTGTTGAGTGCTGTTGACAATGGATTTCAAATTGATTCGGTATTTCTAGATTTTTAGAAGGCTTTGACAGTGTACCGCACAAGTGACTTGTAATCAAATGGCGTTCTTATGGAATATCGTATCAGTTATGTGACTGGATTCGTGATTTCCTTTCAGGCAGATCACAGTTCGTAGTAACTGACGGAAATTCATCGAGTAAGAAATGATTTCTGGCATTCCCCAGGGAAGTGTTACAGACCCTCTGCTGTTCCTGGTCTATATATATGGTCTAGGAGACAATTCGGGCAACCGTCTTAAGTTGTTTGCAGATGATGCTGTCGTTCATCGTCTAGTAAACTCATGACAAGATCAAACCCAACTGGAAAACGATTTAGATAAGATATCTGTATGGTGCAAAAATTGGCAATTGACCCTATTTGATGAAAAGTGTGAGGTCATCCACATGAGTGCTAAAAGGAATGCGTAAAACTTCGGGTACAAGATAAATCAGTCAAATCTAAAGGCCGTAAATTCAACTAAATATCTAGGAATTACATTTACGTACCACTTAAATCGGAAAGAAAACAGAAAACGTTGTGGGGAAAGCGAATCGAAGACTGTGATTTACTGGCAGAACACTTACTGTAGAAGATGCAACAGATCAACTAAAGAGACTGCCTACACTACGCTTGTCCATCCTCTTTTGGAGTACTGCTGCACGGTATGGAATCCTTACCACATGGGGTTAACAGTGTACATCGAGGAAGTTGAAAGAAGAGCAGTACATTTTGTACTATCGCGAAATAGAGGAGAGAGCGTCACGGACATGATACAGAATTTGGGGTTGACATCATTAAAACAAGAGAGTTTCACCGTTGCGGTGGGATCTTCCCACGAAATTTCTAGTACCGGCTTTCTCCTCTGAATGCGAAAATATTTTATCGACGCCGATCTACATAGGGAGAAACGACTATCACAATAAAATAAGGGAAAACAGAGCTCGCACGAAGAGATATATATTTTAGTTTTTTCTGCGCGCTGTTGGAGAATCGAATAATAAGAGTACTATTCTGAAGGTGGTTCGATGTACCCTCCGCCAGGCTTTTAAGTTTATTTGCAGAGTATCTATGTAGATGAAGATGTAGGTCGTTAGGTGTCTTTGCTACAAGAGCGTGTGTTTCGACTATCGAAACTGAACAATCGACGTCAGTGACGAGAGAGAGGATTGTCGTGGACGTGACGGAGCATCTTGAGGGTTGACTTCCCTGCGTGAGTGCACGGTTAAAACATTTAAAATAATATGTGGACCCCGGGAAAGTAAATTTCAGATGTACAGTGATTACTGTTGAGTAATCAGTGAACTGTGTGTACCTAAAGTCAAATACTAATATCATCTCCCTCATACATTTATCAAGTGATGAGTGTTCTCTTAGCCCAACAGTATTGTCGGTAATTGCCGCAACAGTAGTAACATATAAATGTAGTGTTTGCTCCACATCCATCCCTGCAAGTTTTCTATTGATTTATAAAATAATTGCCACACATTCTCCCATTCATTCGCTGCAGTTTACACGTTGCCCAGATTCTTTTTTTTCTCACGTAAAAATAATTTTAATTGTGAAATGGACAGATTTGCAATCCTGGATTGCATAGCCTGAGCAAAAACCTCTCACAAGCGTGCTTTGTTTTGAATGGTTGAGTACGGGGGTAGGAACTGCAGTCACATCTGACAGCTGGTGTACATGTGTTTGGTATTGGTTTGTTTAGAATATTATTCGAGTAGCAGGATTTGGACCCATCAGTGTATTTTCAGCGGCTGTGTGCATATCTCGATGCATGCATAAATTATTATTGAACAACATTGATACCATCTACTTGGGAGAGACATAATGAACTACAGTGAACAATGTTTAATTAATTTTCTTGGTGCTGCTTTTGTGTGCTTTGTTGAAGTTGTAGGACTAGTTTATTAGTAGCGCTTTATTGGCTTTGAATTGAATAGTAAATTTAATTTCTTTTTTTTTTTACCTCAGAATCCCACAAGTAGAGTTAATGACTCTTGACTAACACGCTGAAATTAATTCACTAGAACGTAACAAGATGAGGTCACACTTGTTTACATTGTCATGTAGGCTGTTTACATTTAGGTCGGCCATCGCGGTGTGTTAGACGTGGTACCGTGCGTGATAACATTTGAGAATTTTATGTAGCTGGCACATTATATTATATTAACGAGTTGGTACTGTGGTTTTGCAATTACCTCTGCTGCTCTAGATTCGCTTTCCAGCATTGTCACTTCCCCCTGGGGCTTTGCCCAGATTCGACGAATACATACCTCCACACGCTGCGTACCATGTACATGACATTTAAAATTGTTCCGGGTGCAACATGCAATAAACCACTCGATACGCATATTTCATGAGATTTTGTAAACAGTAATGAGCTAATTACTGCCACGAGACCACAAACAAAATTTAAATTCCTGCTGTATGCGATTATTAGCTTAATTACGGATCACCTCATTATTTTGATTTACAGGTTAACAGCAATTCCTTACTGGCCTATAAATCGCCCACTGTGTCACATAACGAATTATTTGCGAATTTACATTCCGAACGAATACTCGCTGTAGCCTCCGCTTCGGATTCGAGTGTACAATCCCTTTTTTGCGCATAAAAGAGTGCTGCTATTAGCGGAGGAACGGACAAGAATTTCAGCATAAGTGAAGTAGAAAACAATGCACCAATTTTTTTCTGAAATTTTTTCATTGTTTTGTCGACATCTATTTTCTTACTTGAAAGGAAAAATAAATTGAGTGAACTGTAACAGAATACTGAACTATGACCGACTCACGATTTGCGTTTCCGTAAGTTGCTAAACGTGGCACACTGACGAAGAAACTGTCTAGCCCTTGGCTTTAATTAGTTGAAGAAAGCCACTGAAACTCTTTATGGCTGGACGAATATACACTGTCCGTCCAGCTCGACCTAACAACAATGAATAACAGACGTGCAATCTAATAGTCTGTTGTGAGGAGACAGTGTTCAATAGCAGACGTGCGACCATGGAGCGTCAACACCGGTGTGTCACAAATCGAAATGGAGAACACCTCTAAAACAAGTGTTCAAGACATGTTCCACCAGTTACAGGCTGTGAGGGCGGCTCTTGACTAGTGCTTGGACAGCTTTTGCCGGCACGGTAGTTCAGCGTATTCGGTCAGAGGGTTAGATGCCCTCCGTAATAAAAAACTGAGTGAACGGATCAACGATGAACTTTAACAGGTGGAAAAAAAGATGGCTCGGTCGGTAGAGCACTTGTTCGTGAAAACCAAATATCCCAGTTTCAAGTCCCGGTCCGGCACGCAGTTTTAATCTGCCAGGAAGTTTAAATAAGTGAACATTTCACTGCAGAGTGAAAATTAATTCTGGCATTCTCTAGAATGTTTTGGGAAGGGAAAAGTATGCAAAAAGTTTGTCCCACACAGCTTGACTCCCGAACAGAAACAATGACGCTTAGGCGCCTATCGGGACTTGACTGAAGTGCAAATCGCGGAAAATTCTTTTTCTGTTTCCAATACCAACCTACAGCAAAACGACAAAGTGCGGAAACTCAAATGAAGGGTCAACGCTTTGACAACGTAACCGACATTCTAGCCAGAGTTACGTGCGTTGACTAACATCCCAGCCGGCCGGAGTGGCCGAGCGTTTCTAGGCGCTACAGTCTGGAACCGCGCGACCGTTACGGTCGCAGGTTCGAATCCTGCCTCGGACATGGATGTGTGTGATGTACTTAGGTTAGTTAGGTTTAAGTAGTTCTAAGTTCTAGGGGACTGATGACCCCAGAAGTTAAGTCCCATAGTGCTCAGAGCCATTTGAACTAACATCCCAAAGAAGAACTTTTGTGACAGTTTCACATGGTTGTATGAATGTTCTGTGCTTTTGTACTCAAGCGGAAACAGACTACGTAGAACAACCGCGGCATTAAAAAAAATGGTTTAAATGGCTCTGAGCACTATGGGATTTAACATCTTAGGTCATCAGTCCCCTATAACTTAGGTTTAAGTAGTTCTAACCTAAGGACATCACACACATCCATGCCCGAGGCAGGATTCGAACCTGCGACCGGAGCAGTCCCGCGGTTCCGGACTGCAGCGCCTAGAACCGCACGGCCACCGCGGCGCGGCATTAAAACCACGATCTCAATTTTTCTTTATCAAATTCAGTCTGGAAAGTTTTTGATTGGCGGGAGTAAAAGCGCTACTCGTCCCCAATGCTTCAACCACTGCGGCATCTCGCTCGATTGCTTCACAAAAGCAGAACAAATTTAATCAAAATATAATCACTATCACCATTATTTCCGTTCTGTAATGGAATAAATTGATTTGCCCATGAGATACTGTGAAACTTAAAATAAATTGCTTCACGTAACAGGTAAGCCATCAACTCAAATTAATGTCGATGTTAGTTTTTTACTTGACCATTAGATTTTAAATTCTTTTACACCTGTTCCTTTTTGTACTAAAACCGCCTGGTTAAAGAAGAACGTTATTGCACCACGGGTGCACAGGGAACGCAACAAAATTAATGGGAAAACGTCAGTCATTGTTTATAATGAAATTCTTTACATGATCTACGTCTGCAAAGGTAATTAACTGCTAAACTTTTTCCACTGTAGCGCATGTCATGTATCACATAAAAAAAGAGAACTGAATGCACACATATATGAAATGAAATATTGAAGATAGTCGCATATTATGAAAGCTAGTATTTAGTTAAAAACCTAGAGATACTCTTTAGTCGTTACGTATCGTTCTCGGAAGGACGTGATGACGAAATTAGGCCCATTAGAACACGCATATAGACTTTCTTCTTGCGCTTCATACGCGATTGGAACGGGAAGAAACGTAACATTCAATACCATGGTAAGTACGGGAGCTATTCGGGAGGCAAGGTCTGATCGGTTGCGAAATGGAAACCACAATGAAAATAAAAAAATGTCGCCTTTCCGATCTCGACATTAATTTTGTCGTAGCGTTGTACCAACTTCCCGATACCCTAGTCACAGAGGGCAGCCAGTTCTTTCCGCCACTTCTCTATGCCGGTCCGCATTACGTTGTCTGTGCCAAAATGTTCTGTTCATAGCCAGAGGTTCATGTGAGCAGACATGAACATCAGAGGGAGCCATGTCCGGGATATATGGTGGGTGATCAAGCACATATCATCGAAAACGCTGCGGGGAATTCCTCACTGCCCCAGCAGAGTGCGGCAGAGAATTTTCGTTCATGTGGGGTTGCACGAAATCAGGTGAAACCTCGCAGCGGACACCCATACTTAGCGGGGGACGTTCCAGATATCTTTAAGTGCTCAATGTGTGCTCAGAACTGAAAAGAGCGGCATGACGCGATCGACAGGCATAACAGAGATACTACATAACACAACTGTGCGACGTTTCTTCGGATTTTCGCTGTCGTTTCCATTTCGACTTATTGGATCTTGATTTCCGAATAGCCCTCGCTCTTGCTGCCATGCGCTTCACAGTGGTTTACAGAGTATGGATGCAGATGTAGAATTACTAATTCGTCTACCATTTTATAAAGAGGGCTGCATGTATGTATTTCAGTAAAATACTCATGATAAAATTTCAGTGGAAGCAACGTAAAGCTGTTCTTTCACTGTCTACTACTGATCAGTGACCAATTCAGGAAATTAATTTCATTTCAAGATCTTGTGCTCTTACGGGTAGTATTTTTGTTTGGAAACAAAGTCCCATGCTTCTTGACACAGCGTAGGGGAACGATGCGGGAGACCCGCATCGCCGTACTAGGCAAGGTCCTAGTGGAGGTGGTTTGCCATTGCCTTCCTCCGACCATAACGGAACTGAATGATGATGATGAAGACAACACAACAACACCCAGTCATCTCGGACCACGCCGGGAATCGAACCCGGGACCACGTGGTCGGGAAGCGAGAACGCTACCGCGAGACCACGAGCTGCGGACTATTTATGTTTAATATTATTTATTTTTGTTTACCTTATTCTGTCATATGGAGCCTGACTGGCTAACCATCAAGTAACATACAGATGCTGAAGGACCAAGAAAAGTAAATCGCTAACTAACAATTGGCTACACAGAAGATAGACCACGCCGGGAATCGAACCCGGGACCACGTGGTCGGGAAGCGAGAACGCTACCGCGAGACCACGAGCTGCGGACTATTTATGTTTAATATTATTTATTTTTGTTTACCTTATTCTGTCATATGGAGCCTGACTGGCTAACCGTCAAGTAACATACATATGCTGAAGGACCAAGAAAAGTAAATCGCTAACTGCTAACAATTGGCTACACAGAAGAAAGACCACGCCGGGAATCGAACCCGGGACCACGTGGTCGGAAAGCGAGAACGCTACCGCGAGACCACGAGCTGCGGACTATTTCTGTTTAGTATTATTTATTTTTGTTTTCCTTATTCTGTCATATGGAGCCTGACTGGCTAACCATCAAGTAACATACAGATGCTGAAGGACCAAGAAAAGTAAATCGCTAACTGCTAACAATTGGCTACACAGAAGATAGACCACGCCGGGAATCGAACCCGGGACCACGTGGTCGAGAAGCGAGAACGCTACCGCGAGACCACGAGCTGCGGACTATTTCTGTTTAGTATTATTTATTTTTGTTTTCCTTACTCTGTCATATGGAGCCTGACTGGCTAACCATCAAGTAACATACAGATGCTGAAGGACCAAGAAAAGTATATCGCTAACTGCCAACAATTGGCTATACAGAAGATAGACCATCTCTCGTTCGCAGGCCTTTGTTGTGAGGCGCAATGCTGCATAATCGCGGGAAAACGTTATTGTGATGTTTCGATTAATATTTGGACAGGCAGCCAGGACAGCCTAATGCAAAATGAAGTTGTACATTCAGGACGACAATAGGGATGTGACCTAGAATTTCGGTACGAAAAATTTTGTGGTGGCTCATGTCACTAGCATGTCGTGCATTTGTGAAGCTTAGCTGTCTGCTGGATGATGAAAAAATAAAACCCCGTTCGTGAACCTAAATACCATGTTCTCATATCGGAAACTTAATGGTCTCATTCATATTTAACAATCATTTATTTGTGAAGAACAGTAGTTGTTATATAGATTTGTTCAAAAAGACGTACGCGATTTTATTATTAATTTGTATTTATTGAAACATATATTGCAAATGAAACTGACTAACTTGAAAACCTTTGGAAATAAGAGAAGCTGAAGTTGGGAGTACCGCTGCCAGAGCGCTGATAGTTGCATAAACGACCGCCAGAGTGCTCGCGCTAACAGACAGCCAGTTCGCGCCAGTTACTAGTAAGTCGACTGTAACGAAACACAACGTTTTCTTCTACTTTCTTGAGTTAGGATGAAGTGATTATGCTCTTTCAATGCAAAGTGTATTTCGCCCCCAATTAGGCACTGAGACAATGACTAAAAAAACCATGAGCTGTTAACAAGCTGGAGTGCTCTGCAATGGACAAAGCGTGGACAGATTGCATCTGCCAGAAGTTAACCTGAAACAATCTGAAGAAAGGAGGGAGAGTAATGAATATTTGTAACTTTTGTTTCCATACTTTTTTTAAAAAAAATACTTGTTTCCATCTCTAAGATGAAGGACACATACAACAGATAGACCAGTCGAATATGACAGAGCAATAATTGCAAGAGACATTACAAGGAGCGTCAGCCAGACGGAAATACGTAGATACTGAATGATTTTACGTACATCTCTCGAGCAGAACTACTCTTTTCGTTCCAATGCAGCTATTGAATTTCCAAATTGTCTTTGACGAATAACAAAATTTTGGCTCTTACAAAAGAGGTTTTCAAAGATATAATTTTCAAGAAAGGAGGTCTTTACTTTCATTTTTTCCTCGCTCAGGAAGAGAGTCACTAGGCAGTGAATCCAGGATTTATCTGTTTACAGAACTAAATTTTAATTTCAAAGCAATATTTTTTTAAGAATAGAAATTTATCTTTGTTTTAAGACAGGACGAACTTCCAGTTTAACAGAAGAAGACGCTTATTTTTAAGTTTTCATTATAAAAATAAAGCTACAGTAAAGCAAATAAGGTAGCCGACGTAGGCAAAGATGGGGAGAGAATGGATGACCTATAAGAAGGAGATGCGAGACCCATTAAAGAATGTTTAGCGTCGTTGCCTCTAGATAGCGGGATCCCGCGCTCGATTCCCGGCCGGGTTGGAGATTACCTTTAGCCGGGGACATGTTGTTTTGTTACCTTCGTCATTTCATTTCATATCCATTAACCTGGCAAGCCACCGAGGCGGCGTCAAATTTAGAAAATTATTCCACGCGGCCTAATAACCAAAGACGGGGTCGCCCCATCAATGATTGCATACCATCATTTCATTACTGCTTTTCATTTATGTTTCATGAAATAATGTTGATTAAACTGGGTCCATAGTATAGAATGTCCCTGTACTAATATGCAACGCAGAAAGAATGTCGTAACGTGAAGACGAGACAGTCATGAAAATGATAAGAAAAGCATACTCTCTCCTTTGTAGGGTTCCGAACCTCGTTGTGGAAAAAACGGAACCCTTAATCGCTATCTTGTCCGTCCGTTTGTCTGTCTGTCCGTCTAGCTGTTAAAAACCCTCTTTCTCATGAACGGGGAGACGTATCGAGAGTCAAAATTTACTCTTCAATTGACATCTGTGGTCCCATGCCGGTGTAAAAATTTTAAATTTCTAAGTCAGTTCAGTCAAAACATACGGCCATTTATGTCACATATTTTGAAAAGAAAAGTCACTCATCAAAATCTATAGGGTGCTCCCGTTGATTTACATTCATGAAATTTGGCAAGAAGCAAAGTTTTACACTACAAGTAAAGAAAAAAATCCAAAATTGTTAGTCTGCAATTACATAAGTAGAAAAATATTTTTTTGTTATTTTATATCTGTCTGTGTGTCTGTCCGTCCGCCGGTTAAGACTCATTTTCTCTCGATCATGTTGGAGTATCAAGTTTAAATTTATGTGCTCATACTAATATCTATATATCTATAGTCTGTTAAAACCCCTTTTCCTCAGGAATGGGGTAAAATTTATGACGCATACTAAGGTCTATAGTTCTTTGGCGGTATAAAAATTTTGTGCTTTTGAGTCGTTGCAGTCACATATTTTTAAACACGAAAACCCATTCATCAAAACCTGTAGGATACTTCCCGTCGACTTAGAAACATGAAATTTGGCAAGAAGCAACGTTTCACATTAAAAATGAGGAAGAAATAAGAAAATTGCTAATTTGTAATTATATCACAGGAAAATAATATTTTTTGTCATTTTTCATCAACTACATCTGTCCTCTCGTCTGTTAAGATCCATTTTTCTCTAGAACCGGTTGGCGTATCAAGTTCAAATTTATGTCACATATTAGGCTCTACGGTCCCTTGGCGGTGTAAGAAATTTCAGCTTCTAAGTCAATGCAATAAAAACATTCGGTCATTTATACTGCGTATTTCCAAACTCGCATACTCACTCATCAAAAACTATACGGTACATACAACCCATTGACTTAGAATCGCGAAATTCGGCAAGAAGCAAGGTTCCGTAGTAGAAGTAAAATAAAAATTTGTAAATTATTACATTGTAATTGCATCACATAAATATATTTTTTGCCATATGAACATACATTGCATGCATGTCCATTATAATTATCCGGGCTGTTATGCCGTGGTCGGTTGATGAATTCTGTGTCAATTCCCAACGTTTCGTCCCCGTCTGCGGAGGACATCTTCAAGGGGGTCTGTAGCTCGATTGAAGGTCCAACACACCCACTGGTCAGTAGCGAGCCAGTGGGTGTGTTGTACCTTCCATCGAGTTGTAGATCCCCTTGAGGATGTCCTCCGCAGACGGGGACGAAACGTTGGGAATTGACACAGAATTCATCAACCGACCACGGCATAACAGCCCGGATAATTATAATGGACATGACATTTCCGGTCGTGAAACTCTACATTTTAGTATACATTGCATTCGTCATCTATCAAAAGCGTAATAGACTAGAACTACTGCACGCAAACATAAAATGTAAGCTACAGTCATGTTTTAGTAAGCAAATGAAAAATGTTTTATTAAGTCTTCACTCTCTAAACATAAAACCTAAACTCGACTACTTGCTTCTTTTTGTATGTCTTGGAAGCTACTGTAGAGATTCTGATACGGTCTGGGCATTCCTGGGGCCAATATCTTGCCGGTATTGATACTGATAACAGGCACAAATCGTTGAGATTTTCAATTCCTAGGATAGATGAACTCTATAACTGAGTTTGTACGGAACCCTCAGTGTGCGCGTCCAGCTCGCTCTTGGCCAATTTTTTTTTCTTAGTAAAATGAATAACTCCAACTGAAGCAAAGAGCGTAATTAGTTTCCCGTATTCAGTACGATTTACTGCCAGAAACAAACCGAGACATCGAGACTGGATTGCTGTGCACGTTTCGTGGGGAAAGTTTTCCCAGCCTCGAAATCACGTATGGCTCCCTCGCCGAAACTGAAACCTACCGGCTCCTTGTCCGGTAGTGCCGCACGTGCGATGCACTTGGAATCGCCGCCGTTCGTTATTTGTGCTGCAAGCAGCGCAGCTGCTGTCGCTTCTATGGCCAACTAATTTGTCTTGTTAGGGCGAACCTTATTAAGGTTGCCGCTCGTAATTAAGGATCTCGGCGACTGTTTTGCTCGCGAAACACGCCGCCGCCACTGCTCTCGCACCGTGTCTTCTGCTGCTCGTCCCGTATCGCGATTACCAATTTTCTCATCTTCGCTTCGACAACACTCAATTTAGATTAAAATTTAATTTCGAAACTGGGGCGGCTGCGTTCGCATCCACGGGCTTCTTAATTACGCCGCCGTGAATGCTGGTCTACACTGAACAAGAACTCCTTGAACGGCACCTGCTATTTCTCTTTGCTCGCTGAATGCTCTAGCTGCGAACCAGTCACATCTAAGCAGAGGTGTACTTCAAGATGCAACTATTAAGGGCTTTACTGAAACTCTTTTAAGACTGAACTTTGATGGGCTTTATTTATCACTAGCCGACCTGGCAATGCTGTGCAGTCGTTAAATATGCATGGAAATTGTATATGCGTCCTAATCTTCTTCTTCTCCTTCTCTCTATCCTTCTCCTGCTCTCCCTCTTCTCCTCCTCCACCACGCCACTCTGTTTATCACCTTCTCCGCTTTCTCCTCCTCCTCCCTACTCTCTCCATTTCCTTCTTCCACCTCTCCTTGTCCATCTCTTCCTTCCCACTCTCTATGTCCATTTCCTCCCCCCTCTCTGTCCATTCGTCTCCCATCCTCGCTGACCTCCAGCCTTGCTTATCGTTATTGTGAATTTGTATTCCGTAGTACTATTTTAATCAAAATCCGATAAAGTATACAGAACACTTTTCTGTTTTCTGTCAAAACCGATTGCAAGGAAGAAAACAAAATTACACATTATTGTGTATATATTTTTTTAAAAACACCGGGTGATCAAAAAGTCACTATAAATTTGAAAACTTAATAAACCACGGAATAATGTAGATTGTTGTTGTTGTGGTCTTCAGTCCTGAGACTGGTTTGATGCAGCTCTCCATGCTACTCTATCCTGTGCAAGCTTCTTCATCTCCCAGTACCTACTGCAACCTACATCCTTCTGAATCTGCTTAGTGTATTGATCTCTTGGTCTCCCTCTACGATTTTTACCCTCCACGCTGCCCTCCAATGCTAAATTTGTGATCCCTTGATGCCTCAAAACATGTCCTACCAACCGATCCCTTCTTCTAGTCAAGTTGTGCCACAAACTTCTCTTCTCCCCAATCCTATTCAATACCTCCTCATTAGTTACGTGATCTACCCACCTTATCTTCAGCATTCTTCTGTAGCACCACATTTCGAAAGCTTCTATTCTCTTCTTGTCCAAACTAGTTATCGTCCATGTCTCACTTCCATACATGGCTACACTCCATACAAATACTTTCAGAAACGACTTCCTGAAGCCTAAATCTATACTCGATGTTAACAAATTTCTCTTCTTCAGAAACGCTTTCCTTGCCATTGCCAGTCTACATTTTATATCCTCTCTACTTCGACCATTATCAGTTATTTTACTCCCTAAATAGCAAAACTCCTTTACTACTTTAAGTGCCTCATTTCCTAATCTAATTCCCTCAGCATCACCCGACTTAATTTGACTACATTCCATTATCCTCGTTTTGCTTTTGTTGATGTTCATCTTATATCCTCCTTTCAAGACACTGTCCATTCCGTTCAACTGCTCTTCCAAGTCCTTTGCTGTCTCTGACAGAATTACAATGTCATCGGCGAACCTCAAAGTTTTTACTTCTTCTCCATGAAGTAGATAGAGAGGTAAAAATTGACACAGATGCTTGGAATGACATGGGGTTTTATTAGAACCAAAGAAAATTGCTAGACGCGTGAAAGATCTCTTCCGCGCATCGTTTGGTGATGATCGTGTGCTCAGCCGCCACTTTCGTCACGCTTGGCCTTCCAGGTCCCCAGTCCTCAATCCGTACAATTATTGGCTTTGGGGTTACCTGAAGTCGCAAGTGTATCGTGATCGACCGACATCTCTAGGGATGTTGAAAGACAACATCCGACGCCAATGCCTCACCATAACTCCGGACATGCTTTACAGTGCTGTTCACAACATTATTCCTCGACTACAGCTATTGTTGTGGAATGATGGTGGACATATTGAGCATTTCCTGTAAAGAACATCATCTTTGTCTTACTTTGTCATGCTAATTATTGCTATTCTGATCAGATGAAGCGCCATCAATCGGACTTTTTTGAACTTTTGTATTTTTTTGGTTCTAATAAAACCCCATGTCATTCCAAGCATGTGTGTCAATTTGTACCTCTGTATCTACATTATTCCTTGATTTTTTTCAGTTTTCAAATTTATACTGACTTTTTGATCACCCGGTATATGTAACGAGAAAGAATGTATATGGGAGAAACAGTTTGTCTGAATATGACAAAGACAACAAAAACAGCACATTTTCACGGCAGAGCACAGAGTTGGTTTTAACAGAAAACCTGTAAATTGTTGTTTAAAAAATATGCACTCATGTCCGCTCGAATGTCTATTGGAATATCGTGTCAGACAGGGGTGCTCAAATCCGTCGATCGTGAGCGACAGGTCTATCGCCATGGATTTGTGTGTCGATATTTCAAAACCTTTGCCTAGATGAAATGTTTTCCTAAAATACCAAAATGGTTCAAATGCCTCGAAGCACTATGGGACTTAACATCTGAGGTCATCAGTCCCTTAGAACTTAGAACTACTTAAACCTAACTAACCTAAGGACATCACACACATCCATGCCCGAGGCAGGATTCGAACCTGCGACCGTAGCGGTCGCGCGGTTTCAGACTGAAGCGCCTACAACCGCTCGGCCACACCGGCCGGCCCTAAACTACCAGTTTGTTGACAGTGAGTGATTCTGACAGTATTTGAAGGACGTAAATCTGACAAAAATACCTTCGCCTCTTACGTCTATATTTGCATTTCACCACCTTTAACACTCGCGCCAAGCAACAGTCTTTCCTCCTACATGCTGAGGTTATTGTTTGTGCAAAATGAGTGCAGATAAACATCACTGCCATGGAGAGCGGAAATAACAGTTTTTTGCTACAGTTCGTAAAAATAGGTGTATATGTTTGATATGTGATGCTACTTTAGCCATACCTAAAACGAAAAATAGTGAACTACATTTTAGAACAGTACGCAAAGATTTTGCATTGGAAGCAGCTATTGGTAGTGAACTGAGGACGAAGAAATTTTCATAACGTGAAAGTAAATTACAATCACAGTAGTTGTTGTTTGTAAAGCTTGTACAAAAAGTCCTGCATCAAACGTAGCATCATTTTGTGAGTCAGAAATACTGCTGAAACATGCAAAACCATTCGAAGACGGCACAATTGTTAAAGAGTGCTTTCTGGCTGCTTGTGAGTCCTTGTATTCCACATCTAAAAACCACTCCGAGATAATATCAGCCATCAGATTCAAAATGGCTCTGAGCACTATGGGACTCAACTGCTGAGGTTATTAGTCCCCTAGAACTTAGAACTAGTTAAACCTAACTAACCTAAGGACATCACAAACATCCATGCCCGAGGCAGGATTCGAACCTGCGACCGTAGCGGTCTTGCGGTTCCAGACTGCAGCGCCTTTAACCGCACGGCCACTTCGGCCGGCTCAGCCATCAGAGACATGCCTGTGTCAAGACCTATTATAACAAAAAAGTGGTACAAATGGCGGTAAATATAAAACACAAATGTTAACAAATTTGCAATCCTGCTTCCGTTTCTCATTGCACTTAGATGAGTCAAGTAGATGAAGTCGATTACCTCAAGTTATAATTTCTGTAAGATTTACATTTTAGTTTAATTTTTCATAATTTTGACCTTTGACTTCACGAGGAGAAGACTTTTACAATGCATTCAAAGCCTTCATTTCTGAATATGATTTGAAAATTCAGAAACTTGCGCCTAGTACTGCTTATGCAGCACCTTGCACAGTAGGCAAACACGAAAGATTTGTTATCCTGTGTGTGAACGACGAATCTTTCCCACCTTTCTTTAAGTATCATTGTATCGTGCCTCAGCAAGTGCTTTTGGGACGTATTTTGAAAGTGGGATATGTTATGAGTATTATCACAAAAATTTTGAATCCATTTCGCTCACAATATCGCTGCAGAGAAGGAAGTTTAGAATCCTGTTAGAAGAATTGGATAGCCAATATGGAGACCAGCTACTGTGCACCGAAGTTGGATGGCTTGGTAGAGGTACAGTTCTAAATAGATTTAGAGAACTTCTGCCAGCGAGAAAATCTTTTCGTCTGAAAGAGGGGAAGATTACTCAGAACTGTATGATTTGAGCTTCTTCTTGGGTCTGTCATTTATAATCGATGTACTTAAAAATTTTAAGTTAACCAAATAACTTCAAGGAAAAAACCAAACCGACATAACTATTATGTCTTCTATAATGTAAGATTACTTTCAAGTTGGATGTAAAATGAATGAATTTTTACTTCACACTATGTGTATGATTTAATTTCACCCTGCTCCCACCTTGATAGTACTCATATTTGCCCAGATACTACATCCGTGGTTTTCTTCAAGTGCTGGCGATGTAATTTTAGACATGGTTGCTATTTATGTTTGGAAGTGCACATGGTGATGTACCTCCTGCTCACATAAGCCAATTCGTGCTGCAGGATAGGTCCAATCCTATGCAACCATTCTTCCATGCTAAACTTCACCTTCATGTTCAGAACCAATGTCATTTGCGTCCTTCACATCTTTATATATACAATTGGGATAAGTTTTTTTGTAAATGACAACAACAACAAAAACATATGGTCATGGAGATTTCGTTTATTCGGTTCTCACAGATAAAATTTGATTCTTGAGGGACAATTTCGTTCTTGAAGTACATAAATCTGCACTTAAAAACTACTGAGACTTGGACAACTAATGGTAGGTGAAACTGAAAAATAAATTCTATTTAATGACGTGAAAGGTGACTATGCATATTTCTGATCCGCAATTTTTTTCGTCGACGCACGTGGTGCAGAGACATTTTGCAAGTACAATTCTTGTCGATGAACATGGGGCAGTAATTTTTTTTACAGAATGTATATCTACAAGTGTAGAAAGTACTCATTCCTCACACACATGATGTGCATAAATAAATAAATGTTTACAAGACAAAAACACACATACACATACAATTGCTTATACTATGATGAAAGGGTCATACTAATCTCCAACACTTACACCCTTTTCACTCAATCAGACCTCCCCCCCCCCCACCCCCTCTCCCTCAACATGCAGAACTCCTGCTTTCTTCTTTGGCACCCATAGAAACTCGCCAATCGACAATGATTGTTGCATGGTATGCCCATATATGAGGGCAAATTGGAAAGTCCTTACCCTATTTTTTTTACCAAAATTACTGCTGTAAATCCGAAGTCAACATACCCATTCTCAGCATTGGACCTTTCTTAGTTTGTGCCAGCCTTATCTGCCGGTAGCCCCGCCATACAGCGCTGCTGTCAGTTGTTAAAGATGGTGGTTATGCTTCATACGTCCAGGTGTGATTCTTTTTCTGTGGAGCAAGGGACGAACACCCATCGAGATCGACAGGGAAATCCAGCCCACATATGGGGAAAACTGCCTCGCTTTGAGAACTGCAAGGTGGTGTTGGTGGTGGTGGTGGTGGTGGTGGTGATGGTGGTGGCGGCGGCGGTGGTGGTGGTGGTGTGAGTGCGATAATAGTAGTGAAGTCTTGCTTGACAATGAGCAGTCTGGGAGGCCGCATTCTTCGCTGACTGACGACACTCCCCCCGTGTATGCAATCATGTCTGAGGGCATCATGTCTGAGGGCTGCCATCAGGCGAAGGCGCCGAGGGATTCTCGATGTGGACAAACTGATTCTGCTCCACTAGAATGCGAGATCCGATGTAGCAATGAGAATGCTGAGGTCTTGGCATTTCATTGAGAGATTCAGGGCCACCCATCGCATAGCCCAGACTCCACCCCTAGTGATTTCCATCTTTACGGACTGCTGAAGAAGTTCTTAGCAGGACAGCGATTCACAAGTGTCAATGAAGCCAAGACAACAGTCCGACAGTGGTTACATAGTCAGTCGGATGAATTGTACTGTACGGGCTTCTCAAGTTTAGTGCTGCGATGAGACAAATGTGTAGACTGGTGTGGGAACTACGTGGAAAAATGGTGAAAGGTATGTAGAATAGAATGTATAGTTATCATTACATGTATGTACCATACTTTGGCTAGTAAAAAGTAGGGGCCAAGGCTTCCTGATTTGCCCTTGTATGTTATTGGCATCTTAGTACATGATGTAACTTGACGTGTTGACCCCACTCACCCATACATGGCTTATACGCCTTGGCGTGCCTATGGACACATTGACAAAGTTCCTCAGACACCTCTCGCTCAAACAAAAGAAGTATGTGAGCATAGCTCAATAGTTCGATGCTGCACTTCGTTTTCATGACCATAGTGTCTCAAGACAACCTAACTGCTGTGTAATAAAAGGCAGGATCCAGAGAATATGTAGAAATGAATAGACTCTGGAATTTCTTAAAAATATCCGCTAGAAAGTGCTCCTATGGGTCCATGTAAAGCTGTGCGTACTCTGCTAAAGTGGAGACGTTGCATTCCCGTCAGACATTCACAGCATGCTCGTATTCTGCACCCAATATGGCTACGCCTGACAAGTTGCTGGAGAATGCTGTTATGTCAGGAAGCCTAGTTTCGTTGAGTTTTGTCATACTAGTCAGATACTCGTATGGAAAAACCCCCTTCCTTGTCACAAGTTGAAACTTTTCCTCATCAGAAAATGCAAGTTGGCTGATGTGCATATCCTTCTGAGGCAAAATTTCAACAAGTTTCTGGAGTGGCATCTTCATAAAAAGTAGCGATTCTAGGAAGCGAAATCGTAATTCTTGGCGTCATTAGTTTGGAGAATGAAATATATTTCTCAGCACTCTCAGGCAGGATTCTGACCTGACCCTTCTCCATGCCGATATTAGCTAAGTGGTAAAGAAGAGACTGATCATCAAACTCAGATTATGAAAGGAAACGGGTATGTGCCGCAGTAACTGATGCTGCAAATTGCACGTGTTATGGGCAGCGCTACGGAATTTGTTCGTGTTAAACAGGGGTCCCTATGAGGAATTTTCGCATTTCTGTCTAACAGTACCCCACAAATATGGCAGTCAACCATGTTGTACAAATCTTCATTCTCCTTCGATTTGGGCATGAGAATGTTATCGGTGTAAAGCTTATAAACCTCCCATGACAGTTTTGGAGCTCATTGAGAAGCCAGACCACTGGATTATCCCTGATGTAAGATTTGTATCAATGAATATTCGAATCATAGGATGATGCAACTTGCTATGCTGCCACATATGGTACTTGATTTCTGTGAGGGTAGTATTTGAGGCCGTAGGGTCACCTTCACAGTGGGTCAAAGAAGTAAGGAGGCATTCAAAGACAACAAATACCACAAACGGGCATCGCTCCTGATGGTGAGCGTTCTTAAATTAGATGTTTGGACAACATGATATAAATTAACTTAGTGTTAAGAAAATAGTCTTAATCGCGTTTTTTATATTGATTTAGTGCCGACCGGTTTCAGCCCATCGCAGGGGTCATCCTCAGGGCGAACATACGGTAGACTGCTGGTGGCGTCACGTCTACCAAGGTCACTGACTCCTGCTACACCATATGTTCGCCCTGAAGATGCCCCTGCGATGGGCTGAAACCGGTCGGCATTAAATAAATATAAAAAAAACGCGATTAAGACTGTTTTCTTAGTACTAAGTATTCTTAAATTATATGAATTTCTTTTCCTCAGTGTGCATAATATTATGTAACTGGTCCTTGGAAGCTCATTCTAATAAACACTTCGCTAATAACATGACTGACGAAAATGCATCAAGGCACTTTAAGCAAATATGCTGTTTGTTTACTCACTTGGAAGACAAGGACTCAGGACGAGACCCTGATACAAAGAGAGAACGGTAGCATGTTCACAATATTAGGGTCACTATCAAATTTCGAGAAATGGAGGAATCCGATAACAATTTGTTCATCCTACTTGATCTGCTCATCTGACTTATTTTTCTCCAGGCCATTAACATGAGCCAATACTCCGGTATTCTGCGCCTAGAATTTAGGTATGTCCTGTATCTTGAGGAGGAGCTCAATAGAATAAAAGTTATGATACTCTGAACGTCAATTCCTATGCCATATCGAGATGTACACTGCGGATTTTTTGCGTAAATTGTTTTGCAAGCCAGGTCTAAGCATGCAAATCAACCCAGGTCGGTTTTATTTTTGACATTAATACATGTCTTCCTATCAGCTATATCCTTAGAAAGCTTGATATATCTGGACTCTCCATTTACTGGATCATACACATGCATATGCGTGTATAGTATTCAGATGAGTGCTTCAGCTGACCCTCTAACTTTCATCTCGGAAAACCAGTCCAGAGCAGCACTCAAGATGGACTTACAAAAACACTCGGCAATTGATGTGCTCCACGATGTCACGCCATCCCCCTCCCCCCCCCCCCCCCCAAAGGTAATGAAGGCTTGTCTCTTCAGTGCCAGAGGCCTGTTTGCAGAATGCGACAGTTCGATACACAGCTCACTGCTGTATTTAATAGCGGGATACCCACATCACTAACAGCCTTGAGGAGCTCCGTGTCTAGAACAGGAAGGCAAGCTTTCAGAAACCCTATAGGGTCATGGTACCACCCTGCTGGATTCACGAACCTAGTCATCGAGATTATCTCCTAAAGCCGTCCACAATCACCGAGTATTCTAATTGGAATGTGGCGTTACTAATCTGGTGCCCTTCACTAAATGGACAGTGGAGGGAAATGCCGCTAGCCACAGCATTACTATTATTACCATAACAATTAATTGACGATGGTATTGCTGCTGCTGGCTAAGATGAGCGTGGCGAGAGCGTGGGGAAGGAGGAGATGGTGCGTTGTCCCAGTGTGAGCAACTCGTCTCCAGCTGTGGCAGCAGAGATGGTTATTGCCATAACCCAAACTAGTTGCCGGAGAGTGGCTGGCCCATGGACGTCATAGCAGGGGCAGTAGTGGTGAGGGGAGCTGCGGCCGTGTAAGACGCCACTTTTCGCTATAGGGGAAGCTGCAGCGGCAAGTGGCGTCTTACACGGCTGTGCGTGCTGCACAGTAGGACCGCGTCTGCATAGCTGTTTCTTCACAGCCCCCTGTGCCCCGGTGCCCCGCCATGGTGTATTGTGGTGAGGCACCTGCTGTAAGAAGGAGGATAACGAAAATAGTTAAGTACAATCTTCTATACATTTCTGGCTGCTGCTGCTGCAAGTACTTTGTTATACGTACTGCTTATATGGAAGCAATGTGAGTGTGTATAAAAATTACCCATATTGCTCTGGTTCTGTGACATATCCTCCAGGTCATTGGGTATCATCTCTGGTATCTTCTCACGGGCGGTACAGCTCCATCTCCTCCACTCACTGTGGCACCCCATCGTTCTCGCCCAAACCGTGGATCCAGCTCGCCAAAATCACCGATTAGCTGGAGCATCAGTAACCAAGACAGCCAACTTATTGAATGTTGCAAGGGAAACTGTTTCAACGGTCATGGAAGCCTACACAACACTAGCAAAGATATCATGTAAACGTAATAGTGGGCGTAAATCAAAACTAAATGACAAAGGTTGTCGTACGTTAGCACGAACTATGTGAAAACAACACTATACTACAGTGGCTAAGCCCGCATCTCGTGGTCGTGCGGTAGCGTTCTCGCTTCCCACGCTTCCCTGGACAGCTGATCAGTGGAAACTCATCATGTGGTGCGACGAGTCAGCGTTTTCGTTATTTTCAACATCGGCTGGGTTTACGTCTGGAGAACGCCAAAAGAAGCCTACAATCCTGCCTGATTCCATCTGTTAAGCTTGAAGGTGGAAGTATGACGGCCTGGGCAGCCGTATCATGGTATTCTGCTGGTCCCGTCATTACTCACAAAGGCCGTGTTACAGCCAACTATTATGTGAACATTTTAGGTGATCAGGTGCCCCCACAGTTCAAATGTTGTTCCCCGACGTAATGCACCTATTCACAGGGCCAGGACAGTACAATCGTGGCATGAGAAGCATGAAACTCAACGGCAGCGTCTTCCCTGGACTGCACAGTCCTCGGACTTGAATATTATCGAACCCTTGAGGGCGGTACTGGAGCGCAGACTCCAGAGCAGATTTCCGCCTCCCTCGTTCAACAGGAGTTAAAAGGGGTTCTAATCGAAGAATGGCGTAACATTCCACTGGAGACTATACATTCATTATATGCCAGTATTCCAAGACGAATCGCAGCTGTATTACGGGCAAATGGGGTTCCAACCCCTCATTAATAAACCATTCCAAAGTAAGTACTACAGGTGTTCACATTATTTTGCCTATTCCCTGTCCGTTATTCTGCTGAAGAAGAATCAGTAATCACACTATTCCTATAATACGCCTGTAAACTTTACATCAAAGCCCCGATCTCCCATATGCTCTTTAATATGTCACCTTCGTCAGAGGAAGACAACCACGACTTTAAATATCCACCGGCGTAAAGAAACAACTGAAAGAGTTGAAAACAAGTAAGTTTCCAGGTCTGGATAGAATTATAATTCGGTTTTACAAACAGTACTCTACGGCATTGACCTCTAACTTTCCTTGCATTTATGGAGAATCTCTCACGCAGCGCGAAGTTCCAAGCAACTGGAAAAAATCGCAGGCTATTCCTGCATATAAGCAATGTAAAAGAACAGAATCGCGAAATTACACACAAATGTCCTTCACATCAGTTTGCTGCAGAATTATTGGAGATATCAGAGTTTGTGTATCATCAATTTCCTTGGGACCAAAAAGCTTAAGTCCACGACACAGCACGGTTTTGGAAAGCACCTCCCACGCAAAACTCAGCATTCTTTCTTCTCACATGATATACTGTGAACTACGCATCAAGGGCAACATGCAGATTCCACAATTCTAGATTTCCGAAAAGCATTTAACACTGTGCCACATCGGAGAAGCTTAACGAAGGTACGGACGTTCGTAATAGCTTCGCAGATGTGTGAATAACACGAAAACCTCTGAAGTAAAAGAACCTAGTAAGTCGTCTTTGACGGCGAGTGCTCGTCAGAGACAAGATTATCGTCAGGATTGCCCCTGGGAAGTGTGCTAGGACTGCTATTATTTTCTATATACACAAATGATTTTGCAAACACGCTGTACAACAATCTGCGGTTGTCTGCTGATGATGCTGTAGAGTATGGGAAAGTGTCCACGTTGGGTGACTGTAGGGGGATAAAAGATCAGTTAGACAAAATTTTCTGTTGGCGCGATAAATGGAAGCTAACTCTAAATGTAGAAAAATTAAGTTAATGCGGATGAGTGGGGAAGACAAGCCCACCATGTTCGGATACAGCATTAGTAGTATCCTGCTTCACAAAGTCACATAGTTTAAATATCGGTAACGTTGCAAAGCGATACGAAATAGAAGGAGCATGTGAGGAATGTGGTAGGGAAGGCGAATGGTCTGTTTCGGTTTACTGGGAGAATTTTAGGAGAAATGTTGATTATTTGTAAGGGAGACCGCGTATAGGGCGTTAGTGCGACCTGTTTTTAAGTACTGATTGAGTGTTTGTGATCGGCACCAGGTCGGATTAAAGAAAGACCTCCAATTAATACACAGGGGGGCTGCTGGATTCATTAGCGGTAGGTTCGAACAACACGAAAGTATTACATAGATGCTACGGGAACTAAAACTGGAATCCCCGAAGGGAAGGCGACGTTATTTTCGAGGAACACTACCGAGAAAATTTTGTGATCCATTATTTGAAGCTTACTGCTGAACGATTCCGATGTCGCCAACATACATTTTGCATAAGAACCACGAAGATACAAGAAAGTAGGGCTCACATGGCTAGAGGAACAGGAAATGAAATGACTAGTAGTGGTACAGGGTACCCTACGACACGCCCCGTACCTTGGCTTGCAGGGTATCCATATAGATACAGAAGAGGAAACTAAAAATCATAAAATCTATCATAAAAACTTAAGAATAGCTGGTAATTCCCAAAAGATAATTAACTGAATGAATCCACTACAAATAGCGTGCAGCCTCTCAGGAGAAAATAACCTCGGGTTACAAACAGCGACGGCCGTGCGGCCAGCTAACGTGACCACCCGTCTCTCCCCTAATGTACGAATCCGTCACTGTCGTGCTGCGACTGGTTCTCCACTACGTCGTTCCTTTTTCAGTCATCTTCATTTTCTCGATTATACTTGAGGTTTTCACCAAGTCCGTATTTACTTCACTCCTGCAGCTGTTTTTAGCATATTTCCTGTCTTCACGTTACTAAGTATTGTGCAACTTTATTTTCCATAAGCTGGAAATATTTCTTATTTATTTTTTTATTTACTGATTCTCTTATATTTTTGTTGTCCTGAAATTGTAGCCAACAACTGGACTGTGTCTGAAATTGAATAACATACGCTGTCCATTCCAAAATTGTGTGTGTTAGTTTTGCATGGTCACTAGAGAAAGTTGTGCAACATATACCGGACGAAGCATTTCATTCTCTCCAAAGATTCACAAATATTACAAAAGTGGATGCTTGTATGTATGTGTGTGTGTGTGTGTGTGTGTGTGTGTGTGTGTGTGTGTTCCGCATACCCTCCTAAACCTCAGGACCGACTTCAACCAAACTTGCTATACATGCCCCATACTGCCAGGCAACAATCGCTGTGGGGGTAAGAAAAAGCTACCTTCTATAGTTCCGGAGATATTGCGTCGTAAACAATTATATGAGAGAAAAAAATGTCCAATCGATCTGCAGTCGGCTTCAAATACCGGTTCTGTAAACTTTCTCAATAGTGTTTTGTGGAAAAGTACATAATCTGCCCTCCAGAGATCCACATTTAAGTTCACGAAGCATCTCTGTATCTCTGGATCCAGCCGGTAACGAATCTAGCAACACGACTCTGAACTTCTTCGATGTCTTCCGTTAATCAGACCTGTTGGGGGGGGGGGGGGGGGGGGAAATCCCAAACACTCTAGCAGTACTCTCAAAAATGAATCGCGCTAGTGTTACATACGCGGTCTCATTTACAGATGAATCATACTTTCCTAAAATTCTCCCAATAAACCGACGCCTTCTCTACTACTGACCTTTCTTGCCCGTTCCGTTTCATAATGCTTTGCAACGTTATGCCTAGGTATTTAATCGACGTTAGTGTGTCCAGCTCATGGTTGGGATTCACAGTCATATAATATTTTTGTTAAAATACATCATAGTCGCCGTTGACTGTATAAAATATTCATTGTTACTATTGCAATTTCGGCCTTATGGCCATTTTCAAGTAACACTGCAAAGTTACATTCTGTCAGAATATAAAACTATCTGACATGAGTACATGTCGTCGTCAAAATGCAGCCTTTTGACTGTGACTCATCGGATCTTGTGGGACTCTTACAGTCAAAAGGCTGCATTTTGACGACGACATGTACTCATGTCAGATAGTTTTATATTCTGGCAGAATGTAACTTTGCAGTGTTACTTGAAAATGGCCATAAGGCCGAAATTGCAATAGTAACAATGAATATTTTATACAGTCAACGGCGACTATGATGTCTTTTAAGAAACTAATATTTTATTCGAACATTACGTAGTTGCTTTCCTACTCATCTGTGTTAACCAACATTTTTCTACATTTAGAGCAAGCTGATACTCATCGTACCAAATAACAATTCTAGGTCACCCCTTCTCCTCCTACAGTCACTGAACGACGACATTTTCCCGCACACTGCAACGTCATCAGCAAACAGGCTTTCACGGTATCCGTCGGATCATTTGTATATGATGGACATTCAACAGGTAATGCAACACATTTCCTTCTGGGGCAATTTCGGTTGAAAAATTGAGGAATTTGTTTTGAGATAGCGTGGAATATCCCAGATGCAGATCATGTGATTTCGTGATGTTCCAATAGGTGGCGGTGCTATACGTAGCGTTCAAAATGACATCTGCAACGGAGGTGCATTCCAAGCAGAGAGGTGCGCTCCAAGTAGAGAGAGTTTCTTTTAGAGGTCGATCGGAGCATCGCAGATATTGATAGGTGCTTGCAGAATGTCCGCGGAGAATTGTCAGTGAACAGAAGCACGGTGAGTCGTTGGGCGAGGCGTTTACCGTCATCGCAATAAGGTCGTGCAAACTTGTCCGATCTCACTTGCGCCGGGCGGTCGCATACAGGCGTGACTACTGCAACGCTGAAACGTGCGGACACTCTCATTGGAGATGATCGAAGGCTCACAATCAAACATTTTGCTGGTCAACTGGACATCTCTGCTGGTAGTGCTGACACACTCGCCCATCAGTTGGGGTAGTCAAACGCTGGACTCCTCGCCATCTAACAGAAGACCATAACGAGCTTCCATCCGTGTAGGATGCACTCCATCAGAAAAGCAATAGGTGGATTATGGTGAGGTTACTGATGCAGTAACACGGTGGCTCCGACGTCGGCCAGTAGAGTGGTACCATGCGGGTCACAGGCCTTTCCAGTAAGGGGCGTAAGATAGTTGCACTCAATGGAGATTATGGTGAAAATCAGGGTTTTGTAGCAAAAAGAGTGGAGAAAGAATGGTTTATTGCAGTCCTGAGTCAAACAAACGAGCTTTCCGAAAAAAAAGTGTTGCCTTAATTATTGAACGCTCCTTGTACATAAAGAACAAGAGCGTCCCTGTCGGCCGGCCGTCGTGGCCGAGCGGTTCTAGGCGCTACAGTCTGGAACCGAGCGACCGCTACGGTCGCAGGTTCGAATCCTGTCTCGGGCATGAGTGTGTGTGATGTCGTTAGGTTAGTTACGTTTAAGTAGTTCTAAGTTATAGGGGACTGATGACCTCAGACGTTAAGTCCCATAGTGCTCAGAGCCATTTTCGTCCCTGTCGTCCTTGTCTCTGGTGACTCCTCGGCGCCAAGGAGAATACAACACGAGCTGCCTTCTTTGAACTTAGGTCTCTACTCAGATCAACTGGCTCACCTGTACATTTGAACTCATTGAACGTTTCACGCACTGATCTCCGTAAATGCACTTTGTCTTCGTTCAAGTTTTCTTTGTCAACTAGGCTTTGACTTCGCTTTTTTACTCAGTAGTGAATTTTGTAGATCGTACACCACTGGCCATTAAAATTGCTACACCAAGAAGAAATGCAGATGATAAACGGGTATTCATTGGACAAATATATTATACTAGAACTGACATGTGATTACATTTTCATGCAGTTTGGGTGCATAGATCCTGAGTAATCAGTACCCAGAACAACCACCTCAACCACCTCTGGCACTAATAACGGCCTTGATACGCCTGGGCATTGAGTCAAACAGAGCTTAGATAGCGTGTACAGGTACAGCTGGCCATGCAACTTCAACACGATTCCACAGTTCATCAAGAGTAGTGACTGGCGTATTGTGACGAGCCAGTTGCTCGGCCACGGTTGACCAGACGTTTTACAATTGGTGAGAATGTGCTGGCCAGGGCAGCAGTCGAACATTTTCTGTATCCAGAAAGGCCCGTTCAGGACCTGCAACATACGGTCGTGCATTATCCTGCTGAAATGTAGGATTTCGCATGGATCGAATGAAGGGTAGAGCCACGGGTCGTAACACATCTGAAATGTAACGTCCACTGTTCAAAGTGCCGTCAATGCGAAAAAGAGGCGACCGAGACGTGTAACCAATGGCACCCCATACCATCACGCCGGCTGATACGCGAGTATGGCGATGACGAATACACGCTTCCAATGTGCGGTCACCGCTATGTCGCCAAACACGGATGCGACCATCATGATGCTGTAAACAGAACCTGGATTCATACGAAAAAAATGACGTTTTGCTATTCGTGCACCCAGGTTCGTCGTTGAGTACACCATCGGAGGCTCTTCCGTCTGTGATGCAGCGTCAAGGGTAACCGCAGCCATGGTCTCCGAGCTGATAGTCCATGCTGCTGCAAACGTCGTCGAACTTTCCGGCAGATGGTTTTTGTCTTGCAAACGTCCCCATCTGTTGACTCAGGGATCGAGACGTGGCTGCACGATCCGTTACAGCCATGCGGATAAGATGTCTGTCATCTCGACTGCTAGTGATACAAGGCCGTTGGGATCCGTATTACCCTCCTAAACCCACCGATTCCATATTCTGCTAACAGTCTTTGGATCTCGGCCAACGCGAGCAGCAATGTCGCGATACGATAAACCGCAATCGCGATAGGCTACAATCCGACCTTTATCAAAGTCGGAAACGTGATGGTACGCATTTCTCCTCCTTACACTAGGCATCACAACAACGTTTCACCAGGCAACGCCGGTCAACTGGTGTTTTGTGTATGAGAAATCGGTTGGAAACTTTCCTCATGTGAGCACGTTGTAGGTGTCGCCACCGGCGCCAACCTTGTATGAACGCTCTGAAAAGCTAATCATTTGCATATCACAGCATCTTCTTCCTGTCGGTTATATTTCGCGTCTGTAGCACGTTATCTTCGTGGTGTAGCAATTTTAATGGCCAGTAGTGTATAATTAATGCTTTGAGACATCCTGTGTCCAGAAGAGTGCAAACTGAATTGGTACTTTCAAATGGGGTGTGGAAACGTGGCAGTAAGGTTACACTGCTTACGTGATATGAGCTGCAGCGCTCTATAAGCAGCAGTAGCTGGCTGCTTGCGGGGGCGGAGGGTGGGGCTCGTGACTGCAGGTGATCCGTCAGGCGACTATCGCGTCTTTATCACTACGGCAGCGGTAGCGGCGGGGCCACTGGGACCGCCTGCGGAAGGCGTGGGTGGTGGGGCCACGTGGGACGACGACCCAGACGCAGGCGCGCTCTCTGCGCAGCGCTCTGAGTGCGTGCTTTGCGGGCCAACACCTTGCACGCGAGCTCCGCGGCCTAGTTTCGCTCTGCGCCACCGCGGCGCTACCGCTGCTCAGAGCATAGCCGTTTCTAGATACCTTCCCAAAGAATAACCGCAAGAATGCCGTTCGAATGAGTTTTTACCACAATAGTTAACCCTTTGAATTCCAATATTAAAAAAAATTTACATAATTTTAAATGGTTTAATAATCGTTATTATAATGGAAAGCAACTAATACAAGGAATGATCGAAGCAGACGAAATGAATTAAAATTTGTGCTGCTGACAGGACTCGAACCCTGGTCTTCTTGCTTGCTGGGCAGAAATGCTAACCATTACATTACAACAGCACAAGGGTCAACATTGCTGCACGAACTACCTAAGCAATAGATAAGGGAAAATGAATTGAAGTTTGTGTTGGGGAGGGCACTGAGCTTAGGCAGTTCGTTCAGCAATGTTGACCATTGTGCTGTGGTAGTGTAATGGCTAGCATTTCTGTCTAGCAAGTAATAGTACCGAGGTTCGATGTCACAGACGCGGCACAAATTTCGATCATTATCGTAGATAATAAAAAGAGGCTTAAATGTCTCAGAGAAACATTTAATTATAAGATCTTTAAAGCAAGGAAATTGGAAAAAAGTGAACAGGTAGTTTTAAGGAGTTATTGCACTTTTGAAATATGAACGTAAAATCTTTCACAAAATTAATAATTATTATCATAGCGAGAAACGCAAATAATATGAAATTGGCACAATGTAAGCAATCACTTGTTTTAAATAGGTGCTTTCAGTTTGGAATCACTGGGATTGCAGTTTTCAAGAACCCGTCATTTCGTGTAACATACTCTACCAAATTAAAAAAAAAAGTGATCCGATGACGAGATATGTCACCTGGTGGTTAGTACACTCATGCTCATAAATTAAGGATAATGCTGATACATGGTGAAACAACGCTCTGGTGGGCGGTTTGCAGGTTTAAATCACCTCGGAGTATGACCATGCTGTGCATTTAGCCTGCGGTCGTCGCACGATGGCGCTGGCAGCAGTCCACATACGCAGAGGTGTGTTGGTGTATGTCAGAAGACGGTGCAGCGAGTAAGTGTGCAGACGCTTTCATACGTGATAATGGTGACTGTGTGTTGAAAGTAGCTCAAAGAACATATTGATGACATTATGAGGGGTAGAATACTAGGGCGGCTGGAGGCTGGTCAAACACAGCAGGTCGTAGCACGGGCCCTCCGTGTGCCACAAAGTGTGATCTCAAGATTATGGCAACGATTCCAGCAGACAGGAAACGTGTCCAGGCGCTACAGTACGGGACGTCCACAGTGTACAACACCACAAGAAGACCGATATCCCACAATCAGTGCTCGCAGACGGCCACGGAGTACTGCAGGTAGCCTTACTCGGGACCTTACCACAGACACTGGAACAGTTGTCTCCAGACACATAGTCTACAGACGACTGAACAGACATGTTTTATTCACCCGGAGAGCTGCAAGGTGCATTCCACTGATCCGTGGTCACAGGAGAGCCCGTAAAGCCTGGTATCAAGAACACAGTACATGGTCATTGGAACAGTGGTCCCAGTTTATGTTCACGGACGAGTCCATGTATAGTCTGAACAGTGATTCTCGCCGCGTTTTCATCTAGCATGAACCAGGAACCAGCTACCAATCCCTTAATGTCCCTGAAAGGGACCTGTATGGAGGTCGTGGTTTGATGGTGTGGGGTGGAATTATGATTGGTGCACGTACACCCCTGCATATCTTTGACAGAGGTACTGTAACAGGTCAGGTGTATCGGGACGTCATGTTGCACCAGTATGTCCGCCTTTTCAGGGGTGCAGTGGGTCTCACCTTCCTCCTGATGGATGACAACGCACCATCTCACCGAGGTGCCATCGTGGAGGAGTACCTTTAAACAGCAGATACCAGGCAAATGGAGTGGCCTGCGTGTTCTCCAGATCTAAACCCCATCGAGAACGTCTGGGATGCTCTCGGTCGACGTATCACTGCACGTCTGCAAACCCCTAGGACACTTCAGGAGCTCCGACAGGCACTGGTGCAAGAATGGGAGGCTATACCCCAGCAGCTGCCCGACCACCTGATCCAGAGTATGCCAATCTGTCGAGCGGCCTGTGTACGTGTGCATGGTGATCATATCCCATTCTGATGTCGGGGTACATGCGCAGGAAACAGAGGCGTTTTGTAGCACACGTATTTCGTGACGGTTTTCTCAACTTATCACCAATACTGTGGACTTACAGATCTGTATCATGTGTGTTCCCTATGTGCCTATGCTATTAGCGCCAGTTTTGTGTAGTGCCACGTTGTGTGGAACCACATTCTCAACTATCCTTAATTTATGAGCATGAGTGTAGGTGTACTGATAATTGTTTCAACGTCGTACGTCAACAGATAGCGGAATGGCGTGTATACCAGAGCGCCATCTGTCTCTACCATTTACTAGGGAATGCTCACAGCCAGAAGGCTCAGTGTGGAGCAAACGTGTGAAGCAAGCAGGAATCCATGCAATGAAGACTCACTCTTGTTTCCTACAGCCGAATGCACGAGTTTGAAAGGAGTCAAGTTGTGGTCTTCCGAGTGGCGGGCTGGTGTTTCCGGAGAACTGCCACATAAGTTGGACGTGCTGCGTCAGGTGTGCAACGATGTTGATGTCAGTCGTCACGTGGACATTCTTACATCCGTAGACGAGGTTCTGGACGTCCACTCTGTACAGACACTAGCCCGGGTCGTCATACAGTAAGGATAGCAGTGGCAGATCGTACAGCTACGACAGCAAAGCCCAGAGGTGTCAGCATGAGCTGTTGCGAACTGGTTATTTGCAGTGGAACTACGGGCACGCTCACTTCCAGCCCTCTTCCACTCACGCCACGGCTTCAAAAATGGTTCAAATGGCTCTGAGCACTATGCGACTTAACTTCTGAGGTCATCAGTCGCCTAGAACTTACAAGGGAACCTCCCCATCGCACCCCCCTCAGGATTAGTTATAAGTTGGTGCAGTGGATAGGCCTTGAAAAACTGAACACAGATCAATCGAGAAAACAGGAAGAAGTTGTGTGGAACTATGAAAAAATAAGCAAAATATACAAACTGAGTAGTCCATGTGTAAGATGGGTAACATCCAGGTGGGTATGAACCCATGAGCGCCGTGGTCCCGTGGTTAGCGTGTGCAGCTGCGGAACGATGGGTCCTTGGCTCAAGTCTTCCCTCGGGAGAAAATTTTAATTTTTTATTTTCAGGCAATTATCAAAGTTCAGGCACTCACATATAATCAACTTCGCTCTCCAAAATTCCAGGACATGCTCAGATTTGCTTGGACATATGCAGGATTTGACGGTCTACACATGGAAAAATTTGAAAACGTTAAAAACATATGTTTTGACAGAGCACAGACAAAACTGTGCGACTGTGAAACTGTTGCATTCATTTGTTGCAGTTAATGTGACAAACTCTTATGTTTTCACACTTTTTTGGGAGTGATTATCACATCCACAAGAAAACCTAAATTGGGCAAGGTAGAAGAATCTTTTTACCCATTCACCAAGTGTACAAGTTAGGTGGGTCGGCAACATATTCCAGTCATGTGACGCACATGCCGTCACCAGTGTCGTATAGAATATATCACACGTGTTTTCCTGTGGAGGAATCGGTTGACCTATGACCTTGCAATCAAATGTTTTCGGTTTCCATTGGACAGGCACATCCTTTCGGCTACTAATCGCACGGTTTTGCGGTGCGGTCGCAAAACACAGACACTAAACTTATTACACTGAACAGAGACGTCAATGAACGAACGGACAGATCATAACTTTGCAAAAATAAATAAAGTAAACTTTTCACTCTAGGGAAGATTTGAACCAAGAACCTCTCGTTCCGCAGTTGCTCACGTTAACCACGGGACCACGGCGCTCCTGAACTCGGACTCTCCTAGCTATTGCGTATCTTGCGCATGGACTACTCAGTTTGTATATTTTGCTTAGTTTTTTCATAGTTCCACACAACTTCTTCCTGTTTTATCGATTGACCTGTGTTCAGTTTTTCAAGGCCTATCCACTGTGCCAACTTATAACTAAATCTGAGGGGGGTGCGATGGGGATGTTCCTTTGTTAGAACTACTTAAACCTAACTAACCTAAGGACATCACACACATGCATGGCCGAGGCAGGATTCGAACCTGCGACCGTAGGTCTGCTGGGCGCTGTCTATTAGAATGCATTCGTCGAAAACACACTGGCCCCACCCCCGGCCTTATGTTCTGAGGTGCGTTAAACTGTAACTCCCATTCACCTTTGGCGTTCCTGGAGGAGGCGCTACCCAGCGCTCCGTAAGTGCAGAATGTTGTTAGATCCGTCCTTTTACCGTTCTTGCAACAGGTAGGCGATGTGTCGTCCCAAAACGCTAATGCTCGTCTACACACTGCCTGTGAAACACAACGTCCTCTCCAAGACGTGCATCTACTACTCAGGCCAGTACGATCTCCGGAAATGTCTTGAAACGTCCCCTTAGAAAATTTAATGAATTACCGTGCTGGTAAACTGCTACGTTATTTGATTTTCAAACAGCTGAGCAGAACTGAACGTACTCAGACATTTCGCTCTTTACTTATTCTGATCAACACTAAACTGACACACAATATTTTTAGCGCAACGCAATCTGACTTTCAACAATCCCTACAAAAGACTGGCCCTGACTAACAATAACCTATACCTTTCGTGAATCACTTACCTCACAAAAATCTTCGTTACTCGAACTACTGCAGTACAGCGAGCGCCAATACTGCCAGCTAGATAAAAGATTCTAACTACTGAAGGCACTAACTACTCAAAGGCATAGTTAGCAAATGAAAGATTTCGATAGAGAACAAACAATGTATTTACCTTAACGATTTTAAAATCATATACAGGGTGTTACAAAAAGGTACGGCCAGATATTCAGGAAACATTCCTCACACACAAATGAAGAAAAGATGTTATGTGCACATGTGTCCGGAAACGCTTAATTTCCATGTTAGACCTCATTTTAGTTCCGTCCACCTACGCTCAATGGAGCACGTTTTCATGATTTCATACGGGATACTCTACCTGTGCTTCTACAACATGTGCCTTTACAAGTACGACGCAACATGTGGTTCATGCACGATGGAGTTCCTGCACATTTCAGTCGAAGTGTTCGTACGCTTCTCAACAACAGATTCGGTGACCGATGGATTGGTAGATGCGGACCAATTCCATGGCCTCCACGCTCTCCTGACAACCTTCTTGACTCTCATTTATAGGGGCATTTGAAAGCTCTTGTCTACGCAACCCCGGTACCAAATGTAGAGACTCATCGTGCTCGTATTGTGGACGGCTGTGATACAATACGCCATTCTTCAGGGCTGCATCAGCGCATCGGGGATTCCATGCGACGGAGGGTGGATGCATGTATCCTCGCTAACGGAGGACATTTTGAACATTTCCTGTAACAAAGTGTTTGAAATCACGCTGGTACGTTCTGTTGCTGTGTGTTTCCTTTCCATGATTAATGTGATTTGAAGAGAAGTAATAAAATGAGCTCCAGATCGCCCGCTCTCAAAATTCTCCCATCTCTCCCCCCACATCCACCACTGCTGGCGGCTCATCTCCAACTGCGCAACGCAACACGCTGTTCACACCCAACTGCCCAACACTACAATAGCAAATATTTCAACAATGCCAACCAGCCACAGACTACACACAGCACAGGCAGTGATTTTCATACAGAGCGCTACGTGGCGTTACCAACATAAAAACCTAAACAGCCTACTTACAGTCTCCAATCGAGTACGTGTGGGATATAATGAGACGAGACGCGACTCATGCGATTCGTCCCAATAACTCTTGCATAACTACATGAACAGGTTGAACAGGAGTGGCATAACGAATCGCGGGACAGTATTCGCCTTCTCTACTACTGACTGGGCGCCAGAGCCATGTCTGCATTGCCGCCCGTGGAACATTGGGGGAGGCTATACAGAAATCAGGTCTGGAATCTAGTAGTTGCAGTGGCGCGAAACAATTCGCCTCCGCGACGTGCATAAGGCTTCTTTAAAAGCTGAGCCAACGAAAATGATTGTGCTTCCATTTCTGTGTTCATACACTGCTGGCCACCGTAAATGCAACACTCTGAAGGAAGTATCCGAATCAAACGAAATTTACACCATGGGTTTGCAGCGATGAGATATGCAACTGATTAGAATTTCAGCGCAGACGCACATCACGCGCGCCTGTGGCGCCACCTCATAGCACCATTTAAGGCTTGGCGATTTCGACGAGTGTACGTTCGGCACGTGTGTTTACCTTGTGGTTGTTTCACAAGACGATCAGTTATGCCTCGTAGACAACAGCGAACATCTTTTGATCAAGTATCCGAGTTCGATCGACAGAGGAAGGATAGTGGCTTACCGAGATTGTGGATTATCATACAGAGAAATCGCTAGTCGTGTTGGACGTAACCAAACAACTGTAATGCGGATATGTGACCGTTGGATGCAGGAGGGTACGACGGACCGACGTGGTCGATCGCATTCACCTCGGTGCGCCACTTCACGTGCTGACAGGCAAATTGTGGGCATGGCAGTGACGGATCGCTCAGTGACATCCCGAACCATAGCACAGCACATTGCGTCTGTAACGCATCATCCAGTGTCTGCGCGTACCATTCGACGCCGTTTACAGCAGAGTGGTCTGTGTGGTCTGTCCGCAAGACGTCCATTGCTTCGTCTACCATTGACGCAGAACCACAGACGTCTCCGTCGCCAATGGTGTGATGACAGACGGATGTGGACGGCAGAATGGAATGACGTTGTCTTTACTGACGAGGCACGCTTCTGTCTGCAGCACCACGATGGTCGGATTCGAGTGTGGAGACACCGTGGAGAGAGGATGCTGGACAGCTGCATTATGCACCGCCACACTGGTCTTGCATCGGGTATTATGGTATGGGGCGGTATTGGATATTACTCTCGCACGCCTCTAGTACGCATTGCCGGTACTTTAAATAGCCGGCGCTCATATCCGAGGTGCTGGAGCCAGTTGTCCTTCCTTACCTTCAGGGCTCGGCCACAGCCATATTTCAACAGGATAATGCGCGACCACACGTGGCACGCATTGTCCAAAGGTTCTTCGTCAATAACCAGATTGAATTGCTTCCCTGGCCGGTTCGCTCTCCGGATCTTTCGCCGATAGAAAACATGTGGTCCATGGTTGCTCAACGAGTGACCCAGATTACATCCCCAGCTGCCACACCAGATGATCTTTGGCAACGTGTGGAAGCTGCTTGGGCTGCTGTACCCCAGGAACACATCCAACGTCTCTTTGACTCAATGCCGAGACGTGTGGCAGCGGTGATCTCCAACAATGGCGGCTACTCTGGCTACTGATTCTGGCAGGAACGACATGTCACAGACGTCTGTAAACGTAATCATTTGATACTTGGTCAACATGTTATCTACAAAATAAATCTTGTTGTGCTACCTCTTGTCTTTCTTGGTGTTGCATTTACGGTGGCCAGCAGTGTAGTACGCAACTCCAAATTTTTTGTAAAACACCTGTTGTAATCGCTGCACAACGATTAAGCTGCCACATATCATACCACATAGACTACTTTCAGCAAATAAAAACAAATATGCTTCGACGCAGGATCGAACCCTCGACCTCCTACATGCCAACCTAAAACACTATCTCTCTCTTTTTTTTGTTTTGTTTGGTCGTTGCGGACGTCACATGAACTCCGGTGAACTTCGTTTTTTGATCCTTCCACTCAGTTTTTTTATTACAGAGGCCAACCGGCTCTCTGACCGAACACGCTGAGCTATCGAGCCGGCCTTACATGCGAACCTAAAACACTATCCGATGCACCAACAAGACAGCGCTGTTAACTCTTCTGACAGAGGTAGTTACGTATATGTGATTACAGTATTGCCAGATTGCCAGCTCGAAATATGCTCAGGACGAAATATTGTGATAGAAGTTTTTGTGTTGCCGATACGTGTGGAATCGCGCTGCGAAGTCCCAGTGCGTGAATTTTTCTTCACCCTATATATAGACAGCTCCATCTGTCATTGACTACTTTACGATATTTCTTGCCAGACCAGTTTCAACGTGAATTTCTCAAGAGAAGCCACTGCAGGCGCCGCACTAACGAGCACCAGCGCCACGGCCTTTCATTAATACCGGTTGCGACGACATTACGCCGCCTTTCGCTCGTTACTGGGGCGGAGGGAGTTCTCAGCATCGGCGCGAATTGCCCGCTTCCTGTGCTTTTATGTGACTGACGAAAGACCGAGTATGAAAAGGTGGCGCCATGAATGGCAATAATACTCTATTCACTGTGAGAACTAATGGCCAAAATCAGATTGTTGGCGGCAAATGATGCTTCCAGAGCAACAACTTGAATATATATATATACTTCCTTTAACAGCGCCTTCCAAATGACAATTTTTTACCAGAAATCGAGAGATACTGCTCGACTACTGTCAGACGGTACTAACAAATGCAAGGACCACAAAGACAACAGCTAGCAATTGTTTGTTGCTAAGGTAGGGGTAGTTAAGTGAATGTATAAAATGAGTGATTTCGTGACAGTAAATTTCAAATTCTCTGCGAGTGGTACAGTTTTGGTTGGTTGGTTGTTTGGGGGAAGAGACCAAACAGCGAGGTTATCGGTCTCATAGGATTAGGGAAGGATGGGGAAGGAAGTCGGCCGTGCCCTTTCAAAGGAACCATCCCGGCATTTGCGTGGAGCGATTTAGGAAAATCACGGAAAACCTAAATCAGGATGGCCGGCCGTGGGATTGAACCGTCGTCCTCCCGAATGCGAGTCCAGTGTGCTAACCACTGCGCCACCTCGCTCGGTGGTACAGTTTTGATAGACCGTAACGATTTATTTGGAGTGTAAATACTCGAGGGCACTTGCTCGTGCCTTAGTCTCTGGGCTTAAGGTTGTAATTATCATCATTATCATCATCATTCTATAATCGTTGCCGTCGTCTTATTTGTCATGGCCGTCATCGTCGTCGTAACCACTTTCGTTTCCTTATCTCGCAGCACACCAAAGGTGCAGAGATTATATTAGTATTACTGATTTTGTTTGCCGTCAATTTAGGGTATTTTTAATAGCTTGCTTGAGTCTACTGATTTTGTCATCAAATTTGTCAAAATCAGGCTGATTAGGAGTCTCAAACACTTCCTTTAACTGCATATTAGCTTCGAAGTGCCATTTTATTAACTATACCGTCATATATCTTGAATAACAATTGAAAATTTATGCCAGGAGTTAGGATTCGAACGTGAATATCCTGTTATTCGCTAGCACTCGCCTCACCTTTAGGTTATTCAGAAACCCCTCCTGGCCAGACCAAAATCCAGAAAAACTCTCGCAGTATCCTCCTACATGGCACAAAACTATCTATTGGCACTTCAGGTGCCTAACAACGCTGTTCCTACGACAGTTAAATGTTTGGTTCAAATGGCTCTGAGCACTATGGGACTCAACTGCTGAGGTCATTAGTCCCCTAGAACTTAGAACTAGTTAAACCTAACTAACCTAAGGACATCACAAACATCCATGCCCGAGGCAGGATTCGAACCTGCGATCGTAGCGGTCTTGCGGTTCCAGACTGCAGCGCCTTTAACCGCACGGCCACTTCGGCCGGCAGTTAAATGTTTGATTTTGGGTTATGTTCATATGGATGCCTTCATTGCAAGTTATAAGGGACGACCAAAAGGCTTCGGTTCCAAGGCGGTGCGGTCCATAATTGGTATGGCAACCACGCAAAATCGCCGTGTAGTATTGAGGCTGTCATCCCACCGACGCACTAGATTGAAGATACCCGTTTGGTAAAATACCAAGTCCTGATGCAGTCCGCTGCACATCCTCATCTGACAAGTGTCGTCGATCCTTCATGGCTTTTTTTTAAGAGACCGAAGGCGTATGATCGCATGAGGAAAGATCACGACTATAGGGAGGGAACACGAATGTTTACCACTTGGCGTAACGTCTGCGTAACGACATTTGCAACGCGGGGACATGCTTATCATAAAGCAGCAATACCATTCCGCAACAATGGTTTTAGACAGGCAAGCTGTCCCAGCACATCATTCATTCTCCGATGGATGTCTACCGGTGTTCGTCCCTCGGCAATCAAGAAAAGAATAAAAGCAAATTGGTCCTGTTTGGATGCATTTGGTAATAACGTCGCCATAGTTCACTTTTCGGCATTTACCGCACACACGTCAGGAAGACAGAAATGGCGCACTAATCCCTTGTGCACACGTCGGTGCTAACACACCCTCATCGGAGTCCCTCTTCGCTGTATAGACGCTGTAGCAACGCCATCAAATGCGAACTTTTTGATCGCCCCTTATACGTCCGAGGTGACAAGGCCGCAGCTTATGTTATAGTTCTCATAGACTCATTCTATCTCATATTTGGTAAATGTTCGAAAGCCCTGAGCTGGTACCTACTTGATTATTGAACTTCTTAAGCATGAATGAAAATAATTTCGACAGAATCCGGCATTTAATTATTTAATAATTTTTTTCAATATGCGGGGCCACAGTCACAATATATTTCTTTAAAGTCAGTACCGCCATTAGACTGTTTCTTATTTGCAGTGTTACATTTACACCATCATGATTTCGGCTTTAAAGTGCCATTATCGAGTGTTTTAATGTTATACAGTGCCTAAGATGGCATACTGTCGTATTTAAAATACCAATTCTTTGTTATAGAATCATTTAAGTTACTTTCTAACCTGTGGAATTACAAAAGGACTATTCATTTAGTTTTATTATCGGTCTATTTAATTCAACAATTCTTAAAACATTTTGGCAGCTCCATATTGCCTTCCTTGCTTTGTCAGTTTGAACAACACGAATAACAGATTAAAGAATTTCAGATGTTATGCAGTGTGATACTTTCGGTTCAAAATGGTTCAAATGGCTCTGAGCACTATGGGACTTAACTTCTGAGGTCATCAGTCTTCTAGAACTTAGAACTAATTAAACCTAACTAAGGACATCACACACATCCATGCCCGAGGCCGGAGTCGAACCTGCGACCGTAGAGGTCTCGCGGCTCCAGGCTGTACCGCCTAGAACCGCTCGGCCACTCCGGCCGTCGATACTTTCGGTATCGTTAACTTTATGTATAGGCAACACAAAACAGTGATTTAAATAGTAATTTCCTCAGTTCAGTTCACTGAAAGGTATTTTCGGATATTGGTTCAAATGGCTCTGAGCACTATGGGACTCAACTGCTGTGGTCATCAGTCCCCTAGAACTTAGAACTACTTAAACCTAACTAACCTAAGGACATCACACACATCCATGCCCGAGGCAGGATTCGAACCTGCGACCGCAGCAGTCGCACGGTTCCGGACTGCGCGCCTAGAACCGCGAGACCACCGCGGCCGTCTTTTCGGATATTCCAAGCAGTTGTTGATACAAGTGTTTAGAAAACCACCACAGCTGTTCTTTTAGATGCACTTATTAAGTCACTACATTTTTCATACTGTACAAATATACTCAGGTGATCGGCATTTCGACAAGAAACAGATTAGGATAAAAGCTACTGAAACATGCACATGATGTATGACATGTAGCTATTACATAGTGTATTCACCAACAATCATCATAAGACTAATAAGGTGGCAGAAACGTGCCGGTGTAATGATTAAATCGCTGATAGGTAGTTTTTGGAATGTGATAAGTACAATGTTCCTCTTTGTCGCCTGTGCTTGGTACAAACACGATCTGCGGCACGTGTAGGGTACAGACCACTGAACATTATTCTAGGCTGGCCAGACAGAGCCGCTAAACGAAAGAAGTAAACACCTAAATATCCGGCTTGGCACCTATCGAGTGCGATATGTCGGTTATAAAACTACATACTCGCTTCAAGCAAAGGTAATGACTAAGTGCTCGAGTATAGCCTACTAAATACATTTACGCATTAAGTTCGCCGTGGTGGTTTTCTTAACAGTCACATTAATCAGCTGTAGAAGCATGACATGGTCAAAATCATTTATACACTTGTTTATTGTTCCGCTGATGATCAGTATTCGTAATACAGATTGAGAACGTAGGCGTAATTTCAGAATTTTCACTGTCTTTCGTTTTAGTAAGGTGTTATCTCGTGTTTTTCTCATTACAGCCGAATATTTAACTAAATTAAGACATCAAGAAATACACTGAATTTATTTTTCTAGACCGTTACCATTTGTATAGCGTGGACGTAGAAAACGTTAAAAATTTAATCAGGGGGTAAATGAATGTCAATTTCAGATTATTTTTTCTTATACGCCTCGTACGAAAGCTACGTTTACCATGAGTATCGATTCAGTGTTGAATAGTGTACGTTTGCCAAATTTGAAGGTATTTATGAAACAATAATCAGGAAAGATATCTCTGTGCTATGGCAATTATCATTAGCGATTGCTTTTCAGAATCAACTGCCCCATTCAACGCGCACTTCAGTCAATTACTGTCATCGCGCCGTAGTGTACACTACAGTATGTGTGCAACGGTGTTGGTTAACAGATTCACGAGTTAATGAAAATGCACTTCCATTAAGTGTCTAATGCATTTCTTTGATAGCGCTTGTATATGACCCTACGCTTCGACCAGACATTTATGGTCTGTGATCACTGTTTTTGTAAGAGAGACGTTAAACTTAAATTTACGTAACTGTGTACGCTTTTAATTGAACAGCGACTACGGAACGCTGCTACGTATTAGAAGCTTTCAAATACTTTTTCATAGGCTTGCATTTGAGCTGTAATTACACAAAAGCGAAATACAATGATCTACTTCGGTCAGAAAATTTTGATATTGTTGAGATACTCATGACTGCTGCCGATTTAGAGGCTTGACATACATTTACAATGCTTCCTGTAAGCGAGTATACATTTATGGAACCTATGTTCCATATTTTCAGTCGTAAACATGTTTTTCTTTGCGCAAAACGCAAGCAGACAAACATATGCGCCTTTGTTCCGACATAGACATTTATGAAATTTATTTATTTTTATTCGTTTATTCCGCACATGATGTGACAGTGGTGCAGCCATACTGTTGTTGATTAGTCTATAGTAATTTAAAATAAACTAATATTTTTGAAAATTGTGTCAACTAGTAGAAAACCTATGACTATGAATTACTTTCCGCCACACACAATAAGGTGATTAGCGGAATCTAAATGTAGATGAAATTCAATTTACACCAAAAATTAATTACATGACGACAAAAAAATGACTGGGATTATAGAACTGTTAATGATCGCTAACTTCAAGAAATTATTATTGTTTCAAACTTTCACGTCTTGCAATCTTAGGCCATAAACATCGTAGCATGTAGTCAGATGGGATGTGGCTATATTTATGGCGAATTTGCCTCCACGTCCTTTGTAAGCACGTCGTTCAGTCCAGTTGCTATTATAAAAATTGAAACTGCACAATACACATAAAATACTACCCCTGAAAGAAGTGAAACGATGAAAGTGAAAAGTAATTACAACGCTTCCGTTTGATTAAATATTGCTGCTGATATTGCGAATTCGTACGATATAGCTGCGGCATTTCTGTGAGTGGAGTTTTGATATGAGCGAAAACGTTACTGGCGACACTTAGGCCACAGATATTGTAGTTGCGGATGGCGGTCAGCTCCCGGAAACAGCGAGAGGGAAATGTGGCGAAATGTGAAACGATAGAGAGGGATCAGCAATTCAGAGAAGTGGCTTTTGTGTGTCGGGGAATGCACGAGTGAGAATTGGGAATGGCGGTTGGATCGTGACAATTAAGCTGGGTGTGAGGGGCTATGGGATAATGGAGACTGAACTGTCGAGAGGACAGGGCAGGGAGATGCCGTAACCGGTGTGGGGAGTAACAATCGGCTCGGACTTGCAGGCCAGAAGGAATTTATTTCTTATTTTATTTACTTAGTCTCCACAATTATAGTCTATTGTCTAGATAGTTAAAATAGGCCATACAAGCCATATTTTATGTGTAATAAAACGCTATAATGATCATTAGTCCTTGTAATATATTAACAACACAAAGAAAAGATAATACTATTAAAGAAGATAGAATGAAAGAAATACTTCTATCACTACAAAGCTACTATTGACCCCTTGACCTGTAGTAATACAAATATTTGCATTCATTTTCACACAGTCGGATGTGTGCTAAGGAGGAAACATTACGTAAGTATAGATGGTACTTTACGCAGACCACAAAAATTAAAAAAAAATCATTACTTGTTGTTAACTTTTATTAATAACATCCTTTTTTCAATAGCTACTGATGTATAGGTAGGTTCCAGACCATGAAAATATCTTTTAACACAATGTTAGCAAACCCTACGCATTTTAAATAATCGGGAGGAGAGATGGGTACTTTAAGGCCATCACAAAAAATTAAAAAAATACAAGTTTTGTGAGTTATAGTTGTCTTTCACAACACCTTTTTAAAGACATACAAATGTATAAGAAGGGTCCTGAACTGGAAAATGTAAATTTGACATTTGTATCGAAATGTCATAGTCACTACTAAGACTTAAAATTTTGGGTTTACTTTTCTGAAAAAATAAAACAGTTTTGGAATCTGGTATAAAAAATCTTTAAAATCAATACTTTTTCAGAATTTTAAATTATGAAGAACACAACTAGATTACAATATTTTCTAAAAGTGAGCGTAAAGTAACTCCCCATCCCCCTCCCCCTTTGGTATTGCGAGAGTTAAGGCTTTGTACGTGCGGGAAAAATCGGATTAAGATTTTATGTTCATGTCACTGTTAATGGAAGGAAGGGAGGAAGATTATGCTTAGCGTTCCGTCGAGACGAGGTTATTAGAAATAAAGAAGAAATTCCATAAAGACTTTATCTTTACTCTCTCCGCATTATTTATCAAAATCTTGCCATCTTTTTGCGATTGTTGATACGTGCGGCCGGCATCTGTAGGTCGTCCATAGAATATTTGCCTGCAAAGACACGAATATATGACGCACACCTGTCTCCGTAAACTTCACACACTATCGAAAAAATTTCTGTTGCTGACTTTCGTAAAGCCGGCCGCTGTGGCCGAGCGGGTCTAGGCGCTTCAGGCCGGAACCGCGCGCCTGCTACGGTCGTAGGTTCGAATCCTGCCTCGGGCATGGAGGTGTGTGATGTCCTTAGGTTAGTTAGGTTTAAGTAGTTCTAAGTTCAAGGGGACTGATGACCTCAGATGTTAAATCCCATAGTGCTTAGAGCCATTTGAATCATTTGACTTTCGAAAGTTTTACAAAACAACTTGTTTACTTTTAGCGTACGACACTTTCTGGCGAAGCACAAGAACGTGTCACTGGCAAGCGGTTCGGTCATTGCCAATGAACTGTTGTGGAACTTGAAAATTGCCACGGAGTGAAGTAAAAAAATATTGTTTGTCACTACTGCAAGACGACAAATGGCTTGTTAGCATTGCTAACACTATGGTATCTTCTGTTAAAGTCAGGATTGGGGGGGGGGGGCACGAACCCTCCACATATTTTTTAGTAAAAGCATCTATATAGGATGAGCTGAATGTCTTTCACTGATTACAAGCCGGCCGCGGTGGCCGTGCGGTTCTGGCGCTGCAGTCTGGAACCGCGGGACTGCTACGGTCGCAGGTTCGAATCCTGCCTCGGGCATGGATGTGTGTGATGTCCTTCGGTTAGTTAGGTTTAAGTAGTTCTAATTTCTAGGGCACTGATGACATAAGATGTTAAGTCCCATAGTGCTCAGAGCCATTTGAACCATTTGAACTGGTTACAAACATTTGTTTCTCAGGAACTACGCTCGATAGGTACAACTATGCTGTTTATGGCAAGTGGTAGCCAAACTCATGAAGCTTTTTATCGATACGGTTACACGTGTGCTCCATTTGTTGCCCGTATGATGTGTAGGCAATACTGAATTTCTCTCCGTGTCTTTTGCTACATCTCTTCTGTCACCGCCTCTCCACCATTTCGTAACCTTGCCATAAGAGTGTGCACATCAGAAACTAGTGAACTGAAGACTTTATCCTCAGCGTGTCTGTAAACATGAGGGCGCTCATGTTGGCCCATCTCTACTGATCGGCCGGCCGAGGTGGTCTCGAGGTTCTAGGCGCGCAGTCCGGAACCATGCTACTGCAACGGTCGCAGGTTCGAATCCTGCCTCGGGCATGGATGTGTGTGATGTCCTTCGGTTAGTTAGGTTTAAGTAGTTCTAAGTTCTAGGGGACTGATGAGCTAAGATGTTAAGTCTCAGTGCTCAGAGCCATTTGAACCATTTGAACTGGTTACAAACATTTGTTTCTCAGGAACTACGCTCGATAGGTACAACTATGCTGTTTATGGCAGTGGTAGCCAAACTCATGAAGCTTTTTATCGATACGGTTACACGTGTGATCCATTTGTTGCCCGTATGATGTGTAGGCAATACTGAATTTCTCTCCGTGTCTTTTGCTACATCTCTTCTGTCACCGCCTCTCCACCATTTCGTAACCTTGCCGTAAGAGTTTGCACATCAGAAACTAGTGAACTGAAGACTTTATCCTCAGCGTGTCTGTAAACATGGGGGCGCTCATGTTGGCCCATCTCTATTGATCGGCCGGCCGCGGTGGTCTCGAGGTTCTAGGCGCGCAGTCCGGAACCATGCTACTGCAACGGTCTCAGGTTCGAATCCTGCCTCGGGCATGGATGTGTGTGATGTCCTTCGGTTAGTTAGGTTTAAGTAGTTCCAAGTTCTAGGGGACTGATGAGCTAAGATGTTAAGTCTCATAGTGCTCAGAGGCATTTGAACCATTTGAACTGGTTACAAACATTTCTTTCTCAGGAACTACGCTCGATAGGTACAACTATGCTGTTTATGGCAAGTGGTAGCCAAAATCATGAAGCTTTTTATCGATACGGTTAGACGTGTGATCCATTTGTTGCTTGTATGATGTGTAGGCAATACTGAATTTCTCTCCGTGTCTTTTGCTACATCTCTTCTGTCACCGCCTCTCCACCATTTCGTAACCTTGCCATAAGAGTTTGCACATCAGAAACTAGTGAACTGAAGACTTTATCCTCAGCGTGTCTGTAAACATGAGGGCGCTCATGTTGGCCCATCTCTACTGATCGGCCGGCCGCGGTGGTCTCGCGGTTCTAGGCGCGCAGTCCGGAACCATGCGACTGCTACGGTCGCAAGTTCGAATCCTGCCTCGGGCTTGGATGTGTGTGATGTCCTTAGGTTAGTTAGGTTTAAGTAGTTCTAAGTTGTAGGGGACTTATGACCACAGCAGTTGAGTCCCATAGTGCTCAGAGCCATTTTTCTGCTACTGTTCGATCAGTCCGGAAAGATTTCTTCCAAGAATTGGTGAACAAATAACCCGCAGTGTTATGATCCACGGTCTAGTTGAAACACTATAAATTTTTGAAATTCCTGTAAATTTTCTGTAGCAGCACTTGTTGAAGTTCATCAACCAAAACTTTTGTTTAGGCATCGTTTGCAACAAAATGCATTGCTGTATCTAGCATATTTCCTTATAAATAAATCTTTTGTTCATCTGTACTTCTACACATATAAATTGGAAAATTTCTCAGCTAACATTTGAAGAACAAAGGAAAATGATAAGTAAGAGTATTCAAAACGGCATGGAACTGCAGAAATGACATGCTGTGTTTACCACAGGATATCTTACAACTGCTTGCGTGGCTGGCTGTCCACGTGAGCATGCGGCTGACCGTCTGCAAACATCATTCCAGCCAGCAAAAGAAGCACGTTCATAGGTTCCCAGTACTTTCTGTCACCAACAAGCAGGACGCTGTTCGTGACATCGTCGGCGGAACCGGCAAATCACAGAAAGTGAGTAAGGCGCGGCAGAAAGGCAAAGAATCTTCACAGAGAGACTAGCTTTCCTGAACGTAGGCATAGCTGTGGTCTGCAAACTTGTGTTGGCAGTCATTGTGCTGAGTAAAACACTAATAATGAGGAGCGCATACTACGGTTTAATATTCTGAAAACTACGTCGTTGTCAAACTCTTAAGCCAATGGCATGACGTAGATACTTTTAAAATTTTTGGGTGAATCATTTTAAAATTCTGTATTTCTCTGCACTGGTGCAAACAAAATATTATTATTACACTAAACATTTTATATATTTTGTTACAATTTAATAACTTTTAATGTTGTTACATTAAATATATGTTTTCATTGTGATCTATACATATTTATAAATCAATTTCCCTGTGATCTTTTTTCGGCCTGTATGTGAAGGTTGAGAGGAACTACTGTAGGGATTTTAATACAATTTCACTCGTAAGTAGGCTCATTCACGAGGAACGTTTGTAAATAAAATTAATAATTATAGTAATGAGGAGTTGTAATACATGTAGTTTTATGGGTTCCGTATTTACAAGCGACAGGTCGTGGCAGTGATGGGAGGTACGACTGAGTCAGCTACAGAGGAGGCTGTATCTGGTGGGAAAAGTAGTACAGTTGTAAGTAGGCTGTTTAGGTTTTTATGTTGGTAACACCACGTAGCGCTGTGTATGAAAATCACTGGCTGTGCTGTGTGAAGTCTGTGGCTGGTTTGCATTGTTGGAATTTGCTATTGTTATGTTGGGCAGTTGGCTGTTAACAGCGCGTAGCGTTGCGCAGTTGGAGGTGAGCCGCCAGCAGTGGTAGTTGTGGGGAGGGAGATGGCGGAGTTTTGAGAGCGGATGATCTGGACGTGTGTCCATCAGAGACAGTAAATTTGTAAGACTGGATGTCATGAACTGATATATATATATATATATATATATACATATATATATATATATATATATATATATATATATATATATATATATATATATATATATATACTCCTGGAAATTGAAATAAGAACACCGTGAATTCATTGTCCCAGGAAGGGGAAACTTTATTGACACATTCCTGGGGTTAGATACATCACATGATCACACTGACAGAACCACAGGCACATAGACACAGGCAACAGAGCATGCACAATGTCGGCACTAGTACAGTGTATATCCACCTTTCGCAGCAATGCAGGCTGCTATTCTCCCATGGAGACGATCGTAGAGATGCTGGATGTAGTCCTGTGGAACGGCTTGCCATGCCATTTCCACCTGGCGCCTCAGTTGGACCAGCGTTCGTTCTGGACGTGCAGACCGCGTGAGACGACGCTTCATCCAGTCCCAAACATGCTCAGTGGGGGACAGATCCGGAGATCTTGCTGGCCAGGGTAGTTGACTTACACCTTCTAGAGCACGTTGGGTGGCACGGGATACATGCAGACGTGCATTGTCCTGTTGGAACAGCAAGTTCCCTTGCCGGTCTAGGAATGGTAGAACGATGGGTTCGATGACGGTTTGGATGTACCGTGCACTATTCAGTGTCCCCTCGACGATCACCAGTGGTGTACGGCCAGTGTAGGAGATCGCTCCCCACACCATGATGCCGGTTGTTGGCCCTGTGTGCCTCGGTCGTATGCAGTCCAGATTGTGGCGCTCACCTGCACGGCGCCAAACACGCATACGACCATCATTGGCACCAAGGCAGAAGCGACTCTCATCGCTGAAGACGACACGTCTCCATTCGTCCCTCCATTCACGGCTGTCGCGACACCACTGGAGGCGGGCTGCACGATGTTGGGGCGTGAGCGGAAGACGGCCTAACGGTGTGCAGGACCGTAGCCCAGCTTCATGGAGACGGTTGCGAATCGTCCTCGCCGATACCCCAGGAGCAACAGTGTCCCTAATTTGCTGGGAAGTGGCGGTGCGGTCCCCTACGGCACTGCGTAGGATCCTACGGTCTTGGCGTGCATCCGTGCGTCGCTGCGGTCCGGTCCCAGGTCGACGGGCACGTGCACCTTCCGCCGACCACTGGCGACAACATCGATGTACTGTGGAGACATCACGCCCCACGTGTTGAGCAATTCGGCGGTACGTCCACCCGGCCTCCCGCATGCCCACTATACGCCCTCGCTCAAAGTCCGTCAACTGCACATACGGTTCACGTCCACGCTGTCACGGCATGCTACCAGTGTTAAAGACTGCGATGGAGCTCCGTATGCCACGGCAAACTGGCTGACACTGACGGCGGCGGTGCACAAATGCTGCGCAGCTAGCGCCATTCGACGGCCAACACCGCGGTTCCTGGTGTGTCCGCTGTGCCGTGCGTGTGATCATTGCTTGTACAGCCCTCTCGCAGTGTCCGGAGCAAGTATGGTGGGTCTGACACACCGGTGTCAATGTGTTCTTTTTTCCATTTCCAGGAGTGTATATATAATGACTTTTGAACACTATTAAGGTAAATACATTGTTTGTTTCTATCGAAATCTTTCATTTTCTAACCATGCCTAGTAGTAGTTAGTGCCTTCAGCAGTTAGAATCTTTTATTTAGCTGGCAGTATTGGCGCTCGCTGTATTGCAGTAGTTCGAGTAACGAAGATTTTTGTGAGGTAAGTGATTCATGAAAGGTATAGGTTGTTGTTAGTCAGGGCCATTCTTTTGTAGAGATTATTGAAAGTCAGATTGCGTTGCGCTAAAAATATTGTGCGTCAGTTTAGTGATGATCAGAATAAGTAAAGAGTGAAATGTCTGAGTACGTTCAGTTCTGCTCAGCTGTTTGAAGATCAAATAATGTAATAGTTTTATCAGCACAGTAATTCATAAATGTTTCTAAGGGGACGTTTCATACAGTTAATAGCCGGCGCAGCTCCAGACAGTAGTGAAGCTTGACCAGAACCTATAACTTACGACCCTCACTACATTTTCCTGTCTGTATGAGGACGAAGAAATTGACATCTGTGGCGTAGGGAAGAAATGGAAATAGTTGAAAACAAATTAGTCGTCAGGTCCACATGGAAACCCAATACGGTTTTACATAGAGTACTATACGACACTGGCTTCTTACTTAACCTGGATTTACCGCGAATATCCCGCCTACCGATAGGTCCCAAGAGAACAGAAAAGGAGAGCAGGTTACTTCTGTACATAAGAAACGTAAAAGAACTGACCCACATAATTACAAACCTTTATCCTTAATATCAGATTGCCGCAGAATTCTTGAAAACATTCCATAAATTTCTTCGAGACAGAAAAGCTGCTGTCCACAAATCAGCAAGGGTGTAGAAAACATCGCTCGTGTGATACTCATCTTGCCCTTGTGTCACATGATATCCTTCAAATCACTGATGTACGCAGCTTGTGGTCCAGTGACTAGCGTTACTACCTCTGAATCACAGGGTCCCGGGTTCGATTCCCGCCAGGGTTGGGGATTTTCTCTGCCTGGGGAATGGGTGTTTGTGATGTCCTCATCGTTTCATCGTCATTATCCTCATCATTCGTGACAGTGGCTACATTGGATCGTGAAAAAATTTTGACTTTCTACGGACGCTGATGACCGCGCAGTTGAGCGCCCCACAAACCCATCATCATGATCATCATCATCATCAACAAATACAAACCATAGATAGAGGGCAACAGGCAAACTCTATATTCCAAGTTTCCCGGAAGGCATTTGACATGAGCGTACGGTTTAGGTTTCCAGATATGTGAGTGACTCGAAGACTTTTTGAGTAACAGAAATCAGTACGTGGTTCTGGACAGTGAATGTGCGTCAGAGGCGAGGGTATCGCCAGGAGCGCCCCAGGGAAGTGTGTACGACCACTTCTATTTATTGTATACATAAATGACCTGACGGACAAGGTTAAGATGCAATTTACGGCTGTTTGTTGATGACGCTGTGGTATACGGCAAGGAAATATCGTTGAGTGACTCTAGGAATAAGTAAGATGACTTAGACAAAATTTATTGTCGGTGTGATGAAAGGCAGCTAGCACTAAATGTCGAAAAGTGTAAGTTAATGCAGATAAGTAGAAAAAAACCATAATTTTCGAATACAGCATTATTAGTGTCCTGCTTGACACAGTCAGTTCGATTAAATATCTAGGCGTAAAATTGTAAACCGATTTGAAATGGAATTACCATTTCAGGTTGGTAGTGGGAAGGCGAATGCTCAACTCCGTTTTATTGGAAGAATTTTGGAAAAAATGTAGCTCATCCATAAACGAGATGGCGTACGGAACACTAGTGTGACCGATTCTTGAATACTGTTCGAGGTGTTTGGGATCCGCACCAGGTCGGACTGAAGAAAGACATCGAAGCAATTCAGAGTCAGAGGAGTGCTGCTAGATTTGTTACCAGCAGGTTCAAACAACACGCAGATATAATGGAGATGCTTCGTGAACTCAAATGGGAATCCCTGAAGGAAAGACTACACTCTTTCTGCAATGCAATCTTGCGGAAATTTAGAGAAAAGGCATTTGAGGCCGAGTGCAAATGGTTCAAATGGCTCCAAGCACTATGATGGTTCAAATGGCTCTGAGGACTATGGGACTCAACTGCTGAGGTCAGTAGTCCCCTAGAACTTAGAACTAGTTAAACCTAACTAACCTAAGGACATCACAAACATCCATGCCCGAGGCAGGATTCGAACCTGCGACCGTAGCGGTCTTGCGGTTCCAGACTGCAGCGCCTTTAACCGCACGGCCACTTCGGCCGGCAAGCACTATGAGACTTAACATCTGAAGTCATTAGTCCCCTAGACTTAGAACTACTTAAACCTAACTAACCTAAGGACATCACTCACATCCATGCCTGAGGCAGGATTCGAACCTGCGACCGTAGCAGCAGCGCGGTTCCGAACTGAAGCTCCTAGAACCGCTCGGCCACAACGGTCCTCAGGCCGAGTGCAGAACGATCTTATTCCCGACAACGTACATTTCGGGTAAGGGCCATGAATATAAGATGCGAGAAATTAGTACTGGCGGTGTAGCCGAGCGGTTCTAGGCGCTATAGTCTGGAACCGCGCGCCTGCTACGGCCGCAGGCCGCAGGTTGCTGACGCCAACTCAGCTATAATTTAACTTATTACTATTGTGCTACTGGTATGCTGAAATTGAGGAAGATAAATTTAAAATGAGATTGATCTTCAAACAGCTGAGCAGAACTGAACGTACTCAGACATTCCACTCTTTACTTATTCTGATCAACACTAAACTGACGCACAATATTTTTAGCGCAACGCAATCTGACTTTCAATAATCTCTACAAAAGAATGGCCCTGACTAACAATAACCTATACCTTTCATGAATCACTTACCTCACAAAAATCTTCGTTACTCGAACTACTGCAATACAGCGAGCGCCAATACTGCCAGCTAAATAAAAGATTGTAACTACATGGATGTGTGTGATGTCCTTAGGTTAGTTAGGTTTAAGTAGTTCCAAGTTCTAGGGGACTGATGACCTCATAAGTTAAGTCCCATAGTGATCAGAGCCATTTGAACCATTTGATCAGAGCCATTCGATCATTTGAACCATTAGGCCTGTTACGGACGCTTTTAGACAACGGTTTTTTCCTTGCTCGGTTTGCGAGTGGATTAGCAAAAGGAATGACTACTATTGGTACAAGGTATCTTCCGCCATGCGCCGTATGGTGGTTTGCGGAGCATGACTGTACATGCAGATGTAGATGAAGGCTAATGTGAAGAACTACTACAAAGATTTTGGTGCGGTTTTCCCTAATCATCTGATTCACAAGGAACGTTTGTGTATTCAGTTTATTGCCACTAAGCCAGACAAGTGGTCTGGCCGAAGACACTGCTACCCACACGAAGCCAAGGCAGGTCGCTAGTTATTATTAAAATCAAAGGAAATTTGTAAATTATGCTTACACACCACTTAATCTAACTTAAATCATTTACGCTAGGGATCAGACACACACACCCATGACCAAGGGAGGACTCCAAACTCCGACGGGATATCCATGCGGAGCAAAATCGTAGGAAGGTGAGACACTAATAACCAATGACACGCCCAGAAATGAACTCTGAACTATCACCAGGTTGCTGACGCCAACTCAGCTATAATTTAACTTATTAATATTGTGGTACTGGTATGCTGAAATTGAGGAAGATAAATTTAAAATGAGATTGAAGCATTAATTTAACGTGTTAAACAGAAAATGCCCATTGAACTACACTCCTGGAAATGGAAAAAAGAACACATTGACACCGTTGTGACAGACCCACCATACTTGCTCCGGACACTGCGAGAGGGCTGTACAAGCAATGATCACACGCACGGCACAGCGGACACACCAGGAACCGCGGTGTTGGCCGTCGAATGGCGCTAGCTGCGCAGCATTTGTGCACCGCCGCCGTCAGTGTCAGCCAGTTTGCCGTGGCATACGGAGCTCCATCGCAGTCTTTAACACTGGTAGCATGCCGTGACAGCGTGGACGTGAACCGTATGTGCAGTTGACGGACTTTGAGCGAGGGCGTATAGTGGGCATGCGGGAGGCCGGGTGGACGTACCGCCGAATTGCTCAACACGTGGAGCGTGAGGTCTCCACAGTACATCGATGTTGTCGCCAGTGGTCGGCGGAAGGTGCACGTGCCCGTCGACCTGGGACCGGACCGCAGCGACGCACGGATGCACGCCAAGACCGTAGGATCCTACGCAGTGCCGTAGGGGACCGCACCGCCACTTCCCAGCAAATTAGGGACACTGTTGCTCCTGGGGTATCGGCGAGGACCATTCGCAACCGTCTCCATGAAGCTGGGCTACGGTCCCGCACACCGTTAGGCCGTCATCCGCTCACGCCCCAACATCGTGCAGCCCGCCTCCAGTGGTGTCGCGACAGGCGTGAATGGAGGGACGAATGGAGACGTGTCGTCTTCAGCGATGAGAGTCGCTTCTGCCTTGGTGCCAATGATGGTCGTATGCGTGTTTGGCGCCGTGCAGGTGAGCGCCACAATCAGGACTGCATACGACCGAGGCACACAGGGCCAACACCCGGCATCATGGTGTGGGGAGCGATCTCCTACACTGGCCGTACACCACTGGTGATCGTCGAGGGGACACTGAATAGTGCACGGTACATCCAAACCGTCATCGAACCCATCGTTCTACCATTCCTAGACCGGCAAGGGAACTTGCTGTTGCAACAGGACAATGCGCGTCCGCATGTATCCCGTGCCACCCAACGTGCTGTAGAAGGTGTAAGTCAACTACCCTGGCCAGCAAGATCTCCGGATCTGTCCCCCACTGAGCATGTTTGGGACTGGATGAAGCGTCGTCTCACGCGGTCTGCACGTCCAGCACGAACGCTGGTCCAACTGAGGCGCCAGGTGGAAATGGCATGGCAAGCCGTTCCACAGGACTACATCCAGCATCTCTACGATCGTCTCCATGGGAGAATAGCAGCCTGCATTGCTGCGAAAGGTGGATATACACTGTACTAGTGCCGACATTGTGCATGCTCTGTTGCCTGTGTCTATGTGCCTGTGGTTCTGTCAGTGTGATCATGTGATTTATCTGACCCCAGGAATGTGTCAATAAAGTTTCCCCTTTCTGGGACAATGAATTCACGGTGTTCTTATTTCAATTTCCAGGAGTGTATAACTATGAAGAACGACCAGAAAAATACAGGAAACAGAAAAAAAACTTAAAAAATAAACACCACTTTTAGAAGTGATGATGCATAATGTTGCTGCTCTGATATATGTTGTAGCCCTGAGAAACGTTTGTTGCTCAGGAAGAGAGATTTTCTTCTTTATCTTCAAATGAGGGATATCTAAAAACGTTCGTCTCATTTCTTCCCAATTACGGATGGGAAAAAAGCCCTTTTAGGAATCGTAAGTAAGAGAAATGCGCGGAAAGCTCGCAGTCCATTGGGTAGCTCGAAGACGGAGACGAAGAAGGCTTGCTAGAGCGCCATCATCCAGCGTCCTAATTTATAACTTCTCGTCCGCCTCTTTTTACCTCAAACATTTCCGTTACATTAATCAGACGCGAGGACTTTGCAGTGAAAATGGACGGTCGTCAGGGAGGGCCTTTTTGATTAATTATTCGCGGAAGTTGACAAATTAATGCGGCCGTCGCGTTCTGTGAGCGCAGAGCCAGCCAGCCAGCCGCCCGGGGCGGCGCTGCGCGGCGCGGTGCATGCCGGGATTACGGGGCGCCCGCGGCCCGCGACGATAAATTGTGGCGGCTTCTCTCCCGACAGAGCGGTCTAACGTGCGATACATGGGAGCAGCAGAGGCAGCGTCAACGGTATTGTATCGTTTCAGCACAAAACACGGGTTCTGCTGAGATGACGCGTCCTGTTTCTCGCAACTGCAGATAATTTCAGCGTTAGACAGATTCCCTGAATCATACGAAATGTTCAAAGTTTGAGCTACCTAGTTTGTTAATAGTTAGGCATCGGGCGGACTTACAAGTAGTAGGGTCGCATCCCCGTGTATCACATTTGTTAGTGGTTCAAATGGCTCTGAGCACTATGGGACTTAACATCTGAGGTCATCAGTACCCTAGAGCTTAGAACTACTTAAACCTAACTAACCTAAGGACATCACACACATCCATGCCCGAGGCAGGATTCGAACCTACGACCGTAGCAGTCGCGCGGTTCCGGACTGAAGCGCCTAGAACCGCTCGGCACCACGGCCGGCCTCACATTTGTTAGTAACTTACTTTATTTGTTATTAATGACAAGAAAGGCTCTCTTCGATGTGTTTTGGAGAAGATTGTCCAAAAAATGAGGAGGAGAACTGGACACTACAGGACTGCTCAACGACGTATGGTTTGGAAGATAAATGGGGACTCAAAGTTTCCTTTTAAAAACAAAATATATGGGAAAAAATGAAGCTGCCGTCATAACCTAATAAGGGCGCACAGTAAAACAGAAACAAAAGCCACCTTTAAACATCTCGGAGAAATAGCACAACTGAAACTAGCGAAATAGATGCCAACAACAATAGGTGAGACAACATGACCATTGTTTTCCGCAGGACACAATGCTTCATACGAGAGAAAGCAATCACAAGATGAGCTAAAATGAGACACGTTGAGATTATAACGGTGTGTGCATGCCAGTGAGTGCCTCCGAATGCCACGAATGTCAGGACTAAAAACAGCTGAAAATTTCGAGAGAGGTCCTCCGAAAGATAATTTATCCAAAGATCGTGAATGGGCGGTATAGGTTACGAGGGAGAAAAGAATTGCAGAAGGAAAATCAACGTTAATTAAGTCAGTGAGGAAAAGAAGACTAACGTTTTACGAACGTCTGTTTGTAGGATGGATGAGATGCTGAGAAAATAAATTTTCAAAATACTTGACGGCAGGCCTAAAGATCCGCAGAAATAGTTCAGGGAAGTGAGAAAGGATCGTCAACGGGCTCGATTATGTCGCTGAACATCTCAGAGCGCGTAAACTGTAGGTCAGAGTGCGACCGCTGGAAAGGCTTTCATGATTAACAGAAAATGAGCAGGGGACAGACAGAACAAAGAGGACAGCTTACCAAAAACAGAATACCAAGATTTTCGGCTTAAAAGAAGGCTTCCGGTGATGCGCCACTGTCACCTAACATGGTCTCTAATGGCCAAAATGGAATAAAAAACCAAAAGAAAAAAGAAAATCCAAAAGAAAAAGAAAAACCAAAAGAAAAAAGAAAAAAAGAACTAATATCGATAAAAGAATAACCATGAAATTCCATCATAAATGGGATTGAGGCCAAACAGTCATTGAGATAGAACGCAGCAGGCCATAAATACGTCTATTATTAGTTTGGGCCATTGTGATACACTACTTTTTAATTACAGAATCAAAATCGTCACATAATATACAACTGTGAAACACAAGTTGTATGAAGCTGCAGCAGTCATAAAGAATACTGTAAAACCATTATGTGCCACACTTGATCGTGTAACATGAGCATGCTGCTTACACTTTAGCATTTTATGCTTTCTGACAGAAATGCTCTAGAAACAAAACGAGACACAAAACTGCCAATGTTTCCAATACTATAATAAAACTGTAGGCATCTGAAGATCGGTATAATGCCCTGAAACCGATCATAGAAGTAAAATAAAGCTTCTCAAAGATACTGTGAGATTATAAATAAACTGAAGCTGTTCCGAATGCTGCAGTGCAGCCTCCATACATCACAGGACGCTGAAACGTTGTATGTATGTTCATTAATCGGTGCGCTCATAGAGTACGCTGGAAAAAAAAATGTTCCGCTTTCCGTCACCAGGTGAAAATATGGCACTGTAAACAGTAAGAACGTGAAATGTTTCGTGTTAGGACGTCAGCATTCTGTTCACCGCTTAGTGACGCATGTTGATCACTTTTGTGCAATGACAGTTGATGTAAAGCGTTAAGTGTAAAGCGTTAAGAAGGTTGCAGTTTTTCATACGAAACGCAACGGCTATTGAGATTAAAGCTGCTAAAATTATTTTATCAGTACGGCAGCAACAGCAGCGCTCCGTTGCTAGAATGTCGCAGACTGAAACAGCTCTGAAGAGGCCCCATCTCAATAAATCGGCTGAAGAAGATGATCAAGATATTTGAAGGAACTGGTGAATTAGCTGGAGCAGCAGAGAGAGGAATCCGGCCGTTCCCACAACAGTTGTTGATGAAGATTCTGTAGCCACAGTCGACCGTGCAGGGCATGTCTGTCATTCTGCAGCGGACGCTGAGCTGAGTCGTAGGAATCATCTCTCCCCGGGTCAACACTTCAAAAAAGTTTGCGGCGCATTTTAGATTAATATCCCTGCATGATTCAAAATGTGCACCAAACGAAGCCCCACGATAGGCTACAATGCTATAATTTTGCCTTTTGTTTTTTGGCGCCCATGGAAATGGATGACATGTGGCGGGGTATATGCTTAGGACGGACGAGACACATTTTACTCTGCACGGTGCCGTGAATGCGCAGAACTGTCACAACTGGGGTTCTGATCAATCACATTTTGTGTAAAAATATCCACTGCACTCAGCTTATGTGACTGTGTGGTGTGGTTTCACAAACTTCTTCACCATTGGTCCATTTTTCTTCGAGGAGAGGACACGCACTTGTTAGGTGTACAGTGAGATCTGAAAGTTATAAGCGCCTACACGTGATTCCAGCTTCGCAAGAACGCAACTGTGTCCACTCCACTAAGATGGAGAGGTACCAAAGTTCGCTTGCACAGTGAAAGATTATCCTTATGAAACATTTGGTAATGACTGCATCGTCTCTAGGCAGTTAGCCGCGCGGTCTAAGGCGCTGCAGTCATGGACTGTGCAGCTGGTCCCGGCGGAGGTTCGAATCCTCCCTCGAGCATGGGTGTGTGTGTTTGTCCTTAGGATAATTTAGGTTAAGTAGTGTGTAAGCTTAGGGACTGATGACCTTAGCAGTTAAGTCCCATAAGATTTCACACACATTTTTTTCTAGGCAGTTACAATATGTGTGGCTTTCCAGATCCAAGTTATTTCTGGTTACGGGGATGTCTGAAACATCATTTCTATCAGGGATGTGTCCGGACTATCATGGATAGAATACGATGACATATCACTCTGATTACACGGGATACGCTGTGAACCAGTGTTGAGCATGCTGTGTGGATGCAGCATGTTGCTGAGGCTTAAGACCATACTGAACACATGTTGTAACTTACGACTATATCCTAATAAAAGTGCCAGAACCACCGTAGTAAATTGTTTGATCGTTACTTCCGTTTTCCTGCACCCACACCACGTTCTGACTGCTTAAAGCTCCATGTTTTCAACTGGTGAAAGAAAGGGCGACTATTATTCTTTCAGCATACACCCCCAATGCACCGATTAAAGAGCTTACATACTCTGAAACGCCAAAGAAACTGGTAGGCGTGCTTATTCAAATACATAGAGATGCGACCAGGCAGAATACGGCGCAGCGTTCGGCAACGCCTATATTGTATAAGAAAACAAGTGTCTGGCGCAGTTGTCAGTTCGGTTACTGCTGCTACAACGGCAGGTTATTAAGATTTAAGTGAGTTTGAACGAAGTGTAATTGTCGGCGCAAGAGCGGTGGGACACAGCGTCTCCAAGGTAGCGATGAAGTGGGGATTTTCCCTTACGACCATTTCACGAGTCTATTTTGAATATCAGTAAACCGGTAAAACATCAAATCTCCGACATCGGCGGGAAAAGATCCTGCAAGAGCGGGACCAACGACGACGTTCAACGTAACAGAAGTGCAACCCTTCCGGAAATTACTACAGATTTCAATGTTGGGCTATCAACAAGTGTCAGCGTGCGAACCATTCAACGAAATATCATCGACATGGGCTTTCGGAGTCGAAGGCCCACTCGTGTACCCTTGATGACTGCGCGACACAAAGCTTTAGGCCACGCCAGGGCCCGTCGGGTCGGACATTGGACTGTCGATGACTGGAAACATGTTGCCTAATCGGACGAGTCTAGTTTCAAATTGAATCGAGCGGATGGACGTGTACGGATTAGGAGACAACCTCATGAACCAATGGATCCTGCATGTCAGCAGGGGACTGTTCAAGCTGGTGGAGGCTCTGTAATAGTGTGGGGCGCGTGCAGTTGGAGTGATATGGGGCCCCTGAATCGTCTAGATACACTCTGACAGGTGACACGTACGAAAGCATCCTGTCATCCATTCACGTCCATTGTGCATTCCGACGGACTTGGGAAATTTCAGCAGAACAATGCGACACCCCACACGTCCAGAATTGCTACAGAGTGGCTCCAGGAACACTCTACTGTGTTTAAACACTTCCGCTGGCCACTATAATCCCCATCCATGAACATCATTGAACATATATGGGACGCCTTGCAATGTGCCGTTCAGATTTCCACCCCGTCGTACGCTTACGGATTTATGGACTGCCCTGCAGGATTCATGGTGTCAGTTCCATCCAGAACTACTTCAGGCATTAGTCGAGTCCATGCCACGTCATGCTGGAGCACTTCTGCGTGCTCGGGAATAGGGGGGGGGGGGGGGTGCACAGGATATTAGGCAGGTGTACCAGTTTCTTTAGCTCTTCAGTGTAGGATGTTTCAGCATCCTGTGATACATGGATCCCGCGCTGCAGCACGCGGAACACTGCCAGTTTAACTATAACCACCGAGCATTTGTGGATAGCGGCGTTCTTCCTGAGCATTGCTTATCTGAGTAACAGTCACGGAGAGCAACAACATCCAGCGTAGTTTAAATTGAAATAGAAATAGGATTGTCACTAGAAGTTGGTAATAGATCAGTTTCTCGTACATTGATTGCAGTCATGTGGTACGCAACAGGACTCTGAAGGCGACAGGTTTGACGCATAGCAACAACCTCTAGCGCTTAGTCTGATGTCAGCTTGTCACGGCGTAAGACGGGAAGCTAGCGTAGCAGTTGCGCAGTAGTTGGTCAAGCGGCGGAGGCGCTATAATCCCCGAAGCCGATTCGGCAGCGGACCCGCCGTCAGCGATCGGAAGAGCGACGCCTCGGCGAGCCGAGTGACAGCCGTCGCTGAATATTCATGCGCGCGCACCTTCCGCGGGATTACGCGGCCGCGCTTACGCCGGCACGGCAAACACCGAAACCCCGCCGCTGCCGTAGCCGCAGCCTTTGCAAACTTGGTCCGCGGCGGCCGCCTGTTTGCGGTTCGCAGATCCCGCGCGCAAATTGAATTATTACCGGCACCAACTTTATCGCTGCCAGCCGTCGCTGGCGGAGGGGTAACAATGGCGCCTTTCAGGCGGGACTACCTCGGCGTCGCTTGTGGGCTTGTGCCTCCGCCGCCTTTCTATCGAACTAGGTTAGCCGTACAATGTATTCTAATAATAGCCGAATTACTACATTTGATGACCGAATCTGATGTCTCATAGCTAGTTGTTAGTTCGAGACGTAGCCCCTCCGTCGTTTTCCCTCGAACTAGATTGTCCTTACAATGGATTCTAATAACTGCTGAATTACTACATTTCAGACCGAAGTTGTTGTCTAGTGAATAGTTATTGGTTCAAGCCCTAGCATTGTGAAGGAATGTATGTGAGTTGATAAGCTAGGGTTGCCCTTTATTAAGCAACTCCTGATTCCACTTCGCCTTTGCGGATGCGTGCAATTCATGGACGAACAGCAGATGACAACGTAAGGTGCATAGGGAATATTATAATTAATAACATGGTGATTCAGCTGGCCCTACCCACGGGTTTTAAGCGCAAGATTTTCATATCCTCTTGTGCACTATGCACAAACTATCAGTCATACGCAAAACTCCTGATTCCACTTCGCCTTTGCGGATGCGTACAATTCATGGACGAACAGCAGATGCCATCGTAAGGTGCATAGGGAATATTATAATTAATAGCCTGGTGATTCAGCTGGCCCTACTCACGGGTTTTACGCGCAAGATTTTCATATCCTTTTGTACACTATGCACAAACTATTACTCATACGCAAAAAATTAACTGATGTTTTAGTAGGAATCAACATGGATTCCGGAAACAGAGATCGTGAGAGACCCAACTCGCTTTATTTGTTCATGAGACCCAAAAAATATTAGATATAGGCTCCCAGGTAGATGCTATTTTCCTTGACTTCCGGAAGGCGTTCGATAGAGTTCCGCACTGTCGCCTGATAAACAAAGTAAGAGCCTATGGAATATCAGACCACCAATGTGGCTGGATTGAAGAGTTTTTAGCAAACAGAACGCAGCATATTGTTATCAATGGAGAGACGTCTACAGACGTTAAAGTAACCTATGGCGTGCCACAGGGGAGTGTTATGGGACCATTGATTTTCACAATATATATAAATGACCTAGTAGATAGTGTCGGAAGTTCCATGCGGCTTTTCGCGGATGATGCTGTAGTATACAGAGAAGTTGCAGCATTAGAAAATTGTAGCGAAATGCAGGAAGATCTGCAGCGGATAGGCACTTGGTGCAGGGAGTGGCAAATGACTCTTAACATAGACAAATGTAATGCATTGCGAATACATAGAAAGTAGGATCCTTTATTGTATGATTATATGATTGCGGACCAAACACTGGTAGCAGTTACTTCTGAAAAATATCTGGGAGTACGCATGCGGAACGATTTGAAGTGGAATGATCATATAAAATTAATTGTTGGTAAGGCGGGTACCAGGTTGAGATTCATTGGGAGAGTCCTTAGAAAATGTAGTCCATCAGCGAAGGAGGTGGCTTACAAAACACTCGTTCGACCTATACTTGAGTATTGCTCATCAGTGTGGGATCCGTACCAGATCGGGTTGACGGAGGAGATAGAGAAGATCCAAAGAAGAGCGGCGCGTTTCGTCACAGGGTTATTTGGTAACCGTGATAGCGTTACGGAGATGTTTAGCAAACTCAAGTGGCAGACTCTGCAAGAGAGGAGCTCTGCATCGCGGTGCAGCTTGCTTTTCAGGTTTCGAGAGAAGGGAGGTACTGACAGTGGCACCGTTGGGTGGCTTGCGGAGTATAAATGTAGATGTAGATGTAGATGTAGAAATTTAATGTAGTTAAATTTTGTTTCTGCTAGAGGCCGTAGTTTTCGAATTTTGCAATACAAATGTACAAAAGTAGCTTTCAAACGCGTTTCTCTTGAATAACTCAAGAACTGTGACTTCCAGCGAAAACACACAGTGTAAAATTTAACCACAGTAAATTTCCTACAAAAAAGTCGTCTTCATTTTTTCTGTAGCACTAACACGTAATGAACAAGAGAATATGAAAATCTCGCACATGGTTTTTGGAAGTGATATAGATTACAAAAAACTTATCGATAGCGACAGCTGAATCACCCTACATACAACAGTACAAGCAAAAACGTTGAAGTAAACATAAGTCCACATCAAGCTATTTACGACACAATGCTCTCTGGTTACGAGCTACGATTGCCTTCGATATAATATATGGTTCTAGTTATTAGAAAAGTTTTTTAAATAGTAATATTTAATTAAGTGCCTCTAAAATTTGGGCAACATATGTTTCCTAGAAAATTTTTCCTTTTGCTATCTTATACTTGCAACCGTTTCAGTTTCTGCTATTAATTACACAGGTCTATAAATTTATAGTTTGCAAATTTTTAATATTATTTCAGGTGATCCTAATATTTTTGGATATACCAAATTGAGAAATGTCAAGGATTTCTATCTGTGACGTAAGGCTCTTTTATACAATGATGATCCAGATTCAGAAAATTAATACTAATCACATATATTCAAAAAAACTTTATTAAAAATACGCTTTTAACATCATAACGAAATATTATATTCTTCAGTATTAACAAACCTTAATGTTTGTTCTTTTATCCTCAAAAATACGTACGAAATTTTTCTTTCGTGGGCTGCCTGAGGACACTCCCTGTGCAACAAGCAGAAATTGTCAGCCATTATGCTGATGTACCATCGCCCTAATATCTTAGTTACATTTATTTTATTTCTTGAGGGAAATTTCTCACTCACCTAGAATTTCTTGTGCGTAGCTAACATGAGAGTCCAAGTAGTACAGCTTCAAGCTTATTGAAGCACGCAATACTTCGCAGTTACACAGCGTATTTCTTTCTGCATGCTCGTAATGATGGGCTTTGTAGTTACCGAGAAACTTATTCATAACTTCTATAAAGGATATCCAAGCTAATCTTTCAAAGTCTTTAATTTTATCTTAAAATGTTTCCGAATGTCAAGTTCGATGAAAACTCCTTTAAGTTTGACTTCTGATAGCCTCGGAAACCTACTTGTCACGTAGTTGAAAGTGAAAGCGTCGTCATATTGTGGTAGGGCTTTAATAAACTGCTTAATAATTCAGGTGTTGTACAAAATGAAGGCTGAGGATTCTCTCTCTCTCTCTCTCTCTCTCTCTCTCTCTCTCTCTTTTTAACAAAGAAGTGAGTAGTATGCTTTTCGCTTCGATATTAGATGTTCTACTTGGACAGATTTTCTGAGTTCAGTGTTGGCCTTTCCAAGACTACCCCACAGGAATGCAACTGTATTACAGACTATGAAATAAAACTTGTAGCAGGTAACACTGCAGAAGACCGCAAAACAATACTGGCGTTATTACAATGATCATATAGCTACATTCTACATACCGTCACCTTTCATAAATTTTCAATGTACGTCAAAACTGCTTGTGCCTAACCATTTTACGTATTTTACCTGGAAGCAGTACCAAAAATACACAAATAAACCTTTTAAAACTAAGACAAAATTTCATTATTAACCACTGATATGATACACGCTGTATATCTCTGTTGCATATGTGCCAACGAACAAACTATGAGTGGTAGAATCATTTAGTACGCTTGAAAGGGATATACGATGGTGTCTGGACTACTGCAACCGGACGTGTGTGCTGCAAGGTTACCGATACCGATCCCATGTTCTATCCGAACAATGTGTACACTTACGGTAGTTACGCCATCTCTGGTATTCTGGTACCAAATAGTCATGCAGCAGCTGAGTATAACAGAAAAAAAAGTTCTTGTGCCTCCTTTTCTACATATTCTTCATGTTTATATTCTTATGATGTTTATACTGCGAAATGGTGTGCCGCAACACTAATATCCCGTAAGACTATTTCACGTTGACAGTCATCTAACTACAGGAACTGACAAAGTCGTGTTGTTCTCTTGGAAAACAAAACCTAATAAATGTAAAATCACAACAACAAAAAAATGGTTCAAATGGCTTTGAGCACTATGGGACTCAACTGCTGTGGTCATCAGTCCCCTAGAACTTAGAACTACTTAAACCTAACTAACCTAAGGACATCACACACATCCATGCCCGAGGCAGGATTCGAACCTGCGGGTTCCGGACTGCGCGCCTAGAACCGCGAGACCACCGCGGCCGGCTTGTAAAATCACAAATGCGAAATCAAGAAATCTGTTTCAGTTGAGTGTGTATCGGATCTTTTCGGTGTTTTTACTGTGTTTTGTTAAATCAGAAGAACAATTTGCGAGAAATGATTGTTTTTGTTGTTGCTACGTTTCCAAAATTTTTCGTATTTCGAAATGCGAGTAAGTTGAAAGATGTAAGGGTACAGAAATCATCCCCTTCGCTTCCCAGTTGAATCATTTTCCCGGTAATTACGCCTCCTCTGGTGTCCGAGAAAGAGTTGATGCCTTTACCCACACCGAGTAATATCAGGCACACTACCCCAAAGACAGTCTAGACGTTAGTCGCACACTCCTTCGTATGTCGTGTAGTGCAGACTTAAAATACCCTCCACATTTTCGCTGAGCGTAACGTCTGCCACTCACCATTTCCATACAATGAACGCCCAGCCGTATCTCCACCTCTCATCAGATATGCCAGTTCTTCCCTTTGCCTCTATACATCAGTTCAGTTGCTCTTTCTTACAGGAGGAAGATAAGAGGTTAACGATCCGACGAGCTAGACATCATTGGAAATGGAGGAGAAGAGGAACGATATCAGAATTGAGCTATTCAGAGTCACAATCGCAGCATCCACTGATACTGATTTAGGAAAACTAGTGAGACGTGAAAAGTGTTACCTCCACCATCAGCGCGTTTTCACGCACTTCCGCGACTTGCTACCATCAAATGTAGTTCAGTTTAAGAAAACGGAAGGTTTACAGTCTTTATAAACGAAGAGATGCAGGGCAAAGTGAATATCTGATATTGGAACCTTGCATCGCTACAATCTTACCGTACCAACCATTATGGCCCTCGTCCTATCATCAATTTTAATTCGAAGACGTCTTCCGATCCAAGTCCTACCTAACGTTGCACTAATTCCCAAATTACGTCTTAGGGACGAATTATACTTCAGAAAGTTCTGTACTCATCACAAAAGAACGATGCATCTCACACCCCCTCTGAAGTTTTAGTTAGCGAAGAACGTGTTTATATTTGGAGATAGTTCTCTCGCCGTTTGAACAATGATGCTCACAATTCAAATATTACATAAAAATCGCATTGTGCAATATTGTTAATGTGTACATCAGTTCAATTGGTCAATGGAGTTTGCTATCTAAGAATCTTTGAAGCACATTATAACTGTGTTTTATTTATGCAGCTAAATTTTTTATTAGTTGCTGGGACCTTATTGAAAATCTGTCTCTGAATAACAGAAACTTTTCTGTATTAAGGTATTAGCGTATTCAGTTCTTTGAACAAGCTTTTACGAAGCGCGCTGTTAGTTAGACAACAAATAGAACGTATGACACGATTTGTAATAAAAAACTTGTAAGTTTACCGCAGAATATGATACTGTAAGGTATTAAACAGTGGAAGAAAGCTAAATACGTCAACTTTTTTATTTTTATGACATCAACTCTTGATAACATTTACTTTGAAAATAAAGATTTGTGTAGGCGTTTGAACTGTAATTTAGTATGTACTTCCCAATCTAATTTGTTATGTATATGTGGTTCTAATAATTTAAAGTTTCAATGAAATGCAATGGCTCTGAGCACTATGCGACTTAACTTCTAAGATCATCAGTCACCTAGAACTTAGAACTAATTTAACCTAACCAACCTAAGGACACCACACGAGGCAGGACTCGAACCTGCGACCGTAGCGGTCGCTCGGCTCCAGACTGTAGCGCCCAGAACCGCACGGCCACTCCGACCGGCAAAAATTTCAATCTTCTCGAAATCACCGTTGTTATATTCCTCTTTACATGCTACGAGGAAATCGGAATGAGATTCTGAACAGTATACCGTGAATTTTCGAACTGAAATAACAACGCATTTATTAATGTCTCTGGAAATATCATCAACACTCCATATTTGATTCCCTGTTTATCCTGATACACATATCATCTGAAAATAAAATAAACTTCGAATCTAGTAATGTTACTAATGAAGTGCAATAAAATACAATTAAAAAAAGAGTCAGCCGTAAAATGAAACGTTACTTCCTAGTCAGATTACGACTAACAGCTTAATTCATGCCGGTACGGTATATGATTTCCAGACATGTCACCTATTACGGCTGCATGTTTGTTTCCTCAATACTACTGAAATTATGTCTCCTTGTTTTAAATTAAAATTGCTGTTCTCAGCTAACTCTGATGATGCGGTACGCATTCCCTATCACTGGCAGTCAGCTTCTACTTTCGAGACTCCTGCCGGTCATCGTGCCTGGCACTCTTATATTTGCAATGGAAATGCTCAAAGCGCCGCAGAAAGTCGGCATTTTCTTCTGACGGGACGCATTCAGAGCAGGCAGTTCATGAATGCATGCATGCGCGCGCGATAAACGATGCCTGGCACGGGCCACCACCAATTTACCCCGCGCGCTGCGGAATATTGATTTGCGGTTACGGCCTTAAAATATAGTGTTCTTGGAAGGCTACACAGGAGGACATGATCTTTGCCAAACAGTCAGAAAGCTAGACTTAATTTACAGTTGTTTTCAAAACCATAATGTTTGTACTCAACGGTCAAATCCGTGGAGTAGCAACAGCTATGGAGATAGCAAACTGAAACAGTCACGTGACGTTGGTATGAGGCTGACGTTTACGTTGTGCACTAATTGTAAGATCGAAACTTATACATTACACTTACTTGCCCGATTTGTAATTTTTTTAGTAACTGAAACGGTGCTTAAACGTTTCTGCAGCGTATTCAAATCGACCTTCGTCAAAGAAAGAAAAGTTGTTTTTCGCACGTATATACCACAAAGGTCTAATTATACAGTGCGCAGCAGCATTAAAGGATCAATAATTCGAAACCCCTTAATTGCCTGCCATTGCGACGCATATGTTGAAAATTTAGCTCAAAGGTGCCCACAACCTGTCTCTGCAATGGTACAGCAGGCCGCTGTGGCCGAGCGGTTCTAGGCGCTGCAGTCTGGAACCGCGCGACCGCTACCGTCGCGGGTTCGAATCCTGCCTCGGGCAAGGATGTGTGTGATGTCCTTAGGTTAGTTACGTTTAAGTAGTTCTAAGTTCTAGGGGACTGATGACCATAGATGTTAAGTCCCATAGTGCTCAGAGCCATTTAAACCTTTTTTTTTTTTTTTTTTTTTTGCAATAGTACAAAACGTGGCGGTCTGCGACGTCACCCTTGGACACGACGACGTGTCTCACAGCAAGGTGTCGTTACATCCGAAAATAAATGACACAGCTTAGAAGTTCATGTGACGTGTAAAGTGGGTTAACGATGTCCCATAGCCACCAGAGTTCTGCCAAAAGCCGCCGTGGAAATGTTGCATGATGAGATGTTCGTCACAGCCTCTCTTACCCACGATTCAGCCCTTCGTTTAACGGCTCTGTAATGGACCTCAGAACCATGAGGCCCTGCCTTGAACTCAGTGGCGAGGAAAATGTAACAGACACGCCGCCGTTCAGAATCGACACGAAGACGCCTCAGGGAGTGGCGTAAAGGGCGTCCTCGAGACGTTGATTTCCACACATTTTTGCAACAGGAAGGCGTTCTCTACAACCTTAGATACTGCTGACGTCTCCCTGACGCTTAAACCCTTCTCTCAGGACAACCCCATTGAATGCGATATCACCCCTTTGAAGTACAGCACGACCACAGTTTTTGCTCTGGTATACAGGAAGGAACCACTAGGGACCGGTCAAAACCATTCGACGAAATCTGAACAAGACCTGAAGTAGCAAATGGTTATTCTGCTTATTCCATGCCCCTGTTTCACGCCCTCCTGTGGCGTGATCGCAGAGGTGTCTGACATTGACACATGCGCGAAGAGAACGGCAAAGGGTCCATCTAAGACTCCTAGTCGGGCAAAAACCTCGGTGGCACCCGCTCCCATTTATTGAGAATTTTAAAAATCTGCTTTTACAGAGAAAACCTTAGAAGAGCACTACTAGCTATTAAAATTGCTACACCAAGAAGAAATGCAGATGATAAACGGGTATTCATTAGACAAATATATTATACTAGAACTAACATGTGATTGCATTTTCACGTAATTTGGGTGCATAGATCCTGAGAAATCAATACCGAGAACAACCACCTCTGGCCGTAATAACGGCCTTGATACGCCTGGGCATTGACTCAAACAGAGCTTGGATAGGGTGTACAGGTACGGCTGCCCATGCAGCTTCAACACGATACCACTGTTCATCAAGAGTAGTGACTGGCGTATTGTGACGAGCCAGTTGCTCGGCCACCATTGACCACACGTTTTCAATTGGTAAGAGATCTGGAGAATGTGCTGCCCAGGGCAGCAGTCGAACATTTTGTGTATCCAGAAAGGCCCGTACAGGACATGCAACATGCGGTCGTGCATTATCTTGCTGAAATGTAGGGTTTCGCAGGGATCGAATGAAGGGTAGAGCCACGGGTCATAACAAATCTGAAATGTAACGTCCACTGTTCAAAGAGCCGTCAATGCGAACAAGAGGTGACCGAGACGTGGAAGAAACGATACCCCATGACATCACGACGGGTGATACGCCACTATAGCAATGACGAATACACGCTTCCAATGTGCGTTCATCGCGATGTCGCCAAACACGTATGGGAACAACATGATGCTGTAAACAGAATCTGGATTCATCCGAAAAAATGACGTTTGCCATTGGTGCACCCAAGTTCGTCGTTGAGTACACCATCGCAGGCGCTCTGTGATGCAGCGTCAAGGGTAACCGCAGCCATGGTCTCCGAGCTGAGAGTCCATGCTGCTGCAAACGCCGTCAAACTGTTCGTGCAGATGGTTGTTTTCTTGCAAACGTCCCCATCTGTTGAGTCAGGGATCGAGACGTGGCTGCACGATCCGTTACAGCCATGCGGATAAGATGCCTGTCATCTCGACTGTTAGTGATACGAGGCCGTTGGGATCCAGCACGGCGTTCCGTATTACCCTCCTGAACCCACCGATTCCATATTCTGCTAACAGTCATTGGTTCTCGACCAACGCGAGCAGCAATGTCGAAATACGATAAACCGCAATCGCGATAGGCTACAATCCGACCTTTATCAAAGTCGGAAACGTGATTGTACGCATTTCTCCTCCTTACACTAGGCATCACAACAACGTTTCACCAGGCAACGCCGGTCAACTGCTGTTTGTGTTTGAGAAATCGGTTGGAAACTTTCCTCATGTCAGCACGTTGTAGGTGTCGCCACCGGCGCCAGCCTTGTTTGAATGCTCTGAAAAGATAATCATTTGCATAACACAGCATCTTCTTCCAGTGGGTTAAATTTCGTGTCTGTAGCACGTCATCTTCGTGGTGTAGCAATTTTAATGGCCAGTAGTGTAATACCAGGTGCGTGCAGGAAGCCAAGTGGCACTGGAGGTGTGTCAAGTGGTTGCCTACGTGCTCGTTTCTAGGGAATGCTCTTCATGAATGGAGCTCCACAGTCGTTTCACCACGGTGACGTACGAATTTACAGTCAGTGCGCGTGGGACAGCCACGAGAGTGCTCCTGGTGTCATATGAAATCGCACGCTAGGTATAGATCCAGTGTGTGTAACACGCAGGCAGGCTGGTTGCAGGGTCTCAACTGGCCTCCTCGTGGCGAACACACGGCTATCACTGGTGCCAGGGCAGAACCAGCTTTTATTAGAACTTGACACTACTGAAGGCGCAAATGCTTGTGGTTTGCCGTCAATAGAATGCACACTTCTGAGCTTCTCGCTCGGAGCTGTCGTTGCAGTAACCAATTTGTAACAGTTCGTTGTGTCACTGTGGTGCCAACTGCTACTCAGATTGCTGTTACAGATGCAGTACGATAGGTCACAGCCATTCGCCAAACATGATAGTCCTTGGCAGTGCCCCATGGCCCTTCGGAGATCGGTGTTCTAGCGACTGTAGATTCCCGTGACCATCGCTGCGAGCAATCATGAACAGTAGCTACATTCCTGCCTTTCCGGAATATCGCAGAAGGAATATTCAGCTTCTCGTAGCCCTATTACACGACGTCGCTGAAACTCACTGGGGTGTTGATAATGGTGTCTATGTTGCCTTAGAGGCATTCTTGATTACTGTCAACTCACCACATCCAATCTGAAAGGTAACTTAAAGTCACTACCGTCACAGCGTGTATTTGAAGCAAACCTGAATTGCATCCCCATAGTGGTATTGCTACCGCCACTCTTTTGGGACTGGCGCGAAATTTGAAATGACATCATGGTTTTCGAAAAAGACGATCGTGTGAAACCCAGCTCGCGGTATTCGTCCACGAGACTCAGAGGGCCATACACACGGGTTCCCAGGTAGATACCGTGTTTCTTGACTTCCGCAAGGCATTTGATACACTTCCCCACAGTCGTTTAAGGAACAAAGTAAGAGCGTATAGTCTATCAGACCAATTGTGTGATTGGATTCAAGAGTTCCTAGATAACAGAATGCAGCATGTGATTCTCAATCCAGGTAAGTCTTCCGAAGTAAGAGTGATTTCAGGTGTGCGGCAGGGGAATGTCGTAGGACCGTTGCTGTTCACAATATATATAAATGACCTTGTGGATAACATCGGAAGTTCACTGAAGCTTTCTGCGGATGATGCTGTGGTATATCGAGAGGTTGTAACAATGGAAAATTGTACTGAAATTCAGGAGGATCTGCAGCGAATTGACGCATGGTGCAGGGAATGGCAATTGAATGTCAATGTAGACAAGTGTAATGTGCTACGAATACATAGGAAGAAGAATCCTTTATCATTTAGCTACAATATAGCAGGTCAGCAACTGGAAGCAGTTAATTCCATAAAGTATCTGGGGGTAGGAATTAGGAGTGATTTAAAATGGAATGACCGTATAAAATCAATCATCGGTAAAGCATATGCCAGACTGAGATTCATTGGAAGAATCCTAAGGAAATGCAGTCCGAAAACAAAGGAAGTAGGTTACAGTACACTTGTTCGACCACTGCTTGAATACTGCTCACCAGTGTAGGATCCGTACAAGATAGGGTTGATAGAAGAGATAGAGAAGATCCAATGGAGAGCAGCGAACTTCGTTGCAGGATCATTTAGTAATCGCGAAAGCGTTACCGAGATGACAGATAAACTCCAGAGGAAGACTCTGCAAGAGAGACGCTCAGTAGCTCGGTACTGCCTTCTGTTGAAGTTTCGAGAACATACCTTCATCGAGGAGCCAAGCAGTATATTGCTCCCTCCTACGTATATCTCGCGAAGAGACCATGAGGATAAAATCAGAGAGATTAGATCCCACACAGAGGCATACCGACAATCTTTCTTTCCACGAACAATACGAGACTGGAATAGAATGGAGAACCGATAGAGGTACTCAAGGTGCCCTCCGCCACACACCGTCAGGTGGGTTGCGGATTATGGATGTAGATGTAGATGTAGAAACACGCCTACCAGCTTTCATTTACGTCCCACAACTCCTTCTTGGTGTTGCCATCATTTTTCCGTCAGTGCACGTTTAAGACAGAACTCTTTTTCCCGTTAGACGCTTGAACGTCTACCCACATGGAAGCGCCTGCAGGCTGGCTGGTTGCAGAGAGCAATTCAGCCCGGTAAAGGTGGACATTGACTAGTTGGCAATATTTACTGTGAATAACAAATACGACGCGGTCCGTAAGTCCACAGGTAGAATTGGACGATCGCAGAAAATTGAATAAGACTGGACCGAGAGTGAAAGGACTTACAGTAATGAAAAAAAAAAAAAATAACAAAAAGTCTGACTTTCTTGACCGTGGGTGGAAACGGCTGAAAGAAACAGCATTTCTCCCATTTACACGCTTGCACAACCATACTTTGCAGACATGTCTTCTTAATCGTAGTGCTGAGTGAAAAACTGTTAATGATGGGAGCACAGCACACTTCGATTTTAGTGCGGCTGAATTATTATCCTTGTTGGTTGCGATGAAATAATGTACTAAGCATTAATGTAAATAAACTATTATGGCTACATAAAATTTTTCGTTTAATTTATTGTTATTATTATTAAATCCTAGGAGACTGTGACACATTAAAAGTGGGAGTGATAGAAAATTATATTTGATGTCGGAGGGAGAGGGGCAATGCAGAAATCGTAGTACCTGATGCGTTTGAAAAACTGAGAGTGTCTGTGTCTCTTCCACCTTTTGTAGATGCCATATTTTCTGTCAACGGTGGATACTCTGATGTTAGGAGGTGCTCATAGTAATTACTCTAAACGCCTTTCTAACACGATTCTCCACAGTTCACCCAAACGGTGGATCCGTGCGTGGAATTTCGATACCCAGCTAACAAAAAATACACTACGGGCCATTAAAATTGCTACACCACGAAGATGACGTGCTACAGACACGAAATTTAACCGACAGGAAGAAGATGTTGTGATATGCAAATGATTAGCTTTTCAGAGCATTCACACAAGGTTAGCGCCGGTGGCGACACATACAACGTGCTGACATAAGGGAAGTTTCCATCCGATTTCTCATACACAAACAGCAGTTGACCGGCGTTGCCTGGTGAAACGTTGTTGTGATGCCTCGTGTAAGGAGGAGGAACGCATAGCATCACGTTTCCGACTTTGATAAAGGTCGGATTGTAGCCTATCGCGATTGCGGTTTATCGTATTTCGACATTGCTGCTCGCGTTGGTCGAGATCCAATGGCTGTTAGCAGAATATGGAATCGGTGGGTTCAGGAGGGTAATACGGAACGCCGTGCTGGATCCCAACGGCCTTGTATCACTAACAGTCGAGATGACAGGCATCTTATCCGCATGGCTGTAACGGATCGTGCAGCCACGTCTCGATACATGAGTCAACAGATGGGGACGTTTGCAAGACAACAACCGTCTGCACGAACAGTTCGACGACGTTTGCAGCAGCATGGACTATCAGCTCGGAGACCATGGCTGCGGCTACCCTTGACGCTGCATCACAGGCAGGAACGCCTGCGATGGTGTACCTGGGTGCACGAATGGCAAAGCGTCATTTTTTGGCTGAATCGCGGTGGTCTCGCGGTTCTAGGCGCGCAGTCCGGAACCGTGCGACTGCTACGGTCGCAGGTTCGAATCCTGCCTCGGGCATGGATGTGTGTGATGTCCTTAGGTTAGTTAGGTTTAAGTAGTTCTAAGTTCTAGGGGACTAATGACCACAGCAGTTGAGTCCCATAGTGCTCAGAGCCATTTGAACCATTTTTTTGGCTGAATGCAGGTTCTGTTTACAGCATCATGATGGCCGCATCCGTGTTTGGCGACATCGCGGTATTCGTCATCGCCATACTGCGTATCACCCGGCGTGATGGTATGGGATGCCATTGGTTACACGCCTCGGTCACCTCTTGTTCACATTGACGGCACTCTGAACAGTGGACGTTACATTTCAGATGTGTTACGACCCGTGGCTCTACCTTTCATTTGATCCCTGTGAAACCCCACATTTCAGCAGGATAATGCGCGACTGCATGTTGTAGGTGCTGTACGGGCCTTTCTGGATACACAAAATGTTCGACTGCTGCTCTGACCAGCACATTCTGCAGATCTGTCACCAACTGAAAACGTCTGGTCAATGGCTGAGCAAACTGGCTCGTTACAATACACCAGTCACCACTCTTGATGAACTGTGGTATCGTGTTGAAGCTGCATGGGCAGCTGTACCTGTTCACGCCATCCAAGCTCTGTTTGACTCAATGCCCAGATGTATCAAGGACGTTATTACGGTCACAGATGGTTGGGTACCGATTTCTCAGGATCTATGCACCCAAATTGCGTAAAAATGTAATCACATGTCAGTTCTGGTGTAATATATTTGACCAATGAATACCCGATTATCATCTGCGTTTCTTGTTGGTGTAGGAATTTTAATGGCCAGTAGTGTAGTCGTATATAAACGTGAATTAGCGGCCCTCGGTTATAGAGATCAGTAAAGAATCGGCATATCTCATTCTAAAACGGTTATGATGACATAATGTGTGAGTAATGTCAGTGTGTAGCAATTGGCGTATGTCACCACTGCAGCTCGTTCTGCTCGTAACCGATGGTATTCCTGTGAAGAATTGCCTTGGGGGAACGTTGCCATCTACTGGCGAGCTAATAAAATCCGGCGCTCCCCAAACGGAGAACCGCCAGTGCGCTGGACAGAAAGAACGACACCACGAAGACTTCTGTCTAGGTCAAGGGGAGAGAAACAACCTCCTGACCCAGGGAATAGCCCTTAATAAAAACTCGACCGTCGTATACAGTACTCGTAATAGTTTCTGTGTGCCACCGGTCGAAGACATTACGACTAACGGCAATGAAGCCTGCTTACAGCAGAGTAATTTTGCCTTCTGTCAGCTGCAAACCGCATTAAAAAGGAATTATAGGAAGGAAGGAAGATTGGGTTTAACGTCTCGTCGACATCGAGGTCATTACGGGCGTAGTACAAGCTCGGATTGTATCAAGGATGGGGAAGGAAATCGTCCGTGCACTTTGAAAGGGACCATCCCGGCATTTGCCTGCTGTGATTTACGGAAATCACGGAAAATCTAAATTTGGATGGCCGGGTGGGGGTTTGAAACGTCGCCCTCCCGAATGCGAGTCCATTGTCCTAACCACTGCACCACCTCGCTCGATAAGGAAATATATTAACTGATAAGCACACTAAATAAAAAGTAAGTTTGGTATGGCTCCAATGCTGGGGCAAGGTTTTCAGTCTGATACCACTTGGTGGCTTGTGTGTAGTGCCCTTGATTATTTATTGGAGTAGCTTTCCATTTGTCAACACGAGACTACGTAAAATTAGTTTAGTTACAGATATTTCTTCGTCGTAGAAGTCTTAGGTGCTCATCGGGAATGGCACCGGCGGCCTCCTAATCAGCAGTCACTGATGTCAACCTACAGACCACAAAAACCACTCCCGTTACTCGGCATAATATCTGCTGCCACAGTACTTATAATCTTCAGTTATAGTCGTTAAAAAACCTTTATTATCTCTGAGTAATAGACACCTTTCTTCGTACATGTGGAGACGACGAAGATATGAACCACGTAACATTAGTGTGTCCCGAAGAAGAAAGAAAGAGGGAAATATCGAGAGAGAGAGAGAGAGAGAGAGAGAGAGAGAGAGAGAGAGACAGAGAGAAGTGAGATCCCGGCTTCGATTCCCGCCGGGGTCAGGGACTTTCTCTGCCTCGTGATGACTGGGTGTTGTGTGCTGTCCTTAGTTAGGTTTAAGTAGTTCTAAGTTCTAGGGGACTGATGACCATAGATGTTAAGTCCCATAGTGCTCAGAGCCATTTAAACAATTTTTTGAGAAGTGAGAGTCTGAAAATACACTCCTGGAAATGGAAAAAAGAACACATTGACACCGGTGTGTCAGACCCACCATACTTGCTCCGGACACTGCGAGAGGGCTGTACAAGCAATGATCACACGCACGGCACAGCGGACACACCAGGAACCGCGGTGTTGGCCGTCGAATGGCGCTAGCTGCGCAGCATTTGTGCACCGCCGCCGTCAGTGTCAGCCAGTTTGCCGTGGCAGTCTTTAACACTGGTAGCATGCCGCGACAGCATGGACGTGAACCGTATGTGCAGTTGACGGACTTTGAGCGAGGGCGTATAGTGGGCATGCGGGAGGCCGGGTGGACGTACCGCCGAATTGCTCAACACGTGGGGCGTGAGGTCTCCACAGTACATCGATGTTGTCGCCAGTGGTCGGCGGAAGGTGCACGTGCCCGTCGACCTGGGACCGGACCGCAGCGACGCACGGATGCACGCCAAGACCGTAGGATCCTACGCAGTGCCGTAGGGGACCGCACCGCCACTTCCCAGCAAATTAGGGACACTGTTGCTCCTGGGGTATCGGCGAGGACCATTCGCAACCGTCTCCATGAAGCTGGGCTACGGTCCCGCACACGGTTAGGCCGTCTTCCGCCCACGCCCCAACATCGTGCAGCCCGCCTCCAGTGGTGTCGCGACAGGCGTGAATGGAGGGACGAATGGAGACGTGTCGTCTTCAGCGATGAGAGTCGCTTCTGCCTTGGTGCCAATGATGGTCGTATGCGTGTTTGGCGCCGTGCAGGTGAGCGCCACAATCAGGACTGCATACGACCGAGGCACACAGGGCCAACACCCGGCATCATGGTGTGGGGAGCGATCTCCTACACTGGCCGTATACCACTGGTGATCGTCGAGGGGACACTGAATAGTGCACGGTACATCCAAACCGTCATCGAACCCATCGTTCTACCATTCCTAGACCGGCAAGGGAACTTGCTGTTCCAACAGGACAATGCACGTCCGCATGTATCCCGTGCCACCCAACGTGCTCTAGAAGGTGTAAGTCAACTACCCTGGCCAGCAAGATCTCCGGATCTGTCCCCCATTGAGCATGTTTGGGACTGGATGAAGCGTCGTCTCACGCGGTCTGCACGTCCAGCACGAACGCTGGTCCAACTGAGGCGCCAGGTGGAAATGGCATGGCAAGCCGTTCCACAGGACTACATCCAGCATCTCTACGATCGTCTCCATGGGAGAATAGCAGCCTGCATTGCTGCGAAAGGTGGATATACACTGTACTAGTGCCGACATTGTGCATGCTGTGTCGCCTGTGTCTATGTGCCTGTGGTTCTGTCAGTGTGATCATGTGATGTATCTGACCCCAGGAATGTGTCAATAAAGTTTCCCCTTCCTGGGACAATGAATTCACGGTGTTCTTATTTCAATTTCCAGGAGTGTATTTAACATCAGATCGCCCGAAGAAGTAACTTTCTACGTACAAAATCGTGATTAGACGATTAGTTGTGTTCCGTATTATTCCCAAAGTAAAAAGATAGAATCTTGTATTATTAATATCAACATCGTTACACTTTGTAACAAATTTTTTTCGTTCGTTGGGAATACTTAAAGAGGCACTAGTCAGAAGGTCATTCGGATTTTTACATTCTAAACAGCAAAGAGAAAGTGCTCTCGTGGCATAGTGTGTGTAATATTAGTTTACTGGTTATGGATTTAATCACTTCTTTCAATCGTCAACGGCCTTTCATGGGAAAACATTTCACTAATTTCTGTTGATGTCCGTCAGTTTCAATTATAATGACGGTCAGTGCTCGTTACATGTGTCACTGACATTTGTAAAATTATTTATTATTCTTCAAATCTTGAAGAGACTGGTCAATGCTTGTGTCTTTTGTAATAATCCTCTCCTGTCTTTGGCAGCGGTATCTAAACGAAAGCAAACTCGCATCTTTGTCTACGCCTCCCAAGCATTTAAGAAACCGATACCAGTCTTCTACATAATGACACGGCTAACAGGGCAAGGAATTGTAAATCATCGGAACCCAGATCAACTCTCTCTGCACTATCAAATTAGTGAAATACTTTTAATAAGGGGCGGCAGAAGCATTTTAACTCGCTAAACAAGGCTAAAAGTTCGCTACTCTGACAATAACAACGCCGACCTGTAGCAAACTGATTCCATTCGCAATCAGAAAAAGTTCAACAACTGACCACGAAAGTGGAGACACATGCCTTGATATTTATCCGAATTCTTACACAAAGTACTCCGCGGCCTCAGAAAAATCTCACAAAAATACACACACACACACACACACACACACAAAATCACACACATTATTGTAGGCCTATATATACTGAAGCGCCAAAGAAGCTGATGTAGGAAGGCGTTTTCAAGCACAGAGATGTGTAAACAGGTAGAATACGGCGATACGGTCGGCAACGTCTATATAAAACAAGTGCCTGGCGCAGTTGTTAGATCGGTCACTGCTGCTACAATGGCAGGTTATCAAGATTTATGTGAGTTTGAACGTGGTGTTATGGTCGGCGCACGAGCGATGGGACACAGCATCTCCGAGGTAGTGGGGATCTTCCCGTACCGGGAATATCAGGAATCCGGTAAAACATAGAACCTCCGACATCGCTGCGGCCGGAAAAAGATCCTGCAAGTACGGGACCTTACAGTCGGCGCACAAGCGATGGGACACAGCATCTCCGAGGTAGTGGGGATCTTCCCGTACCGGGAATATCAGGAATCCGGTAAAACATCGAACCTCCGACATCGCTGCGACCGGAAAAAGATCCTGCAAGTACGGGACCTTATAGTCGGCGCACAAGCGATGGGACACAGCATCTCCGAGGTAGTAGGGATCTTCCCGTACCGGGAATATCAGGAATCCGGTAAAACATCGAACCTCCGACATCGCTGCGACCGGAAAAAGATCCTGCAAGTACGGGACCTTATAGTCGGCGCACAAGCGATGGGACACAGCATCTCCGAGGTAGTAGGGATCTTCCCGCACCGGGAATATCAGGAATCCGGTAAAACATCGAACCTCCGACATCGCTGCGACCGGAAAAAGATCCTGCAAGTACGGGACCTTATAGTCGGCGCACAAGCGATGGGACACAGCATCTCCGAGGTAGTAGGGATCTTCCCGTACCGGGAATATCAGGAATCCGGTAAAACATCGAACCTCCGACATCGCTGCGACCGGAAAAAGATCCTGCAAGTACGGGACCTTATAGTCGGCGCACAAGCGATGGGACACAGCATCTCCGAGGTAGTGGGGATCTTCCCGTACCGGGAATATCAGGAATCCGGTAAAACATCGAACCTCCGACATCGCTGCGACCGGAAAAAGATCCTGCAAGTACGGGACCTTATAGTCGGCGCACAAGCGATGGGACACAGCATCTCCAAGGTAGTAGGGATCTTCCCGTACCGGGAATATCAGGAATCCGGTAAAACATCGAACCTCCGACATCGCTGCGACCGGAAAAAGATCCTGCAAGTACGGGACCTTATAGTCGGCGCACAAGCGATGGGACACAGCATCTCCGAGGTAGTAGGGATCTTCCCGTACCGGGAATATCAGGAATCCGGTAAAACATCGAACCTCCGACATCGCTGCGACCGGAAAAAGATCCTGCAAGTACGGGACCTTATAGTCGGCGCACAAGCGATGGGACACAGCATCTCCGAGGTAGTAGGGATCTTCCCGTACCGGGAATATCAGGAATCCGGTAAAACATAGAACCTCCGACATCGCTGCGACCGGAAAAAGATCCTGCAAGTACGGGACCAACGATGACTGAAGAGAATCGTTCGACCTCACAGAAGTGCCACCCTTCCGCAAATTTATGCTGATTTCAATGCTGGGCTATTAACAAGTGCCATCGTTCGAACCATTCAAGGAAATACCATCGATATGGGCTTTCGAAGCCGAAGGCCTACTCGAGTACCCTTCATGATTGAACGACACAAAGCTTTGCGCCTCACCTAGGCCCGTCAACACCGACAATCGTTTGTTGGTGAATGGAAACAGATTGCCTGGTCGGAGTAGTCTCGTTTCATGTTGTATCGAGCCGATGGACGTGTACGGGTATGGAGACAACCTCACGAATCCATGGACCCTGCATGTCAGTAGGGGACTGTTCAAGCTGGTGGAGGCTCTGTAATGGTGTGGGGCGCGTGCAGTTGGAGTGATATTGGGCCTCTGATTCACCTAGATACCGCTCTGAGAGGTGACACGTACGTAAGCATCTGCATCTGCATCTGCATCCATTCACGTCCATTGTGCATTCCGACGGACTTGGGCAATTCCAACAGGACAATGCGACACCTCACACGCCAAGAATTGCTACAGGGTGGCTCCAGGAACACTCTTCTGTGTTTAAAGACTTCCGCTGGCCACCAAACTATCCAGACATGAACGTTATTGAGCATATCTGGGATGCCTTGCAACATGCTGTTCAGGAGAGTTCTCCACCCCTCGTACTCTTACGTATTTGTGGACAACCCTGCAGGATTCATGCTGTCAAATTCCCTCCAGCACAATTTCAGACACTTGTCGAGTCCATGCCACGTCGTGTTGCGGCACTTCTGCGTGCTGGCGGTGTCACTACGCGATAATTGGCAGATGTATCAGTTTCTTTGACTCTTCAGTGTATATATCACACAAATCTGGGGTGAGAATTATAGATACGTGGGTAATGTAATCAGTCCAAAATCAAAAAATTAAGGCCATACAGGAACAATAAATTTTGTTCCAACACAAACAGACATCTTCAGTTATTGTTACATGTGTTGAGAAGACGACGATCATACAGTGCAATGCGGAAATGCCGCTAGCGTTCGGGTTCCTGGTCCCGCAAGACTTTCCCTCTGCCCTTGTCAAAGGACCGCAACTGACTCCCTCGATTTCCGACAACTTACAGAAGCTCCCTAAATTAATTTAATGCTCGAGACCTTTTAGCCAGTCGGCACGTGTGCTGCAGTATAAGTCGCTCTTTTCACATATACCGACGTTCTCTTGATTGAGCCCTGTAACGACTAATAACAATATTTTAATAGGTGGTGCCACCTGGTAGAACCACTCTAACCAAATTTTGTCAGGTACCGTAATTGTCAGAAAAGCCTCCTTACGGAAAATATTCATGGGTTATCTCTAAGGTTGAGCTCAAGCAAAGTATTTACTATGAATTGAACGTTTTACCACGTGTTCAGATACAGAAAAAATCCCCCAGTATCCTAAATGCGCCGGCAACAGGAGTATCCCAATTCGCCTGTTGTTCCGAAGTTCTACGGATAATTTCTCTGCTGCTTGCACTTGTATCAACGGCTTTGTCCGTCTCCAGAAAAGCAAATAATTCACATACAATTACTCTCCAAGGCCCCACAATTACCCCTGTGATCCTTTTTCTAACATTACTGTCTAAAGCGTACAACGCAGGTTTTGTTTATTGCATTAGTCACATGTTTTGGCTATTGCCTTAATTAGATCCCAGAATTAGAACTTGTAGAATGGAAGTTCCGTGTCTGAGACGACGCCCCAACTCGCTGTACGTTTTATTGGATCTTATATTGGACTTTGTTTTACAGTTGTGTGTTTTGGACGTGATAACTGCACTAGACGAAACATGTAAATAGTGTGCAAAGGCTATTCGGAAAGTGAGGTCCGATCTGATGTGAAACGGGAACCACAATGAAAGTTCGATGAAGCTATGCACAGATATGTTGGACACTATCTACGAGGGGCGTTCAGAAAGTAAGCTCCGATCGGTCGCGAAATGGAAACGACTATGAAAATCCGATAAAGCTTTGCACAGATGTGTTGGGTAGTGTCTCTAGTATAACCCCAGTTAGCATCACGTCGCTCTTCTCATTTCTGAGCTCGCAGTGAGTGCGTAAAGATGTCTAGAAAATAGTGTCTGCCGCCAAGTACGAGGGCCTGGTGAGAAATTTCGCCTGAAGCTATGCAGCTAACATTACATAACTGTCGTGCTGTTTCTTCTTCAAGACAATTCTCAGCCGCATTCTGCAGGGGCAATGAAGATGCTCCTGCATCGTTTTCAAATGGAAATGTGAGATTACCCACAATGCAGTCCGCAATTGTCTCCCCCTGAGTTTCATCTCTGGTCACATGAACCGCTGTCTTTGAAGACAACATTTTGACACAGACAACGAGGTGTAGGCCAGCGTGGAGAATTGGCGGAAAGCACTGGCGGCTGCCTTCTATGATGAGGCTATTGAAAAGTTGCTACAACGCTATGACAAAAGTCTAAGTCAGAACGGCGACTACGTAGAGAAGTAGCTGAAAGGTGTAGCTAATTGTTACAAGTAAAACATTTCTGATGTTCACTGTGGTTTCAATTTGGCAATCAATCGGAGCTTACTTTCTGAACAGGCCTCGTATAGTATGCCCGTCGATAGCATCACGTCTCTCTTTGCAGTTTAAACGCTTACTGAACACGTGAAGATGCCTAGAAAATAGTATGAGAGCCTCGTGAGAGTCTCCTGATATCGTGCAGTCCACCTAACATAACTATCATGCAATTTGTTCTTCATGACCTTAGTCGGTCGCATTCTGCAGAGGCAATGAAGATGTTCAAATGGTTCAAATGGCTCTGAGCACTATGGGACTTAACATCTCAGGTCATCAGTCCACTAGAACTTAGAAGTACTTAAACCTAACTAACCTAAGCACATCACACACATCCATGCACGGGGCAGGATTCGAACCTGCGACCGTAGCTGTCGCACGGTTCCAGACTGAAGCGCCTAGAACCGCTCGGCCACACCGGCCGGCTAATGATGTTCCTGCAGCGTTTTCGAAGGAAGTGTTTGACTACCCATAATAAAACCCCCTCAGATCCATCTTTGCTCACGTGTACTACTGGCTATGAAGACATAATTTTGACGCAGAAGACTAGATGTAGACCAGCGTAGATCACTGGCGGAAAGCAGATGTGGTTGCCTTCTATGACAAGGGCATTAGAAAATTGGTACAACGCTACGAAAAACGTCTAAGAAGAGTTGGAAGTTGTACCTAAATTATGTAGATAAATCATTTTAGATTTTCACAGTGGTTTTCATTTTTGGGCCAAGCAAACCTTACGTTCCGAATGGTCCTCGTAAATAAGGAAAATCATTAAGCTACCCAAAAGGTAATATTAGCAGAAAATTCATAGTGATTGCGGAGTCAGTTACGGCAATTACTTTTTCTACTTGCTGAAAAGGACACGCCTCATTTGGTCCTTTTTCTAATTGTTTTCTGAATTGGGAAAAATATACAATTAATCGTGTTGTTTGCATACCATCTGACCTATTCACAGTAAACTACATTTGGTGTTTCGCTTAACGAATAAGCGAACATGGTAGCATACAAACAATAGTCCGTGCAAGAAACTCAATTCTTTTAAACTCACACCGCAGCATTGGAAACTTTGATATTGTGCGTCACTGATAGTAAAATAGCACGATAATCCCACAGAAAATTGGTGCCTTTTAAAACAGAATAATAAGTGAGCAGAAATGAGAGAAATTCGTGTTATGAATAATGACTTGCCTTTTCTTTTCCCGTTAATATTTCCAGATCTGTGATATTCCTTAGAAATGTTTTGTGAGAACAATGAGCGAATTTACGAATTGTGCTGGAAAGGTAATGCTTTCATCATGATTCAGCATTGTATGAATGTATTTAAGTAATCTTTCTTCCTCTAGTGTCGTATTCTGCAGTTACTGATTTGCTTGTTGAACTACGTCATTTCTTATTGTTAAAACAATTCGCTCAAAGAACTGTTATTTGTTTACGTGGTTCCTCTTTGTAAATGATTCACTTTTTAGATGAACTGCTCTTCTATCTACACCATAGTGCACAGTCATAGGTTGAGACGATTTTCCAGGAGTACGGATCAATGTGCCACGTACCGTTTCCAAGTTGGAATCTGGAACATTCGAGAATATTCTAAAAGATTCGAAAACAGCCGTTAATTTTCGAGAATAATCGTACACTCTTGAGAACATTATAGAACAATCTAGAATTTTTTCCACTGAAAAATTCGTTGATGTTACGGAGACATGTACTGGCTACCACTACGATGTGTTGGTGACCACTTCAAACACTCATGTCTCCTGACGTGCAAGAACTAGCACTGCACAACCACTACAGTGCACAACGGGGTAAGCAAGATTAGCAGCAGACATAAAAACCAGTGGCTGGCGGTAGATGGGTTTGAGAGTGTCGTAAACTTCACATAAAAACACGAATATAATATATACAGGCTGAATAACGAACGGTTTCAGACATCGAAACGAAGTTTTCGGCAAGTGATGATACAATAAGGGGGCACATGCTCTGGTAATGGAAATGAGTGTTTGGCGTCACTGTCCGGGATGCCCCTTACGGGACAGGCCGGCCGCCTTGGTGCAGGTCTTATGACACTCGACGCCACGTTGGGCGACCTACGCGCCGGATGGGGATGAAATGATGATGAAGACAACACAACACCCAGTCCCTGAGCGGAGAAAATCCCCCGAATCGAACCCGGGCCCGTAGGACGGCAATCCATCACGCTGACCACTCAGCTGTCGGGGCGAACATACTCTGGTATGTAATGAAGAGTCTTAACTCTTGCGTCGATCGAGATATGGAGGAAAATATGATTTTTAAATAAAATGTACTACATTTTTAACGGCGTTCGAAAGCGTTTGAAAAGACGCGTAGAGTGGCATAAAGATTGTTAATTTCGAGGTTGAAACACTACGCAAAAGGCTCCGAGGAATATTGTAAAATTGAAAAGAAAGGTAACCGGAATCTGCTATTGCGTTGTAAACACCCTCATGCTGGGCTACGTCGTTGTATGAAGCCTTTCCACAGTTTACTTGGCTGCATTGCAGAACTAGCAGCCCAATCTGATGCTCCAGAAGCTAGCATTCACCATAGATCCATATACAAAATCCGTAGCTGACTCTGTATGTCGTACAGGAGATGAATTTTGTCTTAGTAGTGCAAGCCCATGTAGTTGCATATAACTACGGAATCTGGCACGAAAACTCTGCTTGGTGCCATAGAAGACCCTGGCCACATTGCTTTCCAATTTTAGGACATTTCTTGGACTCTTTTGCGAAAGGTTTCAACGTAAATACTGACTAGTGCTATATTACTGTAATTGTTTTTCCAAGAGCTATTAACGAAATTATGAAAGTATACGGTTCCATTAAAAAAACCATAAGTGTTTCGGTATCTCGGTTGATACCAGAGTTCAGAGCATTATCCATATAAAACATTACGCGCACTTGACGATACTGGCCATTGCGGAAAACCTCGTTTCGATATTTGGAACCGTTCAGGAAATAAAATGTGTATAGTGTCTTACGTGACTCACCCTATATGTGGAAAAACCCCGGACGGCGCGTGTATTTTATAATTTCTTTGAACTTCTCAGGTCTTACAAGGACTTCACTTCAGTCATATCTATTGGTTTCTTCAATTCAGCAGGTTATCTGGGGTAATGGATAGCAAAAGACATTATTTCTTACCCTCAAATTATATACCTACTCCTGAAATCTTTTAGAGATCACAAAAGCGTTTTGTGATGGTTGATAATAACGTAGCACGGAAAAATGAGGAGCCTGCCTGCTTTTTAGCTGCAGCATCTATTCCAGAGTTTAACACACTGATAATGTCAGCGCTATCCGCTGTGACAACTTGTTCAACACGCCTGGGATTTCGGCATCTTATTGATCGACACGTAATGGGATTTCTGGCTTTTTGGCGTCTGACAGGCCCCGCGGGTGGTAATTGCCTCAGCTCGTCTTATCTCGCCGGCCAGCGGGGGAGCTGTTTGCGGCTGTCCGCTTTCAGCCGCACTAGGGAGGGTCCGTCCCTCTCGCGCTATCTGCATCGCGCGGCGCAAATACGGCGGAACGGGTGCGCACGTGCTCGCTTATCATCTGTTTACATCTCTCCACTGTCACTTTGTCTCTCGCTGAGTCACATCATTAACGCCAGCCCACTGTCCACCGTTTGCAACATCGTAAACAGCTAGGAGAGGTAGAAGATTCTCGTCCTGGCGCCGATACGTATTGCGACAGTCTATCGCATCGACTACCTCTGCAAACACTTGCTTACGACTGATTATCGCAGGTACGGCCTCCAGAGAACTGTACTTCGATTACGCGTTTTAAAAATAGGGTTTAGAATGAAGGCAACCTCCATCCGAGCCCCTTATAACTTAAATACTGATATTAGAAGAAAACAAATTGCATTTTTGAGTATTCATTGTGGTAATGGGAGTGATAATGCCTTGAAAAGTAGTTACGGAAATAAAGAAGATAGAAATGAAACGGGATAACGGTCAATATCGATTGACAAAATGGGGAACTTATTGTGGAACATCGTGGAATATTTCTACTTCAGTCCCTATAGTTTCGTGAAGTTCCGATAGGTGGCAGCGCTATATGTAGCCTTCAAAATGGCGTCTGTAACACAGAGCTGTCATTGAGTTTCTTTTGGCGGAAAATAACAGGATCTAAGATGTTCGTAGGCGCTTACAGAACGTCTACGGAGACTTGGAAGAGAACAAAAGTAGGTTGAGTCGTTGTGCGAGACGTCTGTCATCATCGCAACAAAGGACGTGGAAGCCTGTCCAGTCTCCCGCATGACAGCCGGCCAAGCACGGCTGTGACTCCTGCAATGTTGAAACTTGGGGACACTCTCTTTCAAGGTGATCGACGGATTACAATCATAGACATCGCTACTGCTGGTAGTGCTGGCACACTCATCCAACAGTTGGGGTACTCAAACATGTGTGCCCGCAGAGTTCCTTGCCACCTAACAGAAGACCGTAAATAGCAATGAAGGACCATTTATGCAGAATTGCTTGCGCGTTACGAGGCTAATCCTGACCATTTCTGACGAGCCTTGTCACATGAAACAAGAGTTCATTACTTCGAATCGTAAACAAAAAATTAATTCATGGAGTGGTGGCACACCACTTTTACTCCGAAGAAAAAGTTCAAAGCCGCACCCTTAGCGGGTGAATTCATGGCGGAGGTCTTATGGGGCAATGAAGGGGGCTTATTCAGTTTGATGTCCTTCCTCGTGATACAAGGATCAGCTCGGAAGTGTATTGTGCTACCCTCAGGAATTGAAGAAACGTTAACAGTGTATTCATCGCCACAAAAATTGGAAACGAACAATTGCTTCTCCATGACAACGCAAGGTATCACACAAGATCTCGCACCGGAGAGGAGCTCGTAAAACTTCTATGGACTATGTAGAATGGTAACATGTGGACATACGGTCCCTCTCAATAAGGTGATCAAAAGCCGTCGCTCTGCAAGTAGATTGTGTTGAAAAATAGGGTTTTGCAGCCAAAAGAGTGCAGAATAATGTAGTGCGTAGGTATCCTGAAGAAAACCAAACTCGTTTCAGAAAAAAATACGTTGCGTTACTTATTGAACGCCCCTCGTGGTTGAATTAAATAAGGCCTTACTGCGGACTGAGATGACAACTAAAAGTAGTAGGTAAAATTTGCTATTTTGGAGCAAATTAACTGACAATCGTCGAACTAGAGTATATATAAAATGTGTATTCGCAGTAGCAACAAAAGCATGTCTGAAAAACAGTAATCTATTTGCACTGAATATATATTTAAGTGTATGGAAGACTTTTGTGAAAGTCTTTGTCTGGAGTGTAGCCTTTTACGGAGGTGAAACGTGAATGGTAAACAATACAGACAGGAAAAGAAAAAAAGCTTTTGACATGTGGTGCTACAAGCCGGCCGCTGTGGCCGAGCGGTTCTAGGCGCTTCAGTCCGGAACCGCGCTGCTGCTACGGTCGCAGGTTCTAATCCTGCTTCGGGCATGGATGTGTGTGATGTCGTTAGGTTTAAGTAGTTCTAAGTCTAGAGGACTGATGACCTCAGATGTTAAGTCTCATAGTGCTTAGAGCCATTTTTTTGTGGTGCTACAGCTACGTTGAAGAGGAGATGTCTGAATGAAGTAGCTAATGAACAGCTATTGAATCAAATTGGGGAAAAATACTTTCATGGCACAACCTAGCTAAAACAAGGGACCAGTTGGTAGAACCTACTCAGAGGTAGAAAGAAACTGTAGTTCGTCAATGTAGGGAGTCGAAATTAAAGAGAGGGTACAAAGTTTGACTATAGTAAGTTGCTTCAAAAGTATGTAGTCTGTAATAGTTGCCTAGAGGTGAGGAGCTTAGTACAAGACGGACCAGCGAGGAGAGCTACATCGAATAACAACAACAACAAAAATGGCTGAAATGGCTCGGAGCACTATGGGACTTAACATCTGAGCCGCCAGGGATTAGCCGAGTGGTCTGAGGCGCTGCAGTCATGGACTGTGCGGCTGGTCCCGGCGGAGGTTCGAGTCCTCCCTCGGGCATGGGTGTGTGTGTTTGTCCTTAGGATAATTTAGGTTAAGTAGTGTGTAAGCTTAGGGACTGATGACCTTAGCAGTTAAGTCCCATAAGATTTCACAAAAAAAAAACTCACCGTCTGAGGTCATCAGTCCCCTAGACTTAGAACTACTTAAACCTAACTAACCAAGGACATCACACACATCAATGCCCGAGGCAGGATTCAAACCTGCGACCGTAGCGGTCTTGCGGTTCCAGACTGAAGCTCCTAGAACCGCTCGGCCACTGCGGCTGGCCAATAACAACAACAACAACAACAATCACAAGACATATATGCACTAAATGTGGATAAAATAGCCTCTGGTGGAAAATGCATACAGAATTACGTTTTTTTGTCAATAGACAAATGTACATGAAACGTATAGATGAAAGGACACAGAGATGCTGCATACTTGCACATGATAGAGTTCTAAAGAGGCCTCATTGTGGGTCTCTATTTGGCCCACTGGTCGAATCATACAATATGCAGATTTTTGGGCATTTGGATGTTACAGTGGCCCATTTTGGAATGCATGGGAACGTGGGGACAGGCATACTTATCGGCCCTCTGACCACCTCAAGGGAGGACCGGTGCCTTCTGCACTAAGCACATCGGAGCCCCTTCACATCTGCACTTGCTATCCGAGAACCAGTAATCGACTCCCTACAACATTCTGTCTCATCCCACACAACTGGTCAGAAACTAACAGCAGCCGCAAACTGTTGCGTTTGGGTGGTGCCATGGCCCGGTACGATGTGCTGTGATGAACGGGTCTCAGTGTGTTCAACAGTGTATCAGTTCTGCCCCACCTCGAATTATCATCGAGGGCGAATACGGCGACGTCCTGAGGGGAGGTCCTTGTGTGGGAGCTCTGATGAGAACGAACATTGCCAAATTCCATTTGTCATTGTTATACGAGCCCAGCATCTGGTGTGGTGGTATTTTGTACACGCTGTTCTGACCTATCTCGATCCTCAAGGAGCTCGACTGTTGCCTCTGTCAGCACGTTCTCCAGATCACTAGCCTATTGAAAACAGTTGGTCTTGGGTTGCCACTACTCTGCAGCCACACTAAGAGTGATGAACTCTGGCAAAAAAGGTGAAGCAGCATGGAATGACGTACCCGAATCCGTCATTCAATCAAGTTCATTTCGACACGATGCCCATCTATTGTTGCTGCCGGGGGTGCCAGTGGACCCTGTAAACTCACAAATCATGTACAAATTTAAACATGTGTTCTCCAGACTATTCTATATATGCGCGATATGTAAAATATAGTTATTTCTTGTTCTTCCTGTGGTTGCATTGGGCAGCAGAGTTTGTATTGGTTGGTGTTTCTCTAGCTTTGTGGAGCATGTGTAACCTCCCAACAGTAAAATAAAATACCTCCCAACAGTAAAAAATATAATTATGTATTATAACATTCATTCACATTCAGCGTAACCTACCAACAGATAAATTCCGTAACCTACCAATAATAAAAATGTGACTAACCTCTGAATAAAATTGTGACTCACTTATAACCTTTCAATAATTGACTGTGAATTTAAACTGGTAAATGTTGGACGTCAGCAGTGCTGCGTCATGGCTCTGAAACATCATACTGAATAAACTGAAAATTCTTACCTCAATAACGTCGCCGGATAACGTATTAATATCTGCTCCTATAATAAAGTTTTCTGGCACAGCCCAGTGCAATGCTGGCCGATAGATTTGTTATGTATAAAAAGAAACAATTGCTTTTTCTTTACAATAATCGGGATGACCATGGATTGAAGAAATTAGTAAATTCTTTATATTGAGATGAATGATTGTCAAAAGTTAATTATTATAAGAAAGATTATTATTAAGAGATCTTTTTATAAACATTTACATGGGACTTGATATTACAATAGTAATATGCGCGAGGCTGCTTTTACCTCATACTACAACGCTCAGGCACCGCCATCGCTCCACACGACCAGCCCAGCCAACACGTAACACCAGACTGCTCGCTACTACTACTTAGTCCTACTGCTACACAGTTCCTACCGCATACAACACTGCTCTCTGGTCTCAGATTCTCTTACAGCTTACATATCGCTGGCAGCGCGTGAGCAATCCATCGAAAATCTGCTCGAGTGCGCTAGCAAAAAATTCCTTAATCATGGACCTCTTACACATGGGATGGGCGACAATCTCAACACCACAGTACAGTTTGAAGGAGAGTAGCTTTGATTAGCGGCAGTCATAATGAGAGATACTGGAGATTCGTCCATCGGTTTCCTCCCGCCGTCACTGCTGTGGAACTCGACAAATGAGGGTTGTCGGTTCAGAATGGGAGGAGCAGCGCTGGCCGGATTAATTCCGGGATGCGGTGCGCGGCGGTCGCTACAGCATCGAGGCACCGCTAATTCCAGCCCTGGAGCCAATCTCAGCTCGCTGCTGGTCGCCGCAGCGCTTCCGGTGACGTCCCCATCTGTCCTGTGACCTCGCCTCGCCTCGCACTAGACAACCCGCAGAGACCCCTTCTCTCCACCTTTTCCCTCAATCCATGTCACAGGTCCGTAGCGGCCGAGAAGAAAAAGATTAGACTGATTACAGACTACGCAAAGATATTTAAGCTGTCATTCTCCCTGTGCTCCACACGCAATTGGAATGAGCTGATATACCATCGTATGGTACAACGCTAACTGCTCTCCGCCACGCATTTCACCGTGATTTTCAGGCTATAACATAGACCCAGATGTAGCTGTAAGGGCATTTGATTACGGACACTGAACATCTGGTTATGTTAATTATTTTCTCCGTTTTCTTTATTGTGTTTAACGCTTTTAAATTATCACTTTTAATAAAAAACATCATTTTGTTATGGAATAACTTGTTACTTACCAGTGTTTTCTGCTGCCAGTCAGGTTTCTTTGTTTTATGTTTCATTTATCGTACTACAATCATCTTGAGTAAATTCTGCTCATCTTCTCAAGTTTATACGTACGGAAAATTGTTACTTAAAAATAAAAAGTCTTAAACTAACATCGGAATTTTTGTTTACTGTTGGCTGCTGGTGCAGCTGTTCGAATATTTGTAGGGAGGGGGGTGGCAGTGTTGGCCAGCAACTGATGTCCAGTGATGTGCTCCACACCAGCAAAGACATCACTGGACATCGATTGCTGGTCAACCAATGTCCTCTCCCTCTCCAAATACCCGACAGCCACGCCAGCAGTGAACAAGAAACAAAAAGTCCTACGTTAATTTCGTTCCAGGCATTTTACTTTTAAGTAACAATTTTCTGTACGTATACATGCGTGAAGATGAGCAGAACATGCTCGAAACGCGTTTTAATATGTTAAACTGAGCATAAAAAAATGGCTCTGAGCACTATGGGACTTAACATCTTAGGTCATCAGTCCCCTAGAACTTAGAACTACTTAAACCTAACTAACCTAAGGACATCACACACATCCATGCCCGAGGCAGGATTCGAACCTGCGACCGTAGCAGTCCCGCGGTTCCGGACTGAGCGCCTAGAACCGCGAGACCACCGCGGCCGGCCTGAGCATAAAACAGCTAAAAGTTACTGGTAGCAGAAAATACAAATAAATAATTATCCCACACAGTCGTGGTTTGTAAGGTACCCCGTATTTGCAGATAAGAACGCATTTTGCTTTATTTCCCGTTTTGCTATTTCACTTACATGAAGCGAATGTAGCAGCGCTGCAGCTTATACGGAGTAAGAAGCGAGCGGTAGGTTCCCCGCTCTGGCTAGGAGAAGCGATTGGCTATCTGGCACTTTCAGAGTCAGGGGGATCATGTGCTGATGCAGAAATCGCACGTGACGTCAGCAGAGAGATAGGCAGGGAAAGTACACTTATTCTGGCGCGAGTCAAATAATTGTTGTTAGTAAATATTTGCTAAAAAAATTGCGTTTTGCCACTCAGACATTAGGTGGAGTCTATGGGTCATGAATGCTATCTTTCAGTAATTTTAAAATGCGAGTAAACGTTGATATTGATAAATAAATGAAAACTTTGGCATAACTGAAGATTTTCGATCTTATATGAACTATACCGATCGCACACTTAAGTTACAGACTGGGCGCCGTGGTCGGCAGTGGTCGATAGGATGCCTTTCCACCTAGTCATGCGGTAGACCATACTCTCGTACATTAATAGTTAGCTTATAATCAATGTAAGACGCTCATTTTACGGCGTTTCTTAAATAAACGCAACATAACGGCATCCAATGTAAAAACTATTTGCACAAAAAAATTCTTCCCATTTCATTACGTGAAACACAGTAGTACTGCACTTTCAGAATGCGATGGCGCTGCTACGGCTCTGCAAGAGGACATAAAACTACGAGAGCATCTCCACATAACAGATTGAAGGAATTGCTACGTGGTGGTTCACTAAGACAGTTCGAAGACGGACTGGCTTAATTATTGCAAACCTCGCCACTCGGGAAACACTCCAGTCTTCGGCCTTTGAAACAGGAATTGCAGAAAATACATTATTTATAATAAGAGATTTGAGATAATACTTGTATTAAATAAATAAGAAAGGCATAGGTTCTCTAGATGTATGAGACAGGCGAAATACCATCAGACTTCAAGAAGAATATAATAATTCAAATCCCAAAGAAAGCAGATTTGAAAGATGCAAAAACTACCTAACTATCAGTTTGTAAGACGTATGCTTTGCCGGCGTTGGGCGAGGCATGACAGAATCTCTGACCAGAGGGTAGTTTGTCGTTAGTTGTTGCTTGTCGCTAGTCTGCGCTTGTCTGCGCGAGTCGACAGTAGCGAGTCAGTAGTAGTCTGGTGGAGTCTGGTGGAGTCGGCATGCGTCGGCTGTGTGCTCTGCTCGCGACTCTGGTTAGGTCTCTGGAGGATGAGTATTGTTGTAGAAGGTAAAGAAGCAGCCTTGCGCATATTTAATAATGTATGTTAATTGTAATTTAATTTGTTCAGAAAAAATGCCCCAATAATATTTTTTATAATATAAAGTAACTCTTTTAAAGAAAAGCATTCATTTCAATTTCCAATGCATTATCATTGCTTCCAAGAATAAAAAAAAAAATATACGCCAGCATTGCACGAAGCTGTGTCGAAAAATGACTAATTAAGAGCAGATATAATTGCAGTTTTATTGAGGTAAGAATTTTGGCTTTTTTTATTCAGAATACAGGGCCAAAGGCCAGCGCTGCTGTCCTCATAAAATTCATCAGGTTACAAAACTTTTTTATTATTTTGGTGTTTAGGAATTTTTCTGTTTCGAACTTGACATTAAATGAGAATAGAATTTTTGTGGTAACATTAAATGTGAATGCATTTCTGCGCACAGACTATAAACGGGAGCTAGTTTTGTTCAGAGGTTACAATATTTAAAATTCATTTAATTATTATTTTTTGTGGCGAGGCTACGCTTGGCACATTTCCATTTAACAATATTTTGTGGGGAGTTTACGCTTGGCTCACATTTTTCATTAACATTTTTTGTGGGGAGGTTACACATGGCTCCATTTTCATTTTTCATTTTTTGTGGGGAGGTTACAAGTTTAATAAGTCATGGCTGCAGAATACAAATACAAATTCTTTACAGACGAATGGAAAAACTGGCAGAAGCCGACCTCGGGGAAGATCAGTTTGGATTCCGTAGAAATGCTGAAACACGTTAGGTAATACTGACCCTACGACTTACCATAGAAGATAGATTAAGGAAAGGCAAACCTACGTTTCTAGCATTTGTAGACTTAGGAAAAGCTTTGGACAATGGCAGTTATAAGACTGGAAGGGTATGAAAGGGAAGCAGTGGTTGGGAAGGGAGTCAGACAGGGTTGTAACCTATCCCCGATGTTATTCAATCTTTATATTGAGCTAACAGTAAAGGAAACAAAAGAAAAATTCGGAGTAGGAATTAAAATCCATGGAGCAGAAAGAAAAAATTTTCGGTTTGCGATGATATTGTAATTCTGTCAGAGAACCTGGAAGAGCAGTTGAACGGAATGGACAGTGTCTTAAATGCGGGATATAAGATGAACATCAAGAAAAGGAAAACGAGGATAATGGAATGCAGTAGAATTAAATCGGGCGATGCTAAGGAAATTAAATTATGAAATGAGACACTGAAAGTAGTAGATGAGTTTTGCTATTTGGGGAGCAAAGTAACTGACGATGGTCGAAGTAGAGAGGATATAATATGTAGACTGGCAATGACAAGGAAAGCGTTTCTGAAGAAGAGGAATTTGTTAATATGGAGTATAGATTTAAGTGTCAGGAAGTCTTTTCTGAAAGTATTTCTATGGAGTGTAGCCGTGTATGGAAGTGAAACGTGGACGAAAAATAGTTCAGACAAGAAGAGAATAGAAGCTTTCGAAATGTGGTGCTACAGAAGAATGCTGAAGATTAGATGGGTAGATCACACAACTAATGAGGAGATTCTGAACAGAATTGGGGATAAGAGAAATTTGTAGCACAACTTCACTAAAAGAAGGTATTGGTTGGTAGGACATGTTCTGAGGCATCAAGGGATCACCAATTTAGTACTGAAGGGCAGCGAGGAGGGTAAACATTGTAGAGGGAGACCAAGAAATGAATACAGTAAGCAGATTCAGAAGGATGTAGATTGCAATAGGTACCGAGAGATGAAGAAGCTTGCACAGGATAGAGTAGCATGGAGAGGTGCATCAAACCAGTCTCTGGACTGGAGACCACAACAACAACAGCAGGATCGCTAAGACAACAAAAAATGAAAAAAATTGGAAAATGGTTGACGCTAAATGACTATCTTTCTCTTCACAACACTGAGTTCACGACGCTAATTGTGCTACAGCTTCACCATGCACCTCCGTCTCCGCATGGGCATATCTAAATACTGTACCTGAAAATGCATTATTTGATATTTAAAACGCAAATTTAATCAAAAAGATGCGCTTCTGAAGGATTATCATTGGCCGTAGCATTGAAACGGGATAGTTTCGTAGCATACAAGTTATAACACTAAACACATGAACTACTGGAGGCCTGTACCTAACGACATGTAGTGTCCTGTCATATTACGAGGGGCGTTCAGAAAGTAAGCTCCGATCGGTCGCGAAATGGAAACGACTATGAAAATCCGATAAAGCTTTGCACAGATGTGTTGGGTAGTGTCTCTAGTATAACCCCAGTTAGCATCACGTCGCTCTTCTCATTTCTGAGCTCGCAGTGAGTGCGTAAAGATGTCTAGAAAATAGTGTCTGCCGCCAAGTACGAGGGCCTGGTGAGAAATTTCGCCTGAAGCTATGCAGCTAACATTACATAACTGTCGTGCTGTTTCTTCTTCAAGACAATTCTCAGCCGCATTCTGCAGGGGCAATGAAGATGCTCCTGCATCGTTTTCAAATGGAAATGTTAGATTACCCACAATACAGTCCGCAATTGTCTCCCCCTGAGTTTCATCTCTGGTCACAGGAACCGCTGTCTGTGAAGACAACATTTTGACACAGACAACGAGGTGTAGGCCAGCGTGGAGAATTGGCGGAAAGCACTGGCGGCTGCCTTCTATGATGAGGCTATTGAAAAGTTGGTACAACGCTATGACAAAAGTCTAAGTCAGAACGGCGACTACGTAGAGAAGTAGCTGAAAGGTGTAGCTAATTGTTACAAGTAAAACATTTCTGATGTTCACTGTGGTTTCAATTTGGCAATCAATCGGAGCTTACTTTCTGAACAGGCCTCGTATTACAACAAGTTGTTGTAGAGTAGCGGCGTATACGTTGATGAAAGCCGCACTGTCGCTGGAAATGACTGATAAAAGATGTCCTGGTAGAACGGATGCGTGGGTTCTAGGGCGGCACACACACACACACACACACACACACACACACACACACTCTGACAGCAACACAGAATAGTGAACAGTAAAAATGTATTAATCAATTCTGATAACGCTTGTTACAGCACTTGGAGAATAGAGGTTTAGTCTATCTGTGCTGTGCTGACTACAGTTCCATGAACATAATCTAAATAATATTCTCTGAAGTAATGTAGGAACAAAATTAGTCTTCTGCCTTGATGTACTATTCGAAGAACTGTTCCCAACCAACGGTACTCAGTTAAATCTCTAGCGAGGTGGCCTCTGTCCATACAGGATAACTCTATTCACTGTTCTATTTCTTCTCAAGACTAACCGACGTCTATGGACGGCTGTTTCTGTCTCACTCGACGACTTGAAGACACCACGAACGTTCTGCAGGAACTCCCTAGCGACACTCGGACTGACTTACAGCCTGCATCTGACAACTTCTGCTCGTGCACGGGGTTACTTAAGCGCGCGTCTCTCTTCCGGGTTGCGTTGCCGCTGCAGGGGGCGTGATTCTCCCGGCTGCGTGACTGGCTTTCGCGCAGTGATGGTCCAGCTACGGACGGTGCTTCTGGAACCAACTGTCTAGAACTATTCGTTTGTGGTATATCAGTACACACGACAAATCATAGCTACAACGTTGCGTTTTCGGGAGATCGTCCATTTGTGGACGCTTTGGAACAGTTTATATTCGTACCACGTACTCTATGAGAAAGAAAAACCACCAAATACGAGGCGTATTCCGAAAGTAAGGTCCGATCGGTGGCGAAATGGAAACCACAGTGAAAATCCGATAAAGTTTTGCATAGGTGTGTTCGACAGTATCTCTAGTATGCCCGTTGAAAAAAAAAATGGTTCAAATGGTTCTAAGCACTATGGGACTTAACATCTGAGGTCACCAGTCCCCTAGACTTAGAACTACTTAAACCTAAGGACATCACACACAGCCATGCCCGAGGCAGGATTCGAACCTGCGACCGTAGCAGCAGCGCGGTTCCGGACTGAAGCGCCTAGAACCGCTGGGCCGCAACGGCCGGCATGCCCGCTGATAGTGTCACGTCTGTCTTATCAGTTATGAACGGACAGTGAGCACATAAAGATGCCTAGAAAACAGCGGCTCCCGCCAAATATGAGTGCCCATGAGAGATTTCGCCTGATCTGATGAATTTCCTTCATCATGACAGTCCTCAGTGAGGACGCCCCTGCAGCGTTTTCGATTGGAGGCGTTTGACCATCTTCCAAACTGCCCTGCTTTGTACTTGTGATTTTCATCTCTGCTAACATAAACCGCTGGCTATGAGATCAACGTTTTGTCACAGACAACGAACTGCAGATGAGCGTAGAGAATCGGCGAAAAGTGCAGGCGGCTGTCTTCTACACTACTCGCCTTTAAAATTTCTACACCACGAAGATGACGTGCTACAGACGTGAAATTTAACCGACAGGGAGAAGATGCTGTGATATTCAAATGGTTAGCTTTTCGGAACATTGACACAAGATTGGCGCCGGTGGCGACTCCTACAACGTGCTAACATGAGGACAGTTTCCAACCGATTTCTCATACACAAACAGCAGTTAACCGGCCTTGCCTGGTGAAACGTTGTTGTGATGCCTCGTGTAAGGAGAAGAAATGCGTACCATCACGTTTCTGACTTTGATAAAGGTCGGATTGTAGCCTATCGCGATTGCGGTTTATCGTATCCCGACATTGCTGCTCGCGTTGGTCGAGATCCAATGACCGTTAGCGGAATATGGAATCGGTGGGTTCAGGAGGGTAATACGGAACGCCGTGCTGGATCCCAACGGCCTCGTATCACTAGCAGTCGAGATGACAGGCATCTTATCCGCATGGCTGTAACGGATCATGCAGCCACGTCTCGATACATGAGTCAACAGATGGGGACGTTTGCAAGACAACAAACATCTGCACGAATAGTTCGACGACGTTTGCAGTAGCATGGACTATCAGCTCGGAGACCATGGCTGCGGTTACCCTTGACGCTGCATCACAGACAGGAGCGCCTGTGATGGTGTACTCAACGACGATCCTGAGTGCACGAATGGCAAAACGTCATTTTTTCGGATCAATCCAGGTTCTGTTTACACCATCATGATGGTAGCATTCATGTTTGGCGACATCGCTGTGAACAGACATTGGAAGCGTGTAATCGTCATCGCTATACTGGCGTATCACCCGGCATGATGGTATGGGGTGCCATTGGTTACACGTTTCGGTCACCTCTTGTTCGCATTGACGACATTTAGAACAGAGGACGTTAAATTTCGCATATGTTACGACCAGTCGCTCTACCCTTCATTCGATCCCTGCGAAACCCTACACTTCAGCAGGATAATGCACGACCGCATGTTGCAGGTCCTGTACGGGCCTTTCAGGATACAGAGAATATTCAACTGCTGCCCTGGCCAGCACATTCTCCATATCTCTCACCAATTGAAAACGTCTGGTCAATGGTGGCCGAACAGTTGGCTCGTCACAATACGCCAATCACTACTCTTGATGAACTGTGGTAACGTGTTGAAGCTGCATGGGCAGCTGTACCTGTACACGCCATCGAAGCTCTGTTTGACTCAATGCCCAGGCGTATCAAGGCCGTTATTACGGCCAGAGGTGGTTGTTCTGGGTACTGATTTCTCAGGATCTATGCACCGAAACTGCGTGAAAATGTAATCCCTTGTCAGTTCTAGTATAATATATGTTTGTCCAATGAATACCCGTTTATCATTGCATTTCTTCTTGGTGTAGCAATTTTAATGGCCAGTTGTGTATCACTAGGGTTTTGGAAAGTTGGTACAATGCTACGACAAATGTCTCAGACGGAGCGGCGACTATGTAGACACTATTGCAAATAAAACACTTCTGATATTCGCTGTGGTTTCCATTTCGCTACGGATCAAACCTTACTTTCTGAATACGCCTCGTACAACGTTTAACGTCATGAAATATGGCGGCTCCTGTATTCTGCTTGCAACTAAAACGAAGTTCCTGTCCACGAAGCAAAAATCTTACATTGCAGATTCTTTATTTCACGCGTCGCAGTGCAGTGGAACCTGAAATTCCACGCTGTGACGTCACCAGTTCGTCGTTCACTTGCGTTTTCGCGTCCCGTGAGAGGAGGGCTTTACGTCGCTTTCGCGTCCATTTCTCAACGAGTCTACGTCAAAACGACAGAATGTGTGGCGGGAATGCGCCCATACCGCGGTGTCGGATGCGGCAACAAGTCAGTTGTGCCTACGGGACATGGAACCGCGCGTAGCAGAAAGATGTTGGGCGAGCGGCGAGGTGTCGGAGGCCTGGGATAATAGCGGCAGCCGCTACAATGGCCCGCGGCCGGCCACAATGCGCTGGCAGCCACAATCGCTTGGCGGCGCAAACTAATATGCAGCCACAAAAGGGCTGCAGCCACGTCCATTAAGCGTCGCCAATTATCCAGTTTACACCAGCCGACCGCCTCTGACTGCCGTGTTGCTGCTGCTACAACCATCTCACGCCTCGAACTAACGAACTTCACGGCGCCTGTTTCTGCTACTATCCTACTGAACAGCGCTACTGCTAGTGCCGAATGTTCGCAAGTAGTTCGCTTTATTACCTATAGCAATACTCCCAGTCTTTAGGACATTTACAAACATTATGCTACTTTAAACTCGTAACCTGGAGTTGTGAAACGTGCAATGTGTAAAGTACTGGGAGCGCCGCACAGTGGGCCAACTCACTTCAGAACCTGGATAGAATACCAAAAAATTTAAAAAGATATGAAATAAAAGAAAAGGAGCGCGTTCCGAACTTTGTCCGGTGAAATCTCGCGTAGGTTTGCCAGTACTGCGTTGTGATTTCAGTCTCAAGTCTATATGATGCGTGCCTTGACAGTCTGCCAGTAAGCAGTGAATGATGACGTCACATTTTTTAGATGTTTGTATGGCCTGTTTAATAGCTGACAGCGATCCTGCCCAATTGTTAGGATAAAATAAGATGGATAGCACTCCAAAAGTTACGTTTATGATATTTAGAACTGGTGTAAAGGTGTTCATCGACCTAAAACTAAGCTACGAAGGAGATCCGAGGCTAGCGTACACCAATTTTACTACCAAAAAATTTAATTGGTAAAAAAAAAGAGAGAACTTATATCTTTTACCTACTTTTTTACATAGTCTGAAACATTGCTCAAAAATGTTCAAATGTGTGTGAAATCTTATGGGACTTAACTGCTAAGGTCATCAGTCCCTAAGCTTACACACTACTTAACCTAACTTATACGAAGGACAAACACACACACCCATGCCTGAGGGAGGACCGAACCTCCGCCGGGACCAGCCGCACAGTCCATCACTGCAGCGCCCTAGACCGCGCGGCGTCTCCAACATTCTCAACACGTTTCTACAATCGTCGTTCCAATTTCAATACGCCCTGTTCGTAGAAGTCCATTTGGTTGTGGTATAGCCACCTGCAGATAGCTGATTTCACTTCCACATCTCTCATAAAGCGTTGTCCGGTCAGAAATTTCTTCATGGGACCAAACAGATCAAAGTCCGACAGTGTAAATTCTGGACTGTATGGCGGATGTCCATCCAAATTTGGTGATTTTCTGACGAATATGAGCAGCTGCACAGCGGCAAGCATTGTCATGAAGAAGTCTGACACTGCCAGCATTAATGTTGTGGCGTATGTCTCGAAGGACACTACGCAACTTAACAAAGGTTTTAATGTAGGCTGTAGCATTCACAGTGGCCCTATGTTGAGCAAAGTGCATCAATAACACACCATGCATGTTCCAGAACACTGTCACTAATATCTTCCTAGCAGATTGAGACACTGTGATATATATATATATATATATATATATATATATATATATATATATATATATAACCTACGTTTTTTTTAAATGGAACCACGTTAGTTTTGTTAGCACATCTGAACATATAAACAAATACGTAATCAGTGCCGTTTGTTGCATTGTAAAATGTTAATTACATCCGGAGATATTGTAACCTAAAGACGACGCTTGAATACCACTCCTCCGCTGTTCGATCGTGTGTATCGGAGAGCACTGTTACATACATCGCGTTTCTACAGAATGATCTGCCAACGTTGCTCGAAAATGTCCCGCTGGAAACGCGTCGACGTATGTGGTATCAGCATGATGGTGCACCTGCACATTCCGCAATTAACACTAGGCTGACCCTTGACAGGATGTTCGACGGGCGTTTCATAGGACGTGGAGGACGCATAAATTGGCCAGCCCGTTCTCCTGATCTTACACCTCTGGACTTCTTTCTGTGGGGTACGTTAAAGGAGAATGTGTACCGCGATGTGCCTACAACCCCAGAGGATATGAATCAGCCGGCCGTTGGTGGCCGATCGGTTCTGGCGCTACAGTCTGGAACCGCGCGACCGCTACGGTCGCAGGTTCGAATCCTGCCTCGGGCATGGATGTGTGTGTTGTCCTTAGGTTAGTTAGGTTTAAGTAGTTCTAAGTTCTAGGGGACTTATGACCTCAGCAGTTGAGTCCCATAGTGCTCAGAGCCATTTGAACCATTTTTGATATGAAACAACGTATTGTGGCAGCCTGCGGCGACATTACACCAGATGTACTGCGGCGTGTACGACATTCATTACGCCAGAGATTGCAATTGTGTGCAGCAAATGATGGCCACCACAATGAACATCTATTTGCCTGACATGTCGGGACACACTCTATTCCACTCCGTAATTGAAAACGGCAACCACGTGTGTACGTGTACCTCACCTCCTCATGGTAATGTACATGTGCGTCAGTGAAAAAGACCAATAAAAAGGTGTTAGCATGTGGACGTAATGTGCTGTTCCAGTCTCTTCTGTACCTAAGGTCCATCACCGTTCCCTTTGGATCCCTACGTAATTCGGTGCTCTCCGATACACACGATCGAACAGCGGAGGAGTGGTACTCAAGCGTCAACTTTGGGTTACAGTATCTCCGGATGTAATTAACATTTTGCAATGCAACAAACGGCACTGATTACATATTTGTTTATATGTTCAGATGCGCTAACAAAACTAACGTGGTTCCATTTAAAAAAACCTAGGTTTGTGTTAAAAAACATACTTCCGTGCATTTTTGTATGGTTTGTATTAAACAATTACACTAGCCCCTCTCCTCACGTTCGGTCTGTGGAATCGGTTCGTCAGTATTTGATGTGGTTTACGAAATACATCCAGCGGTAACGTTAGGTGACTCACCCTGTGTATATATCCTGCCTCGGGCATGGATGTGTGTGTTGTCCTTAGGTTAGTTAGGTTTAAGTAGTTCTAAGTTATATATATATATATATATATATATATATATATATATATATATATATATATATATATATATATATATATACCAGGATGTTTGCACTCCATATTGGCCTGTCTGGTTTCGGGAGTGTAGTGATAAGTCCACGCGACTCATCACCTGTGACGATTCCTTTCAGAAAGTCATACCCTTCCGCGGCGTAACGCGGTAAGTGAGCTAAGTTTGTCATTCGCTGACCCTTGCGGTTGTCTGTCAGGTTCTTAGGCACCTATCGAGCACTAACTTCACGAAATTTCAGCGTGTCATGAACAACATCGTACGCCGCACCGCAGGAAATGTTGAACTGCTGCCATAAGGTTCGCAGTTGCCACGCACTAGTCGTTCAAAATTGCTGTCTTAAATGGCTCTGACATTATGCGGGGTCGCAGCTGTTACCGGCCGACCGGAGCATTGGAAATCACTAAGGTTCACGCGGCCCTGTTGGAAGAATGGAAGAAAGCTCACCACCCGGAGACACTGCTAGGTTCCATTCTCACTCGGTTTTGCCCTTTGACCCACAAATATCGAACTGCACTTCACTGCTCTTCACAAGCTGACGGCAGTAACACGTGCATAATTTTTTACCATTTTTGTTTCGTAGTTTAGGCTTCTCTCTAGAGCTGTACGTGAAAACAAGATACCCTGTATAGCGCGAACTACAAATTATATCCTCGCGAAATTTCTACGTTCCGACTGCAGTACCGGGGAGAAAAAAATACTGTGCATTACTTTCCGATCCTTATTCCTACTGCCGATAGTATCCGAAACCTACAAAATTTCCTATACGTAGCTCCACTTTTATAAATGGCTCTCGTGTTAAATTAATGACGTAGTTAACGAATTAAAACGCGCACATATTTAGTGGACGGTCATTTTTTTCCGTGCGGCAGTGACACACGGTAAAAATGGGTTTCTCATTATTGCAATTATCTCATGAACTGTTGTCTGCGCAAAAGATGTCTTTAGGGTTTTTTTTTTTGCAGAATTCTTGGTGAACTGTACAGAATTGTAATTATAATTCCTTTCGCTGATAAATGCGAAAGCTATTTATGAATAACAGAAACTTGTTTTATAAAATATCGACGTAGTATTGAAGCGGTATTTGACATATTTTTGATTAGTGTTTTTTGTTTTGTTTTACCTTTTTGTTGAGGAAATAGCATTTGCAAGCGCAATATGATTAATCTGTATTGTTTTCTTTATTTTTACTACCTTTGTTTCATGTTATAAATCAACAATTTTCGAATAAAATCTGAATTAAATATTTACAATTTCAATTTCACTACAAATACTGTTCATCTTTAAGTAATAGACAAGAGGATAACTATGTAGAACAAGAATGTTACAAATCCTCAGTCAGTTTCTAGACAGTTAACCGCTTCCCGTGTTTACGGGATCTATTAAGACAGTGATCGTATACGTAAAGAAAGCTATCGTTATGAGGTAACTCCCGATACGTAGGCAACACACTTAACATACAGGTAACGTTAGTATGACCTTAACTGACTAAAGCTACTAGAAAAACTGCCTTTGTTTGCACGGCGGAGGTTCGAGTCCTCCCTTGGGCATGGGTGTGTGTGTTTGTCATTAGGATAATTTAGGTTAAGTAGTGAGTAAGCTTAGGGACTGATGACCTTAGCATTTAAGTCCCATAAGATTTCACACACATTTGAACATTTGTTTGCATTTGCTTATGATAGTTTGCGGTACTGTACTGTAGCGTACAGAAATTTTATAGCTCTGACTGTACCCCGTTCTTTTCAATTCTCTACACACACACAGCTGGACTGTTGACAGTAATCCTGGACTCGCGAGTGATTCTTTCTTTCGTGTTCTCAGATGACAACATCTAGTGGTCGCTTCCGCATTACATAGTGATGTTCGGATATTTTGATCATATAGTGAAGTCTGCTATTAATACAACACACAGGTGAAGTTCTTACGGTTTCCTTGCCTTTTCTTGATGTATATCTCTATTCGATCCACATCCCCGAAGGTTTCTCTTTCTTTACGGGATTTACGGAATATGATGAATGAATAAAAAAAATGAATCAATGAATGAATGTTACTTTTGAAATGGATATCCAGAACGATTTAAGTTTTTTGGTTGAGAGCGGTAGCTCTACCATGTGTTTTGGGAGACGGAAAAGTGTTCATTAAAATTTCTTATACCCTATTGTGTCACTAATCTTTGCGATGGGATGGAAGTTGATTTGATTTTTCGCTGTGAAGCAATATTCGAGCGTGCCACGTTTCGCTTGTAATAAAGTGGCTTGTATCTAGCCCGGAAGTTTGGCGAGTGGCGTGCCAGCGTTCCGTGAGGTTCGCGGAGCCGCCAGTGACTGGCGCCACCGGTCGCTTCTGCGCCATCAGGGAGATCACGTGATGCACACGTGGCGCCTCCCAGGCGCACGCCGTCCTGTCTCAGAGGCGCCCTGGCGTGCCCCCAGGCTGTTAGGCTGCGCTGCAGTACGCGGCGACTTCCCAGCGTTGGACGAGTTTGCTGTTTACCGGCGGGGTCCGCGAACCGGAAGGCCGCTGTCGCAGTTTATTCCGCCCAGACAGGCAAATGTGCAGTCTTTTTTTTTTATTTCTTTTCTGCCCATAACGCTGCGCTGACAAGTATCGGCAAACGAGTGAGCTATTGTAGGAACGCCCGTTGCGGCTGCGATGCGATTGTTGTTATACGCACAAGACTTCAAACAAATGCTAGATGATACAGCACATGTAAAATGTCCGTAAATGAACAGCACTCTGACTTCTACTGGCTGCTCAGCTAGATAAATAAACAAATTTCTCTGATAAGTTTTTGTGTGAAAATGTGCAAGGCAGTTCACCAAGGAGTGTACATCTACATCTACATCTACATCCATACACCGCAAGCCACCTGACGGTGTGTGGCGGAGGGTACCTTGAGTACCTCTATCGGTTCTCCCTTCTATTCCAGTCTCGTATTGTTCGTGGAAAGAAGGAATTTTGGAATGCTTCTGTGTGGGCTCGAATCTCTCTGATTTTATCCTCATGGTCTCTTCGCGAGATATACGTAGGAGGGAGCAATATACTGCTTGACTCTTCGGTGAAGGTATGTTCTCGAAACTTCAACAAAAGCCCGTACCGAGCTACTGAGCGTCTCTCCTGCAGAGTCTTCCACTGGAGTTTATATTATCCGTAACGCTTTCGCGATTACTAAATGATCCTGTAACGAAGCGCGCTGCTCTCCGTTGGATCTTCTCTACCTCCTCTATCAACCCTATCTGGCACGGATCCCACACTGCTGAGCAGTATTCAAACAGTGGGCGAACAAGCGTTCCTTTGTTTTCGGATTACATTTCCTTAGGATTCTTCCAATGAATCTCAGTCTGGCATCTGCTTTACCAACGATCAACTTGATATGATCATCCCATTTTAAATCACTCCTAATGCGTACGCCCAGATAATTTATGGAATTAACTGCTCCCAGTTGCTGACCTGCTATTTTGTAGCTAAATGATAAGGGCTATATCTTTCTATGTATTCGCAGCACATTACACTTGTCTACATTGAGATTCAATTGCCATTCCCTGCACCATGCGTCAATTCGCTGCAGATCCTCCTGCATTTCAGTACAATTTTCCATTGTTACAACCTCTCGATATACCACAGCATCATCCGCAAAAAGCCTCAGTGAAGTTGCAGTTTGTAACGGTTCAACTAAATTCGCTGTGCATTCGCTTTTTCACTCCCCAGATAGATGTTAACACAGAACGTCATACTGAATGATCCATTGATAATGTTAACTGAATGATACGATAAAGGCTGTAAATGGGGAAAAATCATTTTATCAATTGACGCGCTGAGACCCTAAGGGCCTAAACCACACTGCCGTCGATTTTGAGACTGTAGCATGTATGCATGCTCCGGACATCTGTTGCTGTTATGATGAACCAGCCATATGAGTGCTGTACTCATCCATTCCATACACTGCTGAGCCAAAACATGACCACCTGGTTAATAGCTTGTTTGTCCGGCTTAGGAACGAAATACCTCATATCAGGGATCCTATATTTTGTTGGTAGGCTTGTGGAGATATCTGGCATTAGATGGCTACGCACAGGTCATGTAATTCGCGTAGATAGCGGTCATGGCGCTCGACGGTGACCCAGATTGAATCCATAGGATTTACATCAGGCGAATTTGGTTGGCGAGACATCAACGTTAGTTCACTATATTGCTCCTAAAACCAGAGTAGCAAGTTACTGGCTCCGAGACACGGACAGTTATACTACTGAAAGATGGCTCGCTGTCTGGGAAGACACGAAGCATGAAGGGATGCAGGTGATTCACAGCTGCCAGCGTTTTTTCGATTACTACCACAAATCACATACAAGCGCAGGAGAATCTCTCCCGTAGCAAAATACGGATTGCGCGGCCCCTCCCGCCGGAGGTTCGAGTCCCCCCTTGGGCACGGGTGTGTGTTATTCTTAGCATAAGTTAGTTTAAGTAGTGTGTAATTCAAGGGACCGATGACCTCAATAGTTTGTTCTCTTAGAAATTCACACCCATTTTGACATTTAAAGCAAGGGTGATAACATTAAGATTACGACAGGAAATCCACTGTTACATGTAGAGTAGAGAGCTGATAGGTGGAAAGATACATCGAAGGCCTCTATGAGGGGAAAGATTTGTCTGATGTGATAGACGAAGAAACAGAAGTCGATTTAGAAGAGATAGGGGAGAATTTAAAAGAGCTTCGAAGGACTTAAGATCAAATAAGGCAGAGTGGATAGATAACATTCCAACAGAATTTCTAAAATGATTAGGGGAAGTGACAAAAAAACGACTCTACACGTTCGTCTGTAGAATTTATAAGTCTGCGACGTACCATCTGACTTTCGCAAAAGTGTCACCCAGACAATTCCGAAGACTGCAAGAGCTGACAAATGAGAGAATTATAGCACAATTAGCTTAACAGCTCACGTATCCAAGTTGTTCCCACCAGATTATGTCCGTGGCATGCTGCACGTTTCGATCCGCCGTTCACCTCGATGACGGCGTTTGTGAAGACGACAATCGACCTATCGTAGCAGACAAGCCTCCGAACCCCACGTTCTGCGAAGGGTCGTGAACGTTCAACCATTTAGCACCTAGTGGCAGTTTCATTGTCCTTCTACCTGCTTATTTAGATGCTCACAACAGTAGCACGTGCACATTCGACCAGCTTCGCCGTTTTCGAGATACTTGTTCACAGGCTCTACGTAGTAACAATCTGCCCTCTTTGCCAAAGTCACTTATCTCAATGTATTTCCCCATTTGCAGGCCATTTCTTCGCTATGGTGATCCCCCGTTCGTGTCTGCTCCGTTTAGGTTGGTTGGTCGGTTGTTTGGGGGAAGAGACCAAACAGCGAGGTCATCGGTCTCATCGGATTAGGGAAGGATGGGGAAGGAAGTCGGCCGTGCCCTTTCAAAGGAACCATCCCGGCATTTGCCTGGAGCGATTTAGGGAAATCATGCTCCGTTTAAATACTTTTGCTACTGCGTCACGTATCGGCAACGCGACCAGGCGGCATCCAACGTCACGGTGGGCAGTAGTCATAATGTTTTCGCTTATCAGTGTACATGAACAATCGCGAAAGCTGTCTCACCGAATTCTCTGATATTCGCTTCCACTAGGGCCCTAAGCACATATTTTTATCACCGTAGAAACGCTCCCTCGCTATGCTGACGCCCAGCTCCTCATAAAAGCGTAAGCTCTTGAAGGAATGCCCCATGGAAACCTCACGTTCCATGGTTACAGCACTCCAGTCTGTGAAATGTGCGCTTACGATTTCAGGACCTTAACAGTATTAGTGACTTCACTGCCAAGCCAAAAGTTGATATTCCTGGTAACAATATACATTTCAGAAATTTGACAAAGAGGAAGTTTTCAACAGGTTGGCATGAACTGCCATTTAAAGCAACAAGTTCTCCACTGGAGTCGCGGGAGGCCACCGTTTTCTTCAGTTCATATCGGAGGAGACCAGAGTTTGTCATTTCCCCACAGTCTGTAAATGCCTTGCAAGACCATGTGCCCAAATACTTAGGTGGAAGACAGATATAAAACTTGAAAGACGAAGACTTAACAAAACGCCTAGATCAAACTTGAAAGACGCAGGCTTAACAAAACTACTGGATTTCCTGACAAACTTGGACAGATGGCTTTATTTGGATCTCAACCAAGAGAATGTGCTTCTTGAAAAGCATAATGACGAGGACCATGAAGTATCTCTGTGAGTGGTGCGTTTAGTATCTGTTCATTATATTCTGATTCTAGTTACATATTAATTATAAACTACGCAACAGATTTAAGACACAATTGCCATCAGGCAATATACGAAAATTTTTTTGATTAACATGAATAATAATAATCCTAAAATTAACTAAAATTTCATAAAATAAGATGGGTGCACGATTTTGTAAAGGGAAATATGGGATGTTGAGTCTTGGTAAAAAAAAAAAAAAGTCAAGCTATGAGACTTGTAGTTAGCGTAGAAATTTGATTTTTACAAACTTGTATTTTTCTCAGAACTGTGTTTCTATGCTTCGGGTCATTATAGTTCTTAGTGCCTCAGTTGTTTTTGGGAAACCCGTTGCATGTGACTCTGCAGGTCGCCATAGAGCACCATGGCATACGGCACTGAGTATCTGGTGGAGGCGAGAAAACAATCAGCAAACAGCACGGAGATGCTGTTGCCCTGCAAAAGAAGAACTGAATAAAATTTTGTACACGCCAGGATCTGTCTTACTTTAGTTCTTAACTGACGTAAATCTTTTATTGCTGCAGGTCAGATTACCTCAATTTAATATTGCGTAATTTTCACTTAAAGAAAAATGGTCCGTTATTACAAGGTGTAGCGAATATGGTTTCCGAATCTAATGCAGGTTATTTTTTTCGAGTATTCCCTCGTTTACATTATATGTGTCGAGAGGGTATGAGTGAGTGCGTGGAGACTGTTTTCCGTTAACTGCAATACAGTGCTATTTTCCTTTTATTTAATGCTTGACACATGGAGTGGGGAGAACTAATTATTAATTTAATTAAAGCGGACTACTCCTTGGAATTGTCTCACGTCGGGAACGGCGGAAATTTTACTGCCGCAGGAACCTGTACCAAAGTCGGAGTCATATCGTAAATTTTATGGCCCTAGTAGAACTTTATGTGCTGGATAAGTTTCGATAATCTAGGATTTTTATATTACGCCCCTATTACGGTCGGTTCACCCGAGCTAAATTAGCAGAACAGATATTATTAAGGCCCTCTAGTGCTCGGGAATTGAAGGCTGAAATTTGCTCAGTTAAACTGGAATCACTCAGTATAAATAAGAGAACCGCCGTTAGCTATCACAACACAGTTTAGAAGAAAATATATAATGAAGTGTGGGCGAGTATTTTGCTAACAGTTGCGCTAAAAGAAAAGAAAAATTTACTTGTGAAAGGTAAGAATTTTTTTTAAATTGAGCAGTCTACTTCATAACGGCATTCGACAGCTCGTTAAAAAAGGAGTCAACTGGTATAGGATATGTTATGTTCACAGTGAACCATTTCACAAAATAAAAATGAGAGGTCGTGTTAAATATCAGGCAGGAATTTCCTAAGAGAACACTTATTCGTCTCCCCACCGAGCGAGAGGGCACAGAGATTTCCAAGACTTCATAATCACGGAGATAAACAATTTATCCAGTTTTAAGAAACGTTTAAAGCAATATAAGCATCGTTAAATTATGAAAAGCAATGGACTTAAGTAACTGACAAAAACATGTTTCAGCACAGGGATTAGACTAAATGACTATACTGGAAGACAGGAGTCAATAAGAAAAAAAAAAAAAAAACGAAATAAAGACTGTCCGTGTGCTGAGTGACACAGGATGTCAAATGACATTGTTAGCTGGGAGACCAGGTTCCTCATCTTTCCATTGATAAATGTGATTGCTGCACCGCAAGAAATCTTATTGAGCACAGATGACCGCGATAAGTTCTTAAGAAGCTGTGATGGTGTATTTCTGTATTGGAGACTGGAAAATTAATTCTGCACTGTGGCGTAGGATCACGTGATCAAAGCTTCGTCTGGTTAGTTCACGGAAGCAAATAAATCACCTCATTAATCATAGCTGTTTTCATGTTTCTTGTTTCGTTATGGAGAAAACAGCTAATGTTCGTATATTGTTTTCCTATATTTATTTCTGTAAAAAAGAAGAAAAGAAGTAGAATTCTGAAGAAGTTGTAGTGACGTAGTGAGTCCCATGGGCCATTCCCCTCAAGAAAGGCCTCGACAGTTGAAGAACGGCTTTAAAATGAAGAACGCAGTTATGTCAGTTATGGGCGCAGTTGGGACACGCTTGAAAACATATACTTTCTCCAGGTTCTTTGCTTACTTCTGAACGCTGTGAGCGTTTTCATACGATTAGCCTGTCAGAGTTGAGTAAAACTGCTCAAATGTTGAAGTATCTTCTTACCGAGGAGTGATCGAAGACACTTTGAAGGAATAACTGTTTTTCAACCAAACCAAAATCCAGTTACGTTCTTGGATGAATATCTACAGAACTACATACAATACAAATGTCTCTTCTGTGACGTAGTCTGTTGCCCATGCTATGGGCTCCTGTAGAGCACAAAGGTCAGAGCTTATTGTCTCCGCTATGTGCGTATCATGAAGAGGGAGATTTGAAAGTGATCCGATCCTCAAAATGATATTACATCCAAACTGTACACTTCTGGACAAAGGTTCCATATTAAAACTTCCTCTACTAAGTCATCTACAAATTCCAGAAGTCTGTAATAGCAATGTTGAATAATCCTGTATAAAAAAGAAATGTTTGTTTGTTCGTCTTCTATGTGTTTTATACCGTTAAACCTCTTACGATGAAATTTCTATGAGCTGTTGAGAGCACGCCCACGAAGGTTTCAGTGGATGTAAGAACCACCAACCACCTACAGAAGTGGGGGTAAAAACGGGGGTAGGGGTGACAGAAGTCTAACTCAGGAACGTCTGGGGCAATTTCAATGAGATTTTGTATATGCATGACTTCTTATTTGTATATGTATATAATCATTGTGGGTGTAGCAAATCCCAACTGTATCTAGGGGTGAGAAGACAAGACATGTAAAAATATTCGATAACAACTTATCTTAGTATCACACCTATTGTTTGCGTGGTCACTAGACTTATTGATGACAGTCACGATGTGATTCTAGTTGGGAAAAGGCGGTGAGTGGTGCAACGACAGTGACATGTCACTGTATCTCTTTAACACCTCAACCAACTCCTACAAAAATTGGCATACGCATCACTTGCTATCTGGAAAAATGTACTGTCACAGTCAGACACCTCTAGCATCCATACAGCTAAGGGTTTAGGGTAAAAGACGTGACATAAAATCGTAGCTCAGGAATGCCTGCAGAAATTTTGAACAAATTTGGTGTATATATATGCTACCCCTAGCGGTGGAGGTGACGATGTGGGGGAGTGACAGGTAGAAACGTCCGAAAACTACCGGTCGGTATTTTCTTCCTGTAATTATTTGACTCGGAATACTTTAAAAGTGCGAAGAGCAATCTTTGTATCATTTGCGTTGTTCAGTGCATCAGTCGCATAGTATTTCAGGGCCAAAAATAATTTCACATGGTTCCATACCAGGGGTACATTTAACGTCCTCTCTTGAATCGCTTGGTATAAAGCAGTGGAGAATCAGACAGTTCTAGCAAAAGTCCTTTTTCTCGAAATGACGATCGGTTACTAGCAGAACTATGAGTATCAGTTTCCTCAGAATTCAGATGAAACTGTAGAGCGAAATTTGCTAAAATACGGATGAAGGTTGTATGAAAGGGCGATTCAGCGGCTGCTGAAGATAGGTCTTATGCAACCACACCATCTTAAAGTGCCATAGGCAGGATTTTCAAATTCTCAAGCTCGTTACATGCGCCGGCCGCGGTGGCCAAGCGGTTCTAGGCGCTTCAGTCCGGAACCGCGAGACTGCAAATGTCGCAGGTTCGAATACTGCCTCGGGCATGGATGTGTGTGATGTCCTTAGGTTAATTAGGCTTAAGTAGCTATAAGTTATGGGGACCCCCCATGAACCATAGACCTTGCAGTTGGTGGGGAGGCTTGCGTGCCTCAGTGATAGAGATAGCCTTACCGTAGGTGCAACCACAACGAAGGGGTATCTGTTGAGAGGCCAGAAAAACGTGTGGTTCCTGAAGAGGGGCAGCAGCCTTTTCAGTAGTTGCAGGGGCAACAGTCTGGATGATTGACTGATTTGGCCTTGTAACACTAACCAAAACGGCCTTGCTGTGCTGGTACTGCGAACGGCTGAAAGCATGCACATGCAGCTTTACTGTATGTGCATGGAGAGCTGCATCAAACAAGTCTCAGGACTAAAGACCACAGCAACAACAACAAGTTCTAGGGGACTGATGAGCACAGATGTTAAGTCCCATAGTGCTCAGAGTCATTTGAACCATTTTTTTCGTTACATGCAAACTATTAGTTCCACAGAAAATGTGAACAGAATATTTTTGTAGCAGATTTAATCTAGTTAAATACTGTAATGCGATACGTTTTCACTACAACCCGTAGTTTTCGAATTAATCAAAAAAAAAAAAAAAAGAAAAACATTTAAGCAACCTTCAAACGCGTTTTTCTTGATTTACTCGAAACCCCTGCCCACCAGCGAAAACGTATCCCAGTAAAATAAAATATGTTTAATTACACCATATTTCCTATAAAAAAAGTCCAATTCACTTTTTCTGTAGGTCTAATAGTTGGCGAATAGCGAGCGAAGGAATATCGAAATCCTGGGCACTATTTTTGAAGGCGTTGCGTGTTGCATAAAATCCGTTGGTAAGGGCGGCTGAATCACTGTTTTATATATACACGTGTGTGTGTGTGTGTGTGTGTGTGTGTGTGTGTGTGTGTATGTGTGGGTGTGACGCGTAAGCAGGCGAAGCCACGGGCAAAAAGCTAGTACCAAATAAAAACATGTCGTTGAAAATTCCACGACTTCTACTTGTTTCTCATAGGCAATACAGAGCTTTTCGCAAGACATCTCAGCACCGGGACGGGAGAATGTGCATCTTGACAGCGGGGTGGATGGGGGTTGGTGGGACTGTCGGCACCCGGCACGCCGAGGGGCCGCTGGCTGTTGTGCTGCGCTGTAGCTCCCCAGGGCCTGGCCGCGAGTAAGAATGGCACCGTTGGCCGACCCGAAACAGATTGCGTTCCTGCCCCCAGGCACTGCGGGCTCCGTGTCTCGTCTGACAGCCCCCCACCCCCACCCCCACCGGCCACCACCGCCCTGTTCGCTCCGTAGCCCACAGCAGCGCATGCACCGGGGAGTAATTCGCAAAAATATACAGCCGGCAAAAGAAGTCTTTCTTTCTTTCTTTAAGGCTCCCGTCAAGAAACGGGTTCTACAAACAAAACAAAAAATCTCGGGAGCGAGCTACTTACCCCACGAAAACAACAGCACGAATACTTTGCTTTGTGGGAAAAACTGAAAAGAACCTGCTATGAAGATCTGTACCTCGTCTTGTTTACTTTGAGGAACTCTTTAATATATGAAAGAAAGATGTAACGGGGTTGCAGGAAAAGAACTTCTCTATTAAATAATTACGGTCCAATATAAACGTTCACATACGTGATATCTCTGTAGAGCTTATACACAATCACAGGTAAATCACACTCAGCTGGTTCAAATGGCTCTAAGCACTATGGGAATTAACAACTGAGGTCATCCGTCCCCTAGAACTTAGAACCACTTAAAGCTAACTAACCTAAGAACATCACACACATCCATGCCCGAGGCAGGATTCGAACCTGCGACCGTAGCGGTCGCGCGGTTCCAGACTGGAGCGCCTAGAACCGCTCGGCCACATCGGCCGGCTAAATCACACTCAACGTCACGAACTTCTCGTGCCAGTTTTCCTGTGCTTGCAGGGAAATAAATTAATAGTTGGCTCAAGACTGCCTCTCTGTGAAACATACTTTCTGTTTTTCATTACCTCGCCTGTCTGAACGATACAGACAGAACAACAAAACGTAAATAGCAGTCACAATAATTTATACACACACCAAGAAAGCAGAATCCGATATCAAGTAATGAGTTTTAGTTCAAAAAATTATATGCAGCATTTGCTTATTCAATAGATCGATCACATAACCGGAAACAATACAGCCTTTATCTCAGAGCCAGTTTACCTTCTAATTCTTTTACATCGAAAGATATAAGAAGTAAGTGAATATACTTGCTTCTGCTCAAAAAGACAGTTTTCTTTTCGCTAACGTCATTTTGGCAACGGCCTTGCCGCAGTGGAACCACCGGTTCCCGTGAGATCTACATCTACATCTACATTTACACTCCGCAAGCCACCCAACGGTGTGTGGCGGAGGGCACTTTACGTGCCACTGTCATTACCTCCCTTTTCTGTTGCAGTCGCGTATGGTTCGCGTGAAGAACGACTGCCGGAAAACCTCCGTGCACGCTCGAATCTCTCTAATTTTACATTCGTGATCTCCTCAGGAGGTATAAGTAGGGGGAAGCAATATATTCGATACCTCATCCAGAAACACACGCTCTCGAAACCTGAAAAGCAAGCTGCACCGCAATGCAGAGCTCCTCTCTTGCAGAGTCTGTCACTTGAGTTTGCTAAACATCTCCGTAACGCTATCACGCTTACCAAATACCCTGTGACGAAACGCGCCGCTCTTCTTTGGATCTTCTCTATCTCCTCTGTCAACCCGACCTGGTACGGATCCCACACTGATGAGCAATACTCAAGTATAGGTCGAACGATGGTTTTGTAAGCCACCTCCTTTGTTGATGGACTACATTTTCTAAGGACTCTCCCAATGAATCTCAACCTGGTACCCGCCTTACCAACAATTAATTTTACGTGACCATTCCACTTCAAATCGTTCCGTACGCATACTCCCAGATATTTTACAGAAGTAACTGCTACCAGTGTTTGTTCCGCTAGCATACAATCATACAATAAAGGATCCTTCTTTCTATGTATTCGTAATACATTACATTTGTATACGTTAAGGGTCATTTGCCACTCCCTGCACCAAGTGCCTATCCGCTGCAGATCTTCCTGCATTTCGCTACAATTTTCTAATGCTGCAACTTCTCTGTATACTACAGCATCATCCGCGAAAAGCCGCATGCAACTTCCGACACTATCTACTAGGTCATTTATATATATTGTGAAAAGCAATGGTCCCATAACACTCCCCTGTGGCACGCCAGAGGTTACTTTAACGTCTGTAGACGTCTCTCCATTGAGAACAACATGCTGTGTTCTGTTTGCTAAAACTCTTCAATCCAGCCACACTGGTGGTCTGATATTCGGTAGGCTTTTACTTTATTTATCAGGTGACAGTGCGGAACTGTATCGAACGCCTTCCGGAAGTCAAGATCATCGAAGTTAAGCGCTGTCGGGCGTGGCCGGCACTTGGATGTGTGATCGTCCGGACCGCCATCCGCTGTTGCCATTTTTCGGGGTGCACTCAGCCTCGTGATGCCAATTGAGGAGCTACTCGACCGAATAGTAGCGGCCCCGGTCAAAGAAAACCATCATAACGACCGGGAGAGCGGTGTGCTAACCACATGCCCCTCCTATCTCCATACCCACTGAGGATGACACGGCGGTCGGATGGTCCCGATTGGCCACTTGTGGCCTGATGACGGAGTGCTTTAATGTCATTTTGGTGTAAGTATATGTAGATGCTAACGGTCATTAATACAGTAGAGGGATGGTACGCCATCGTAAAACCAAAAGTTTCCTCGGAAAAGATGCTCATTTTTCAAAAATTGTGGCAGCTCAATTCGAATGAAAAGCAGGCAACGTCCACCATTCAAATGGGCTGACATGGCGGCAAATACGATCCCGTTAGTTTTTCTTGTACAATTACAGCGCAGATTGATAGATAAATATTACTGATAATTTCAGATGAGCATGGTGAACGGAGATTCGTCAGTCTAGACATGACACAAAGGAGTTAGTGATATTAGCTACCAGTAAACATCGATTTTAATCAATGGGGAAAGTTGAAAATTTGTACCAGAGAGGGATGCGAACTTGTATGCGCTAACCACTACGCCAGTCGGACACAGGGGTCATCGCAACCGCACGGACCACCTTAACACTGTCAGACACAAATTCTCAACTTATCCACACACTACTGATGTAGTGCCCGTTGCCCATTGTCCTCATAATTCTCAGTATTTCGCCGATTCCCATAAGAGTTCGAGTGTGGTGTGCATAGGCACTGAAGTGATCGTTGGCCGTCGTCTCCTTAAGTTTATATTTGGTATTCATTCATTCGAACTTATCCGAAACAACAAGAACCATTTTTGACCTGTACCCACTGTCCCCATTGACTTAATTAATACACAATGGCATCTAATGCCATTAATTCCTTTGTGTCTTGATTCGTAGAGGCTGCAGAATCAAAATCGTGTCTGTTGTTTCGGAAAATATAATCTGAAAAAGACTACCATTTGTGCTCCGGTTATTAGCAGTCAGAGACATTCAAGTTGGTGATTGTTTCGCATTTCAATAGCTATTACGCAGCACCTTCAGATAGTAAGTTTCACATGTCATCCCACGTCAAGACCATTGCGCAATAAGAGTGGCGTTTTGTCAGAAGAGAGTACATCTTACGAAAGAACAGACACTATATATATAGTCTAGGTATGGCTGTTAGCAAGAGTTACAAATACAAGGAGTGGGAAATACAATAAGTAAGTTACACAATATTATGGAGTGCCAAGTAACTTTTATTGAATTCTTTACTACACTTCACAGTGATGCAGATGTAGGAAATCATTTTTCAAAATAATCGCCAAGTCTCTCTGTGAACAACGATCGGAACTTTCTACCACCCGTTCTGTTCCTTGACGACAGAAATCGGCTCCTTCGTCACGAAGCCATTCGGGAATCGCTATTTGAATGTCCTCATCGTTTGAAAATCTCCTTCCCAGATGTACTTTCATTTGCCGAAAAGTTGGAAATCGTACGGTATAAGATTTGGACTTGCTGGTAATGATCACTCGCGTCTGTGTGACCTTGGTCACCTTGATGGTATCATTTCACTACCGCTGGAACCATCAAGTTATTTGGTCCACAAGCGCCAGAATTTCACAGTAAATCTGTGTGTAGTTTAGGAGTTTGACCCTCAAGAATCGTACTCTCCCACGTACTTCAAGTTTGGAGTACGTTTCCAGTTGCTGCGTCATTTCAATTGCATCCTGCGATTCACCTGTTACTCGTACCGCAGCTGAAATGTCTACAGGAAACCTGGAAGATGTACTCTCTTCTGACAACATTGTGCAGGGTCTTGACTTGAGATGGCACGTGTAACTTACTTTATTAAGGTCCTGCGTAGCAGCTATTGAAATGCAAACGATCACCAACTTAAATGACTCCAGCTGCTAACGACCAGAGCATAAATCGTAGTCTTTCTTGAGGTTGTATTTTTCGTGGGTAATTAATGTTCTTCCTTTAAGTTTCCTCATTTGTAATGAGAAACCAGCGAAAAGCACTGACCGCAACTTGCGCACAGTGAACAATTCTAAGGAACACTGGTGCTGCAATTCATACTTTAAGTGCACTACCTCCAAGCATTTCACTTATGTACGGATTCAGAGAGATAAATTCTTCTTTTTTAGACCATTTTATTTATTGCGTCAGAAACAATGATCTCGCTTTGCAAACTAGCACAAAAAATAGCGCAGTTTTCGTAGGCTATGTTCGATCTCCCTCTAGTGTAAGCGCGTACTCACAGATGCAAACGAAAGGCGAACTATTTGCGGCTACTCACTCGGTTGTGTTCGCTTTCATTTGCTCCAGTGTCAACTAAGGTTTAGGAAAACCATACTTTCAATATCAACGATGATGATAAAGGATTTAAGAGTGTTATCCATAGAACAAAATTTCGTATACCTCTTCCTGCTATCATTTGCCCGAGGCGTTGTTTGCTATTTCGAATCCAACGTGCTCCTAAGCACCTTATAGCAATCAAATGCCCCCTCATAAATTGGTCACAAAGTTTGGAGAAACATACAGGCAAAGATGTTAGCAACATGTACTACAGCATGTGGCTGGATGTCATCACCGAAACCTACCCAACACTTGCTAACAAATATAAAATCAGACTCAACCCCTCAGCCTTACGGGAAGTGTGTAGTGTTCAAGCGAATATGGAACACATACACCAATGCAAAAAGAAAAAAGAAACATGAGTATTTGAAATGAGTAGCGAAACAGCTGTCTGTTACCACGAGAAGCACCACAGATAAGTGTCGACCAAGTTTTAGTACAGAGTGGAAGATTTTCCCTGATGGTAAACACAGCAAATTTGCCTGCTCGTTAGGCATATAGGAAACAGATACGACCCATCAGTGCACAATTATCTGCGTGTGGTTTTCGAGACAGGTTAAGACAGGAAAATGACGTTGAAGAGCACGCATTAGTCAGTGACATAATAACCTGATTGAATAAGCCGTTTAAGGAAATCATTTCAAATTACAAAGGAAAACACTTAAAATGACTGTTCTGAGATCACATATGAGAATGCAACAAAGGCAGATCATTTGTTTGGTGTAAATCTGTGCTTTTATTCCTTATTATTATTTTAAGTTCAAGTGGCTCTGAGCACTATGGGACTTAACTTCGGAGGTCATCAGTCCCCTAGAACTTAGAACTACTTAAACCGAACTAACCTAAGGACATCACACACATCCATCCCCAAGGCAGGATTCTAACCTGCGACCGTAGCGGTCGGGCGGTTCCAGACTGAAGCGCCTAGAACCGCTCGGCCACAACGTCCGGCTTATTTGAAGTGTAACAGAAGAAAATGATATGTTTTGCATATGCGTAAACATATGTAAACCTTCGTAATTTTTATTTCAGTTCAGTAAAAGGTCATTAAAAAAAGTAATTCGAAAGAGGGAAGAAAAACCAATAATGAAACGAAAGTGATGCAATTTTCGGATTATTTACCCAAAAAGGATGGTCGGATTTGAACTGCGTAGTACCATTGAAAGGTGAGGAGGGGGGACCACTGCCGGCCGTCTGCAAGTCGGCCATTACACCCAGTTTGCCACGAGATGGCGCAGTGGACGGTCGAGCATCGTGTTTTTGCTGTGGAACAGTTTTTCAGAAATGATGAATCGTTTATTACTGTGCAACGATTGTTTCGACAACGTTTTGGTGTAGCGCGTGAAGGACCCATTCCAGATCGCAGATCCATATCACGTTGGGTGACTGCATTCCGGACAACAGGGTCTGTCAAAAGTGGTAAATCTACAGGGCGTACACGTACGGCAGTTACTCCACAGAACATTGATGATGTTAGAGCGTCAGTGCTGCAAAGCCCGCGTCGTTCCACTAGGCGTCGTGCTCAAACTTTAGGCCTCAGCCGTAGTTCGTTGCAGCGTATTTTAAGCCGTGAGTTACAGTTTCACCCATACAAAATTATGATCACGCAAAAGCTGTATGATCGTGATTTTGAGCAGCGAAGACGATTTTGTGAATCAATGCTTGACATCTTGTACTCTAATAATGATGTTGTGCTTCTTATGTCAGATGAAGCCCATTTCCATTTAGACGGCTATGTCAATAAACAAAACTGCAGGTACTGGGCAGCAGATAATCCCAGAGAATTGCACCAAAAGCCTCTTCATAGTGCTAAGGTAACAGTCTGGTGTGGAATTTCAAGATTGGGGATTGTTGGTCCTTATTTTTTTGAGGAGAACAACGCTACAGTCACAGTGACCTCGAAACGTTACGTTAACATGCTACGTAGCTTTTTGGTGCCGAAACTGCGAGAGTTACATGTAAATCGAGATCGAATTTGGTTTCAACAGGACGGGGCCACGGCCCACACAGCCAATGACTCCATGTGTGTTTTAAGGCGGATGTTCCCCCACCACATCATCTCGCGTTTTGGAGATGTCCACTGGCCCGCGAGATCACCTGACCTCTCAGCCTGTGATTTTTTTCTTTGGGGATACCTAAAGTCAAAAGTCTACGTACAGAAGCCCCGAAACTTAATTGATCTGAAGGAGGCAATCAGTGCGGAAATTATGGCAATTCAAGAAGAAACAGTAGTGAAAGTGATGGAAAATTTCGAGGAAAGACTTGTGGAATGCATCACCGAGGAAGGACACCATCTTCCGGAAGTCATTTTCCGTACATGATTTTTTGTGGTTAGTTCTTGTAATTGGGTGCCTGGGAGCATTTAGTTACGTAATTGAATAAAATTAATTTGTAAAACTGATGGAGTTATAGTTATTTAAAATGTGACCATCCTTTTTGGGCCACCCTGTAGAATATGATGACGGCTATGTCGGAAAAAGTAATGAGTGATGTATACAGAACATGTTAGTTACCGTTGGCAATAGTTTCACACTGAGATGACAAAAATCATGGGATACCTCATAATATCGTGTCGGAACCCCCCTTTCCCCGGCATAATGGAGCAGCTCGACGTATTATGGACTCTACTAGCCGTCCATAATAGCGTAACTGTTGCCGGTGCAGGATTTTGTCCACGAGGTGACCTCTAGATTATGTCCCATAAACGGTCAATTGGATTCGCGTTAGGCGACCTGGCGGCCAAATTATTCGCCTGAACAGTTCAGAATGTTCTTCATAACAATCGAGCACAATTGCGGCCCGTCGACAAGGCACATTGTCAATCATAAAAATTTCATCGTTGTTTGGGAATATGAAGTCCGTGATTGACTGCATATGGTCTCCCAGTAGCCGAAAATAACAATTTCGAGTCAATAGCCTACTCAGTTGGACCATAGGACTCAGACCACGCCGTGTCAACACCGGCCACACCATTATGGAGGCACAACCATCTTGAACAGTGCCTTGTTGACAACCTGGGTCGATGGCTGTGTGGCGTCTGCGCCACACTCGAACCCTACCATGAGTTCTTAGCAACTGATATTGGAACTCATCTGACCAGGCCACGGTTTTCCAGTCGTCAAGAGTCCGACCGATATGGTCACGAGCCCAGGAAAAACACTGCAGGCGATGCCGTACTGTTAGCAAAGGCACTCGCGTCGCTTGTCTGCTGCCATAGCCCATTAACGCCAAATTTCTCCGCAGTGTCATAACGGATCCGTTCGTCGCACGTCCCACACTGATTTCCGTGGCTATTTCACGCAGTGCTGTTTGTCTTTTAGCACTGGCAACGCAGCTGCTCTTGGGCGTTAAGTGAAGGCCTCGGTGGTGAGAGGTACCGCCTGAAATTTGGTATTCTCGGCATGCTCTTGACACTTTGGATCAGGGAATATTGACGTCACGTACGATTTCCGAGATGAAATATGCCATGCGTCTAGCTCCATCTACCATTCCGCATTCAAAGTCTATTAATTCCCACGTTTCTTTCTTTCTTTCGCTTACGCCACAGTCCTGCAGCGATCGCAGGGTCGGCGTGGCTACAACGGATTTGGCAATGTTCGTGTTAGGGATGGCCAGATGCCCTTAATGCCGCCACCCCGTAAACCCCCCCCCCCCCACCAGGACGGAATCAGTGAACCCCAACTGTCTGCATCTAGTGTAAATCGTGAAATAGTGCGGACGTGTTTCAAATGTCTGCGACACGTGTAACTGAGGCGGAACGTGGGGACCAGCCCAGTATTCACCTAGCGGGATAAGGAAAACCGCCTAAAAACCACATCCAGGCGGGCCGGCACACCGGCCCTCATCGTTAATCCGCTGTGAGGACTGGATCCAGGGACGGCGTACCTACCCGACTCCAGGAAGCAGCGCGTTAGCGCGAGTTGTAGACACTTGTGAGAAGTGATACTTGTGAGAACCCAGAATGTGGCTACACTTGTGAGAAATCCGGGACAATGAGGGACCGGCACAGGGTGTGTCGCAAATGCTGCGCCACTACCTGCACGGCCACTACCTGCTGCCGCTTGGTGTGTCTGAGCGCTCGGCTAGTGCCGGCCCGGGCAGCTGCCGAGGGACGTTCACACTCCTCCAGGGCAGCCAGGTTACATTATTTCAGAATTTTTTTGGACAAGGAAGAGTGGCCTTAGTCAAATTATAAATCGGAGCTGATTTTCCCCCATGATATCATGTCAACCATTAGTTGCAGCACAATTATGCGTAAGACCTTTTTCATTGGAATTTTTGTTCTAATTGATCTTACATAGGGCATAATTTTCACTCAACCTCATACTTAACGATGTTTTTTACAGAAACTATAGAAACCGAAAATGTTTTCCATCTTTCAACCCCTCGCCAAAATTTGATGTGATAGGAGTGGCAATCTTTTACCATATATTACGAGGAGCCAACTGAAGAGTTTGGTTCTCGGTGGAAACTTTTTTCTTTAATTATTTCGAAATAAACCTGAATTTTCCCGTACCACGCAGGGAAGTGTACTGAAGTCTAATGTGAGTCCTGCAAGCAATTAGCGTTAAGGTATACAATTTATGTATTGAAACAAGATGTATTCATCGTCCACTCAAACAGACTTTGTTTCTAAAATTCTCTACACAAAAATGCTTATTGTGAGTGTTAGAAAAGCTATGACTTTTCCGACTTCATTAGTGAATCTTTTAAAATTTGCAAGAGACATTTAGTTGACTTCGTGTCGTTTCCAGGGAACACCACGAGGAGATAGTCTCTCTTCGTCCCCCATTATATTTATTTACAATATTTACAGGATCATTATTTCAAAATGGTTCAAATGGCTCTGAGCACTATGGGACTCAACTGCCGTGGTCATAAGTCCCCTAGAACTTAGAGCTACTTAAACCTAACTAACCTAAGGACAGCACACAACACCCAGCCATCACGAGGCAGAGAAGATCATTATTTATTTACAATTTTTTACAACAGGGCGATCGGCGTGAACTGAACCTCTTTTCAATATTTGCAAGTGTTGCTGTAGCTTCAGCCATTTCCTTTCCATGTAATTTCTGTGCATAGGCCACACAAGTAAGAAATGATTTTATATTGCTGTCAGCTTGGAGTCTTGTAAGGGACTTAGAAACTGATGCATTGCAGCGATCGTTTTTTGCACTCCTGTGTTACGGCAGTGATGAGACGATCTTGTATCCTTGATTGAACAGCGGCCCTACTTCTTCAGCGTAAACGGAAGAGACTGAAGTGTCCATTTCTATTGCACGCCTTTTGGCGTTTGCCACGTGTTTTCGCACTTCATTAGCCGCGGCGTCCAGAAAACATGTATGGCTGCCTTCGCCTAGAACTAAGTTGTTTCTGTTGTTTGGTGCCCACGGCAGTACTGAACTGCAGTGCGCTGCCTGTTTGGTGCCGTGTAGATCGCCCGCTACCTGTTCGGCCGGGTCTCCTGACAAATGTCGCTCCTCACGACTGTCCCAACCCTGTTAGCGCGCTCGGCTATCATGGCAGGTAAAGTCTATTAATTCCCACCGTGTAGCCATAATCACGTCGGAAACCTTTTCCCTTAAATCACCTGGGTATAAATTACAGCTCCGTCAATGCACTGCCCTTTTGTACCTTATGTAGGCGATACTACCGCCATCTGTGTATCTGCATATCATTATCCCATGATTTTGTCACCTCTGTGTTTTAGTGACCGTTGCCAGTAGTTTTATTCGCCGTGTGAGAAGAGTGTCGGCAGAAAGAGGCAGTTGCCTTTGGTCGGGGGTCGAGTTAACAGAGCGGGGCAAAGCTCGTATGTGGGACGCGGCCGCAGCTGACAGGGCTGAGACGGCGCTAAGGGGATCAAAGGTCAGCCAGCGACCAGGCAATCTGATTAGGTCGGCGTGGCGCGGCGGGGTCTCAAGTCCACTGTGGCTGTGTGTAGTGTGTAGGCGCCACCGTGGCTGCAGGCGCAGCCGGGCGCCTCGGCTCGCCTCGCCTTGCTGCACCCACTTACTCCTCCCTCCATCTCTCTCTCTCTCTCTCTCTCTCTCTCTCTCTCTCTCTCACACACACACACACACACACTCACTCACTCTTCCTTTCTCTCTCTCTCTCTCTCTCTGTGTGTGTGTGTGTGTGTGTGTGTGTGTGTCACAAACACAAATATCACACAAGCAGTCACATACTGCCTGTGCCAACCAAAGGCCATACCACTTGCGACTTGCTTGTAGGTGGGTAATATCCTAGGCACTGTAGCATTTCTGGGAGTCATAGCATTCACTTCGTTGTTAACAAGGGGACCTAGCTGTCTCGGAAATTCAGTCTGGGATGAGACTTCGCAGGTACACCTCAAGGAGGTCCACGCAAAAAATGTTTAAAGCGCACTAGCCAGAAGATTTCGTGAAAACTGGCTCTAAATTTTTACGCGGACCTAATATTCCGGTCAATTTATACAGTACGGGAGCACAGCGAAATTTCTGCGGATGTAGCGGATTCACTTGCCATACGGTCGATCCACGTTCTATCCTACCTTCGGGTGACTTTTTATTTCACTTTTTTAACTGATTTTTTGAAAGAATTATAACTTTTAAACAAAGTTAATGATCTGAAATATTATCAATTAAATAATAAATATTATTTTATTTATGAAATTTCTGTTGCAATAGTTAACATAAATGATTTTCAATTAATATTTTCTTTTTAAAATGTTGAACAATTTCAAATGAATTTTACTAGACGTCAATGAAAGCTTTAATTACCACTGTAACAGAATTTCGTGCTCGGTTTTAGTTGTTGTTGTTGTGGTATTCAGTCCTGAGACTGGTTTGATGCAGCTCTCCATGCTACCCTATCCTGTGCAAGTTTCTTCATCTCCCAGTACTTACTGCATCCTACATCCTTCTGAATCTGCTTAGTGTATTCATCTCTTGGCCTCCCTCTACGATTTTTACCCTCCACGCTGTCCTCCAATGCTAAATTTGCGATCCCTTGATGCCTCAGAACAGGTCCTACCAACCGGTCCCTTCTTCTCGTCAAGTTGTGCCACAAACTCCTCTTCTACCCAATTCTGTTCAAAATTTACAATATCATCTTTAGTTGTCAATTTCATTTTTACATACAGGCACCAAATGATAATTATCATAAAAACATTGAAAACAATAAATATTTAGCCTTCTTGCTCAATTTATGAAGGACGATTGTTTACACGAACAACGTTTCTTTTCTTAAGACCTGTTGAAAAACATAACTCTGTTAGCAATCATGAAAACCTTTCTTTCATGAGAAAGTTGAGAGAGTATCAGGCACAGCACATCATTTCATTAAAAATGGACGATGACGGTTGATGATGCACCGTTAATTGTATTTCTCTACAGTCTTCACGGGAATTTATCTCTTCATTATTTTCAATCAGATAAGCGCAATTTTGTACACACTTTATAAGATTTTTTTACCTCTTCTTAAAAACAGACGTCACAAACTTCAACAGGAATGGTACATTTTGGAAGAATCACTTTAATTTTACATGCCGGTGATTTCTCGTCATTCTCAAAGATTTCATCACTTAACTAAAGCTTCGCTTGTCCTCCGCAGCCGTCAAGAATTTATAGAAAGTGTTATTTTCCCGAATAAGACTTTAAAGACGGTTGACAATGTCAATATACAGTCCGTTCCTTAGCTTAGCAGATTTCGAAGATAGTATTTTAGGTCATTAACTTTATCTACAAGTTGTTATAATTTTAATACAAATTTAAAAAAAATAAAATGAAAGGCTACCCGAAGGTAGCATCGAACCTGTATCACCAGTGGCAAGGAACTCCGCTACAGCCGCAGCCATTTCGTTGTGCTGCCGCAGCGTATAAATTGATCTATATATGAGCTGCGAGTAAAACTTTAGAGCCTTATTGTCGACATCTTTTGGCTAGTGCGTTTTATTATTTTTATGCATGGACACCTCTGAGGTACACAATAAACCTGCGAAGTCTCGGTACGAACTGAAATTCAGAGACCGTAATGTCCCCTTGTTAGATAGATGTCAGCTAGCGTGTGACGTCAGAGATGGAGCGAGGTGTAGACACATTTCTCATTTACTAACACTTTTATACGTATATTAAGATTCGATTGATATGTTTATCAGATCCTCAATTCTAATCTGTCAAACAGCTTGTTCAGATTATTTTTATTCGCAGTTTCGTTTAATAACTTTAGCATTAACACTTTTATACCTATATTAAGATTCGATTGATATTTTTATCAGATCCTCAATTCTAATCTGTCAAACAGCTTGTTCAGATTATTTTTATTCGCAGTTTCCTTTAATAACTTTAGCATTACGATGTAATGCAGACAAAGCACTTCGTGTACCTCCTGCGCGCCATCGGTGTGTGCCGAGCGAAATGTTTCGGGCGGACTGCAGTTGAGGTTTACAGCGGTGTACCGTTTGCTGTAGCCGATTCTGTATCTTATGTACTCACCGAATATGTAAATATATACGTAAAGCGACTCTGCGCGCAGTGCAAAGTGGTATGTTTAAGTAGAGAGTTATTTTGCCAAGTGCTACATGCAAAGTTTTAATGAACAAATATTAACATCTTTAACTTTATGAACTGTATATCTCCTTGTTACTTGGCTGCAGAATATTTCTGCCCCGTCTGCTACAGATCTAGTCAAACTTGTGGTGAGTTGCCTAGAAGCCTGTGGAAGAATAGTAGACCATTCTTCTTCAAGAGCCGAAACGACAGAAAGTAGCGATGTTCGGAAACTGGCGACTGGAGCGAAGTCGACGTTCTAACTCATCCTAAAAGTGTTCCACTGGGTGAGGTCGGGACTCTGGGAGGCCAGTCAGTTACAGGAATTATATTGGCAATAAATCACTGCCTCACAGAGCTGCTTTATGTTACGTTCCATTGTCATGACGATACAAACGCCGAGCGGTCTAAGGCGCTGCAGTCATGGACTGTGCGGCTGATCCCGGCGGAGGTTCGAGTCCTCCCTCGGGCATGGGTGTGTGTGTTTGTCCTAGGATAATTTAGGTTAAGCAGTGTGTAATCTTAGGGACTGATGACCTTAGCAGTTAAGTCCCATAAGATTTCACACACATCTGAGCTTTTGAACATTGACGACACAAACAATCACGTTCCTCTGCTGTGCGCACTACACAACGCTGTAAATAGTGTTCAGATCCTTCCTTAGCGTTTTCTTCAAGGAAGTAAGGAGACCACACCCTAGCCACAAAACAATATCTCCCCTGTACAGTACACGTGATGGCAGGTTACATTTTCTCGGCGTTAGCCGAACTCAAACCCCTCCATCCGATTGCCATATGGTGTAGCATGATTCACCACTCTAAATGATTCGTTTCCTGGCAGGCAATTTCCATTGGTGTCGCTTTTGCAATGTCAAGCATCGCTTAAAATTGACTACATAAATTTGTGGCTTATGAAGAAGTGCTCGATTTTTTTAATTTTTTTATTTATTTATTTTTTTTATCTGCTTTGGCTGCGTGAGAATTTTTGAAATTTCCCTGATGATATTGTTACTCAGATGCCATCCAATAACTAGCCCGCATTCGAACTCACCGACTTACCATCACTGGCGTATTCCGCTGTTACTGCTTCTGAATTTACAACAAAAAACTCACCACCGTCTTTTATGCTGGTGGAGCCTGCCTCACGTGGCATATATTGGGCAGTCAGTATTACACAGTGGCGTCTGGATATTTTGATCGGATATTGTACGTGCTAGTGTGTAAACGTTCTCCCGGGTATCTGACAATATTGTGAGGCGCGTTACACGCTGAAGAGTCAAAGAAACTGGTGCACCTGCCTTAATATCGTGTAGGGCCCCCGCGATCACGCAGAAGGGCCACAACAAGACTTGGCATGGACTCAATTAATGTCTGAAGTAGTGTTGGAGTTAACTAACACCATGAATTTTGCACGGCTGTCCATAAATCCGTAAGACTACGAGGGGATGGAGATCTCTTCTGAACAGGACGTTGCAAGGCATCCCAGATATACTCAATAATGTTCGTCTCTGGGGAGTTCGGTGGACAGCAGTAGTGTTGAAACTCAGAAGAGTGTTCCTGGAGCGACTCTGTAGCAATTCTGGACGTGTGGGGTGTCGTGTTGTCCTGCTGGAATTGCCAAAATCCGTCGTAATATACAATGGACATGAATGGATGCAGGTGATCAGACAGGATGCTTACGCACGTATCACCTTTCACAGTTGTATCTAGACGCATCAGGGTTCCCATATCACTCCAACTGCACACGCCCCACACCATTACAGAGCCTCCACCAGCTTGAACAGTTCCCTGCTGAGATGAAGGTTCATGGATTCATAAGGTTGTCTCCGTACCCGTACACGTCCATCCGGTCGATACAATTTCAAACGAGTCTCGTCCGACCAGGCAACATGTTTCCAGTCATCAACAGCCCAACGTCGGTGTAGACGAGCCCAGGCGAGGTGTAAAGCTTTGTGTTGTGCAGTCATCAAGGGTACGCGAGTGGGCCTTCGGATCTGAAAGCCCATATCGAGTTTTCGTTGAATGGTTCGCACGCTGACGCTTGTGCATTGAAATCTGCTGCTATTTGCGGAAAGGTTGCACTTCTGTCACTTTGAACGATTCACTTCAGCCGTCGGTGGTCGCGTTCGTGCAAGATCTTCTTCCGGCAGCATCGATGTCGGAGATCTGATGTTTTACCGGGTTCCTGATATTCACGGTGCACTCGAGAAACGGTCGTACGGTTAGTTGGTTTTGGGGTTTGATGGGAGCTAAACATCGAGGTCGTCAATCCCCTGTTCCAAAGAGACATACTTTTAAAAGGCCTATACGGTAATAGCGTAACCTCTGCACCCAGAGGGAGGGAACACTAAGGGGCACAGAGCTAAAATGAACACCGCAATAACACAAAATAGAGGACACTTAAAAGAAGCAGAGCAAATAGTTGACTAGAGTAAAACAGACTACAGTGGTTGATGGATCAGGTAAAAGGGCAACCACTCAACTACAAACGAAGAACCTCCAGGTGGAAAGCGTTGATAGAGGTACCAACACAACTTGTTACCACCAAGCCGGCCGGTGTGGCCGAGCGGTTCTAGGCGCTTCAGTCTGGAACCGCGCGACCGCTACGGTCGCAGGTTCGAATCCTGCCTCGGGCATGGATGTGTGTGACGTCCTTAGGTTAGTTAGGTTTAAGTAGTTCTAAGTTCTAGGGGACTGATGACCTCAGATGTTAAGTCCCATAGTGCTCAGAGCCATTTGAACAATTTTTTTTTGTTACCACAAAAGATACTATTTTGGTATCCACGTCACAATTAAAAGTCGCTGGAGTGGGTGTAGCCTGACAAATCATGCGAGAGCGCCCACACTAGTGATAAAATCCAGGTGCATGGATAAAACTTAAAACTGAGTCAGCTATAGAGGCATCGTCACCTAGAATTAAAGGAAGTGCAGCTGGTAAATCAAAGGACTGCCGCAATGGGGCAAAAAGGGGGCAGTCCATCAGAAGATGGACCACTGTCAGCCCTGCATCACAGAGACACTTGGGCGGGTTCTCACGGCGAAGGAGATAGCTGTGGGTCAACCGCGTATGTCCAGTTCGGAGACGGCAGAGTACGACTGAGTCCCTACGCGTGCTCCTCAAGGATGAGTTCCATACGGCTGTGGACGACTTTACCATGCGGAGCTTATTTGGCGTGTTCAAGACAGACCATTCAGAGCTTTAGACATCGCGGACCTTGCGATGTAAGGCTGACCGGAGGTTTCTTTCCACGGGACCAAGCTGTAGGGGTGGCGAAGTGGTGGCCTGTTTGGCCAACCGATCGACACGTTCGTTTCCTGGAATGCCGATATGGCCCGGGGTCCACACAAACGTCGCTGAACGACCACACTCGGCGAGAGCAAAAACAGCATCTTGAATACCGCGCACCAAAGGGTTCCGAGAAAAACACTGATCGAGTGCTTGCAATCCACTCAGGGAGTCACTGTATATGACAAATGACTCCCCAGGGCAGAAGCAAAGGTGAGCGAGTGCACGATAGAGAGCAACCAGCTCCGCAGTGAAAACACTGCTCCCACAAGGCAGGGAATGCTGCTCAATGTATTCGCCGTGGATGAAAGCAGACCCCGTGCGTCCATCGACCACAGAACCATCGGTGTAGACTACATCTGCATCGCGAAACGAGGCAAGAAGAGCCAGGAATTGTTGACGATGACTGGCATGTGGAACGGAGGACTTGGAGTCGCAGGACAAATCCAAGCAAAGCCGCAAGCGAGGGAGAGACCTAGGAGGGGTAGAAGAAGAGGGCCAGAAGGATGGAGGAAGGGGAAAGGAGTGACGAGAGAAGGGTGTACGGCAAAATCCCGTTCATCGCTACCTCGGAGATGCTGTGTCCCATCGCTCGTGCGTCGAGTATAACACCACGTTCAAACTCATTTAAACCTTGATAACATACCATTATAGCAGCAGTAACCTACCTAACAACTGCGCCAGACGCTTGTCTTACATAGGCATTGGCGACCGCAGCACCGTATTCTGCGTGTTTAAATGTCTCTGTATTTGAATACACATGCCTCTAACAGTTTCTATGGCGCTTCAGTGTATGAAAAGCATTCCGTCGTCAGGCCACAAGTAGCCCATCGGGACTATCCGACAGCCGAGTCATCCTCAGTTGAGGATGCGGATAGGAGGTGCGTGTGGTCACCACACCGTTCTCCCAGTCATTATGATGGTTTTCTTTGACCGGAGCCGCTACTATTCGGTCGAGTAGCTCCTCAATTGGCATCACAAGGCTGAGTGCACCCCGAAAAATGGCAACAGAGCATGGCGGCCCGGATGGTCACCCATCCAAGTGCCGGCCACGCCCAACAGCGCTTAACTTCGATGATCTGACGGGAATCGGTGTATCCGCTGCGGGAAGGCCGTTGCCCAATGTATGGGGCGCGTTATTAATCGATACACACTTGCACATTTTAGTTTTGGATTCGTACTTTTTATTCCAGTCTTGGCAGATATTTGTGGCAGTCTGATTAAAGCTATTACGTTACAGTTTAACCCGCACTTTGTGACATCTGAGGTAGTTCAAAAATGGTTCAAATGGCTCTGAGCACTATGGGACTTAACATCTGTGGGCATCAGTCGCCTAGAACTTGGAACTACTTAAACCCAACTAACCTACGGAGACCACACACATCCATATCCGAGGCAGGATTCGAACCTGCGACGTAGCGGTCACGCGGTTCCAGACTGAAGCGCCTAGAAACGCACGGCCACACCGGCCGGCTCTGAGATAGTGATTTGCGTGCGCAGAGCTTGCCGGGCGATGGAGACGAAGCGTCCGGCACAGTGGGTGCTACGGGAGCAGGTGTCTGTGCGTCTGGGTGGGTGGCTAGTGGAGTGCGGCCGACGTGACGGCCGGCGACGAGGTGAAAAGCGCGGCGTGCCGCGACTCGTGAGCGCAGACGGCAGCCTCCGCCGCGTTTGCTATTCAAATCACGCCGGCCGCCGCTGACTCCTGCCGCGCGCCGCGCCGCGCCGGACCCGGGGTAAACTTCCGGCCCCGACAATGCCATCTGTTCCGATCCCCCGCTACACGGAAAACAACTTTTATGAAAAGTTCCCGCTCGACCTTGTTTCTCCAAATCCTCCACCCCTCCTCCCCCCTTCCCAACTTCTTCCTTTGCGATCCTGTTCAGCGTTCCTTTCCAGTGACTGCGCACGCAGCTGCCTTCTTTCGACTTGCCCTCCCCTGCCTGCCTTCGCGTTCTGTCAACTCAACTTCCCCTCCGTAGGAGGTGTCTCTCTCTCTCGCTCCCTCTCTTTTTTTTAGGCTGCCACCCCGTCCACCCTCCCCCGCACCTTCACCTCTTTTCCACCACTCCCGTGAGAGGCTTTGAGAGAGAGCAAGTTTGCGTAATGTAGTCGGCGCTGCGCCGCGACGTCGCATTCATATTAAGCCGTTGTATGTCGCAGCTAAACACGGTTAGGGGTCTAAGAGGCTGTCTCGAGCGAGACCGCAGCCGGCGTATTTACATAAAGCGGAGCCTCTCCGAGATGAGGCGGACGTGTGGCCGGATAAGGGTGCGTGCCTGAATTATGCAGCCGTGTCTGCTCGCTGCCCGTGGCGCCGCATCACTCCGTGCACCGGCGGCTACTGACGCTCCGCCACTGCTCCCTCCTCGTCATCACCCCCAGCTCCATCACACGGGAACCCTGCTTTGTCACTACTAATTACACCACTGGTCATTAAAATTGCTACACCACGAAGATGACGTGCTACAAACGCGAAATTTAACCGACAGGAACAAGGTGCTGTGATATGCAAATGATTAGCTTTTCAGAGCATTCACACAAGGTTGGCGCCGGTGGCGACACCTACAACGTGCTGACATGAGGAAAGTTTCCAGCCGATTTCTCATACACAAACAGCAGTTGACCGGCGTTGCATGGTGAAACGTTGTTGCGATGCCTCGTGTAAGGAGGAGAAATGCGTACCATCACGTTTCCGACTTTGATAAAGGTCGGATTGTAGCCTATCGAGATTGTGGTTTATCGTATCGCGACATTGCTGCTCGCGTTGGTCAAGATCCAATGACTGTTAGCAGAATATGGAGTCGGTGGGTTCAGGAGAGTAATACGGAACGGCCGTGCTGGATCCCAACGGCCTCGTATCACTAGCAGTGGAGATGACAGGCATCTTATCCGCATGGCTGTAACGTATCGTGCAGCCACGTCTCGATCCCTGAGTCAACAGATGGGGACGTTTGCAAGACAACAACCATCTGCACGAACAGTTCGACGACGTTCGCAGCAGCATGGACTATCAGCTCGGCGCCATGGCTGTGGTTACCCTTGACGCTGCATCACAGACAGGAGTGCCTGCGATGGTGTACTGAACGACGAACCTGGGTACACGAATGGCAAAACGTCATTTTTTTCGGATGAATCCAGTTTCTGTTTAGAGCATCATGATGGTTGCATTCGTGATTGGCGATATCGCGGTGAACGCACATTGGAAGCGTGTATTCGTCACCGCCATACTGGCGTATCACCCGGCGTGATGATGGTATGGGGTGCCATTGGTTACACGTCTCGGTCACCTCTTGTTCGCATTGACGGCACTTTGAACAGTGGACGTTACATTTCAGATGTGTTACGACTCGTGGCTCTACTCTTCATTCGATTCCTGCGAAACCCTACATTTCAGCAGGATAATGAACGTCCGCATGTTGCAGGTCCTGTACGGGCCTTTCTGTATACAGAAAATGTTCGACTGCTGGCCTGGTCAGCACATTCTGCAGATCTCTCACCAATTGAAAACGTCCTGTCAATGGTGGCCGACAACTGGCTCGTCACAATACGCCAGTCACTATTCTTGATGAACTGTGGTATCGTGTTGAGACTGCATGGGCAGCTGTACCTGTACACCCCATCCAAGCAAGCTCTGTTTGACTCAATGCCCAGGCGTATCAAGGCCGTTATTATGGCCAGAGGTGGTTGCTCTGGGTACTTATTTCTCAGGATCTATGCACCCAAATTGCGTGAAAATATCATCACATGTCAGATCTAGTCTAATATATTTGTCCAATGAATACCCGTTTATCATCTGCATTTCTTCTTGGTGTAGTAATTTTAATGGCCAGTAGTGTATATCAACTCCTTCTCTCTTCTTTCACACTGCACTGTAATTTACCAATTCTTCAACACCACACTCTCTTTTCTTTTCTCGGTTTCAGACTATTTTCCTGGTTGCTAAAAATTTATTCTTGTGTGCTCAATGCATTTACGTACTATCACTACTCCACATGTATGGTATCTAGTCGTTGTAATTAAATGTGCAACTACTCACAGACTCGGTGTGGTCTGTAATTATCGTAGGGCAGCGAAACTTGGTAGATATTGTGAAGCGAAATGCAGAAACGATGAACGCTGGAAAAAAATTTAGTCCCAATTTTGTCCACCAGTTTCAAATACGGCTCTGTGAATCCAAGAAATACGTATAGTAATGTTCCTTATGCAATGGATTAGGAGCAGGACTGCTGTGAATCCAAGGAAGACGTATAGGAATGTTTCCATATGTAATGGATTAGGGCCGGCAACGGTGGCCGAGCGGTTCTAGGCGCTTCAGTCCGGAACCGCGCTGCTGCTACGGTCGCAGGTTCGAATCCTGCCTCGGGCATGGATGTGTGTGATGTCCTTAGGTTGGCTGCGGCGTGCCATTGCTTTGTGTGCTCGCAGTAGTGGTCGCGAGCACACAAAGCAATGGCACGCCGCAGCCGGCTTCTGGACAGCATGGAAACAGTGTGACGTCACAGCCATCACCTGTTCGCTATTCGTCCGTCTCCTCCAATGGGGTGGATTAATATAAAGACCAATAGAAAACAGCTATTTCAGCCAATGACAGATAATAAAGGTAACACCAATAAAGCATACCTTTCACCCCTCCTCCTCCTTTTACAGCCAATCAAGTAACGACACGGTTTTCTCGTGCAGCTATTTAAGGAACCAAGTGTGTTCATTTAGCAGTTAACGTAAGGCCCTGATGAAGGCTAGCTGCAACGCTGGCCGAAACGTTGGCGCATTTTAAATTATGACGATGCGGTCTGATACCCTGAAGAATTTTATTGAAGAAAAGTGACAAAGTTTGAAAGTTACGGGATATCATCGATGTCTGGTCCATACTAAGTATCGCCCCGGCTAGTAGATGGCCTCTTTCTGCTTCTTTGATCTGATAAGCTCTCATTTTCGTCCTCAAAGCCCTTTCCGTCGGTGAGCGCATCGCCGCTGGCGTATATCTCTTCACAGAATCGGCGCATTTCATGGCCAACCTTGGTTTGAAGGGCATTTGCACGTGCATTAACTCATTATGGCCTACACTGAATAGACATACGACCAAATTTGAAGGAATGATGACAATTTCCGTTCTGCTGGATGTTATTTTTGAAGCGTGTCTCCAAATGAGACAATTGAAACATTCGTTCTCATTTTGGGTAAAGACACCTCAACAACGCTCCAGCAAATCAGGTTTAGTCAAATCGGTACAAATAGGGGCATCAATAACGACTGGCCGGCCGGGGTGGCCGAGCGGTTCTAGGCGCTACAGTCTGGAACCGCGCGATCGCTACGGTCGCAGGTTCCAATCCTGCCTCGGGCATGGATGTGTGTGAAGTCCTTAGGTTAGTTAGGTTTAATTAGTTCTAAGTTCTAGGGGACTGATGACCTCAGAAGTTCAGTCTCATAGTGCTCAGAGCCATTTGAACCATTTTTTTTATAACGACTTGGGGTAACCGGTTCTCTAATGCCGAGGCGTGCCGTGCACGCTCGGTTTCAAACGATCACAAAATCGTTACTTTTTGGAGTTCACGCATAATATTTTGGGGAATAATTCTATACTGTATATTCATTCTAATTCAGTAATAAAAAAATGAGGTTTTTTCGACCGTCAGCCTGTCGCTCCCCCTTAATGCGCTGAAATGTCTACCAAGTTTCGCTGCCATACGATAATTCCAGCAATTACAGCAGGACAATGCGACGCCCATACGTCCAGAACTGCTACAGAGTGACTCCAGGATTGCTCTTCTAAGTTTAACACTTCCGCTGGCCACCAAACTCTGGAGATGAACATTATTGTGCGTATCTGGGATGCCTTGCAACGTGCTGTTCCGAAGGGAGCTCCACCCCCTCGTACCCTAACGGATTTATGGACAGCCGTGCAGGATTCATGGTGTCAATTACCTCCAGCACTGCTTCAGGCATTTGTCGAGTCCATGCCACGTCGTGTTCCGGCGCTTCTGCATGATCACGGGGGACCAACACGATATTAGGCAAGTGTACCAGTTTCTTTCGCTATTCAGTGTAGATAAAGTATCATAAATGATGGCAAAGCGAACATTAATTTTATTTATACACCTCCACCGGATGTGTGAGAACAGGTTAACGAAATAAATATTCCAGTATTTCTGGAAAAAAGAAATCTACAGAAATAAGTAAGGAACTGGAAAGAAACGGGAAAAAAAGAATCGAAAATAACCGAAGTAAACATTTCAAGAATGAAATACAAAATTTAAAAGACTACAAGGGAGAAGAAATCAGGAACAAAATGGACAGGAAAAACTAAAAGCAATGTAGGAAGAAAGTGGAGTACTGGGAAAAAAGGAAACAATAACAGAAGAAGAGGATCTGAAGTCGTTACGTGATCTTAACTGGTCAGTACGTAGACTTTTTTTAAAGAAACAAATGAAATATGCAGCACTTCTCCTCCACCGTCTCGATCGTAGTTAGCCTGCGAATGAACTTCTTAAACGTGCGCTATAATGAGTTTGCCAAAGATTGATCAAACTACCAGCAGTACTTACATGGATGTCACAAGCATACAGACTAGGTTACACTAACTTCCATCGAAAGCGACAATAATGACGACAAACTGGTAGCAAAATTCGAGTAATTCGAAATACGGAGAAGCAGCATCAGAAGGTACTATCTTGATAGTGTCAGGGTCTCCATTAGCCTTATCGCTGTCAATATGCAATTTTGAGCGTAATCGTACTAACACTTACGACTCGAGTATTTTGAAAGTTTCAGGGAGGGTGGAAGGTATTGGAAAATGTGATGATACTCATAAGCGCTAGGGCACGAAACAAAACTGAAGATAATAGGAAATCAAACTTTCCTGTTGTACTCGATACTAACAGTGTTAGGCACACTGTGAAGACAGTGGAACTGCACAATTATGTTCACAAGATTTGGAGCGTAGTGTAGTTGCGCTAGCTTGGTTAGTAGAAGCAGATTGGGGCGAACAGGATACCAAAACGGGCGGTAGTTGATACAGAAACATTCATAAAGTGACTGGAGAATAAAATCACAGCCAAAACGAGGAAGCCAAGAAGTCGCCGGACGAAGTTGAGTTTGCAAGAGCGTCAAAAAGAACATTTAGGTCTCTACGGGTATCTGAATGTCGTATACTGATAATTTCACACAAAAACGCAAATAATTCATTATTCATAATGATGATCATGACTGTTGTTAAACGGGACCAAACTTAGATGGTCTGACGGGGATGTGAACCCCTCTCCGTCCGATTGCGCATCGATTATCTTAACGTCTACTTCCATACTCTGCAGAGCACTCTGAGCTGCATGGAATACGGTACTTAGCATGGTTTTCTTCTCATTCCAATCTCGAATGGAGGGCAAGAAGAACGACTGGTTAAATTCCTCTGTGCGCGTTATACTTACTTTAATCTTGTCCTCGTGGTCCGTAAGTTCTTGAAATTTTGTAAGTAATCTTTCGCAGCATAATATGCATTTACCTTCAAGCGTCTGCAAACTCAAATTTTTCAGAATGTCTATGTTGTTCTCCACGGGGCAAAAGAACCAGTGACCATTCGTGCTGCCGTCCTTTGTATGCCCTCTTGCTCCGATTTGGAACGGGTCATCCCGCACGAATGCTTTGGACGCGCAGATGTTTTGTAACCGGTTTCCTTTGTAAACTGCTTCTTTCCAGTAACCTGCCAATGAACCGTAGTCTGCCATTTGCTTTACCGATGACTGGGGCTACGCAATTAATTTGTTTCGTATCCATACATCCATCTATTTCATATCCAGGTATTTGTATGAATAAGTCGATTTCAAAGTAGTCCTAGGACACTTCTTTTATTTGTTTTACTAAATGCATAATTTTACTTACGTCAACTTCCAAGAACAGCGTAGTTGATGGAGACTCCAGGAAAACGGTATTCCACAGGAAGTCTGCTGGCTTTAATTCTGTTCAATATTTACACGAATGACCAGATCACTGCAACCAACAGAAGGAGCTTCTTGTATGCCGATGACCTTGCTCTAGCAACCCAGAGCACAGATTTTCGATCACCCTCGCGAATGCTCTTAAACAGTTTTCCAGGTGCTACAACACAAACCACCTTAAACAAAATCCCACAAACACACAAAGGCGCGCTTATCACCTGAAAAACAGGGGAGCTAGTCGCAAATTAAAGATAGTACTGTGAAGTGTAGAACTGGAACACACTGATACACAAAATATCTAGGAGTTACAGCTGACAGATCTCTTATTTTCAGGAAGCACTGCAGGAACTGTAAGTCAGTAGTTTCCACCACGAGCAATCATTTACGGAAACTGGCTAATCACAATGGGAGGGGGGGCGGGGGGTTTAGTCGATCGGAAACTCTTAGAATCTATGCAGTGGCACTATGCTATGCTGCGGCAGAGTAAACATGTCCCGAAAAGCACAATTTAAAGAAATTTGTGGTTGTGTGTATTGGTGTCTTTGGTGGACAAGATCAGTTACTGGTTTCTAAATACTATCGAATATTCTACCCCAATTTATTTTTATTTTCAAGGGGCACCACGCTACGTTCTTATAATTGACAACAGTGTTTGATTGTAAACACATTTACATGGGCGGCAGCCTATGTGTTTAACATCTGTTGTGCCAATAAGTTGGTTTTAATATTTTCCTTGAAGGTCCAAAGTTTTACCTAACCAGGGTCATGACATTTTTATGAAAAGTTTGTATTTTCTTTGTATGCCAATCTTAAGACACTTTAAACAAGAGGAAACGCGTTATTAGCAAAGTATAGAATAATAAAACGTGTTTTACGGCCAAGACTTTTCATCTCTTCAAAATATTTATCACTGGTTGCTGTATCATCCGACGAGGAGTTGGAAAAAGTTCTATGCATGTCATGTTTGGTATAGTTCAGCACATGCAAAAACAGGTGGACATAGCTCTCAGTGACACCTGCAGAGTCATAACAGGTTGTTTGAATCTACTTCAGTCGAGCTGGTTTCCCACCTCGCAGGAACAGCACCACCTCCTGTTCGAACGAGGAAAGAAAGAAAGTGGAGTAGGAGAGAACGCACACACTAAACGGGCACGAACCGCATCTATAACGACTAAAGTCAAGGAGATCGGCCGTGCCCTTTCAGGGAAACCATCCCGGCATTTCCCTGAAGCGATTGAGGGAAGCCACGAAAAACCCGAACGCGGGTTTGAACCGTTGTCCTCCCGAATGATGATGTTCAGTGTGCCTGTGGAAAAGACCAGGCTGTTGATCAAATGCTCCAACGCCGACGGTGCACAGAAGATGAATTTCGTTGCGGAACAGAAAATGTGATGGAAGGGGTCAAATTTTCGGCAAAAGTAATTTGCTGAAAACTGTGTAGAGTGTCTATGTTTCTGATACGAGAATAAATAAAAGTTTTACATTTCTGTACATTTAACGCAAATTGTCAATCGTTTCACCACTTTTAAATCTTATCAAAATCTGTTAGGACGGTTATGCAACCTTTTTTAGATAGTATTTCATTATAGGTGATTGCAACATCTGCACAAGGCTGACATTTCTATTAATATTGTCTACCACGTCATTAATATACTGTAGGCAAGTATCCCATACCACATCCCTGTAGCACAAGTGAACTGACTTCTACTTCTGTTGAAGATCCTCTATCCAAGACAATATGCTACGTCCACCCTAACAACAAAGTCTAAATGCCATCACAATTTTTTTTGGAAATCTCTTGTGATCGTACTTGAGTGAAAAAACGTTGGTTTGGTTCCGGGTAAAATCTTTTAAAACGTCGAGAAATACCACATCCACCTGATTGCCTTGATCCATAATTCTCAGGGTGTCATCTGAGTAGAGCACAAGTTGGATTTCGCATGGTCGATGTTTTCAGAATCAGTGCTGGTTGGCATGGATTAGGTCATTCTGTTCGTGATTTCTCATGGAACCTTATGCTACCTCGGCCTATGTGTCTTCAGGATCGTAATAGTCTGCCAGACACAGAAGTTCTTGTATTCTTTATATTAAGCGTAAGGCGTTCGTTATAACCAAAGAATTGACAGCTTAATTCACAAACTTAGTGGTGCCAGTTACGATTTTGGTGTCCATGAGTGACGCAATATCACTTAGTTGTCTAATCAGACTCTGTCGTGACGTCAATCAAGCTTAACTTTTCATTCTCTCTCCTTGCTCATCTGTCATATCACCCAGTAAAGTGTACCAAAATTCTCATCGCACAAGTGAAAACCAGCTGAAAACTTGGAAAAATTTCTATTGCCTGTGACGTCGGCATATTTTGAAATATTTGTGACATCTATGTCTTAGTCGTTGTATTCTTTACTGGAGAGAAGGGTATAAGATACGCGCTGTGTCAAAAGCTGTCAGCAGGTTTCCTATGGCACACATGAAATGGTAGCATTTGAAAAAGCGTTAACGTCCTACAACATTTGTTTCATTTTTTATTCTCGCAATGAGTGATTAAGACTGGTAAGAATTAAAGCCAATGCTCTCCTTTTAATGCACGCTTACACGATTTTCCATCAGCTACGGTGGATCGCAAAAACCAGACGGCACGCAATAAATTTACCGGTGGGTCTGGCGGTGGATTTTAAGTCATACGTGACATTTGAACCGCAACATGGATTTTGCACCCTAATGCTAAGCTAGAAAGTGCTTCCAGAAGCACGAAGGTGATAAAATGACGTGATAAAATATACACTTACGCTTATCCAGCTGTTCACATACAGAGTAATTTGCTCATTGGTATGTAATAACACAAGACACAGTAGCAAGTATAGCCAGGTACAAAGCGAAATGTAGCTTTTGTAGCCTGGTGCAAAGTGCATAACGTGACGCATAAAAATATATCGCAGAGAAAAAGGAAGGAAACCTTTTGGCTTATGCCCATGATTGGCTTTAGAGTGGCAGTAAAGACCTGACAACCGTCCAGAACTTGTGAAGAACCACTAGGTACTTATGAAACTGTGCGCATCTATTCACTTCTGGCATCTGGCTGTTGTATTCGTCCACATTATTTTTAATTAATTTATTTTTGACTTTGTGCAGCAAAGGCCATACAGCCAACAGTAGTTACAACAGTGCCACGTCAACATAACTGCAATTTCCACAGTAGAATAACGAAAAGAGTTCTATGTAAAATCAGTAAAAGACGAACACCACACAGCTAGATGTAGTTACAACAGTGCCAAGTTAATATTAGTGCAGTTTTCGCAATATAAAGGTGAAAAGAGTGTGAAGTACAGAGATAAGTTCATAACTTAAATTTAAAAGATACAATTACGACCAAGTGTCGAACCAGGCCGGTTCCCTAGGAGAATGACATTCACAGTAACTTATAACTGAAAGGTGGAAAACGGCTTCGTTTACATAGATAAATTCTTAATGCAAAGTAAAAACACAGACGTCCCAGTTTTCGAGTCGAGCTGGTTCCATGAGAGAATAATATCCACACAAACTTACAGCGTTCGTACACTTAATGTTTTTAGTGTAATGTACGAGAGAACTCACTGCCCACCTCGTATTCTCACTCAAATGATAAGACAGGACATTTGTTATCTCACACAAAAATAATTTTTATTCTAATAAATGGCAGATACACATCGCGTTCCACTCCTGGCTGAGACGCACACCAGTCTCAGTGCAGCGAGAAAGACTGATACGTCTAGTGGGAATGTTTTTGTTCTAAACGCTTACTGTGTATGCCAGAGGCGAACCAGTTAAATGTAGCCCTGGTGTATCGAGTTTATTTTCGAATCGATACCGCCTTCATTACTACATCCATCACCTCTGCCCCTCCCACAATCATTTAGTGCTGAAGCGAAATTTATCTTTTTAATCTTCTCCATCGCTGGTATAGAGGCTGATGAAGCTCGTGGCTATCTGCCACGGAATGATAAATGGCAGATCTATATCACTCTCTATTTCATTTCACTGACCCAGTAAGTTTCAAGTACGCGCCTTCACCATCAGGTGTCTTTAATACGGGCTTTTCCTGTAAAAGGGGTATTATTATTGTTTTTTTTTTGCATTCTAAACAAAAGTGCATATTGAGGATCAGATTGTTTAGAAATACTGTTTTCAGTATTTCAAAAAGCCTCGCACATATTCATACACTCTAGCTGATGTCTCATTCTACATTGATGGCAAACATAATTTCATCTCTGCGAAGGATAGCAAATAACGAAACTTTAGTTGTTATGTATAAACAGTATTGCAGAAAGTATATATATTCACAATAAAGGATGACAGCCAGAAACAGTTGCAGGATAGAATTTTTTTGTTAAAATTCTTGACCAAGGTTTCGGTACATATAAATATACCTTCATCAGAAGTAAAACTTCTAAAATTACATCATGCCATGGAGAATAATAAAATAAATATGCCAAAGGCGTCGTTGGCATATTTATTTTATTATTCTCCATGGCATGATGTAATTTTAGAAGTTTTACTTCTGATGAAGGTATATTTATATGTACCGAAACCTTGGTCAAGAATTTTAATAAAAAAATTCTATCCTGCAACTGTTTCTGGCTGTCATCCTTTATTGTGAAGAATTTTAACAGTTGCTGCTGCAGCCATGTTTAAATTCTTGAAGTATATATATTCAAATTTTTGGGCGATTTTGGAGTGTGAAGGTTGAGAAACCTTATTGGACCCGGCTCCCAGCTCTGGCAGTATCAGTCATATTAACCCGATTAAATATTTAGTCGAACTGCTTCAATTCCGTTCGTCCGTGGACAGGCGCAGGTAGTAAGGCTAAATACCAGGCTGCCATACTGTACACGTTCTGCAGAAATGGCTGGCGAGTTGCGGCGATCTGTCTTCCGCCTCTTGAAAACCAGATGTTTCCAGGGGTTGAAAGGTTTGGAGAACGTGGTGGCCAAGGCAACAATCAAACATTCTCTGTATCGAGATCCGTCAAGAGAGCACTGGTAACATGTGGTTTTGTATTATCTTGTTGGAAGATAATGGCAGGGTCACCTCCTAGATATGCAAGCCAGAGGCATTAGAATGTCAGAAATGTAGCACTTGCTCCTCAAACTATCTCATGTTCTGCCCCTATTGTCCCAAACTACAGGCTACGCGAGCAAGAGGTGATCGTGTTCTGCCCCTGCTGCACCCGATGCCATCACACCAAGTACTGGAACCCATATTGCACTACGTACTGCACCCACTATTGCACCCGATACCATGACACCAAGTACTGGATCATGTACTGCACCTGATACTATCAGTCATAGACCCTGTATTGCTCCCGATACTATGACACCAGGTACTGGACTCCCTAATGCACCTGAACTCAGCCGGCCGAAGTGGTCGCGCGGTTCTGGCGCTGCCGTCTGGAACCGCGAGACCGCTACGGTCGCAGGTTCGAATCCTGCCTCGGGCATGGATGTGTGTGATGTCCTTAGGTTAGTTAGGTTTAACTAGTTCTAAGTTCTAGGGGACTAATGACCTCAGCAGTTGAGTCCCATTGTGCTCAGAGCCATTTTTGAGCACCTGAACTCATCACACCAGGTACTAGACCCCTTACTATACACAATACCAAGTATTGGAACCCCTACTGTATCTGACATCATCGCACTATGTACTGGACTCTCTATTGCACCTGAACTCATCACTCCAGGTACTGGACCCCCTATTGCAGCAGAAACCAACACGCCAGGCACTGGACGCCTAGGATGATGATGATGAATGCAGTCTGGTAATGTTCATTCTCGTCCACAAACAGATAAGCGCTTCGTGATGCCATACGCAGAACTAGGACTCTCCTGAAAAGATGACGTGATATCACTTCTGTATCCAGTGCTGTCGTTCGGCGCACAGCTGTCAGCTAGTCCCTCTTTCTCAACCCTTTCGGTCATGGCTTCGTCATATAAGGACATACTAAATAAATGCTTAGTATATTAATTTGTTAAATTTTACCATTTGTAATTGTTGCTCTCATATTGTCGCAAGCAGAGAGTGTATTTGAGAACAGTGTCGACATCTTCTTTCAATATGTGGTACTACAAAACAAAACTGAATGTGCACAGTAACATGGACGCTTCCCAGTAATCTTTGTACGTCCCACAAGCCGGTTAATGTGTTCTAAGTTTAGATAAAAAAATTTGTTTGTGCGTAGAAAGGTGCATTCTTGAAGGTGAAAACTAAAAGTGTCTTTCAGATCGAAAGTTAAGTGACATATTTATAGCCCTATACATGTCTCCAAATGAGGACATTGTGATTGAAAGGTTGCAATAGTATAGAAATTTTGGACATTATTTCGCTAACGTTTTAGCCATCTTACGGTGATTTCACAATGCCCCGTGTCCAATATAGGCGAAGGCCTCTTACAAAAAATGGTTCAAATGGCTCTGAGCACTATGGGACTTAACATCTATGGTCATCAGTCCCCTAGAACTTAGAACTACTTAAACCTAACTAACCTAAGGACAGCACACAACACCCAGCCATCACGAGGCAGAGAAAATCCCTGACCCGGCCGGGAATCGAACCCGGGAACCCGGGCGTGGGAACCGAGAACGCTGCCGCACGACCACGAGATGCGGGCGGCCTCTTACAGAAGAAGAAATTATAGAGCTCCTGAATTCATCTCAAATTGACGGTGAATGATCCTGGCGATAATTTTGAACAAGAGGACAATGATGGAGGTAATGTTAGACGTTTTATATCATAGGTATGCTGTAAGCTGAGTAGCTTAGACGCAAAGCTCGCTAACTGCATGATAAGTGACACTGTGATAATCACGAAACACTCGTCCCATCCAAACGACAATGCATTGGCAACAAGAATGTTGTTGTTGCCTACTAATTTTAATCGTAATGGACAGAAAGGTAGCTTTGAATGCCCAGATTGTTAAGTCTGATGTCTGTTCACGTGCTTTGTATCCGGACATGGCAGGGCGACAGCCACGCCCATTGGGCATTTAGCTTGCTTTGCACCCCATGGCAACATGCAGTTAGCTGCTTTGGAAACTGAACACGATTTTCGACAGCCATTTTCCGCGGTTTATAGCCGGTTTTGCAACCTGAAAGTGGATGCATGTTTGCTCATGCAACTGATATTGCATGTGTAAATGCATGGCATCTTCCAGTGGTCAGTGACAAAAAATCATTTGACGGGTGCAAGAAACCGGGTAGCAAAGGGAAAACCAAATTTTACTGTGTAAAATGTAACATTCACTTATGTCTGGATGGAAAAAACGAATTTCTTCTTTGATAATCATTCTTCACAAGTGTAAAATCATAGTTTATGTATATATAATCATCAAGTAAGCTTTGTGTAATTTATGTACGAGGCCTGTTCAGAAAGTAAGCTCCGATTGATTGCCAAATTGAAACCACAGTGAACATCAGAAATGTTTTACTTGTAACAATTAGCTACACCTTTCAGCTACTTCTCTACGTAGTCGCCGTTCTGGCTTAGACTTTTGTCATAGCGTTGTACCAACTTTTCAATAGCCTCATCATAGAAGGCAGCCGCCAGTGCTTTCCGCCAATTCTCCACGCTGGCCTACACCTCGTTGTCTGTGTCAAAATGTTGTCTTCAAAGACAGCGGTTCATGTGACCAGAGATGAAACTCAGGGGGAGACAATTGCGGACTGTATTGTGGGTAATCTCACATTTCCATTTGAAAACGATGCAGGAGCATCTTCATTGCCCCTGCAGAATGCGGCTGAGAATTGTCTTGAAGAAGAAACAGCACGACAGTTATGTAATGTTAGCTGCATAGCTTCAGGCGAAATTTCTCACCAGGCCCTCGTACTTGGCGGCAGACACTGTTTTCTAGACATCTTTACGCACTCACTGCGAGCTCAGAAATGAGAAGAGCGACGTGATGCTAACTGGGGTTATACTAGAGACACTACCCAACACATCTGTGCAAAGCTTTATCGGATTTTCATAGTCGTTTCCATTTCGCGACCGATCGGAGCTTACTTTCTGAACGCCCCTCGTATTTTGGTGAAATGAAATCAAATGTAATAGTTGACTTTCTGACTTAAACTGCACGCACTTGAACACAATGTCCTCATTTGGAGACGCGTTTTATCCCCCCTTGGGGGGGGGGGCACTTCGGAATATTTTATGCATCTGAAAAATCATAATTTAATTCGAAGAACTGGATAGGAAAACCATGACTTTTTTCAGGAAAAAAATAATTCGTGACGGAAAGGGTTAAGGTGCGTCGCACCAATGACCGCCGCGGTAACGCTACGCGGTGTCACAGACGTCATCCACAGTCAATGTGGACACTTGCTTTGCTACAAACAAGGGCATTTTCTGACTCATGGTATATTACGTGGCTGTACGATCCTGCGCGGCCAAGCGAACAAAATGTTCGTCTCTCAGGCGCTCGTCGCGTGGGACCGCTGTATCCTCCGAGATGGTAAGTGTGGCCCTCCTAAACCCATAGATCTCAAATTCGCTAGTAGGAAATTGACGGATTCCGAACAATGCGAGAAGAAGAATCGCGGAGCGATGGATTGCAGTATCACTAGTTGACGCTCCTCCCGATGTCGAATTTCGACACTTGCTTTTAAACGTTTCTCGTTCTTACATAAGGAATAACACGTTTTGCTCGCAAACACCTAATATTTAAATGTATTCTTTCCTTACATACAGAATGTAGATGGTGTTACTGCTATCTGATTTGGTCAGAAGGACTGAAATGCTAATCATATGCACATAAAGGGTACAAAAAAATATGTATACAAAGTTCAGGGTTGTTAGACGATATTAAAATAGCACTTTTTTATATTGCAAAAGGGTCATAGGTGCAGCGATTTCCCAGTAGGAGTCGATGTTGATTTTGATGCCAGTCATCTACAGAGACGGCGTTCAGACTGTAATGAATAGTGTTTTAGAGCTGTTGTGTCACCACTACGAAATTCTTTGTTTGGGAAACAAATTTGATGTAGGAAACACTGAAAGAGATTCCAGAAGAGCTGGTTAATTACTGTATTTAGCTGAAGCTGCAGCCATTGTTCGTCAATCTGCTGGTTCTTTTAAACGTGATAGACAATCATTAGCACACAGATTCTAGGTATACATTGCTGTAAGCGATTATATTTTCAGCAACATCTCTGAAAAAATATTCGTCACTGGGTAGTATAAACACCGTCTCGGAAAACTTTATGGAATTCTAGCGGGGAAACGGTGTAACTATGATATTTTCACATCTTACACACTATACACTTACGTAGTGCGGTTCATGCCAGTTTGATATTTGTTGTATTCTGCCTCCATGATTCTCCGATCTCAATGGGCAGCAGTGTAATATATTCAGTATTAATAAATCACGTTTTAGCTCCTAAGGTATTAGCTAAACGTCACCGTTATACGTTTTACGAAATATTTTTAGCCCTAACAACGAATGGAAGCGAACGTTGGAGTGTGAATTAAAACAAAAACACATTATAAGTTAACATTGATGTGTCGAATCAACAATTATAACATTATTTAATCTCTAAAAATACATTTTGTTATACTATACGTAGAATACTAAGGAAATCAATCATAATGACGCAAATGGTACTAACGACGCAACAGTAAGAAATCTTGCAGACATTATACCGTAATCGCACTAAACGCAGTGACAATAAAAAAGGAAGATGGCTACATTCTAAAATGGTGTGTCGAATCTTTCCACTGAAACTCGGAAGATATTACGCAATTAATTCTGTTTTGCCTAGGTGGAGGAAGGGCTGTCGAAGTGGGGTTTATTGCAGACGCTGACGAGGAGAATCTAAGTGCTCACAACACTTATGATGGAAACTTCACGCGAACTGAAACATTAGCTGGCTTCACATTAATGGAAAACCAATTGCGATATCACACCACAGTGCTAGATTCTCAGTTCTGGGTAACTACGCTCCTTGACAACGGAAGTGAAGGATCCAGAAAACATGGTCGGAGGTCAATGTAACTTCGTACATGTACCCACCATCGGCAGGAATGTAAATGATAAGATTTGCAATTCGCAGTTACAGGTAGACCGGCCACCAGAATGTGTTAGTGTTGTTCATTTTTAGTGTTGTTACCAGGCCTCGTAGACTATACAGGGTGAGTCACCTAACGTTACCGCTGGATATATTTCGTAAACCACATCAAATACTGACGAACCGATTCCACAGACCGAACGTAAGGAGAGGGGCTAGTGTAATCGTTTAATACAAACCATGCAAAAATGCACGGAAGTATGTTTTTTAACACAAACCTACGTTTTTTTAAATGGAACCACGTTAGTTTTGTTAGCACATCTGAACATATAAACAAATACGTAATCAGTGCCGTTTGTTGCATTGTAAAATGTTAATTACATCCGGAGATATTGTAACCTAAAGTTGACGCTTGAGTACCACTCCTCCGCTGTTCGATCGTGTGTGTCGGAGAGCACTGCAACATACATCGCGTTTCTACAGAATGATCTGCCAACGTTGCTCGAAAATGTCCCACTGGAAACGCGTCGACGTATGTGGTATCAGCATGATGGTGCACCTGCACATTCCGCAATTAACACTAGGCTGACCCTTGATAGGATGTTCGACGGGCGTTTCATAGGACGTGGAGGACGCATAAATTGGCCAGCCCGTTCTCCTGATCTTACACCTCTGGACTTCTTTGTGTGGGGTACGTTAAAGGAGAATATGTACCGTGATGTGCCTACAACCCAAGAGGATATGAAACAACGTATTGTGGCAGCCTGCGGCGACATTACACCAGATGTACTGCGGCGTGTACGACATTCATTACGCCAGAGATTGCAATTGTGCGCAACAAATGATGGCCACCAAATTGAACATCTATTGGCCTGACATGTCGGGACATACTCTATTCCACTCCGTAATTGAAAACGGAAACCACGTGTGTATGTGTACCTCACCCCTCATGGTAATGTACATGTGCGTCAGTGAAAGAGACCAATAAAAAGGTGTTAGCATGTGGACGTAATGTGCTGTTCCAGTCTCTTCTGTACCTAAGGTCCATCACCGTTCCCTTTGGATCCCTACGTAATTCGGTGCTCTCCGATACACACGATCGAACAGTGGAGGAGTGGTACTCAAGCGTCAAATTTGGGTTACAATATCTCCGGATGTAATTAACATTTTGCAATGCAGCAAACGGCACTGATTACGTATTTGTTTACATGTTCAGATGTGCTAACAAAACTAACGTGGTTCCATTTAAAAAAACGTAGGTTTGTGTTGAAAAACATACTTCCGTGCATTTTTGTGTGGTTTGTATTAAACAATTAAACTAGCCCCTCTCCTCACGTTCGGTCTGTGGAATCGGTCCGTCAATATTTGATGTGGTTTACGAAATATATCCAGCGGTAACGTTAGGTGACTCACCCTGTATATAAGAGAGGTGCACTGCGTTGGATGTTGAGTTATCACTGTGAAAGACACTGAGATTCTGGATATCGGTTGTGCAATGTTATACTGAGGAGTGGCCTCATGCTGTCAATTTCTTTCTAAATTTGACTCGGTTTTGTAATCACCGAAATAAATCATATACCTTCCAATCCGTGAAGCTTCATTTCCCTTCCTCCTGCCCTTCTAGGTGTCTCATTTCTGTGTCAGGCAGAGTATTTCTTTGGAGTAAGGAAACACCACAAGCTTAATGGATTACCACTCCTCTGAGGACGTCCGCGGCTCGTGATCTAGTGGCTAGCGTTGCTGTCTCTGGATCACGGGGTCCCGGGTTCGATTCCCGCCCGGGTTGGGGATTTTCTCTGCCCGAGAACTGGATGTTTATGTTGTCTTCATCACTCCATCATCATTAATGAAAGTAGCTGGATTGGACTGTGTACAGATTGGGAATGTGTACGGGCGCTGATGACGGCGCAGTTGAGCGCTCCACAAAGCAAACATCATCATCATCATCATCATCATCATCATCATCATCATCATCATCTACAAAACATAGATAGAGGGCAATAGGCAAACTCTAAGTGCCGGCCGCGGTGGTCTAGCGGTTCTGGCGCTGCAGTCCGGAACCGCGGGACTGCTACGGTCGCAGGTTCGAATCCTGCCTCGGGCATGGGTGTGTGTGATGTCCTTAGGTTAGTTAGGTTTAAGTAGTTCTAAGTTCTAGGGGACTTATGACCTAAGATGTTGAGTCCCATAGTGCTCAGAGCCATTTGAACCAAACTCTAAGTTTTCCGGCATCATCTGTGGTCATTATCTGACTGGCCACCAATACCTCTCTATTATTGCAATTGTACAAAAATTTCAGTCTACAATAACGACAAAGAATTGTCCAGCACTTTACCGTTTCATACAATTCTTTCCAGTTACAAACTACTGGGTAAAAGAGGCCTCTCAATTAGAGGGGAGATACAATTACGTTTCTGTCTGGCTGTGAGCCCTTATGAAATCCCACCATAGCGCTATAATACCCAGTCATTAGGTGCTGTGAATGCCCCCAATTAAGGCAGCGATGCTTTGAAAACAGCTGTACCATTTATAACGTGCTCGACCGGTTCCTTCATTGGCCTCACGCGACGCAACAACTTCTCTGCAAATCAAAAGGCTTTGTGTCGACTTCAGCTCTCTCGGTCGGATTATTTCTCCGACACTGAACTGTTCTCTGCAGTTACTAATGGTGTGTGAACCTGTCTTGTGATCTCAGTACGTTGCTGTGAATGCGAATTTAACAAGTACACTTTTGTAAGTTCGAACTAATGGTAACACCTGTATGTGTCGCCTTGTCGTATTGTTCATTTCTGTACCACAAAGCCTTAATGTTCTCTACCGAAGGAACTGACTTCAGTGGTGGCATTGCTGCAGCGGAACATAATGATGGAACATGCTCTTTACATGGAACCACGTCATTTGCAATTTTAAAAATAGTTACGTGTACAATAACAAACGCAAACCCAAGGGAACACTTTCAACAGCAGTGACTTTTCATTCGGAAGGGTGGGTGTTGTGTGTTGCGTGTGTGTGTGCGTGTGTGTGTGTGTGTGTGTGTGTGTGTGTGTGTGTGTGACAATGTAATACCGTTACTGTTTGAAATAAATATACCATGTAACTTACCAGTATTTACTAATGCATAGTTCGGCGACGTGGCGAATACTGTGCAGTATCAATGCATCAGTTAAAGTAATACTGTTTCTGCTATGCATATAAATGTGAATGAGAAGCTACAAGTCACAGAATAAATTCGAGCTATAGCGTTCAAAATTCCATAAAGATGTTGTCCTAACAATAAATACATGTATTAGAGCAAATTAAAGATAGCTGAAAGCCATAAAAGTGTTTTGACATAAATAAAGCTACACAAAACTGGAGAAACAATAGATTTTTGTTAATGATTGTTAAGAGCCAATCCCTTCTACATACGTTTTTTTCTGTAATAGATTCTATGTAGAATAATAACTGTATTCTGTGACACAGTTATCAGAGATTTATTGACGATCAATGATGTAGAAGTGGCCTGATGGCCTGTTACTGAAACAGAATGGAGTATTAAAAATGTTCTCTTGTTGTTTACTTACGAGCGTGGGTTCACTTTCTGTTTCTTGGTCTTTATACCGTACTCGGTCTTAGTAAGCAGACGTGCTGTGTAAGTTTCTGTATAATAACCTTTTGCTGGTTTTGTAGTAATTACATGTGGTATCTGCTTAAATTTTTGTAATTATTTTTATATTTATCTCCTCCAAACTGGATAATTTACATGATTTTTTTCCCCATAGGATCCAGTGGAATTGGCACATCATTGTGAACAACACGTAATTCAATTCATTAATCTATACTTGCTCATAGCAATCAGTGACACTGTGATTAAAGACCAACCTTTTTGACGTGTTGACAACATTCCATCCAAGAAATGACGTAAATGATTTGGTCATTCGTCTCTGAACAATGATGCTGTTGGTCTTTGCCCATGACAGACACCGGCCACATGTTCAATAATTAGGTAGCTACACATCTTACAATGACGCGTTGATCTCCAGAAAGGTCGTAAAGATGGATTAAACGTAAGTACAGTCCGAGAAGAATACCATGGTCGGTAGATACGCAGATGGCAGAACACGCATGGGGAGAGTGGTAATGGTGGAGGCGAAGTGCGATTATAAACTGAAGCCTACACTCACATTTTTTGTAAATATTGAGTGGGACCCTTAAGGCTCACACCTGCATGTTGGCCACTCAAAAAGATCTGTCATCTCTGCTGTGGTTAGCACCTAAAACGAATTCCGTCGAATATGCAACGATTTATTTTCGCCCGGGCTTTTAACCATATGTAGCTCTCAGAGAAATGTCGTGAGTGGCGAATTTTGAGTAAAATCTACACATGTCTCTGGCGGCCATGTTAAAATTTGCTTCTTTGGCAAAACACAGCGGAGTTTACACAATCTGACCTCACTAACATGTGCAGACGCAATTGTGAGAGAATTCTGAAACGGTGGTTCATTAAGTTTTATTAAGTGAGGAACTGAAGAAAGGTAAGGTCAATAGCTTGTAAAAAACTAACACTCGGCGCAAAATAAAACTGTAATTTATTCACTTATGTTGTTCCAAAACCCATAGCATTTCTTGGTTTAGCAGGTATCGATGATCCTCAAGAATTAGATTCTTTCATCGAAAAATTTTGTAGTTACTGTAATAACACAGTAGACAATGAAAAAAAATGGTTCAAATGGCTCTGAGCACTATGGGACTCAACTGCTGAGGTCATTAGTACCCTAGAACTTAGAACTAGTTAAACCTAACTAACCTAAGGACATCACAAACATCCATGCCCGAGGCAGGATTCGAACCTCCGACCGTAGCGGTCTTGCGGTTCCAGACTGCTGCGCCTTTAACCGCACGGCCACTTCGGCCGGCCGTAGACAATGAAGGTCTGTTTCATAACCACATGGTAAAACACTCTCCTCTTTCCCAAAATCTCATTCATACATCTCTAACTGTTTATGAAATACAAGGAATGTTGTGGATGGCTTATCGTGGAGCGGTGCGATCGCAAATGAGTGTGCTACGTCAGGTCAATTTTCTCGAAACTGCTGACAGATAGAGATCTCCATCCAAATCCAAAGAAAAATTCAATATGTTAGCTAAATTTCTTATGCAGAAACATATTGTGTAATATGTATAATAAATGCAAAATTATAGCGATCTCTGGCGGCCGGAGTGGCCGAGCGGTTCTAGGCGCTACAGTCTGGAACCGCGCGACCGCTACGGTCGCAGGTTCGACTCCTGCCTCGGGCATGGATGTGTGTGATGTCCTTAGGTTAGTTAGGTTTAAGTAGTTCTAAGTTCTAGGCGACTGATGACCTCAGAAGTCAAGTCCCATAGTACTCAGAGCTATAGCGACCTCTATTTTTAATTGCAAACTTTATCGAGTTAAACGCAGTCTCTTACATCCACGTAAATATCACAATAACTATGACCATTAACCAAATGATGGGCACATCATAATGAACCTGACATATAAAGCTACATGTAAAGTAAAAAAATGGCTCAAATGGCTCTGAGCACTATGCGAATTAACATCTAGAACTTAGAACTACTTAAACCTAACTAACCTAAGGACATCACGCACATCCATGTCCGAGGCAGGATTCGAACCTGCGACCGTAGCAGTCGCGCGGTTCCGAACTGAAGCGCCTAGAACCGCTCGGCCACCATGGCCGGCCATGTAAAGCAGAAATTCATTTTCTTTTATCAAATAATTTCTGTAAAATCGTTTGAGAGTGATTGCACGGCGTGCGCCTGGATTTTGTCATCGCCGACCGGCTACTTTATGGAGAGTTCTTTCGATTAGCGACTGTTCAGATGGGGGATACGAGTGCTGGATCCACTGACAGCGCCTCACGACTCGTCCATCGCCTGCTCACATTGCCAGCGCTTTGGTACTCGACAGACGAGGATGCGCCGCTTCACAATGGAACGCACGGCGCTGGGCAGATTAATTCCGGGAGACGGCGTGGCTGCGACGGTAGCGAGGCACCGCTAATTCCAGCAGGGGCTGGGGAGCCAATCTGGGCCGCACCGCCGGCGCCGCCGCAGACGCTACCGCAGCGGCGCCCGGCGACGTCCCCATCCGTCGTGCGACCCCCTCTGGCGCCGCAAACAACCCGCAGGACACCGCAGAGCAAGCGCGCCCACACCGCTCTAATCACACCCCGCGCAGCCTGCTTCGGACGGTGTTCGTGCGTCTGCGGTGCCTTTGTCCTCGAGAAAGCTGCCCAGATTGCATTGGTCGGCCACCAGGTACATCTCTCGCCGTTCAGCAATCTACACGGTACTAGCCTAGGCCTCGCTGCTTCGCTGACGCAGACCTTATGGTCTACGTAGATTTTTTCGTTTTCCATTAATCGAATTTTTATGTTGTTCACAAACTGCTACATCTTCTAAACTATTGAAAGGTGGCTAAACTGAGTCAAAGCGCCAGAGATTGCGCCAAAGATTATTATTCCGCCGCCTCCACTGGCGGTAGTAGTTCAGAGGTCGCCGTGGACAGTACTCGTTCAGAGGATGTCGTGTGCAGTTGTTGTTCTGTTTGGCTAGAGAGTAGATGCTGTTCGGCTGGTGTAATGTATAGATGGAAGATGTTGCAATGATCACAGTGTATTTTTCGTCAATATATATGGAGGTAACAAAAAAAATTGTTATTTCACATTTCCTTAATGACAATGCCTCTTGGTCACAGGTTCAGTCAAGAAAGCACCTGGCTCGTGTTCATGTATTAGACTTGTAATTCTGGTTTCTATGTGCAATTATAGTATCTCTGGTTTATCAATTAGTTCATTGTAAATGGTGTTTAAAATATCTTGTCGTATTGAGGAAGAATAGTGCCAGATACATGTACGTTAAATCACACTACCACACACAGAACAGTTACACTTGTGCCTTGTTGTTTCGTAGCTTTTATAGTTGCAGGGGATTTAATTAATCAATTGTGTTAACGGTAATTTCCTTTCATTCTTTATTGTTATTTTGTGCAGTCAGATTGCGTACTAATACTACTAGTCAGGGCCAACCGGTTACGAGACTTCGTAACCGAAAACACAGCTACTAAAATTTTTGCATAATAATTAAGCCCCCATGCACTATGCACGCTCATTAAGGCAATAGGACCACTGTCTTTTTGCGAATGTACTTCTAACCAAAAACCGATTCTGGTAGCTAGAGTCGGAGGTTGTGGTTGATCCTGAATTTTGAGTTGATATTTCCGTAGAAACTTTCATCCCCTAACGCATATTTCTTTAGAAGTCAAATACAAATTTTCATAGATTTAGCTTTAAAAATGTTTTAGTACAATGAAATATTTTCATAAAAATTTTCATCGGCTGTTTCGCCCCATCATGGTTGATTTCCAAAGAACACTAATAGATGTATTTTTTTATTTCTACCAAGAAGCCAAATACGAATTTTCAGGGATTTAATTTCAAAGATGCTTTCGCAACGAAATATTTCTTTAAAAATTTCCATCCCCTAGTTTATTCCCTTAGCGCCTGAGTTTCCAAAAACACTGAAAATGAATTTTTTTGTTTGTAACCGAGAAGTTAAATACGAATGTTCATAGACGCAGTTTTAAAAATGCTTCATTTGTACTTTAATAATCTTTTCATTGATTGACTGTTCAATGGGTTCTTGGTAGAATATTTGAATGAAACACACACACAACTGGTGTAAGTGCTGAATTAATGACATTTATTTTTTTAAAAAAATTCACTGATTTTTTTGCTCCTCAGTGGCTGAATTTCCAAAATTTCTGAAGCTCATGTCTTTTCCGTCCTGACAGAGAAACCAACTACTAGTTTTCGTAGCTCCACCTTAAAAACTGGCTTTATAGCGATATATTCAAATGTGTATGAATTCCTAAGGGACCAAACAGCGTGGGTCATCGACTTCACTCCTTCTTAATCGATGCCACAGTGTAAGATCAACATCGTCTTCAAATTCCAAGTTTCTATACTTAACGATTTGGACAGGGCGATGATCAGTGAGTGAGTCGGTCAATTAGTCACAGTCAGATAGTTTATAAACGCGAAATCACTGGCCCAGCCAACTGAGCGTAGTTTTAGGTTGAGTATCTAACGACTTACAGGTGCAACAAATATGTGATTTTCTTTATTCACTTTAATTACTGACTGGATTTAAAATTTAAAATGTTATCGTAATATAATCACTAAGAGGTTAAGTCTTACGTTAAGGGTGTAACACATTAAGTATTAAACTGTGTATAGTCTTGTGGCAATGTTAGTTCACGGTGCGGAAATTACTCAGACTGTATTCGTGCAGAATTTGAGAAAGAGAGCAGTTAACTACGTCCAACAACTTTTACATAATTTCAAATGCTTTAGAACCTTTTGCCACTGAGACACCTACCGTTTCTCTTCCCCTCCCTCCTCCACAAAAGAATGGAAGGAAAAAAGTTTGTACTTACTACATTTTTGCTGTTCATGCAGTAAAACTTCAGCATCAAGGACGACGTTTTAATTCATTACTTCCTCAATACTAACTCCATTCGCAAAACGTTTTGTAGACGGTATACACACATACCACTGAATGTATTTCCAAAATTATATCATTGCACGACACAGATCAGGAGATACGACGTCATACAAACATTGAGCTAGCTGAATAATGAACTTTTCATAAAATATAGAGCAAATTACCCATAATGTTTTTAATTGAATAACGTCGAATTTTCAACACATTACGTCATTTGCAAAGTAAATAGGAGTTTCAAGCTCTTTTGCACATGGGAGTTCGATTCTTTGTAGAATCGTGGAAGGCGGAAGAAGGGAGGTGGCTGTTCTAAATGATTATCCGTGATTTATGATTTTTTAACGGTAATATAATTTTTACATAAAAATTGAGGTTCTGTTTGTAGCCAGGAATTTTATACATGGTGAAAGTGGATGTAACATTAAAATCTGTCACACGTCAATCAAAATTCTTTATGATCGAGACGAAAATAAATTTTTGTAAAACTAAAAGCATTGCGATGCTGCATCCCGTCCCGGTATGATGTCGCCAATCCAACTATTATTATTGTTGCAGTGACGGACGGACAAGCTTCACATAGTTATTTAGCTGCTCTAGTGTGACTCCTTGCAAACAAAAACCTACCTCTACATAGAAAATTATATTTATGTGCATCATTAAGACATTTCTTGCTTGCTTCTCCGTTTTCTGAGTACTGAACTAAGTTTACTGTGGCTGTCATATTGCCAACAGGCTATTCTCGATGCACTTATACTATCGCTTGTTTTTCCACTCTTAGTCTGGTGTTATTTTACTGCCATACAGAAATACCGTAGGCTTTCACAATTTTAATCTTTTTAAAATATTTTTATTATTATCTTTCCTAGCTCATGTTATTAAAAGAACTACGTCTACGCTTGGATGTACTCTACTATGGGCAAGTACCTTGTTTTGTTGTGCACCGATTGTTGTTCTTCCGGTTATCGCCAGATGGTAGTTATAGCAGTGTGTACAAAATAGCGACCAGCAGTGAAGAGAAGGCGTTTGCTACTCATGAATACCATCAACATCAATCCGTTTCAATAGCCCAGCGCCGATTTTGAGCGCAATACGGAAGGACATCTCTGTTCGCTAAGGTGGCCGGATACTAGTTGCGGAAGGATCCATTGGAGGCGCTATAATAAGTGTCCTAGTAGCGGATACACGGCTAGCCAAGAACATATCCGTCGCTTGCACGACCTTACTTAGCTACAGTGGGGCGTGGAGTGGGCATTCAACGATGTTTATTGAGGAAGGAAAGCAACTATATGCGATAGAGTGGTACAAGTTCCGTTTCCATTGAATTCTAAGTGATGAAATTCAATAATGGTCATGCTGTAAGGGCAAAGCACATCCGGCGATAGATGTAACAGATACGACTCCAGAAGAGAATATTTCTCACAACCACGAACGTGTCGATGTCCACTCAATGCTCAGGCAGAAGGTATACAACTACTTAAAATGAAAGGCGCATGACCAGCTGTACGAACCACCAAGCAAAATTCTTCATTCTGCGATTTCTGCTCATGACTTAGTTAGCTTGAATTAAAAATATGTCATTCTGATCAGAGAAAAATATGCCTTCTGCTCTTATGACGCTTCATCCTAAATTGCCAAGGGACCTATCGGATTTGCACGTCATTGTACTTCAGCACCTAAACAACAATTGATTTCAGAATCAGATTGTCACTCTGCAGCGGAGTGTGCGCTGATATGAAACTTCCTGGCAGATTAAAACTGTGTGCCCGACCGAGACTCGAACTCGGGACCTTTGCCTTTCGCGGGCAAGTGCTATATCCTTTCTTTCAGGAGTGCTAGTTCTGCAAGGTTCGCAGGAGAGCTTCTGTAAAGTTTGGAAGGTAGGAGACGACGTACTGGCAGAAGTAAAGCTGTGAGTACCAGGCGTGAGTCGTGCTTCGGTAGCTCAGTTGGTAGAGCACTTGCCCGCGAAAGGCAAAGGTCCCGAGTTCGAGTCTCGGTCGGGCACACAGTTTTAATCTGCCAGGAAGTTTCATATCAGCGCACACTCCGCTGCAGAGTAAAAATCTCATTCTGGAAACATCCCCCAGGCTGTGGCTAAGCCATGTCTCCGCTATATCCTTTCTTTCAGGAGTGCTAGTTCTGCAAGGTTTGCAGGAGAGCTTCTGTAAAGTTTGGAAGGTAGGAGACGAGGTACTAGCAGAAGTAAAGCTGTGAGTACCGGGCGTGAGTCGTGCTTCGGTAGCTCAGTTGGTAGAGCACTTGCCCGCGAAAGGCAAAGGTCCCGAGTTCGAGTCTCGGTCGGGCACACAGTTTTAATCTGCCAGGAAGTTTCAACAATTGATTTGTCAACGGTGTCAAGAGTGACACTGCAGCTCGGACCACAGACCAAAATAACTTATCAGCTGCTTTAGATGATAAATGATTTTTAACAATATCGAAAGTAACACTGTAAGGCTAACCACAGATTATCTAGGGAACAACGATTATCCCGCAATCTGCTTTAAATGACAACTAATTTGCCAACGATGTCAAGAATAATACTGTTGGGCCGAGTGCGGTTAATCTAAGAGTAACAACGATTGCTGTGAATCGGCTGAGGTAAAAATATCTCAGTACCTCTATGAATTCAATTGCAAGAGACAGCAGGGAACTTCAAATGGCTACAAGCACTATGGGACTTAACATCTGAGGTTATCAGTCCCCTAGAAATTAGAACTACTTAAACCGAACTAACCTAAGGACATCACACAAATCCATGCCCGAGGCAGGATTCGAACCTTCGACTGTAGCAGTCGCACGGTTCCGGACTGAAGCGCTTAGAACCGCTCGGCTACCGCGGCCGGCTAGCAGGGAACTGAATCTATCTCAATCTAAATGAAACACTGATGTGCGATATATGCACGTATACAGATGGTGGTAGTATCACGTACACAAGGTATAAAAGGGTCAACGCATTGGCGGAGCTGCCGTTTGTACTCGGGTGATTCATGTGAGAAGGTGTCCGACGTGATTATGACCACACGACGGGAACTAAGACTTTGAACGGGGTATGGCAATTGGAGCTAGCCGCATGGGACATTCCAACTCTGAAATCGTTATGGAATTCAGTATTCCGTGATCCACAGTGCTAAGACTGTGCCATAACCTGTCGCCACGGACAACGCTTTAGCCGATGGCCTTCATTGAACGGCCGACGGCAGCGGCGTTTGCGTGGATTTCTGTGACAAAAGACAAGCAACTCTGTGCGAAATAAGTGCAGAAATCAATGTGGGACGTACGACTAACGGATACGTTAGGACAGAGCAGCGAAATTTGGTGTTAATGGGCTATGGCAGCAGATGCCGATGCTAACAGCACCACATCGTCGGCACCGCCTGTCCTCGGCTCGTGACCATATTGGTTGGACCGCCAGATGAGTCGCGATTTCAGTTGCCAAGATCTGATGGTAGGGTGGCGCCGACCCTACGAAGCCGTGGACCCAAGTTGTCAACAATGCACTGTGCAAGCTGGTGGTGGTTCCATAATGGTGTGGGCTGTATTTACATGGAACAGAGAGAACCGATAAATTACTGGAACTGTTATTTTCAGCCACTTGGGGACTATTTTCAGTCATTCACAGACTTCATGTTCCCAAACAACGATGGAATTTTTATGGATGACAGTGCGTCGTATCACTGAGCCACAATTGTTTGCGGTTGGTATGAAGAACATTCTGGAGAGTTCAAGCGAATGATCTGACGCTAAACTGATGGCTCTGAGCACCATGGGACTTAACATCCGAGGTCATCAGTCCCCTGACCCTAAACTGACACTGGTTGCAGGATGGTTATTACGCCAGCTGAATAACAAATTAACGTTGTCATACTGGAACAGGGTGGCGTGTCACCTCATTTCCACTAAGTGGTGACAACGGCTTTGAACCAACAGCCACCACTGCGACGCTGCAGCCGCGGGATGGACGGTGTTCAAAAGCTATTTGCCTGGCAGTTACTTTCACCAGGAGTGACACTGTGACCTGCCTTGTGTGGGGTACGTCAAGGAGCAACATTTTGCCCCTCCTCTACTGGTGGAGGTTCTGGAACTGAAGAAGGTCATTGCAGACGCCTTCGTAAACATCAACATTGACTTGCTGGACTATCGGTAGACGTGCTAGTAAATTAATTTCCTCCGAAATCTTCAAAGCCGATTTTCTCTGCAAGCTGGTGAAACATATTCTAAGAACAACATGCTTTTCGTCACGTTTTTTCGGTGTTGCACTCGCGTGTTTGGCTACGGACTACAGGACAGCGTCAGCCATTTTCACAGTATGTGTCAGCAGCTCGACAATCAGAGCACACAGAGACTGCGACTGTACACGAGTTCTGAAATAAAAACGTTGATTGCTGTTATAGAAAATCTTAAATCTTCATTTACAGTGACATGATAATATGATACCTGAGACATAAGTAGGATCTACTTCCAAGAGCATAACAACACCAGTACAAGTCTGATATGTCAGCTGACCAACCACTGCGTTTGTGTTTGTTTATATCAGGTTTTTTGTTATGATGAACGTAGTGTAGTGTAAACCTCACGTTCCAGTTTGAGATAGTTTTCGCGTATGTGAGGGTGACGTGGGTACCAACCCTAAATTCACCTTGTTCGTGTGGAAAACCTCCTAAAAGCCACAGAGGCTGGCCAGAACACCGGGCCCCGTCGTGTCCGTCGGGCGGATCCGACACGGAGCGCTTGCACCTTCCGGTGATCTGAAGCGGGCGCTTTAACGCGCTCGGCTATCAGGGCAATTTCAAATGCTCCACAGATTAAGACTTTGTAATTTGCGTAAAATAACTTCGTATAACGCTGTTAAAAATCTTGATGACTTGCAGTACACAACAAAATAATAATCATATTCGTTCACGAATTTCGCTGTGTATTACGATTTTGTAACCCCGACAGTCATTTAGAACAGCATTTTTACAACATTATTCTTCTTCGCTCAGTAAGGATAGATTCGACAGAATAGTCTATAACGTTTTAACATATTTATTCGTCATCCATTTCTTAGTCGCTACTATCGTCAATACCCCTTATCGTATACTAAACACCCGTCTTCATTTCGTAAGTGCAATTCTAGATCTATTACTTCCAGTAATTTGGTATTACCTACGGATAACTCTTAATCTTTCTTCATCTCCTTTCTATTTCGGGCATAGTGTGTGGGACATGCTACCCAGATAACGGAAGATAATGAAAACCTCGCTGCGCTCACGAGGAGACTGTAGTTTTTCCCACTCTCAGTGTCGTAGCTTCTCTCTCGGTATTTTCCAGCTGTCTTTCTCTTGTCAAGCAACCACTATTTACCCCTGTTCTACTATCGTCACACTTCTAATTCATTGCATCCACGTTTCTATGTCCTTCTTTGCTTTGATCACCTTTACTTCTTACTTTATTATAACTTCTGCTGACTTTTCCTTATTTTCGTCTTCCATTGACCAGTCAAGTTCTAGCCCTAATTCTTCCCATATTGCTGCAAAGTCTTTCTGTGGGTGTACTATTACTACAGTTAAATTAATAATTAGTTATGTCCATACTATAAAACAGTTTTGTTGTAACGTGTTCCTCATTTTCTATGGACAATTTAATGGCGACTGAAAAGATGTTCCCTAACTATCCAACGTTAGGTTTGAAAGAGGGTTTTAACGATTTATATGCCAGGTAAAATAAATCTACTATTAAGTAAATGTATTAATGAATTAATGCCTAATGCTCACAGATTCACGTGAAATACAAATTAAAGTGTTTTTTAATGAACGGTTCATTCGTGTATAATATCATCAGAAAGAAGTCAGCAAGATCAAAAGATTCATCCCCCCACCCACCCTCAAACTAATTCATTCATTAAGATCTCAGTACCAATCGATAGAGACTGAAAGCCTGTGTCGCCACACTGTAGACAACCCTGGTTATAACGCAATACGGAAAAATCTCACACACTGACGCTAATATTCATTTTTCATTAGAATGCTGTTTCCAAAATTCGTTAACATCTCCTAAAAGTCTGCCGGCAGTGGTACCGTGCTCCGTGTGTACCATGAGTCCACAGCGGAAAATTCATTTGAAATGCAATCTTCCAGGACGAAAGCTAAGCCCGAAGTAATCACAAATGGGTGGCTATAAAATTAAGTCCGGTATTTTGCCTCCTCTTAACCTTCCAGCTTGCTGCTGTGTGATGTACGGGATAGTGTGATCCAGTCTGGTTTTCGAATTAAACTACACCATTTAAGCATACGTTGTTAATCCTGCACAAACATCCTCTCGTTAAAAGTTAATGCGCTAACTTAAGCATCTGCCTGACGTTTCTGAGTTTCGAGTTTCATTGCATGACTTGTTCCAAATGCGCGTGTTATTTTGCAGGTCTTGGTAGTTGCTATTTTTGTTTTCCTAACTGTACCGCTGACACATTCTCAGCACTGGCATAGATAATACAAAATGAATTAGTGATGCAGTTTCCAGAAAGTTGGCGGACCAGCAGAGAACGAAATAACAAGTATTGTGCGGAAGAATGTAACTTGATATGTTTTGGTTAATTAAATGCGAGGAACTCCTGATCCTTCAGAATATGAAACTCTAAAAGGGAGAATTGCTGTCAAATTATCAGTCAGGCAAGGATCAACAACATTTTTTTATGTTTAACGCTGATGCAAAGTTAGAAAATTTTGCAAATTGTTTCTAAGAATGAACAATATTTGGCATAGCTCCTGTTTAAGTTTCATTTCTAAGTAAAGATCAACTCAACAGCAGCAATAACGAAAAGTGTACAAGTAATGCTTGAAGCCTGAACGACATCAAACGGAGCAGCATCACTACGATTTCGAAAAATTAATACTACTGTCGTGATATAAACTGCAATTTACCTGAAATACGTTTGCTGGATGGGGTCTGATGTATGAGAACATTCGTTATTAAAGTCAAGGAAAACTTTTCTGATTACTCTGTTAGGACTTTATAGATTTGTTTTACAAATCACTGCATGGACCAGGCGGGTATTAATTTCATAACAGTCTGATTGCACATGGATGCTTATTACGCATCATGTTTGAAACAGAGATATAAGACACACAACCTTAACAAACAGTTCCCGGCACATACACGAACAATAATATTTTGTTTTGTGCTTTTGCAGTTAGCGTGTTTGTGGCGTTTGTAGCCACGAGAAAAATGCTGGGCAAGTGCAATAATTTAGGAGACCAGGGGCGAAATGTAATTAAATACGAGCTTTAGTGCAGGTTTCACTTTCTGGTGGCAGCAATTTATCCACCACAAAGGGTCTTCTGTGCGGAACACACAGGACGTCAGATAGTAGCATTCTCAAAACAAATTTATGATTTAGACGGTACACAAAATATACGTTTACGTACAAAAAAATGTAGAGTTCATTCAGAAAGTAAATGTTAACTGTAAGTGTGTACCTAATCTAGATACATCATTAAAATTTCTCGAAGTCAGGTTCATTAAAAACTGAAGCCAGTAAAGGTATTTCTGAGTTTTTGAAATAACTAAATTATTAAACTTTACAGCCTGTTTCATAGCCATTTCGTAACGTAAACAAGTTTGGGTAGTTGCATTCTATCATTCTTTATGATAGTATAATTTGCAATAACGTACCTGATAGTTACGTTAAGGACCCGAGACGAAAACACTTGCGAATTAATTTCGTGAATCATCTCGGACAGAACCGTTACGTTGGTACAGAGGTTAAAGTGCTTGACCTGCCAGAGTAAGTATGTTAGCAAGGCAAATTAGAAACCTTTCTCATAAGTTCATACCATATAATACTACACATTTTAGGGAAATTCATTAAGATTATTCCAGCTGCGTATAGATATCAGATTTCTATGTTGTTGCTGAGAAATGCAAAGACGCTCCGTCTGTGGAAGCACAATGAACTCCATCATTTTAGTTCCTTGGATGATGAGCAGTTATGCCACAAGAATGAAAAAGTACATACCAATAAAGAGACACTCATCGGCATATCATCCACGCCAGCACACGCCCAAGTATCATATCATATCGTAGCGATGTATTCCATATTTAAGCATGTGATTCACCACAGTCGCTTTGAAACTCAGCGCACTCACCGATTACCAATATATTGAAAGACGAGGAAACATAATAAAATATTTTATGTTTTTCGAAGGATTAAAACACGCTCTCTATAATCTTTCATATAACTGTTTACGCAAATAATAGTTTTGCAGTAAGCGGTAACCTTGTCCAAGTACCTGCGGACAAATTAACACCGATGCAGCATTCCGCTTTCTGCTAAGTATCGCCGTTCAAAAAACTTCGATAGATGTTTCACTTACCGGTTGGGCACCCGGTATCGAAAAGATAGCGCCGTCACTCACCTGAAACATAAAAAGAAATACTGCATTAGACAGACAGAATTTGCTACGTTGCTGTCTATTGCTGTGCCTCGACATTCCATACTCATTCGTGACCTATCACATACAGGATGTGTCATAACTAACAACGAAAACTGGCACAGGAGAAAATACACTCCTGGAAATGGAAAAAAGAACACATTGACACCGGTGTGTCAGACCCACCATACTTGCTCCGGACACTGCGAGAGGGCTGTACAAGCAATGATCACACGCACGGCACAGCGGACACACCAGGAACCGCGGTGTTGGCCGTCGAATGGCGCTAGCTGCGCAGCATTTGTGCACCGCCGCCGTCAGTGTCAGCCAGTTTGCCGTGGCATACGGAGCTCCATCGCAGTCTTTAACACTGGTAGCATGCCGCGACAGCGTGGACGTGAACCGTATGTGCAGTTGACGGACTTCGAGCGAGGGCGTATAGTGGGCATGCGGGAGGCCGGGTGGACGTACCGCCGAATTGCTCAACACGTGGGGCGTGAGGTCTCCACAGTACATCGATGTTGTCGCCAGTGGTCGGCGGAAGGTGCACGTGCCCGTCGACCTGGGACCGGACCGCAGCGACGCACGGATGCACGCCAAGACCGTAGGATCCTACGCAGTGCCGTAGGGGACCGCACCGCCACTTCCCAGCAAATTAGGGACACTGTTGCTCCTGGGGTATCGGCGAGGACCATTCGCAACCGTCTCCATGAAGCTGGGCTACGGTCCCGCACACCGTTAGGCCGTCTTCCGCTCACGCCCCAACATCGTGCAGCCCGCCTCCAGTGGTGTCGCGACAGGCGTGAATGGAGGGACGAATGGAGACGTGTCGTCTTCAGCGATGAGAGTCGCTTCTGCCTTGGTGCCAATGATGGTCGTATGCGTGTTTGGCGCCGTGCAGGTGAGCGCCACAATCAGGACTGCATACGACCGAGGCACACAGGGCCAACACCCGGCATCATGGTGTGGGGAGCGATCTCCTACACTGGCCGTACACCACTGGTGATCGTCGAGGGGACACTGAATAGTGCACGGTACATCCAAACCGTCATCGAACCCATCGTTCTACCATTCCTAGACCGGCAAGGGAACGTGCTGTTCCAACAGGACAATGCACGTCCGCATGTATCCCGTGCCACCCAACGTGCTCTAGAAGGTGTAAGTCAACTACCCTGGCCAGCAAGATCTCCGGATCTGTCCCCCATTGAGCATGTTTGGGACTGGATGAAGCGTCGTCTCACGCGGTCTGCACGTCCAGCACGAACGCTGGTCCAACTGAGGCGCCAGGTGGAAATGACATGGCAAGCCGTTCCACAGGACTACATCCAGCATCTCTACGATCGTCTCCATGGGAGAATAGCAGCCTGCATTGCTGCGAAAGGAGGATATACACTGTACTAGTGCCGACATTGTGCATGCTCTGTTGCCTGTGTCTATGTGCCTGTGGTTCTGTCAGTGTGATCATGTGATGTATCTGACCCCAGGAATGTGTCAATAAAGTTTCCCCTTCCTGGGACAATGAATTCACGGTGTTCTTATTTCAATTTGCAGGAGTGTATATTGCAGAAGTAAAAACGTTCTAGTAAACACGATCCGCGCGGGGTAGCCTTGCGGTCTGAAGCGCTTTACCACGGTTTGCGCGGCTCCCATCGTCGGAAGTTCGAGTCCTCCCTCCGGCATGGGGGTGTGTTTTGTCCTTAGCGTAAATAGTACTTAAGCTTAGGGACCGATGACCTCAGTAGTTTGGTCCCATATAAAAAAAAAGTAAACGCGAATCCACAACCGAATGGTTTGAGAGATAACTGCGAATGTATGATTGCGTGCAGCCAACGACTACAGCATGAAATATTGACAGAGGTGGTACAAATGTATTTAAAATGTAAACTTTTCAATTAAGTCCCCATAAAAGTGGGCTCAAATGTCATCCGTCATCCATAATCGGGCAATATGTTAGCCACATGATGGGGTAGCCGCACATTCCGCTGCTATTGTAAGACATCTAAAGCGCCAATATGGCCCGAGATGGACAGGTTTAGCAGGACTAGTACCTTTGCCTGTATTATCACTTCACTTCAATCCTTTGGGTGTTTAAAAAAAAATTGTTCAAATGTGTGCGAAATCTTATGGGACTTAACTGCTAAGCTCATCAGTCCCTAAGCTTACACACTACTTAACCTAAATTATCCTAAGGACAAACACACAGGCCCATGCCCGAGGGAGGACTCGAACCTCCGCCGTGACCAGCCTCACAGTCCCTGACTGCAGCGCCCTCGACCGCTCGGCTAATCCCGCGCGGCCCTCTGGGTGCTTGTGCGTGAAATCATGTCAAGAGTGAAGTGCACAACAATCTCTTTGAAAGGGTGACGAACTACAGCAGCGAATTGTACAGTTTTGTTAAAATTTACGGAATGATCCGGTATTGTTTGCAAGAACTCGTAACTCAGGAGCGGAGAGGAGAGCCATATTGCGTCCTTTGCGAGAACGACACGTGGAACACCTCTTTCAGCAGATACGAGTGTACAGTAAACGTTAACATGTAACGTGTCAATACTGGATTTCCCACCCGCCTTCGTAACCCGACGCCTGTGCGGTGGCGCTGAACTTTTAAGGTACGCCGGTTACAATCCTTGTTGTGGATGAAATTTTCGTGGCCAGTATTTGGCCAGCAAGAGGCGGAGGGGTGGTGGCGAAAGGTTCCTGGTCGCCCATCTTTACGCCAATATCCTGGATTAATTTCCGAACTTCTCTGCGGTGCCTCACGATATGTTTGTGGCATCTTCGATAGTAAGCTCGACAGCCATCTTGGGACTATTCGAGATAATGTTTCACCCTCTACCTATTCTCAACGTCATCATACAAAAAATGGTTCAAATGGCTCTGAGCACTATGGGACTCAACTGCTGTGGTCATCAGTCCCCCAGAACTTAGAACTACTTAAACCTAACTAACCTAAGGACATCACACACATCCATGCCCGAGGCAGGATTCGAACCTGCGACCGTAGCAGTCGCACGGTTCCGGACTGCGCGCCTAGAACCGCGAGACCACCGCGGCCGGCCGTCATCATACAACACTACAGTATAGTATAGTATACGGACATCCGTTACACTCACTTGCACTCTACAAATACACCGTTCGTCCAAACAGTTTCGAGACTGTTTTTATTCCTGTCGTACAAGCGACGCGGTGCAGTAACTATGATGGCAGCTTTAATTAACAGCCACTTCTGCATGATAAGTTAATTCATAATATAATGAACAGAGTTTGTTTGCTTCTGTCTTCTTAATTGAATGCGTTCCCATTTCACAGACATATTGGTCCCATCATGCAACGGGTCAGTGATCCTTAAGACAGATAGAGACGGCACAGAGTATGCCGTTACCATTTCTACGGGTCGACACAGCCACTTTCAGGGAAGGGTATAAGCAGTAGTAAATTCTATCTCTTTGTCCTATGTTACTTTACGGCAGTAGTTTATTCATTTGTGTATTACTCTCACGAAATAACTAGAAGCAAACATCAAGCTGTGAAAAAACTTCACGTATTTTAGAAATTAAGTGTGTGTCGTAAAGCAACAATTTCCGTGCTGGAAGTGATGATTTATCGGGAAAGAGAGAATTCAACCAGACGAGCAAAGAAATTGGGAAAAAAAGTATAAAAAATGTCAACAATGTAGCAAACTACAAAAAAAAAGGTGGATGACCGTCGCAGGTTCAGTTTCTTTCTTTCCTTTTTTAACGTGAGAACATAGCTCATGATGATACTTTGAACAGCATTATTCTTGAAGAAGAATCAGTGGTTGAAATGCGGGCCAGGTTCCTACTTGGACTCGATCCCCAGTTATTTGACATAGCTTCCGTGCGAATAGAGACAGTCGTGAAGAAGCAGGAGCGAAACGAATATGAAATTCAAAAATTTCAAAGTTAAGCATTATACTGAAGAGCCAAAGAAAATGGTACACCCGTCTAATATCGTGTAGGGCCCCCGCGAAAACGCAGAAGTGCCGCTACAGGGCGTGACATGGACTTGAATAATGTCTGAGATAGTGCTGGAGGGAACTGACACCATGGATGCTGAAGAACTGTCCATAAATCCGTAAGTACGAGAGGGTGGAGATCTCTTTTGAACAGCTCGTTGCAAGGCTTCCCAGATATGCTCAATAATTTTCATATCTGGAGACTTTGGTGGCCAGCGGAAGTGTTCCTGGAGCCACTCTGTAGCAATCCAGGACGTGTGGGGTGTCGCATTGTTCTGCTGGAATTGCCTAAGTCCGTCGGAATGCATGATGGACATGAAGGAAGCAGGTGATCAGATCAGACAGGATGTTTACGTACGTATCATCTGTCAAAGTCGTATCTAGACGTACCAGGGGTCCCATATCACTCGAGCTGCACACGCTCCTCACCATTACAGAGACTCCACCAGCTTGAACAGTCCCCTGATGATATGCAGGGTCCATGGATTCACGAGGTTTTCTCCATACCCGTACACGCCCATCCGCACGATTCAATTTGAAAGTAGACCCATCCGACTAGGCAGCATGTTTCCAGTCATCGACAGTCCAATGTCGGTTTTGACGTGCCCAGGCGTAGCTTAAAGCTTTGTGTCGTGCAGTCAAGGGTACACGAGTGGGCCTTCGGCTCACAAATCCCATATCGATGACGTTTCGTTGAATAGTTCGCACGCTCATACTTGCTGATGGACCAGCTTTGAAATGAGCAGCAATTTGCGGAAGAGATGAACTTCTGTCACGTTGAACGATTCTCTTCAGTCGTCGTTGGTCCCATTCTTGCACGATCTTTTTCCGGGTGCAGTGATGTCGGAGATTTGATGTTTAACCGGGTTCCTGATATTCACGGTACACCCGTGACATGGTCATCTCTACCTCGGAGATGCTGTGTTCCACCGCTCGTGCGCCGACTATAACACCACTTTCAAATTCACTTAAATCTTGATAACCTGTCACTGTAGCAGCAATAACCAATCTAACAACTGCACCAGACTCTTGTTGTCGTATATAGGTGTTGGCAACCGCAGCGATGTATTCTACCTGTTTACATATCTCTGTATTTGAGTACGTGTGCCTATACTAGTTTCATTGGCGCTTCAGAGTGTGTACTTATTAAATTTACATGTAAACGTGTTGGAAAATAGAGGAAAAGTAAACTCGACTATTCATTCGATCCTGAATGATACCAAAAACTGCACTTCATTGTCACTGGAACTGCAAATGATCAATTAATTCATATGGCTTTCGTGTTTCTGTCATAGTACTTAGTTGACGCCGTAAAATGGCCTCGTAAGCTAGAAAAACGCTGCATCAACCGAAAGTGGAAAGTTCTGGACAGTTTTCAGCAAATCACTTGCAGAGTGATGGGAGAAACAGTTCCAGGCATTTTGATTCTAATGGACAGCATGTTGGCAAAACTGACGACACTGTATTGCAGTCGATCAGTGTGTTTTTATTTCTTGAAAAATAATTTAAGAAAAATATTGTGCAGAATTTTTGTTTGTTATTTATAATTTTAAAGTAACTTAAACATTAGATGAAGTTGTTCATCACCTGAAACCTTGGACAAACCAAAGATCACAAAATAAGCGCACCCTCGGAGTTATGAATTGAGAATCTCTGACTGAGACTGACCTTCCATTCTAAAAGCTACGAAGTATTTGGAGATCGTAACGTATCTCATTTCTTTTGTGCCATCACATCAAACTAGGTGATGGTACAGAAAAAGCTTTAAAAATAAAGGCCACACTGAGCGTGATGTACAGAAAATCGTCTTGCAGGCGACAATGGGACGCGGTGAGCGTCCAGTGGGAACCGCGGAGAGGAACAAACAGCGCCATTGCTGGAAGTTGGTCCATCTCGCGGGCCATCCGCTCGGAAGTAGGGCATTTCTCATCAGCAGCCTCAGGCCCTTGTTTACCCGCTGCCAGCCATACTGCTACCCCTCCACTCCCCTCCCCTCCTCGTCATCGCTGCCCGAGCGGAATGGAACCGGCGGATGGGGGGGGGGGGGGGGGGGGCGGTGCGCACTCGCTTCTGCCGTTGTCAAACGGGACGTTTCATCGTCTGCGGCTGTGGTGCAGATGAGCGCTCTGACGTACGCCGAATGCTGGCCACTGACTACTTCATTGTGTTCCACTTGTCCTATTATACTCTTTCTTCTACAGGGTTATGCGGTACTTAAGGTTTCGTTTAGGGAAGGCTTCCAGAACACGTCTGTTCCTACATTACAAAGAAAACAAAATCTTGTTTGTAACTGTCACACTAATATGGTTTTTCCTTAAAGGTAAGCTGTTTTCGACCTGAAGGTTGCGTTGTACACTGCAGTGCACAACGAGACATGATCCTGTTGGAGATTCTTCGACTCCAAATGACGGTACAGCTTGTCAGTTTTCACATTAAGAAGTCATTCCCAGATGTGAGAGAAACGTTATGAATCAGCTGGGTACCAACTGGACCCCTGCGTTTCCAATCTGCCACCCAGTAAGTCACCTTTCTAAAGCATATTTTTTTTAAATTTCAGTCTCGTAACGAATAAGCTATCTTTCAGAAGCATATTTTTTTTTATTTTTTGTTCCGTTTTCTAATGATCTAGTGAACAAAACTAAACTTGAAAATGAACTTCTGTGCCATTAAAAACAGATTCAATTCGCCTGTCAACCAAGTTATTCTAGCCGAGTAAAATATTTTTGCAACCAAAAATGTTCTTGGCAGGTAAAATACTTGTAGAAACTAAAATTCTTCTCGAAACGCAATATATTCTAACGACGCGAAATTCTCCTCTGCAGAAACATGTTGTAGTACAGGCTGGTTATAATTAAAGATCAGCTACCCACAGAGGTCCATGCGGGCTGTAATTACCGTAGAGCAGCGGAATTTGGTAGATATTCTAATGCGTTAATGCAGAAATGATTTACATAGGAAAAAAATTAGTTCCTATTTTGGCCACTAGAAGCAAATCTGGCGCTGTGAATGCAAGAAAGACAAATACAAATTTTTTCCGACACATAGGAACGTATCTATATATAATGGATTAGGAACCGGACAGGGACACAAAAGGTCTAACAAGTAAGAAAGGCATAACGTTGATTTTATTACTAACTGCCGCTTACACAACTTGTTCCGTGTGAGTACCTGAGACGTCGCCGAGATGCACAGCACCAAACTGAGGTAAAATTGCAACTACATTTTCAAGAGTAAATCAGTTCCACATTAACACATTAGTATTCCTACCGAGTTTCGCTGCCATGCTATAATTACAGCCTACACTTTAATTATAAACACCCAGTATGTAAAACTTTTCTTACGGAATGAAAGTCTTCCGAAGAGGATCTTACTGAAAGATAAATGTTCACAGAAACTAAAATATTCTTGAGAATCTCCACTCGTAACGGGACTTCCTCCTCTAGCATTACTTTTCCTCAACAATAATACCAGTATTATTTTTCGAATTTTTGGTCAGGTCAATATTATCTCAGTTGCTTTTCTGAAAACTTTCATATACTCTTATACAAAGTATGTTATATTTCAAGCTAAAATTTAGGAAAAAGAGTTACTTTATAAAATATATTAGTTTCGATGTTATACTCGATAAGTACTAGTTCTAAAAGTACAGTTAAAATTATCTTTTTAGAAACATTTGAAATTACGAATTATTGGCACACTTAAAATTTCTATTATTAATTACACAATTCTGTACTTTTTGTTATATTTATTTCTGGATTCTTTTATGAAAACACAATCGAAATGAATAGTGTAACGAAAACTAGTAGAAATTCATTTGTTAAGAAAAATTGTAAACCCTTTGGAATATTGTTATTTCCGCAAAGTGTGAGAGTCGCAAGCAGGCCTCTGATGTGATCGGACGTATTTTTGTATTTTTTGTGAACAATGTAATTTCGGCTTTGTTAACGTGAAAAATCAAAATACTTTATGATATACTAAAATGTGAGAAAACAGATTTACGCAAAAAAATGCTGCAACAACAGTCTTCAGATTTATTTAGTTCAAATCAACCGTGAGGAATTGATGTAAAATTTTCAGCTTTAGGAATCAGACCCCTAGAGAAGAACAACTGGTGCCATCTCAACATGCGATGTTATACTCGATAAGTACTAGTTCTAAAAGTACAGTTAAAATTATCTTTTTAGAAACATTTGAAATTACGAATTATTGGCACACTTAAAATTTCTATTATTAATTACACAATTCTGTACTTTTTGTTATATTTATTTCTGGATTCTTTTATGAAAACACAATCGAAATGAATAGTGTAACGAAAACTAGTAGAAATTCATTTGTTAAGAAAAATTGTAAACCCTTTGGAATATTGTTATTTCCGCAAAGTGTGAGAGTCGCAAGCAGGCCTCTGATGTGATCGGACGTATTTTTGTATTTTTTGTGAACAATGTAATTTCGGCTTTGTTAACGTGAAAAATCAAAATACTTTATGATATACTAAAATGTGAGAAAACAGATTTACGCAAAAAAATGCTGCAACAACAGTCTTCAGATTTATTTAGTTCAAATCAACCGTGAGGAATTGATGTAAAATTTTCAGCTTTAGGAATCAGACCCCTAGAGAAGAACAACTGGTGCCATCTCAACATGACAAGCTAACTAAAGTATAAAGTTATTTGTAATCTCCGCTCCTGTCAAATCTTCATAAAAGACTTTACTTATTAATTAGTTGAACTGGACATTGTTTAATATGGAAAACAGATGGAAGAAGGAAGGAGGGGTGAGATTAGAAACTACAGGTTCATTACACTGAAGACTGCACTGAAAGTAACTGATATGCGAACTGAGAGAGGGAACATTAGCATTTTAATTTAAATTAGCGTTGAGCAATGTAGAAGGGATCGATTTTGGGTTTGTGAGACAAGAATAATGCGACAAAGGCGCAAGCGAGGTACTAGTCCGGCACACATTTTCGCTCGTCACCGCCTATTCCGCGTAATGTCCCGCAGCATCTGACAGCAGTGATCCCCTTCAATTTACACATTATTACTTGTCTTAAAACTGCTACCAGCCGACACATACGTTGAAGGAAGAAACCACTGAATAAGGGTAGGCATTTCTTTTATAATGGTACACTCCTGGAAATGGAAAAAAGAACACATTGACACCGGTGTGTCAGACCCACCATACTTGCTCCAGACACTGCGAGAGGGCTGTACAAGCAATGATCACACGCACGGCACAGCGGACACACCAGGAACCGCGGTGTTGGCCGTCGAATGGCGCTAGCTGCGCAGCATTTGTGCACCGCCGCCGTCAGTGTCAGCCAGTTTGCCGTGGCATACGGAGCTCCATCGCAGTCTTTAACACTGGTAGCATGCCACGACAGCGTGGACGTGAACCGTATGTGCAGTTGACGGACTTTGAGCGAGGGCGTATAGTGGGCATGCGGGAGGCCGGGTGGACGTACCGCCGAATTGCTCAACACGTGGGGCGTGAGGTCTCCACAGTACATCGATGTTGTCGCCAGTGGTCGGCGGAAGGTGCACGTGCCCGTCGACCTGGGACCGGACCGCAGCGACGCACGGATGCACGCCAAGACCGTAGGATCCTACGCAGTGCCGTAGGGGACCGCACCGCCACTTCCCAGCAAATTAGGGACACTGTTGCTCCTGGGGTATCGGCGAGGACCATTCGCAACCGTCTCCATGAAGCTGGGCTACGGTCCCGCACACCGTTAGGCCGTCTTCCGCTCACGCCCCAACATCGTGCAGCCCGCCTCCAGTGGTGTCGCGACAGGCGTGAATGGAGGGACGAATGGAGACGTGTCGTCTTCAGCGATGAGAGTCGCTTCTGCCTTGGTGCCAATGATGGTCGTATGCGTGTTTGGCGCCGTGCAGGTGAGCGCCACAATCAGGACTGCATACGACCGAGGCACACAGGGACAACACCCGGCATCATGGTGTGGGGAGCGATCTCCTACACTGGCCGTACACCACTGGTGATCGTCGAGGGGACACTGAATAGTGCACGGTACATTCAAACCGTCATCGAACCCATCGTTCTACCATTCCTAGACCGGCAAGGGAACTTGCTGTTCCAACAGGACAATGCACGTCCGCATGTATCCCGTGCCACCCAACGTGCCCTAGAAGGTGTAAGTCAACTACCCTGGCCAGCAAGATCTCCGGATCTGTCCCCCATTGAGCATGTTTGGGACTGGATGAAGCGTCGTCTCACGCGGTCTGCACGTCCAGCACGAACGCTGGTCCAACTGAGGCGCCAGGTGGAAATGGCATGGCAAGCCGTTCCACAGGACTACATCCAGCATCTCTACGATCGTCTCCATGGGAGAATAGCAGCCTGCATTGCTGCGAAAGGTGGATATACACTGTACTAGTGCCGACATTGTGCATGCTCTGTTGCCTGTTTCTATGTGCCTGTGGTTCTGTCAGTGTGATCATGTGATGTATCTGACCCCAGGAATGTGTCAATAAAGTTTCCCCTTCCTGGGACAATGAATTCACGGTGTTCTTATTTCAATTTCCAGGAGTGTAGTATCCCATCTACACATATGAGTATTATTGATTAGAATACAGACGAACTGCCGTGGTGATCCAGTAGTATTGCCGTCTACGAAAGAGCTTACCTTCCAGATTTTCTCAGTACGAATCGTTATGCACAGCAGCGACCGAAAATAAAAGACGAAGGCAGTCTTAGTGGTAGTGAGTCAGTTGGCATACCTGGGGTTGCAATTATTTCTCTGAAAAGCAGCAACCATTTTGCACACATTTTCATTTAGCATAAGATTAACACAATAATTAGAGAATAATGACAGAGCGGAATACGACATTAATGTTTTATAAAAGTATATTACATTACAGTGGCTGTGTATACTGACTTCTAACTAACTTTATATCAAATACATTTAACACGGTGCAGATCTTTGTTTTTCTCTACGGTTTCTGTGGTTGCGAGGGAGCGGGAAGCACAATGGACCTGGGACAGGCAAGGCAGTGACCGATGTAACGAAAAATATGGTCCTTCGGCGTTGGCGCAAGCGGGAAGCCTCTGGTGGTGTCTCCTCGAAAGTCGCCACGCCAGGCCAGTCACAGGGGTGTCAAAAATGGCTCTGAGCACTATGGGACTCAACTGCTGAGGTCATTAGTCCCCTAGAACGTAGAACTAGTTAAACCTAACTAACCTAAGGACATCACAAACATCCATGCCCGAGGCAGGATTCGAACCTGCGACCGTAGCGGTCTTGCGGTTCCAGACTGCAGCGCCCTTAACCGCACGGCCACTTCGGCCGGCTCAGGGGTGTCAGCTATTGTGTATTTACCACTGAGCCCTACCTTGCAGTCGAAGTGAGGCCAGGGAAGGGTCTCTTTGCGGTGGGAGGCTGACGATTTCTCGTATTCTGAAGAGTGCCTTAAAGAGAAAACAGTCTCATACTTTCCTAAAGAAACACAGCTTGCAAAAAAAAAAAAAAAAAAAAATAAGGTCCGTAGCTGCTGGTACGTTTTTTTACTGTCAGAAGACCTCTGATTTGAGGGTATTTGCTGGGTGCGAAAACGCGTGATTGTTAAAAAATGTTTGTAATGTCATGGAAACGGAGCAGGATCGACAGCTTTTTGGAAGAAGGGCGAGTCGAAAAGTCAATGGCGTTTTATTGTAGTGCGTTTTTATTGGCAGGAATTTTGTGCACAAAGGAACCAGGAACCTCGCAATTGACCAGCTGCGTGTTCGTATTCTGTGATTGGTAGGCGAGTCTTGTTTGGTGGGAAGGAATAGCACATCGTATGGTTCAGCATAACATCCTGGTGTCCGCTTGGAGTTGGGGAGGTGTACGCATTTCGTGCACAGCGGAAGGGTTGGTCCAAAGCCAGGGAGGGGTGCACATCTTGTGCACAGAGAACATTCGTGCAGAGATGGAGAGCTGTGTGCATTTCCCCATTTCCCCGCGCCTGAGCAGATGAGATGGCTCCATAGTTCATGACGACGGAGGCTCGATCCTCGTCCTGTACAGAGAGCTACAAGCACGATAGTGGCGTTCTGCCCGTCCCATACTAATTAATTATGGTGAGCATAATTAGTATCAGCATTGATGTCGTAGGACAACACGTGGTCCACATTTTCTGAAATCATTGTTGTCAGCTGTCTGAAGTCCAGCATTGCTTTAGTAGATGCATGATTTTCTCAATACTACTATCAGGCCAACATCCGATTTACACTGAAGAGCCAAAGAAACTGGTACACCTGCCTCACCACCACCCCCTCCCACGCGAGCACGCAGAAGTGTCGCAACACGATGTGGCACGGACTCGACTAATGTCTGAAGTAGTGCTGGAGGGAACTGACGCCAGGAATACTGTAGGGCTGTCCATAAATCCGTAACAGTACGAGGGGCTTCTGAATAGCACGTTGCAAGGTCTCCCAGCTATGCTCATAATGTTCATGTCTGAGGAGTTTGGTGACCACCGGAAATGTTTAAACTCAGAAGAGTGTTCCTGAAGCCAAACCGTAGCAATTCTGGACATGCGGGGTGTCGCATTGTCCTGCTGGAATTGTCCAAGTCCGTCGGAATGCACAATGGACATGAATGGATGCAGGTGATCAGACAGGATGCTTACGTACGTGTAAGCTGTCGGAGTCGTATTTAGACGTATCGGGGGTTCCATATAACTCCAACTCCACGCGCCCCACACCATTACAGAGCCTCCTACAGCTTGAGCAGTCCCCACCTGACATGCAGGGTCCATGGATTCATGCGGTTTTCTCCATACCCGTGCAAGTGCATCCGATCGATACAATTTGAAACGAGACTCGTCCGACCAGGCAACATGTTTCCACTCATCAACAGTCCAGTGTCGGTGTCGACGGGCCCAGGCGTGGCCTAAGGCTTTGTGTCGTGCGTCATCAGGGATACACGAGTAGGCCTTCGGCTCCGAAAGCCCATATCGATGATGTTTCCTTGAATGGTTTGCACGCTGACACTTTTTGGTGTCCCAGCACTGAAATCTGCTGCAATATGCCGATGGGTTGCACTTCTGTCACGTTCAACGATTCTCTTCAGTCGTCGTTGGCCCTGTTCTTGAAGGATCTTTCCCCGGGCGCAGCGGTGTCGGAGATTTGGTGTTTTACCGGATTCCTGATATTCACGGTACACTTGTGAAATGGTCGTACAGGAAAATCCCCACTTCATCGCTACCTCGGAGATGCTGTGTCCCATCGCTCGTGCGCCGACTGTGAGCGCAGCCTATAGCACGAAGTTCAAACTCACTTAAATCTTGATAAACTGCCGCTGTGGTAGCAGATCTAACAACTCCGTCAGACACTTGTTGTCCTATATAGGTGTTGCCAAACGCAGCGCCGTATTTGCATGTTTACAAATCTCTGTAGACTATTTCAATACGCATGCCTATACCAGTTTCTTTGGCGCTTCAGTGTACTTGATCAGATAAAATCTCGTGAGTAACTTTCAGAATGTCAGCTGCGTCTAAGATGTTTCCTTGTTCGTCCAAATAACGCTGCAGTCTAGTAAGTTTGCTTGGTAGAATTCACATAGGTGACACTCGTAAAATGAGTTGATATTCTTTCATAGTAAGATCCGTTTAACGTCTGTTTCAACTGAATAAATTAACGTTTTAATGTAATGTTTCTTTCTGTTAACACCTTCCATTCATATTAATTTTATATCTTGTAATTCTACACTTTAGAATACATAGCTAGGGACGTTAATTCTTTGTTTTATCCATTCCATCGTGCATAATAATTACAGCTTGGGTCTTAAAGCCGTGCCCAGCTCTTAATTAATTTTCTGGTTCAGAGTAGACATTTTTACACGCAGGGAGTTTTTTTTTTTTTTACCTTGCATGATATTAAGTGGTTCAAATGGCTCTGAGCACTATGGGACTTAACATCTGTGGTCATCAGTCCCCTAAACTTAGAACTACTTAAACCTAACTAACCTAAGGACATCACACACATCCATGCCCGAGGCAGGATTCGAACCTGCGACCGTAGCAGTCGCGCGATTCCGGACTGAACGCCTAGAACCGCTAGACCACCGCGGCCGGCATGATATTAAGATACACTGCAGAATCAAAATATAATTAGGGAATAAAGTAAGTTTTATTGAAATACTCTCAACAATATACTTCGGGATTAGGACTATTTCAGTGATTAACTTCCTTTAAATTTACGCTCCCGTCCGACTAATATAATGTAAATTACGTATCATTGGCCAATGCTGACCGCAGTTTTGATAGTTGAAGTGAATGTGGAAGAAGAGAAGTGTGCAGTTTGATATGTGAATGCAATGTTTCATTTGTCTCCAGTGGAAGAAGAGAAGTATTCAACTTGATGTGTGAATGTAATGCCTTTCATTTGTTTCTAATCATTGGTCACTGTTACAGCGTAAATTAGTGGGTTAGAATTGTAATAATTACCAATCACAGTACATTATTGTCGACTTTGTCAGACACGCGTGTAAAAGAGGAAAACATTTGATATATGTTTCTACAGCGCGTATACGGCATATTTCGGGCACGAGTTTCTACCCTTCCAGATCACAATTATTACTCTTCACACTGTGGGAAGCAATGTATATTGACTGCGATATAGAGGACAGCATGGTTTTAAAAACGAAACATTCAGCGAAAATACTACATGTTTCATAATACTCTGTCAGTACAAGAGAAAAAGGGAACGAAAAAAAAAGAAAATTGTTTCTACTTTTCGGCTATGAGGCATTAGCCTGCTACGTGTTTTAACGAATATTTACATCTAACAGAACATGCATGACATCAAATCATGTTTAAACAAGGAACAGCATGAGTATCAAAGGGCACCGGAATTTCCCTAAAAAAAAAAAAAAAAAAAAATGCTGGTTGACGAATGGCTGTGATTGTAGATAACCATTGAAGATTATATACATTTTATACCTACATGAAAAAGATATAAAATGTCCAAGCAGTGCAGAAAAATTGCTGCTGTGTTTTATAGTCAGTTTTAATTAGCTTCTCCCCCATACTCCGGCTTTTACCAAAGAGAAGTAAGAGAGACGCAAGAGCACAATATCAATGGTCATGAAAAAAAAAATGTAATGTGGCAGTATGACGTAAAAATGTTGCGCATTAACAAGAAACAACATCAAAAAATGAAAATGTTACACAGCGGAAGAGGGAAATGAGGTGCCAACCATTATTCCAACCTAAATGACGAAATATCCTCTTTACGCTCGTGATACGCACGTTCTGCTGTAGTCTGATCGGACGAACGTCCTCTCCCTTTACACATAAATTCCGAAGTATTTACAGCGAAAAAACACGGCGCACGATAAATCAACATCGATCAGGCGCGTTAATAAAAATGGAGCCGAGATACTCGGTAACTGCGTGCGGCTGATCCTACTTTATCCGAACAGAATTAATAGGCAGCCGTTATTTATCCGCCGGCGTGTCGGACAAAACGTTTTCATTGTTCCGTAGACGGGCTGTCAGCGTTTATAGTGGAAGGACTGCTTGCCAGTCGGTGCAGCACACGACGCCATCTGGACGCTTCGCGATTCCCTGACTCACCTGCCTTGCGCCATTTCTGTCGAGCGGTTTGATGGACATTTAACGTCCATCTCTTACGCGAGTGAAGTGACTTCAAAAATATAAGTTATATACTCGGTTACGGAGTAAAAGTGCTCGCAGTGAGAGACTACACTCATCATAGTGAAGCGAGAATGAATTTATGGATGTGGGTAACAACGTGAGCAAGATAGTACGTGTGCATCAACTTCACGAAATGTTTTTTACATGCAAATCTATAATTTACTGGTGCGATTGATACGGGTCCATTACGTCTCCGGCACGATGGTAATTTGGTAATGGAAGTGGAGATGGTGTCACAGAGAATGGAAGTTTGCACTTTATGGCTCAAATAGCTCTGAGCACTATGGGACTTGACTTCTGAGGTCATCAGTCCCCTAGAACTTAGAACTACTTAAACCTAACTAACCTAAGGACATCACACACATCCATGCCCGAGGCAGGATCCGAACCTGCGATCGTAGCGGTAGCGCGGTTCCAGACTAGCGCCTAGAACCGCTCGGTCACCCAGGCCGGCTTGCACGTTATGTTTTAATACTGTTGGTACTCCATATCTCGTGCATTGAGCGCTGGTGAAAGTTCCATGTGGTTTCAAATAGGACTGACGGGTTTTGTGACAGATAAACCATCCTACTGGCGTACGTCGGATTGTATCTGGTTGGAAAACGTTACTATGTTGTAGAAGAGTAAGAATGTACAAATGGTTCAAATGGCTCTGAGCACTATGGGACTTAACATCTGAGGTCATCAGTCCTCTAGAACTTAGAACAACTTAAACTTAACCAACCTAAGGACATCACACGCATTCATGCCCGAGGCAGGACTGGAACCTGCGACCGCAGAGGTCGCGCGGTTCCAGACTGAAGCGCCTAGAATCGCTTTCTTTCTTTCCCTTTTTTGTCTCCGTTGTTGATCGTTGTGTTTGGTCGTTGCGGACGTCACATGACATCCGTTGAAGGTCGTTTGTTGGTCCAACCACTCAGTTTTTTTATTTTTTATTACAAAGGCCAATGAGCTCTACGACCGAACACGCTGAGCTATCGTGCCGGTGTCCGCTCGGCCACAGCCATAGCTGTACAGCTGGAAAATTCATTGACTATCTTTGCATAATTACCTCGGACTGGAAATATTTCAGTTACTGAGACCGTAACCCATGACAATATGAGGCCTCAAACGACCGTTGAAAAGTAAGAATTTAGAAAGGTCTTTCCATCTAAAGTAACATAAAAATTGAAGTAAGTGTTACTACTGACGTACAGTGATGAGCCTAATATGACGACCAGCGTCCACCGTAACAATGAATGCCTCCTGGCGGCGTTGAGGGCTCGTGGCAGGGTAAAGAAAGTAAACAAGTACAGCAGGGACGAATGGGGATCGTTCTAGCGACGAATCGGGCTGCAATAGCAAAATCCGCTGACAATAGCGACTTTGACAAACGGCAGATTATTATGGACGCCACTTGGGATTCCGCATCTCGGGAATGGCGAAACTGGTCGGCTCTTCGCATGGTAGTGTCGGAGCATCTGTGGAAACTGATTGAAGGACTGTGAAACCACGAGTAGGCGACAAGGTGTAGGTAGTCCATTCCTCATCATATGGATGTCTGAGAGTTGCACGGCCTGTATAGCAGAACAGGTGACTATCTGTGGCAGATCTGACGAGGGTCTACAATCTGGTGCAGACACTATGTACTGGAACAAACCGCTCAGCGCACAGTGTTGAATATGGGGCTCTGTAGGAGACAACCCTACGTATTCCCATGTGACGTAAAGACATCATCAGTTTCGACTGCAGTGGACACTGAATCACCGAGGCTGAACTGTGCTTCGGCGGAAACGTGTCCTCTCGTCCCATGAATCACGTTTCTTACTGACCAGGTCGATGGTAAATTCCGTATACGCCAGCATCCAATCGAGCAGTTGCTCGAAACATGTACCACACTACGGGAGCTGCCCAATGAGCGGTATTATGCTATGGGGAACATTCGCCTCGGCTTCCATGAGATCTGTCGTCATAATGAAAGGCACAATCACAGCTGTCGGTTACATGAAAAGAATTACCGACAATGTGCACCATTTCATGCTTGATGATTTCCCCGATAGCGTTGGCGTCTTTCAGCAGGACAATAGTCCGGCCGGCCCGAGTGGCCGAGCGGTTCTAGGCGCTTCAGTCTGGAACCGCGTAACCGCTACGGTCGCAGGTTCGAATCCTGCCTCGGGCAAGGATGTGTGTGATGTCCTTAGTTTGGTTATGTTTAAGTAGTTGTAAGTTCTAGGGGACTGATGACCTCAGATGTTAAGTCCCATAGTGCTCAGAGCCATTTGAACCATTTGACAATAGTCCGTGTCACAACACCAGAAACCTGGTACAGTGGTTTGAAGGGCATGATAGTAGTGAAGTCACGTTTATTTCTTCGATATCGAATTTCTCTGGTCCTAAACCAATGGAACACGTCTGGGACGCTATCGAGTGGCAGGTCGCCGCCCTCAACCCACGGAAATTGCGAGACCTGGGCGTAGACATTATCGCAGATGCCTCCGTAAAACTACCAATGACTTGTTGATTCAAAATGGTTCAAATGGCTCTGAGCACTATGGGACTTAACATCTGTGGTCATCAGTCCCCTAGAACTTAGAACTAATTAAACCTAACTATCCTAAGGACATCACACACATCCATGCCCCAGGCAGGATTCGAACCTGCGACCGGAGCAGTCACGCGTTTCCGGACTGAGCGCCTAGAACCGCTAGACCACCGTGGCCGGCGACTTGTTGATTCTATGGCATGCAAATTCGCTGCTATATTGCATTACGAAGGTAGACCAACACGCTGTTAAGAATGTGGTCGTTATGTTTTGGCTCATCTGTGAGCTCTTCATAGTGAGGGATTTTTCGCTTAATATGGATCTCAGTTGCTAACACTGAAACTCCCTTGCGTCTAAGTTATAAGCATAGCAAAGTAGTAGTTTGTCAAATGCATACCGTAATTTTAGCTGAGGTTGTACATATTATGCGTCACTGTAAATAAAATTATTACAATAACAGTTACTGCATAGAAACCTTTTCTAAATATTTGCACTGAAGAAGTGTGTTCTGTATGTTAGACAAAATTTATTCTCTTATGACTGATGCACAGAAATGGGATATTCCTTCATGTGAATGTAGCTGCCGTATATTGCAAATTTTATTTGTAAATGTTGCGGAACGTTCTATAACGTGATACGTACGAGTTCTGATACAGCGACCATCACTATAAGTGAAAGTATAATATAAACTGATCATAAAGCTAATGTGAACATCTGAAATTTTTTAGTGGCTTTGTCCATTCTTGGTGACACTTATAGCCGCTGTTGGATGCTTATACCAGTACAGCCATTCCCACCAGGTGTTCCACGCCAAGTGCTTTTAATGGGTTTTCCCAGTCTTTAAAGCGGAAGTTGCGATTTATGCTGAGCAAGAAAGTCCCCAGAACAGGCCTTCATCCACACATAATCCGACAACAATAGCGGATTAAGCGATTCAAGAGAAATTTTGCAGCAGAGGCAGAGAGAAGTGACAGCGATATAATGCCTCGGCCGTATTCTCCCGCGTGGAGTTACGGTTTTCGCATTTTAAATGCTTCCATTGTTTACAAAGTCGCGAAGAATTAACGTAGAGAGAGTTGGCCACGGTTTTCTGGACGCATTCAGGCACCTGCATGTATAATGAAGCGACTTTTGTACTGGTAGTAATTTGAAACGGGGTCCACATGCAGGTCATACCTCACAGAAAGAAAGAAAAATAAGAAATTTAATAACTTTAAACTTTTTCTCATTCGTTTGTAATTTATAGTCAACACGTAAACAGGTATGCTTCCATAGGTATCTACAGAAAGTATCTAGCGCCCTACAAACACGAGTACTACTCAGAATCTACACTTAGGTCTTTAATGTGTATCAAGTAACAGATGAAGAGAAATAATTATTTAAATATGAAGGAATTTTTAAAATATTGCTTTTTAAATCGGACTAAAATGTATAAAACATTGCGATCTAGCCCAATACACTTTCCTAACGCTATGTAAATAGTCCTCAAAATTTGTGACTGAATTTATAACAACTATAAAACACTGTCCCGATAACTCTCCATGCGATATCCTTATTTTTTGAGCCCTGAAGAAAGACATTAAAGGCCTTCGGTTTGCTTTGGACGAAGAGCTGCACGCCTGGGTACAATCACGCCTGGGTACAAACGCAAACACTTTTCCACAGTGGCCTGAATGTGTTAACACTTACGGTGATTGCTTTTGAAACAATAAACAGTTTTCTTACTCCCCCCCCCCCCCGCCCCCTTTCTTGCTTTAATTTCACTGCCCCTTGTATAACTCTAATGCGGTATACCTTTTGTGTAATAATATCGTTATTGACATACGTCAATGAATCCGCCTCTCATTGAACTTCGTGGTTTCGCTTATTTTCAGTTCGGCGGAATATCGCTTCTCCGCCTGCATTTGTTCATATTTCCCATGCCAGGGAGGAAGATCACGCTGGGAATCTAAACTGAGTGTTTTCATTCTCATCTTAGTTACAGCTGGTAGTCAGCAGAACATATACCTACAACAACATGTCCCAGACATGAGCGATCGCTCGTTCTGAATGCATGTGGGATATAATTACAGGCCGACCGCGGTGGCCGAGCGGTTCTAGGCGCTTCAGTCCGCAACCACGCGCCTGCTGCGGTCGCAAGTTCGAATCCTGCCTGTGTGTGATGTCCTTAGGTTAGTTAGGTTTAAGTAGTTCTAAGTTCTAGGGGACTGATGACGTCAGATGTTAAGTCCCATAGTGCTCAGAGCCATTTTTTATAATTACAGACGCTTGCAACAAGACAAATTCACGTGTAAGTTTCTGGCTAAGCTTTGCGGTAGCAGCTTGGGATGGCAGTAGAATGTAATCTTCGAAGCCAACTCTGGTGGCTCCGCGTCTCTAGACATGCTGTGACGAGATTGTTCATTTTTGTAGGAACGAACAAGGACAAGAAAGTTTGCTCTTATAAATTGACTGAAGAAATAAGCTCAGAAGTAAATGACACGTGAATATGCATTTGATACTTGAATAGCATAATCAGAGGTTCTTTTGCAGCAGCAGCAGCTCTACAAAAAATGCGATAGCAGGAAGGTTAGCACAGTTATACTGCACTTTTATTACACCGTTTGTCTAACTGTCCCTTAAAGTTCATTGTGAAAAGCATTGACTTGTACCATAACAAAAAAATCACTACTGTACGTGGAGAGACAACTGAATGTGTTAATCAAACATCAGATTACACGAAACGAATGAAGTGTTAATTGACACCATTGCCTTCTCATTTGAAGAAACGACTGATGTTACTGGAACACTCATCTCGATGATTGGTCAGTGTGCCCCTCACCACGTTTGTTCGATCTCTGTAGGCAGTGGCTAGATTAGATTTTAGACAGAAGTCACCGTGGTGTGCAGGAGTCGATCGCAGTATCAGTCGCTGCTCCATGTTGACGTATGTGTGGCACGCTGTTTCTGTACACTCGTGCCGGCCAGGGTGGCCGAGCGGTTCTAGGCGCTACAGTCTGGAACCGCGCGACCGCTACGGTCGCAGGTTCGAACCCTGCCTCGGGCATGGATGTTTGTGATGTCCTTAGCTTAGTTAGGTTTAAGTAGTTCTAAGTTCTAGGGGACTGATGACCTCAGAAGTTAAGTCCCATAGTGCTCAGAGCCATTTTTCGTACACTCGTGAACAGTGGTTTTTGGATGGGAATTAGTTCGATTTATGAGTCAAGATTTTCCGTAACGAGTAAGCTCAATCGTTAGGAACAGTGCGGGATTCTTGAGAGTGGTGATTTCAGTATCGCTTCAGGTAAATTCAGATGGGTCCGAATTCGATCTTTAATCAGTCACAATTCACTTCATGGCTCTTTTCGCTTTAAGTCACTAGCTGGCTTTGACTATTTATTTACTAATGGAAAGTTGAGAACTTTGCTTTCGATTACTCGGTGAGTTTGAACCATTTTGTGTGGGTAACTGACCGTCCATGTTGTGTGTCCTCAGTCCAGCCAACGTTGCTGACAAAAGGTAATTAATACATTATTATCGTTTGCCTAAATGGAACCATGCAATTCGTATTTTTGTCTATACTTCATGTGAATTCAAATCCAGGAGTCAGCTCGATCTGTTAAATAAATACTCTTCATGTAGTTACTTAGTTGGATAAATGTCGCCACAATGTGCATAACAGCATGTTACCATTCTTCCTGTAATCACTAACTTCGTCTATCCTGTGTGAGAAAATTACTCCTGATCTGTCGTTCTGGAGTTCACTAATTAAATTTACGTTGCACAGTTTTCTCCTTATGATAGAAACAAGAGCTAATAATCAATATTCAAGGAATTTCAGCCAATGTGGCACTCAGGGACAGGTAGCGATTGTCAAGTGCAGTATTTGTGCAACAGATAGCTCTCAGCCACAAAAACATCTTCGGTATAAGCTGAAACTGAGTCGCATCACGACAACAGGAAACAGAGTCCGCACCGGTAGCTGAGTTGTCAGCCTGGCGGATTGCCGTCCTACGGGCCCGGGTTTGATTCCCGGCTGGGTCGGGGAATTTTCTCCGCTCGGGGACTGGGTGTTGTGTTGCCTTCATCATCATTTCATCCCCATCCGGCGCGCAGGTCACCCAACGTGGCGTCGAAGGTAATAAGACTTGCACAACGGCGGACGGACCTGCCCCGCAAGGGGCCTCCCGGCCAATGACGCCAAAAGCTCATTTCATTCACTTTAACAGGAAACAGAGCAAACTATTTTTATCACATGAGGACAAGTTTATTCTGGAAACTTGTACAAAACAAATGTCACAAATAGAACAGTTATTCTCAGAACTGTCTGTTAGCTTTGACGTCTAACTCTGTGCTTCAAAAACTGCGAAGTTACCGCAAGGTTTATATTCCTTTATGTTATCCGAAATAAGGCAGAAATTACGGTCTAATAACACATTATTCCATCTTCTCAGTGGGATATTTATTGTGTACACTTTGCCTGTTCTCCTTTGGGTAACACACTAACGCTTAACATCGAGTCCAGCCTTCCGTAATCTGCACGCCATCGAGTTGCTTTACTTTTAATATTTTTGTTGCAGGTCCCGTCACTTATCTTTCCACACTCTCACTATCTTCCTATGCCCATACAAGATGCTAGAATAGTCAGATCTCTCATTGCACTTACAGGGTAAAGTCGGATATTTGATTTTAGACGTGAGATTCTAAGTGATCCGGTATATAAGAAACGGATGAAAACACACATCGCGTGGAAACTAATCTCTCCTCGCCAGGGATAAGAAGACTCTGAACGCTAATTGTGTCTTTCACAAGCATTCGTGTTTATCTTTAGAGCCTCAGACATTACCGCAACATGTACTGTACATACAGTATCTGGCGGCAGATACGACTTAGTCGCCTCCAACATTGGAGGGTGAATCTTTGGCAATTTCAAGCCACTCGTGGCAGCGAAACGTCGAAAAAATCATTAGCTGAAGATCCGGGGACGACAGCGTACAGACAATACTTCAACAAGAGGCTACGAAAACCTCAACAAATAAGAACAACACTTGACAAGACCATCTAACAGAGGACGTGGGGAAAGACTAAACTCTTCGTGTCGCATTGTCTGTAGTTGTAGATGTGTTGGTTTCAAGAGACGGAAAAGCAAATAAAAAAGATATCTGTCTCATGCTAGCCTTTCCCCTTTCGAAATTTTTCATCCCTGCACTGTACAATCCATTGGCTTCGTCCAAGGCAATACTTTCCTCCACTTTAAATAGCTCAAAGCCCCCCAGACACAAATGGACACATCTCATAAATTGCGGAGAACGGAGTATGGTGAATAGCTACAATACTACACATATAGCTATCTCAATAAATCCTTGTAGGTTATTATTAATATTAATATTATTAATAATTATTAATATTAATTAATTATTAATTATTAATATTATTAATATTGCAGTTGTTAGATATAACCCATAAATAATTAGTGTCCAGGTACCAATATTTAAAGTACTAGATCACATATGTTGAATAAAAATAATAAAAAAAGCAAAGTAAAAATAAAGAAGCACGTTAATTGAAAACGGTTAAGTGCACAGAATGGTGTTCGAAGGTATATACTAAGGTACAACTTACCAGCTTCTCGTTCACAAAATGGTTCAAATGGCTCTGAGCACTATGGGACTTAACATCCGCAATACATTCCGAATATATGTAGTTACCAACAGTAAATCGTAAAGGGTTTGTCAAGAAAAATTTCAACTATTTATCGGGAAGAAAACAAATCGAATATCGTAAAAAGTAACTCTACACTTGTAATGGGGACCATTGATGATACACACTACCAGTTTGATAAATACCACACAGAAAAAGACTGATAAATTGTCTAAATACAATAATTTCCTCTGAAGCACAAGAGAGAGCATTTTGGTCCTCATACACAGCAAAGATTAAAAATATAATTTCTCTCGAAAAGAACTACAATATGACGACAAATAGCTCTGTAAGGAAATCCAGATCAAAGCGCGGACAAGCAAGCGACGTCAAAGTAGCCATTACATTACTTCACGGGTCAAAACCGAAAGTTAATATTGCGTATTTCTCTTGACCCCTGACTGTTCTTCACTGCGACGTATGACATGTTCCTACAGAGGTTGGCCTTGTCTCTGCTCTCACCTTCGAAACACGGTGCCTACGGAATGGAAACCAGGACGAGATGTGACGATTAAATTAAATAAATTTCTGTTGTGGAGCATCTGCACTTCAGCTATGAAGCCACTGTTCAGTATTAGGCTACAGTATACTTAATTTTAACGCTATTTTTTACGTTTACATTTTAAGTATAATTTACGACGTTTGACTCACGGTTATGCTTTGCTGAAGTTCGCGGAACTCCTTTCACACTGCTAATGAGTTTCCAAGGCACAGATTTCATGTCTGGACGCGCGCTATGGATAACTGGACTGCTTCCTTTCCTTGACTGTGCAAAGAGCTGCAGTTTCTGTGCAGCTAAATGAAAATTCCAAGAAAAGCTGAATGCGAGCCGCACGCACTGCGTGGTTGTTCCTGCGTGAACGTTGCCTCGTGACGAGACATGAGCTACTTCGCATTGTTGTCAGACTCAACACTTTTTTTCAGTTCTGTGGCCAATAGCATCCCGCACTGATTTTACTGACTCAATATAGGGTGATTTTTCATTCAGTATGTCGGAGGAGAAGAACTTCCTGTGCAAATTCTTCACAGTGGCGTCAGGAAACTTCGTTATCTAGTTTGCAGTTCAGATTCATAGCGACTCGCCAATAATTCAGTCTTGAAATACCCCACTACTTTCGTGCATGCTGTGTTTAATTGCTTCGAGCTGGAGCAGCCAATTTCCTAAATTCGTATTCACGTAACCGATAACTCATTACGTAACAAATGCCACACAGGTGTATGCTGGAGCTACTAGAGGGCGTCGCTTCTTTTAACTTTAGAATTGTTGACCTTTGCCTGTGGTGAACTCTCTGTTTCAGAAATAGTCATTTAGCACAGTTATAAACTACTTCAGAAAAACTTCAGAAAAGCATAATTTACTTCTTATTTATATTCTTCATCCAAACATGTTTCGACACCTATCTGTCATCTACAGTGTGTTTCGTTTTATTTCTGTAAAATATTATACAAAATTCGTAGTCGGTTTGCTATTTTAGGCTGTGAAATTACAGCATGTGAATTTTGATTGTAAAGATGGCATTGCTCAAATTTGTTTTCTTTTTTGAGTTTTACGGCATCACAGCACGCCTGAAAAGTAGTCGGAAGAATATGATTTTTGTGCAAAGCGTAATTACTTTAAAATAATTTTACAGATAGTAAAATTGATGAATGTTCTGTACTTAAATTTTTCGTCGTATTATACGTTCTTGATATGTTCTTTGTGGGTTGTAACGGTTCTAAATTGCTTCACAAACTTCGTCCGGGAATTTAAATATTCCTAATATCTCGTAAGCGGTTCCGGACATGGGAACTAGTTTTCCGAATGGGTGTCATTCATCTACAGACATTAATAAATTAAAACTCCCATTACGTCTTCTGTCAGCATGTGAAGGATATTCCCAAGAACTGCTTTAGGCATTTTGACACGATTTTTTCTACTAGATAGACTGATTCACGAGGAAAAATTGTGTATATAATCTATTACCATTACGCAACAGAAGTTATCCGGTCGTAGTACACTACTGGGCATTAAAATTGATACACCACAAAAATGACGTGCTACATACGCGAAATTTAACCGACAAGAAGAAGATGCTGTGATATGCAAATGATTAACTTCTCAGAGCATTCACAGAATGTTGACGCCGGTGGCGACACCTACAACGTACTGACATGAGGAAAGTTTCCAAACGCTTTCTCATACACAAAGAGCAGTTGACCGGCGTTGTCTGGTGAAACGTTGTTGTGATGCCTCGTGTAAGGAGCAGAAATGCGTACCATCACGTTTCCGACTTTGATAAATGTCGGATTGTAGCCCATCGCGATTGCGGTTTATCGTATCGCGACATTGATGCTCGCGTTGGTCGAGATCCGATGACTGTTAGCAGAATATGGAATCGGTGGGTTCAGGAGGGTAATACGAAACGCCGTGCTGGATCCCAACGGTCTCGTACCACTGGCAGTCGAGATGACAGGTATCGTATCCGCATGTCTGTAACGGATCGTGCAGCCACGTCTCGATCCCTGAGTCAACAGATGGGCACGTTTGCAAGACAACAAACACCTGCACGAACAGTTCGACGACGTTTCCAGCAGCATGGACTATCAGCTCGGAGACCATGGTCGCGGTTACCCTTGACGCTGCATCACAGACAGGAGCGCCTGCGATAGTGTACTCAACGACGAATCTGGGTGCACGAATTGCAAAACGTCATTCTTTGGATGAGTCCAGGTTCTGTTTACAGCATCGTGATGGTCGCATCCGTGTTTGGTGACATCGCGGTGAACGCACATTGGAAGCGTGTATTCGTCATCGCCATACTGGCGCATCACCCGGCATGATGGTATAGGGTGCCATTGGTTACACGTCTCGGTCTCCATTGACGGCATTGACGGTTCGCATTGACGGCACTTTCAACAGTGGACGTTACATTTCAGATGTGTGACGACCCGTGGCTCTCCCTTCATTCGATCCGTGAGAAAGCCTATATTTCAGCAGGATAATGCACGACCGCATGTTGCAGGTCCTGTACGGGCCTTTCTGGATACAGAAAATGTTCGATTGCTCCCCTGGCCAGCACATTCTCCAGATCTCTCAACAACTGAAAACGTTTGGTCAATGGTGGCCGAGCAACTGGCTCGTCACAATACGCCAGTCACTACTCTTGATGAACTGTGGTATCGTGTTGAAGCTGCATTGGCAGCTTTACCTGAACACGCCATCCAAGCTCTGTTTAACTCAATGCCCAGGCGTATCAAGGCCGTTATTACAGCCAGAGGTGGTTGTTCTGGGTACTGATTTCTCAGGATGTATGCACCCAAATTGCGTGAAAATGTAATCACATGTCAGTTATAGTATAATATATTTGCCCAATGCCCGTTTATCATCTGCATTTCTTCTTGGTGTAGCAATTTTAATGGCCAGTAGTGTACATAGTTCTACCCGAGGGAATCCTTGGTGGCTCGATAGTATAGGATAAAGTGCACTGTTGTAGGTTAACTCCCTCAAATTTTGTGTGTACCTAGATTTCGAAGACGTGGGAACGAAGTATAAGGCGTCTGACGTACAAAGTAAATGGGAGTGCCCCAGTAAGTAGCATGTAATTGCGGTATAGATTCTGGCCCGTTCGTCACACTGTGGCACCGGTTGCATATCGGTTTTAACCGAGAACAATGTAGACGAATTAGAAGAGGCCAAGAATAGGATTTTGAGGAAATAGTTGGGTCGTATAGGTCTTCAGACTGAAGTGTGAGTACTATTTATTTACAGATAGGAATTAATCTATCATCAAAAGTACCTCGTATTACTGTCATAAATCAAATGGCTCTGAGCACTATGGGACTTAACATCTGAGGTCATCAGTCCCCTAGAACTTAGAACTACTTAAACCTAACTAACCTAAGGACATCACACACATCCATTCCCGAGGCAGGATTCGAACCTGCGACCGTAGCGTTACTGTCATACCTGCGTGACGTAACCGTATTACTTTTATTCAGTTGTTGGTTATCTAAAAGAAAAGTGCAGTAAATTTTTTACGTACACAATGTGATTTAAATGTATCCCAACAATCGTATGAAATACAGAACTGGCCACTAGATGTCAGGAGAGGCGGACCCACCATTGTACAACGACGCGGGGATATTGTGTTATCAGTAGCAATAATAGCAGAATGGGTCGGTGGGCGGAACACAGTTACTTCGAAAGTAGACTTATCAGTGGATGTCACCTGAGTAACATATCCGTCAGGTATGTTTCAATCCTTCTAAAGCGGCCAAAATCGGCTGTTGGCGATGTGACTGCGAACGGGAAACGCGTATTACTAACAGAAGCTAAACAAGACCAGGCAGACCTAATGTATGGACGGAGAGGGACTGTCGAGGATCACGGAGCTTGGATGTAAAAAATTCCATGAAATCTGCGGAATGAATCGTTCGAGAGTAGCAAAGTGCTGCCAGCAGTCCACTAGCACAATGGCTGTGCGCAATGTGTTTAAAAGAACTGTGCGCAGTGGTCTAGCAGCCCTCATAAGCCACACATTTTTGTAGTCAGTGCTAAAAGACGGTTGAGGTGCTGTAAAGAGCGGCACTACTGGACAGTGGATGACTGAAAACGAATGATTTGGCGTGATTAAGCAGAAAGGTGGAAGAAGTATATAGACGGTCTATACAAGGGCGATGTTATTGAGGATAATATTATGGAAATGGAAGAGGATGTAGATGAAGATGAAATGGGAGATAAGATACTGCATGAAGAGTTTGACAGAGCACTGAAAGGCCTAAGTCGAAACAAGGCCCCGGGTGTAGACAATATCCCATTAGAACTAATGACAGCCTTGAGAGCCAGTCCTAACGAAACTCTACCATGTAGTGAGCAAGATTTATGAGACAGGCGTAATACCCTCAGACTTCAAGAAGAACATAATAATTCCAATCCCAAAAAAAAGCAGATGTTGACAGATGTGAAAATTACCGAACAATCAGTTTAATAAGCCACGGCTGCAAAATATTAACACGAATTCTTTACAGACGAATGGAAAAATGGTAGAAGCCGACCTCGAGGAAGATCAGTTTGTATTCCGCAGAAATGTTGGAACACGTGAGGCAGTACTGACCCTACGACTTATCTTACAAGCTAGATTAAGGAAAGGCAAACCTACGTTTCTAGCATTTGTAGACTTAGAGAAAGCTTTTGACAATGTTGACTGGAATACTCTCTTCCAAATTCTGAAGGTGGCAGGGGTAAAATACAGGGAGCGAAAGGCTATTTACAATTTGTACAGAAACCAGATGGCTGTTATAAGAATCGAGGGGCATGAAAGGAAAGCAGTGGTTGTGAAGGGAGTGAGACATGGTTGTAGTCTCTCCCCGATGTTATTCAGTCTGTATGTTGAGCAAGCAGTAAAGGAAACAAAAGAAAAATTCGGAGTAGGGACTAAAATAAAAACTTTGAGGTTCGCCGATGACACTGTAATTCTGTCAGAGACAGCAAAGGACCTGGAAGTGCAGTTGAACGGAATGGACAGTGTCTTGACAGGAGGATATAAGATGAACATCAACAAAAGCAAAACGAGGATAATGGAATGTAGTCGAATTAAATCGGGTGATGCTATTTGGGGAGCAAAATAACTGATGATGGTCGAAATAGAGAGGATATAAAATGTAGACTGGCAATGGCAAGGAAAGCGCTTCTGAAGAAGAGAAATTTGTTAACATCGAGTATAGATTTAAATGTCAGGAAGTCGTTTCTGAAAGTATTTGTATGGAGTGCAGCCATGTATGAAAGTAAAACGTGAACGATAAATAGTTTGGACAAGAAAAGAATAGAAGCTTTCGAAATGTGGTGCTACAGAAGAATGCTGAAGATTAGATCGGTAGATCGCATAAATAATGAGGAGGTATTGAACAGAATTGGAGAGAAGAGAAATTTGTGGCACAACTTGACTAGAAGAAGGGATCGGTTGGTAGGGCATCAAACCAGTCTCAGGACTGAAGATCACAACAACAACAACAACAACAACAACAACCTTACTGCTTTTAAGACGAGGCTAAATGAGTTTTAATCTGCCAAGAAGTTTCATATCAGCGCACACTCCGCTGCAGAGTGAAAATCTCATTCTGGAAATGTATCCACTGTTTAAAAGTCCATAACTGGCAAACTAATTGACGGAGCTGTCTCATCTTTGGTATTGTAATAGTTTGTAGTTCCGGCAATCACCAGACAAGCGTTGTATTGCGTTGTTTTGTTTTGTCAGACGACAGTCGCCAATTAGTCAGTGTTTTGTTCTTAGTTGCACCTAATTACTCGAGTGAACATGGCTGGCGCAAGGCCTACATTCGATGAAAGAAAGTCAGTTTTGAAGTGGTATTATAAGTACGAGAACATTAATGAGGATCAACGGAAATGGCGAAATGAGTATCAAACAGAGCCACCGACACGTTTAACGACCCGTCGCATTCCAGACAAATTTGAAGCCGAAGGCTGTGTTAAAGATGTACACAAACAACGATCTGGACGACCTGCAACAGTAACAAGTCCAGCTAACTCCTGTCGTGTGTTACAACAATTCACTCGCTCACCACAGAAGTCTGTGAGACAGTGTGCCCGTGAAACTGGAGTGAGTCGCTCAAGTGTTTTCCGAATTTTGAAGGCAGCAAAGTGGAATTGCTACATCCCACGATTGCTACACGCAATGAACGAGGACGACCCAGATCGTAGAATGGAGTACTGCGAGTGGTTTACTAACATGGTGCGCAACGATGAAGAGTTTGCAGAGATGATTGTGTGGTCTGATGAGGCACAGTTAGAACTCAATGCCACAGTAAATCGCCGCAATTTTATCTACTGGGCCTCCGAAAATTCGAACGTTCATGTAGACAAAACCCTGAATTTGCCACAAGTAAATGTGTGGTGTGGGTTGTCTTACCGGGGCTTGATTGGGCCATTCTTCTTTGACGGCACAGTTACCGGTGAGGAGTGCCTTCAGAAGCTTCAGACATCCATTTTACCTGCCACCTGGGACATGTATGGAGACCAGTTTACTTTCAAAAATATGGTGCTCCAGCCCACTACCAAAATCGTGTTGGGGCGTATCGCGACGAAAGTCTACCAGGAAGATGGATAGGCCGTAGAGGTGCTGTGGAGTATCCACCAGGTTCCCCAGACCTAACTCCTCTGGACTTTTTCCCGTGGGGAACACTAAAGGACGTCGTTTATCGACAAAAGCCACGCACATTGGATGAACTTCGAGAATCCATCGTACATTCATGTGCAAATATCCAACTGAACACGTTGCAGTCAGTAGTTCGCTCTGCAGTTCGGCGGCATCATTTGTGTGAGGATGTTAATGGTGACCAGTTCGAACACCTACAGTGATATCTTCAAGTTGGACTTTAAACTACACTTTCAGCAAAAATGAGACAACTTCCTCAATTAGTTTGCAAGATATAGACATTTAAACATGGATACATTTTTTGGGTACCCCTCTGTAGAAGAACTCAAAACAATATGTATTCGTCTTCATGGAACTAGAGCGATAGTTACTTGCAAGAAAGTGTTACAAATTCGGTTTGCAGATACATTTCCTGTATTTCCATACGAAATATGGACACTTTTTTTTTTAAACAGAGGAACTGTTCTAGGACGGCGATGGTTTGTATTAGCATAACAGGGTACCACACCATAAAGCAGTATCAGTGAGGGAATGGTTTGCGGACAATAACGTTCCTGAAATGAACTGGTCTGTCCAGTGTTTCGACCTGAACGCACTGGAACACCTTTGGAATGAGTTAGAACGTCGACTAAGCTCCAGACTCCAGTGTCCGACATCACTATCTTCTCTGGATTCGGCTCTTCTGGAAGGATTTGCTGCCATTCTTTCGGAAACATTCAGACACCTCACTGAAAGTAAGTAAGGTAGTGTAGCTATCGGAAGACTCTTTTGAAATATGGTGGTGCAGGATAATACTAAAGAACAGGTAGCTAGAACGAATAACAAATCGGAAAGTACTGAATCAAATTGGGGAGAAAAATTTATGGTACAACTTTACTAAAAGACTTGGACAACATCCTCAGATATCAAGCAACCATCAATTTGTTAATGGAGGGAGGTATATATATATATATATATATATATATATATATATATATATATATATATATATATATATATATATATATATATATTGTGTGTGTGTGTGTGTGTAGAGGGGGGGTGGTTAGGGAGGGATAATAATTGTAGAGGCAGACCAATGGTCGAATACACGGATCAGATAAAGACGATGTAGGTTGCAGCAGCTATCAAGAGTGCACGGGGTCACCAGCGTGGAGAGCTCCATCAACACGGAAGACAACAAAAACAACATCAACAAACTATCAGATATTATAGTTTGATGAAAGAAGATGGATTCGGTAATATTTGTTGCACCAGTTGCTCGCAACGGTCCTGTTTTCACATTATGCAGAAGCTTTTGACGTTAATGATAAGGATTTACACGTTCCCAATGTCGGTTCTTCTATGAGTTACCACAATCTTATAAATGTTGTCATGATTCATTAGAAAAACAAAGCGCTTCAGTTCACCCTACAATCACGCACTGACTGCTACACTGAAGTCGAGAAACAGTATGTGAATTGATGAGTTTATGCTCTGCCGTCACTTCGTGATGTTTCAGATTGAATTGTGCATACCTGTGTGGACAGATGCCACTGATTCATAAGCTGAAGAGGTGAATGACGCAACAGATTTCTAGAATTCATTTTCTCGGCCGCTCATATCGTGTCTAGGTTTCTTCTCTGCTAAAGCTCATTCGCCACATGGTACACGATCGAAGGCAAGGCCCGTAGATTATATGACTACTCCAGCTTGCCTACAGGGATACAATCTCCCGTGCAATATCGGACACGGCGGTTGCGTTGTGCGAAAAACACCCTGTACCTTCCCTTAACGGCACTTTAGATCTCTTGACAAGATGAAAACGTGATATATGGGACGTTTAGGTGCGCTGCGAAACTTCTCCAAGACATTTTCGAGAGGAGAGCTGGAAGCAGTGGCAAAGACTTAGTTACGATCCACATTATTCGAGGTTAACGTGACATTAGAGGTGAAATTCGGCTGTCCTTCCAACATTGCCCTTCGCATAAAGGTCATTCTGCGCCAAAAACCAGTGCCTTGTCGCTTTAGTTCTCTTTTCAATGGGTCACGAATATAGTTAAAAAAAGTCCTTATATTTCATTACGCCATAGGGGTTCAATATCATGTCAGATAACAATGTTGCTTGTAATCACCCCACAGGAAAATGTTTGCTCCTTTGGTTACTATAGTCGGCCGGTGTGGCCAAGCTGTTCTAGGCGCTACAGTCTGGAACCGCGCGACCGCTACGGTCGCAGGTTCGAATCCTGCCTCGCGCATGGATGTGTGTGATGTCCTTAGGTTAGTTAGGTTTAAGTAGTTCTAAGTTCTAGGGGACTTATCACCTCAGAAGTGAAGTCCCATAGTGCTCAGAGCCATTTGAACCATTTTTTTAGTTACTATAACTTGTCGTTAACTCTGTTCAGTTAACGTCTTCGTACTGTCAGAGGTGTACATTCGTGGAATGGCCTTTATATTTATAAGTAATTGCAGAAGTAAGTGGTAACGACTTATTGCACAATCCGTAGAAAAAAGGCTTTCAAGTACCTGTCGGCTCTGGTCCATGTTAAAGCCCTAATCTCCACAATAATAAGAGGCAAAAACGCGGCTGAAGGAGGTTCTCTACAAGACCAGAGATACTACAGAGGCCTGGAGAAAAACCGGTGAAGAATTTGTTCATGATGTTCTAGGTACATGGTGGCCCCCAAAAGCGATTTGAAAGGTAAACATAAACAAATAAATTGGTACAACAACTGCAATTTGTATGTTATTCCGAGTCAAATACAAGGAGCGACATATAGTTCGTATTGCGAACAGGCTTCGTGTACAAGATCTTTCAACAGTTGCTTGATTGTAGAACTTATCACTAGCTGGAGGAGACATTAATTTCGAGAATGGAAAGAAGTTACTTTTATTTACTTAGGCCGGCCGAAGTGGCCGTGCGGTTAAAGGCGCTGCAGTCTGAAACCGCAAGACCGCTACGGTCGCAGGTTCGAATCCTGCCTCGGGCATGGATGTTTGTGATGTCCTTAGGTTAGTTAGGTTTAACTAGTTCTAAGTTCTAGGGGACTAATGACCTCAGCAGTTGAGTCCCATAGTGCTCAGAGCCATTTATTTACTTATTTATTCATTTATTCTTCACTGTTACAGCTTATTAACTGGGATGCTAAAATATGTCATGCAACTCGCATTTTTGAATAATAAAATGTCCATATAATAGTTGTTACAACCTGATATTTATAAATGCTAGAAAGAATTTAAGGTCCAGTCTACTACGAGGTCATTAGAGACGGAACGCAAGCCTGATTGGAGACGAAGGGGGAACCAAAACGTTTGTTCTCTTCTCAGGGAACCATCCCGACTCTGCCTTAACCGACTGAGGGACATCAAGATTCCTGGTCGGTAAACACGACTTTATGTCTCACTACCGCTTATTAATATTGGCCATTATTTGACCAGACTAGAATGTTACAAAAATAATACCTAGTATTTTATACAAACATGCTGTGGTTTATTGTCTCTTATTGATCAGCTACAATCTTTACATTTGTGATAGACACTTCTGCGATTAGCTAGTTCGTAAAATGTGTTCCGGTGTAGATATTTCATCGTATCCAGATGCTTATTCATGAAACTCACTACATGACAAATCTCAAACAAACTGCTTGCAAACAATGACAAATTGAATGGGACAAGATCCTTTTAACTCCCTCCATATCTTTTTCATTACCCCTTTTGTTCTTGGGAATGATGTGTTTGAGGGGTTACTATCTATAGATATGTCTTGTACGAGACGTAATTTCTATTATGTGGTTCTAACGGTTCTTATGAAAGATTTACAATGACAGGGAAGAACAGGGTTTAAATTCCAACCAGCGATAGGTCATTGCAAGTAGGTATAAAAATTCGATTTGACATAGACAGAGAATAAAATGGACTCCTTTCTTTTCGAAGATTTATTTTTTGAATTCGTTTTAGGTATTTACGGAAGCCACGGAAGTCTAAATCCTTGTGGCCGGACATAATTTTAAATTTCGCATGCAAGTCCCTTGTCTTAACCATTGTCGCATTTCGATCGATCCAACACACGTGTTTCATATTGTCCCAGTATTAGATCATCAAAGCGCCTCTAAGAGCTGTTCGTACCCAGTGATTCAAGAGCGTTTCTTCCGCACTCTCGAGCTGGCTAAAGAGGTCGTTGGCAGTTCTATCAACATTTTATTCTGAATTTTACGGCCTCTAACTATTAATGTGAACTTGCGAGCATTTCGAACATTTGAGCAAGACTCAAGTATAGGTGCCACTATTGTCTCTTATGAGCTCCTCGTCTTTCTAGTCTTCTATAGCTCTCATAATACAATACTGGCCATTAAAATTGCTACACCAAGAAGAAATGCGGATAATAAAAGGGTATTCATTGGGCAAATATATTATACTAGAACTGACATGTGATTACATTCTCATGCAACTTGGGTGCATACATCCTGAGAAATCAGCGCCCAGAACAACCAGCTCAGGCCGTAATAACGGCCTTGATACGCCTGGGCATTGAATCAAACAGAGCTTGGATGGCGTGTACAGGTACAGCTGCCCATGCAGCTTCAACACGATACCACAGTTCATCAAGAGTACTGACTGGCGTATTGTGACGAGACAGTTGCTCGGCCACCATGGACCAGACGTTTTCAATTGGTGAGAGATCTGCAGAATGTGCTGGCCAGGGCAGCACTCGAACATTTTCTGTATCGAGAAAGGCCCGTACAGGACCTGCAACATGCGGTCGTGCATTATCCTGCTGAAATATCGGCTTTCGCAGGGATCGAATGAATGGTAGAGCCACGGGTCCTAACACATCTGAAACGTAACTACCACTGTTCAGGAGGTGACCGAGACGTGTAACCAGTGGCACCCCATACCATCACGCCGAGTGATGACGAATACACGCTTCCAATGTGCGTTCACCGCGATGTTGGCCCGCATCTCGTGGTCGTGCGGTAGCGTTCTCGCTTCCCACGCCCGGGTTCCCGGGTTCGATTCCCGGCGGGGTCAGGGATTTTCTCTGCCGCGTGATGGCTGGGTGTTGGGTGCTGTTCTTAGGTTAGTTAGGTTTAAGTAGTTCTAAGTTGTAGGGGACTGATGACCATAGATGTTAAGTCCCATAGTGCTCAGAGCCATTTTTGAACCGCGATGTTGTCAAACACGGATGCGACCATCACGATGCTGTAAACAGAATCTGGATTCATCCGAAAAAATGACGTTTTTTCATTCGTGCACCCAGTTCGTCGTTGAGTACACCATCGCAGGCGCTCCTGTCTGTGATGCAGCGTCAAGGGTAACCGCTACCATGGTCTCCGAGCTGACAGTCCATGCTGCTGGAAACGTCGTCGAACTGTTCGTGCAGATGGTTGTTGTCTTGCAAACGTCCCCATCTGTTGACTCAGGGATCGAGACGTGGCTGCACGATCCGTTACAGCCATGCGGAGAAGATGCCTGTCATCTCGACAGCTAGTGTTACGAGGCCGTTGGGATCCAGCTAGGCGTTCCGTATTACCCGCCTGAATCCACCGATTCCATGTTCTGCTAACAGTCATTGGATCTCGACCAACGCGAGCAGCAATGTCGCGATACGTTAAACCGCAGTCGCGATAGGCTACAATCCGACCTTTATCAAAGTCGGCAACGTGATGGTACATATTTCTGCTCCTTACACGAGGCATCACAACAACGTTTCACCAGGCAACGCCGGTCAACTGCTGTTTGTGTATGAGAAATCGGTTGGAAATTTTCCTCATGTCAGCACGTTGTAGGTGTCGTCACTGGCGCCAACCTTGTGTGAATGCTCTGAAAAGCTAATCATTTTCATATCACAGTATCTTCTTCCTGTCGGTTAAATCTCGTGTCTGTAGCACGTCATCTTCGTGGTGTAGCAATTTTAATGGCCAGTAGTGTAAAAGGTCCTACTGTGCCACATGCAACTGCTTTTGTCGGCCCATCACTTTAAATCATCGCATAAAATATTCAAAAACATGGAATCGATAGAAAGGAGTCTAGCTGTGTCCAGCTGAGTCCAGTCCTTACAGTTGACCGAGGTCGCATAGTGACTACAAGTATGAACTCGAATTGGCGAGGACAAGGGTTCAAATCCCCTTTCTGTGTAGCAGATTTAGTTAGTGCATGATTTATCTAGGTATCTAACGTAAAATGCCAGATGATTTTGTTGCAAATTTTTGCGAAAAACTTTACGGACTTCATGAACGAAAATTTGTATGAATAAACCAATTTCTGCATATTATGTCAGCCCATCTTGTACATTATATTCTACACATGTATGCGAGGAGAAAGAAATATGTGGCAGCACCCTATATAGAAGTTTCGCACAACGATAGCGCATACTGTCATTAAGTCCACATACTTAACTCATTGGAAACCTAGCAACTTTTATTTTAATATAACTTCGTGATACCTGCAGGAGGAGAAATCAACTGATTGCTGAATATTGTAGAAAAAGATTTATTTCAAAACGCATGAAGAGCCCTCACAAAAATGACATATCTTAATAAGTTTTTCTTAACATTTGGGAGGATTGGAGCATATATAACGTCCTCGCCTCATGATTTAGGTTTTCTGTCATTTGCTAAAATGATTTCGGACGCATGTCTAATTTTTCTTCAGGAGATATCAGGTTTTCCTTCTTCTGCAAGCACTCGTATAAAAGGCATTCTGGTACATAAAAATTATCACTAACTTGATACTGGTGAATATCTGATTTTGCACCTCTGGTGCCGGCCGGGGTGGCCGAGCGGTTCTAGGCGCTACAGTCTGGAACCGCGTGACCGCTACGATCGGAGGTTGGAATCCTGCCTTGGGCATGGTTCAAATGGCTCTGAGCACTATGGGAGTTAACTTCTAAGGTCATCTGTCTCCTAGAACTTAGAACTACATAAACCTAACTAACCTAAGGACATGACACACATCCATGCCTGAAGCAGGATTCAAACCCTCGCCGTAGCGGTAGCGCGGTTCCAGACTGTAGCGCCTAGAATCGCTCGGCCACCCCGGCCGGCGCCTTGGGCATGGATGTGTGTGATGTCCTTAGGTTAGTTAGATTTAAGTAGTTCTAAGTGCTAGGGGACTGATGACCTCAGAAGCTGTCCCATAGTGCTCAGCTATTTGAACCATTTTTAAGCACCTCTGGTTGTTGCTCTCCAGGGTCGACGATTTCTGAAATGACAGCGTGATTTTTTTTTTTTCTTATAGGAAGGTTCAAAGGCGTACGTACTTACACGTTTTTATCACAAGCTGTTCTTCGGAATTCCTGGGCGTAATCTCCAAAATCTCATTTTCTCTTGCTACTTCTCTCTCGCTTCCATGGCAATTCAGATGAGGACCGTATGACCAAAAAGGGGCCATTAAAAACGAAAAGTGTCCCTTAATAAACACGCAGACGGGGAAAACTTCCTTATTAGTCCGTGGTAATTGCGCCCGCTACCTGCGTGTTTGTGCGCGGTAATCATGCTAGCTCACCCCTCTGCCCCTCCGACCGCCGTACGTCGGCCAAATTAAACGCACCGGGAGTATTTCATACCTCGCGAATACGAGGCGCAAATGGAACGGCCGAGTTAACGAACTGGAACGCGGCCCGCCCCTAAATGGCTGCTCGCATACATCACTAGCAGAGTCAAGGAGGAGGGTGGAATAACAGAGCGGGGGGGTAGGGCGGTAGAGGGAAAGGAGAGGCCAGGAAAAAAATAGCGAGAACCGCGGCCGAGTGTAACGGCGCGCGCCCCGGTTGTGAGTTTAGTTGAGGTAATTGCCGTAAAGATGGCGCGGGCGCGCGGTCGCGGTCAGCCCGCCGGCGCCAGCTTGGCGGTGCTCCAAGTTGGCACCGCGGCGGCTCGGAGCGGCTGGCGGCCGGCCGGCCGAGATGAATTGTCGGGGTCGGCCGCAGGGCAGGCGAGGCGCTGCCAGCGCGCTCATATCGCAACTTGGCGCCAGCCGACGCTGCCTCTGCTGCTGCTGCTGCTACCCCTGCTGGTTCTGTTCGCATAGTTGGTCTGCGCCGCAAAACATGGGTTTGAGGGCGGAAGTAGGCCGCTGCTGCAATAGCACTCGGCAAACACACACACACACACACACACACACACAGACTCAGAACCACATACATACTGTAGGCTTATAATTTGCTCCGTTGCACAACTTATTACATGTCATTTGTGTGCTTTTATTTCAGGGTTCCGTTCCGCAGTCGGTAAAACAAGATAACATTGTAGTCTATCCTGTTTACCTGTCTGTCCGACTGCTAAGACACCTGTACCTCAGCAGTAGATAGAGGTATCAAGTTGAAACGCATATCAAATACTTAGGTCTACGTCCCCACGTCACTGTAAATATGTTAAGCTTCTAACTCAATGCAGTCAGAAGATATAGCCACATACAGGGTGGTCCATTGATAGTGACCGGGCCAAATATCTCACGAAATAACCATCAAGCAAAAAGACTTCAAAGAACGAAACTCGTCTAGCTTGAAGGGGGAAACGAGATGGCGCTATGGTTGGCCCGCTAGATGGCGCTGCCATAGGTCAAACGGATATCAACTCCGTTTTTTTAAACAGGAACCCACATTTTTATTACATATTGTTGTAGTACTTAAAGAAATATGAATGTTTTAGTTGGACCACATTTTTCGCTTTGTGATAGATGGCGCTGTAATAGTCACAAACGTATAAGTACGTGGTATCACGTAACATTCCGCCAGTGCGGACGGTATTTGGTTCGTGATACATTACCCGTGTTAAAATTGATTGTTTACCAATTGCGGACAAGGTCGATATTGTGTTGATGAATGGTTATTGTGATCAAAATGCCCAACGGGCGTGTGCTATGTATGCTGCTTGGTACCCTGGACGACATCATCCAAGTTTCCGGACCGTTCACCGGGTAGTTACGTTATTTATGGAAACAGGAAGTGTTCAGCAACATGTGAAGCGTCAACCACGACCTCCAACAAATGATGATGCCCACGCAGCTGTTTTAGCTACTGTCGTGGCTAATCCGCACATCAGTAGCAGACAAATTGCGCGAGAATCGGGAATCTCAAAACGGTCGGTTCTGAGAGTGCTACATCAACATCGATTGCACCCGTACCATATTCCTATGCACCAAGAATTGCATGGCGACGACTTTGAACGTCGTGTACAGTTCTTCCACTGGGCACAAGAGAAATTACGGGACGATGACAGATTTTTTGCACGCGTTCTATTTAGCGACGAAGCGTTATTCACCAACAGCGGTAACGTAAACCGGCATAATATGCACTATTGGGCAACGGAAAATCCACGATGGCTGCAACAAGTGGAACATCAGCGACCTTCGCGGGTGAATGTATGGTGCGGTATTATAGGAAGAAGGATAACTGGCCCCCATTTTATCGATGGCAATCTAAATGGTGCAATGTATGCTGATTTCCTACGTAATGTTCTAGCAATGTTACTACAAGATGTTTCACTGCATGACAGAATGGCGATGTACTTCCAAAAGCGAAAAAGTGGTCCAACTAAAACATTCATATTTCTTTACGTACTACACAAATATGTAATAAAAATGGGGGTTCCTGTTTAAAAAAAACGCAGTTGATATCCGTTTGATCTATGGCAGCGCCATCTAGCGGCCATCTGGTTTCCGCCTTCAAGCTAGACGAGTTTCGTTCTTTGTTGTGTTTTCGTTTGATGCTTATTTCGTGAGGTGTTGGGCCCGGTCACTATCAATGGACCACCCTGTATATCACAGAGTCTGATGCTCGAAAACTCACTCGTCAAAATCTATAGACATATACATGTCTCTCCTGCTGGTCTAGTTCTTCAGCTGCTTGGGAAAAAAGGAGGTGAAAGGATGGACTCTATGGGGAGACGAGTGGCCTAAAAGAGAAAAAAAGCGGTATAGCGCGGCGTAGAAACTGAGAAGTCGTGGGAGCAAATATTATGTGCGGAGTCAGCAGAAATAACACGTGGCTCGGATTCCTTGTGTAGCCATAGGTCCTCTTTCCCCAAATGGATAACTGATGTAGGTTACGGACACAGAAGCTGCCGAATAGGCGACAAATGGATTGGCTCGTATCAATCCATTGAGCTCCAGGAAACTATTATTATTATTATTATTATTATTGGTATTATTATTACAATTAAGTTTTTACGGAACCCTCAGACAGTGAGTCCTACTTGCACTTGCCGGGTTTTGGCTGCAGCCATTTCTAATTGATGTTATATTCGTAGCACAACTGAATAGGAAAATGAAAAAGCTTCCAGTACCGAATTCATGTTGATCTGCTGCCTGAAATAATTGATGTGTCATGCAGCAGGGAGTATGTACACAGTCTAGTTGTCTCCAAGCCTTCCCCCGTGGATCGATTTTCTCGTTGACCCAAGTCTCCACACGACTCCCAAATCTATTCCCTGAGACGGTGCAGGAAGCACAGCACGTTTGCTGTGAAGCCCTGTCTTAATAAATGCAGATGACGTTGATAAGGACTCTATATCCCTGTTAGAAATAAATGTGAAAATGAAATGGCTTGTTGAAATTCTATTGGAGATCACAATATTCAAGTCCAAGCAAACTGAAGCAAAAATACGATAAAATCGTTGAAGAGAAGATAGACGAAATTGTGCCGTACAAAAATAAGTTAACGACTATGAAAAATAAACTCACCAGATAGACTCAGTACCTTAAATAAAAACTGAGAGTGAACACTTACTGAATGATAAAATTATCTCATATTCGATTAAGTCATAAGTTTCATGCAACTATTAACTTTCCGCATTTTCGCTCCGACTTCTCAGAAAGGAGCCCTATATTCTTGAACATATATCTATAGCTTCTCGCCTTTTCATATAGAACTAGTAGAGGAAAATAGGAAATTACATTCATTTAAGGAGATGTTCTTCAGTTTGCTTTTGCTGTCTTTCATACTCATCATATCATTAGTGTAGTATTTATTCTCGTTCCTCCAAATAGCGGCGGTAAGGTGCTTCAGTTACATGTCTCTGCTACAGCGTGGTTGGATCTCGGCCGAGGCTACGAGAAAGGCAGGACGTGGCGCGTACGTCACAGCACATGATGCAGATCTTGCGAGTGCCAGCAGTAGCCTCCGGTGAGGAGCGAGTAACTATTTCAGGCGAGTTTAATAATGATTCCAAGCTCTCGACAAGACAAAGCTAAGTCCGGTAGGGGCTACCTTTCATTGACATACTAATTTCTCGTGGGCCCTGCACGAATCCGGGCGTTCGCAAAGTGTGACGGACAAGCCGACTAGTGTGAGGTCACAAGTTAGTTCATGGGCCCGTATTTCTCGTGGGCCCTGGTCTTGGACGCAGCCGCATTCTAGCGGCTTTGCAAGGAACCAGCCAATAAGTTTTCTGACTACATCATGGTAAAAATTTACGGACTCCATTGTAGTTTTAAAAAGATAAAAATAATGGAGAAGAGCCAACAATATCAACGATTAATTAATTAAAGAACTTTCTAAAACAGAGTGTAGAAAATTAGTTTATAGGACTGGATGCATGGTACATTTCTCTCTCCTTAGCTTATGGGCATTCTACAGGGTAAGAAGTATACGAAAGGAGAGCAATATTTGTAATAAATGAAACTGTTTATTAACTTCATCAGTAAACACTTCCGGGCTAAATTGCCGTGGTCGATCTGTAGAACTTCTTCTCCCTGACGTTTCGTTCTCAACTACGGAGAACATCTTCCGAGGTGAGTCGACGACTGGCTGCTAGGAGCTGCGGCCGCCGCTCATATGGAGATCGTAGAGAGCGCCACCGCACGTCACCTGGCGTCGATGTGTAGCTATCTCTGGCTATCGTCTGTTCTCTCGATTGCAGGCAATGGATTGTCACGTGATTGATGCAACGTCGACCGCCATATCTTGTCCAATTTTAATCCTCCTTCTTTACGATTAAAATTGTATTGATGTTTGTGGATTTCAATTGCCTCTCTATACATACGTGTATAATAATGCTTCACCCAAGTAGAAAAATGCCTAAAAATAGGAGACAGCAACAACCATCAGCTGGAACAGTATTTATTCCGTTCATCCATAACATCACGGATCGCATTGGGAAAGTACTAGCCAAGTTTCAGGTGGAGACTATTTCCAGACCTACTAAGAAAATTAGTGAATGCCTAAGATCAACAAAAGATGCTCGTCACCCCCTACCCACCCCAGGGGTATATAAAATTCCGTGTAGTTGTGGCAGGGTTTACATAGGAACTACAAAAAGAAGCATCAATACACGTTTGACGGAGCACAAAAGAAACTGTCGCTTGGGACATATCGACAAATCGGCAGTAGCGGAACATGTTTTTAAGGATGGAGATCACGAAATAAAATTTGGTGAGACAAGCGTGCTAGCGAGGACGTCGCATTATTATACATGTATGTATAGAGAGGCAATTGAAATACACAAACATCAATACAATTTTAATCTTAAAGAAGAAGGATTAAGATTGGACAAGATATGGCGGTCGACGTTGCATCAATCACGTGACAATCGACTGCCTGCAATCGAGAGAACAGACGATAGCCAGAGATAGCTACACATCGACGCCACGTGACGTGCGGTGGCGCCCTCTACGATATCCATATAAGCGGCGGCCCCAGCTACTAGCAGCCAGTCGTCGACTCACCTCGGAAGATGTTCTCCGTAGTTGAGAACGAAACGTCAGGGAGAAGAAGTTCTACAGATCGACCACGGCAATTTAGCCCGGAAGTGTTTACTAATGAAGACGCCAGCCGTGAAAGCCTACATGGGATGTTTATTAACTTGACTAAGATTAACAAATATATTTTATGGAGCATTGTAAGGAAATTCATGGTTAACTCAAGAGTGATTAGCATTATAATGAGCACTGGAGTGGCCCCTGTAACGGAGTTATTTCCTGGTAGATACAATATTTTCAATTAAAAAATATTTTAGATCTTATGTTGGGTAGAAATTATTTGTTTGAGACTATTAACATCCTCGCACTAAGTTACCTGTGCAGAACTTCGACTAGACGCGACGATTATAAACATACTAGTATTTTCTTCTGGACATACCAAAGCACGGGAGAAAACAGTTCTAAATTTATTCCACCAAAAACTCACTGACACCAATGCGAAACATTGTGGCGAATGCATGATATGCTGGTGATTCCTATCAGTTTGTATTGGTATTTAAACAAACTTTATTACAGTATCTTCACATCAAGGCAAGACGTAACCTGGGATTACTTTTTTCTCTTTCATTTACGATCTACCAGGGTCCTATAATCGAGTGAGAAGTGTTGGTGTCTGATACACACACTAGATATTTGGTTTGCGTCTGATCACTGCATGGCTGTTCTGCAGTATTTCAAGTAACTTCGTCACAATACATCGGTGCGTCAGAAAGTTGGTTGCAACGGCAACGAACACCAACAAAGACATATTTCTTGATCATATCATCACTCTTGGAAGCACGACCTTTAGACCTTGAGATATCATTATATAAATTTCTTGTATTAAGTACTTTTTGAGGGTTTCTAAACACACACACACACACACACACACACACACACACACACACACACACACACACACACACACAGCGCGAATTAACCTGGTAACGTTTTTTCGTATACCTTGTCACAGTGAGGTGTCAGAGTGACTCCCATACAGTTTCTACAATTTGTGGTTTCTCCCTTTCTTGAATATAGGGACAATTAGTTCCCTTTTCCAATCTTATGGACTCTTCTTGTCATTCCACATCACCCTCACTCATCACACGATACGGCCACCGTTTCCCAGCCTCCACTGCCGCCTTGATCATTTCGACTCTTACTTTGTACATACCAGGTGTCTTTACTCCTTTCACTTTCTCCAGCGCCATATACATTTATGTCAGCTTCTACCTCCCCCACTCTCCCTCCCCACTAGAGTTCACTTCTATCCTCTTAAGTGTTTTATCCTCATCTCCAGGTCAGAATGCTCTTGTTTTTCCCTCCCACTACTTCTTTGACTCTTTCATTTCACCATGGTGTCTCCTTCCTCCTTTTTCTGCCACTTATCCTTCTGCATACAGCTACTGCATCTTCTACTATAGCATTACTAGATTGTCCCAATTCCGCTTCTCCTGTTTGGTTCATCGTTTGATAACCTTTCCTTTAAAATCTTCTGGTATTCCTTCTCGATTCTCGTGGTCATTATCCGATACCTCAGACGGTAGTAGCTTTATATCCGTTACAGTCCTCTTCGTCTCCCAATACTAAAGCATGTAATCCACTAAACATTTTTGCGCTTGATTCCTATTGTACCATGCGATGGCATGAAGAAAAGAGATGTGTGCAGATTAAAGGCATGTGAAATGAAATTCCTCAGAAGTAGAATAGGAGTAACAAGGAGAGAGATGATGAGGAATGAAAGGGTAAGATAAATAGGGAAAGAGGAACCCTTGCAGAGCAGGATGAAACATCACCGCCAAGATGGTACGGCACTTACAGATAATGGAAAAGAAGAGGATCCTCAAGAAGAAACATGAAATGAAGATGCGAAGGAAATGACTAAGAGGAAGACCGAGGGATGGATGGCTGAAAGGTAGGGAGGAATGTATTGAAGAAAGAAGCGGGAACTGGACCAGAGTGAACTTAAAAAGTTGGTGGGAAAACGGAACTAGATGTCGAGGCTTATATTCCAAACAGACCCAGCTTCGGGCTGAAAAACTGCTCAAGCTGATGATGATGACGATGCATGATAAATAACAAAAATTTAAGGTTTGTCGTTTAAACTAAATATTTAGGGATTACAATTAAAAATAACTAAAATTGGAATCATCACCCAGAGAATGTCGTTTGGAAAGCAAACCAAAGACTGCGAGTTTTTGGCAGTATACTTAAAAGGCGCAACGAAGTCCATCCTCTCCTGGATTACAGCTGCATGGTATGTGATCCTTACGAGATAGGATTGACGGAGAACATCGAAAACATTGAAAAAGGGACTCATCATTTTGTGCTCTCCAGAAATAGCGGATAGAGTGTCACGTATACTATATGTGGGTTACGGTGGCAATCGTTAACACAAAGGCGTATTTTATAGTTGCGCTATTTTTTCACCAACTGATATTTCGCACGAGAATATACTCATTTAACGCCCACCTACACAGGGAGAAATTACCAACGTGAAAAAAACATGAGAAATGAGATATCGCACCTAAAGAAGTAGGCGTTAATTTTTCTCTCATGCTATTCTTAAGTGGAATGCTACAGAAATAGCATAAAATTGGTTCTATGACCCCTCTGCCAAACAAATGTGGACCGTGTAGATCAAGACAGTGCCGACGCAAAATGCGACAAAATGAGTAAACAAAATGTTAAAAGTCGAGAAAGTCGATGGTGTGCAAGCTACGGAAGAAGTGACACTATGCTGAATAGAGTAGGTTTGTAGTGTGCACTCCAAAGAAAAAGAAAAGACTGTACACAATAAAATATCCCATTTACGATACAAGCATCTTATCAGGCAGCAATTTCTACTATGTTATGAGCAATGCAAAATGAAACTTCACTTGAAAAACTTCATCGCACATGAGTAGACTTCATGAATAGCAACGAAACTATGAAAGAAACCATTCTGTCTAATACAATTTGATTTTAAAAGTTGGCAGATTAAACGAGCTCTCACGTGCGAATGAGACAATGTAGTTTCATAAAGGCATTCTAAATTAGATTTTTAGGAACAACTGAAGCATCAGAAGTAAAGCATACGAAGTATGGATTTATTCAAATTGCACGGCGAATAAACATACAGGTCATTGTGTAATTTGCTGTTGCGATATGCAGGGTATCCTGTGAAAATCTAAATAGAAAGTATGTAGAACCAACTTTAAGTTATGAATCTAGGATTATACTACAACCTCCTACGTATCATTCTCGTAGGGATCGCGAAGACAAAATTAGACTAATTATAGCACCCGCAGAGAGGTTTAAGCAATCATTCTTCCCACAGTTCATTCGTCATGAACAGGAAGAAGCCCGAATAATTGGCACTATAGGACGTACCCACTGCCATGCTAGGTTCTCTGTTCAAGTACGCTAATGAGCCAAAGAAACTGGTACACCTGCCTTATATAGTGGAGGGCCCCGCCGCGAACACGCAACAAGATGTGGTAGGCATGGACTCAACTAATGTCTGAAGTAGTGCTAGAGGGAATTGACACAATGAATCCTGCAGGGCTCTCATAAATCCGTAAAATTACGAGGGGGTGGACATCTCTCAACAGCACGTTGCAAGGCGTCCCAGATATGCTCAACAATATTCATGTTGGGAAGTTTCGTGGCCAGCGGAATTGTTTAAACTCATAAGAGTGTTTCTGGAGCCGCTACGTAGCAATTCTGGGCGTGTGGGGTTTCGCATTGTCCTGCTGGAATTCCTCAAGTCTGTCGGAATGCACAATGGACACACAGTCTGGAAACGCGCGACCGCTACGGTCGCAGGTTCGAATCCTGCCTCGGGCATGGATGTTTGTGATGTCCTTAGGTTAGTTAGGTTTAAGTAGTTCTAAGTTCTAGGGGACTGATGACCTCAGCAGTTAAGTCCCATAGTGCTCAGAGCCATTTGAACCATTTGAACCAGAATGGACATGAATGGATGCAAATGATCAGACAGGATGCTTACATACGTGTCACCTGTCGTATCTAGACGAAACACGGATCCCGTATCACTCCAACTGCACACTCCCCACACAATTATAGAGGCTCCACCAGCTTGAACAGTCCCCTGCTGATATGCAAGGTCCAAGTATTCATGAGGTTGTCTCCATACCAGAACACGTCCATCCGCTCAGTACAATTTGAAACGAGCCTCGTCCGAACAGGCAACATGTTTCCAGTCATCAACAGTCCAGTGTCGGTTTTGATGGTCCCAGGCGAGGCGTTAAGCCTTGTGTCGTGCAGTCATCAAGGGTACACGAGCGGGCCTTCGGCTCCTAAGGCCCATATCGATGATGTTTCGTTGAATGGTTCGCACGCGGATACTTGTAAAAGGCCGAGCACTGAAATCTGCAGCAATTTGTGAAAGGGCTGCACTCCTGTAACGTTGAACGATTCTCTCCTGTTGTCGTTGTTCCCGTTCTTGCAGTATCTTTTTCCGGCCGCAGCGATGTCGGAGATTTGATGTTTTACCGGATCTCTGATATTCACGGTACACTCGTGAAATGGTCGTACGGGAAAATCTCCACTTCTACGCTACCTCGGAGATGCTGTGTTCTATCGCTCGTGCGCCTACTATAACACCGCCTTCAAACTCACTTAAACCTTGATAACTTGCCGTTGTAGCAGCAGTGCAAGACACTTTTTGTCCTACATAAGCGTTGCCGATCGGAGCGCCATATTCTGCCTGTTTACATATCTTCGTATTTGAATACGCATGCCTATACCAGTTCCTTTGGCGCTTCCGTGTAAGTACCTATGAATTACAGTTATGAACAACTTGAATTGGAACCATCGCAAATCGGAAAATGCTGTGGGAAAAGCGAACCGAAGACTACGTTTTATTGGCAGAACAGGGGAGAGACTGTCACATTTGTGATACGCGACTTCAGGTGGCAATCATTAGAACAAAGAAGTTTATCGTTCCGAAGAGATGTTTCCACGACCTTTCAATTATCAGCTTTCTCTTCGAATGTGTAAATTCTCTTGTTTCGTTGTCTCCCTCCCACATAATGAGAAATGGCCATCCTGATGATGATGATGATGAGGTCCCATACTCCGAGGAGCGTAGGGGACGATGCGGGAGACCTGCACCGCGGACTAGGCAAGGTCCTAGCGGAGGTGGTTTGCCATTGCTTTCTTATCGTAATGGGGATGCATGATGATGGTGAAGACAACCCAACAACACCCAGTAATCTCGAGGCAGGTAAAATCCCAGACTCCACCGGGAATCGAACCCGGGACCCCGTGCGCGGGAAGCGACAACTCTACCGCAAGACCACGAGCTGCCATCATAATAAAATAAAAGCGGAGCTCGAACGGAAGGATTTAGATGTCAATTTTGTCCAACTGCTATTTCAGGATAGAACGGAGGACAAATAGTATGGAAGTGGTATTACGAACCCTTTGCCTAGCTCTTCAGTGTGAAGTCAAAGAAGTCATGCAGACGTGTACGTAGATGAGTATGAGTGGGAAGAGATGCAGTCCAAGTCTTACCTATGCGTCTTACCACTCGGTAGCTGGGAAAAAGCCGCGACTGTGAGTGAATCTAATATTTATTGTACTTCAGGCAATAATTCTGCTAACCTTGTGGTTCGTGAAACAGTGCTTTAGAGGAAGAATTTTGGTTAATTCGACAGAGGTTGCGCAGCGGTAAGACACTGCACTCGTATTCTGGAGATCGGTGATTCATATCCTCAATCGGCCATTCAAATGTAGATTTTCTATTATTTCCCTAAATTCCTTAAGGAGAATTTCATTATGTTCCATTGAAAGCGCAGGGCGATCTACTTTCCGTATCCATCCCAAATCCGAGCTTGTGCTCCGTCTCTAATGATCTCGTCGTCAACGCTGCATTAAAGTCTAATTTATTTAGTTTAATATCATGAAATTTGCCACATAACATTTTCAGATATCTTTATTTAAGTGGCTGTTAGGTCAGTTGCGGAGCACTGTTCACCCGAAAATGTTCCAGTCAGTCAGATACGTACCCTGCTCGGGAAGAATACGTAGCACGTGAAACGGTGCACGATGGGACAAATGGTGGCATTCGAAGAGCTGCCACGTGCGGCCCGACCGCTGAACAGCCGTCCAGCGACGAACCGCTGAGTGCTGGAGGATGGGTTTTTTGTGCGGATGTCACGTGCGCTGTGAACCCGCGTCGCTGGCGTGCTGACAACGGTCCCGTTATTAATTACGGCGCATAATGCCCGACTTGGCCGAAGCGCCATCACGGGCAGTGACGCTGTGAGACCACCGGAGCGCTGTGGCGTGGCGTGGCGTGATTTATGCCGTGTGCGTCGTTAGCGACCCTTGGCTCGGTTCGGCTGCGCAGCTTCTTTCTGAGTGTGAGCACCGACCCGTGGTGACACAGCTGTGACGGGTGTTGGCTGGAATGACAGCGGGGGTGGCCGTGTTCTGGACTGACGGCACTTTTTGTTCAACGCTACACTGGGTTTCAGAATAAATGTTGTTTACCATGTTTCAAAGGTAATAGATCAGGCGAAAGCATAGATTTTACAGAATGAATTTTCGCTCTGTGTTAGACTGCGTCCGACCTGAAACTTCTCGGCAGATTAGTGGCTCTAAGCACTATGGGACTTAACATCTGAGGTCATCAGTCCCCTAGACTTAGAACTACTTAAACCTAACTAACCTAAGGACATCACTCACATCCATGCCCGAGGCAGGATTCGAACCTGCGGCCGCAGCAGCTGCGTGGTTCCAGACTGAAGGGCCTAGAAGCACTCGGCCACCGCGGCCGGTTCGGCAGATTAGAACTGTGTGCCAGACTATGACTCGAACCTGGAAATGGTTCTCTTCGCTGGCAAATACCCTATCGAGTGTGTTATCCACTCACGATTGTTACCGGTTGGAGTAAAGCTTCTAGGGCGGTTCGTAAATCGTACCACTATAGCTCAGTCGGTTGAGCATTTGCCTACGGAACGCGCCGGCCGGTGTGGCCGATCGGTTCTAGGCGCTTCAGTCCGGAACCGTGCGACACCTACGGTCGCAGGTTCGAAACCTGCCTCGTGCATGGATGTGTGTGATGTCCTTAGGTTAGTTAGGTTTAAATAGTTTTAAGTTCTAAGGGACTGATGACATCAGATGTTAAGTCCCATAATGCTCAGAGCCATTTGAAACATTTTGAACCTACGAAAGGCAAAGCTTCCGGATTAGAGATCCGGGGTGGCAAACAATCTGCAGGAAATTTTCAAAGTACACTTTTATCACGAAACAAAAATCTATCACGTGCACTATTTTCCTTCTTGACGACCTGCAGGAAAGCTCCCCTAGTCGTTCCTCAAACAGAAAACACCTTTTGTTTTGATTATCTAATTTCTTGAAAGGAAAGGAACAAACGACAGTTAGTGTTTTTCGTACTCTATAAGCATTAATTGCTATAACGTAGAGACCGAGCGAGGTGGCGCAGTGGTTAGCACACTGGACTCGCATTCGGGAGGACGACGGTTCAATCCCGTCTCCGGCCATCCTGATTTAGGTTTTCCGTGATTTCCCTAAATCGTTTCAGGCAAATGCCGGGATGGTTCCTTTGAAAGGGCACGGCCGATTTCCTTCCCCATCCTTCCCTAACCCGAGCTTGCGCTCCGTCTCTAATGACCTCGTTGTCGACGGGACGTTAAACACTAACCACCAACCACCACCACTATAACGTAGAACATGCCAGTTACTTCACAAATTTCATACTTTTCCGAAACAGAGACAGACTCCAGCCGCAATCTGGCATCAAAATAAATCGATGGTGAAAGTTGAAAACTTATTGTGGACCGGGACTGGAACCCGGATCTCCCAGTTAACGAGGGCTGTTGCCTTAATCGCCTCGGCCATCTGGACACGTATCGCGTCCTACCCAAATTTTCATCTCGTCACACGCTCGTAGTGTCTATTGTCCATTCACCTACTTGCGAGCAGCTGGTCCTGTATTCCCGCAGGAGCCACGGACACTATTGTGCACCCACACTGACCTTGTAAGTGCACTCATATACTATATATATGTGTGTGTGAGGTCTGACATAATACATGTACATAGTAACATTTTGTCAGTGAAAAATGCGGCAACATGCTCACATTTTTACGATCGTCCCTTTTCTTTCTGTGAAATCTTTACACACAATCACACACACACACACACACACACACACACACACACACAACAGTTGTGCTAATCATTCATAAATCGGTAATGGATAGTGTAAGCAATGTTCCTTCTGGTATGGTATTATGTTTTGCACCAGCAAGCACCTCTACCTCCCCCCCCCCCCACCCCCGCCCTAATTCCTTAAATAAATAGAGCCTCCCTTGAATCAAACAGCTTCGATTATCTGATTACAAATGACTCATTGTGTTAACGATTTGACGTTCAACATGTAAAACCTGTAAGGCTGAATATGCAAAACCATAATTTTGTTGGACTTGTTAGTTTCGAATTATTGTCCCATAGACTAATGGAAGAGCCAATCCCATAAATGTTAACCAAAACAGTCATAACCCCTTTATATGGTTATACTCGTATAATACTCTTTAGGAGCAACATGTTTAAATTTTGTTGGAAGTCGCTAAGTGCTGTCATTATCAAACACTGGATGACTATAGTCTCGGTAATTTGCTCTAAATTTCAAGATAAGCTAGTTTTTCACGAATCTCAGTATGTATGACGTCAAATCTCCTGTAATATGTGTCGCACAATGATGTAATTTTGACGCACTTTTAGTGGTACATGTGGACACTGTCTGCAAAATGTGTTGTCAAAATAGTTAGTAGTAAAGAAGTAATAAATTAAAACGTCATGCCTCATGTTGAATTTTTGCTGCATGAGCTGCGAAAATGTGGTATGCGAACAATTTTTTTCCTTTCATTATTCTGTGGCGGATATCAACAAGAAAAAGTTTCGTTAAGATTTGACATTATGCTTAAAGTACGTTGGAAGTTACTAACTGCTCCCATTCTCAAATACTGGGTGAACATAATCTGGATAATATGCGAGCTGTGAGTTCAGATGCCTCAGACAGCATTTTAAATTTTTAAATTTGGTCAATATTTGTATGACAGATTAAAAATTAAATTTTTGTTGTCCCTAGGTGCTGTTACGTAGCCAACCTGCAAATCGACCGGGTGAATGATGTAGCCGTTTAGCGATACGATCATAAAGACTGTGGCAACAACGACAGTTTTGAATGGAACTGTGTGCTCTCTTTGACGTCTCAGTAACACGTCACATTGGTTGGTTGGTTAATTTGGGGGAGGGGACCAGACAGTGTGGTCGTCGGTCCCATCGGATTTGGGAAGGGTGGGAAAGTCGGCCGTGCCCTTTCAAAGAAACCATCCCGGCATTCGCCTGAAGCGATTTAGAGAAATCGCGGGAAACCTAAATCAGTATGTCCGGATGCGGGTTTGAACCATCATGCTCCCGAATGCGAGTCCAATGTGCTAATCATTGCACAGCCTCGCTCGGTATCAGGTAAGAAACCCCTTTAAATACGTGAATACACTCGAAAGTTAAGTGAAGAGCTGTTGTGGAAACAGCTGTTTTATGGAACAACTTTTTCTACGAACATCGACTGTGAGAGATTTTCGTATCAATGACGACATGGTGACTTCTGTAAAGAAAATTACTTGACGAAAACACGATTTGTCTAGAAAAAAAATGTGCGCTTCAATACGGTACCATACACGTACACATGCAAAAAAATTGCGATCCTTAGCTCGTTCTAACATACTAACAATTTGTATACCGTTTCTGCAAAGAAAAAATAAATAACGATTTTTCAGTAACTATATTTTTGGAAAAAGAAACAGAGCAATGACAAAATGCAACGTTCGAGTCCTGGTCTGACACGCAGTTTTAATCTGCCAGAAAGTTTCAAATCAGCACACACACTACTGCAGAGTGAAAATTCACCCTGGAAAGACGAAATACTCTGCACCTTCGAACAACATATAACAACATATTCGTATCTTTTACGATTATAGCAACGAAAGGAATGTTACGAAGTATATGGTCCTTGCTGCGACATTTCTTGTACGATCTGAGGTTAGTGACATGAGCTCATCGCCCTAAATATCAGCATTTCGAGCAACAATGTACGTATATGTGGAATCTAGTTCCGTAACGAAACAGCTTTGATATAGATCGTACCACTGAATTTTAAAAATAACCTTAATTAATTGCACCGAATGAACTGTTATTTCGAATATTCTCCTGAAGAAACAGCAGGGTCACTCAAGCAGTATTTTCAATAGCACTATGATCTGAGAGCAATCTGCTAATAACTGGCATGGATTTCTTTCTATATGTCGGGCTGCATGTCAGTACGAATTTGACATCCAGTGGCTCTACGAATTTGACATCCAGTTGCTCCAGAAGCAATAAATCGTCTTCAGCCGGGTGGCGAATATCGATACGATGACGCCGTCTCACTATCTTTATTGACACGCGATCTATGAGTTTTCGACAGATCCCTACAAATGGTTATCGGTGTTCTCACAACCGATTGTAATTGGTTATATCTTTTACATATATTTTATCACATGATGACGGCTTATTGTTTATAGCAGTTACTTTATACACTGAAGAGCCAAAGACACTGGTAGATCTCCCTAATATCGTGTAGAGCCTCCGAAAGCACTCAGAAGTTCTGCAACACGACGTTGCATGGACTCGACCAATGTCTGAAGTAGTGCTGGAGGCAACTGACGTCATGAATCCTGCAGGACTGTCAATAAATCCGTAAGAGTACGAGGGGGTGGAGAGCTCTTCTGAACAGCACGTTGCAAGGCGTACCAGCATTGCTCAGTAATGTTCATTTCTGGGGTGTCTGGTGGCCAACCGAAGTGCTTAAACTAAGGAGAGTGTTCCTGCAGGCACTCTGTAGCAATTCTGGACGTGTGGGGTGTCGTATTGCCTTGCTGGAATTGTCCAAGTCCGTCGGAATGCGCAATGGACTTGAATGGATGCATATGATCACACAGGATGTTTACGCACGTGTCACCTATCAGAGTCGTTTCTAGACTCGGGGTCCCACATCACTCCAACTGCACACGCCGCACACCATTACGGAGCCTCCACCAGCCTGAACAGTCCCCTGCCGACATGCAGGGTCATGGGTTCCTGAGATTGTCTCCATGCCCGTACACGTCCATCCGCTCGATACAATTTGAAACGAGACTCGTCCTACCAGGCATCCTGTTTCCGGTCATCAACAATCCAATGTCGGTGTTGACAGACCCAGGCGAGGTGTACAGCTTAGTGTCGTGCTGTCATCAAGGGTACATAAGGGGGTGTTCGGCTCAGAAACCCCATATCGATGAAGTTTCGTTGAATGGTTCGCACGCTAACACTTGGTGATGGCCCAGCATTGAAACCTGCAGCAATTTGCGGAAAACTTGCAGTTCTGCCACGCTGAACGATTCTCTTCATTTGTCGTTGTTCCCGTTCTTGCAAGGTCTTTTTCCGGCTGCAGCGATGTCGGAGATTTGATGTTTTACCGGATTCATGTTATTCACGGTATACTCGTGAGATGGTCGTACGGGAAAATCTCCACTTCATCGCTACCTCGGAGATGCTGTGTCCCATCACTCACACCACGTTCAGACACACTTAAATCTTGGTAACCAGCCATTGTAACAGCATATCCGATCTAACTGAGACAGACACTTGTTGTTTTATACAGGGTGATCCATTGATAGTGACCGGGCCAAATATCTCATGATCTAAGCATCAAACGAAAAAACTACAAAGAACGAAACTCGTCTAGCTTTAAGGGGAAACCCAGATGGCGCTATGGTCGGCCCGCTAGATGGCGCTGCCATAGGTCAAACGGATATCAACTGCGTTTTTTTAAATAGGAACCCTCATTTTTTATTACATACTCGTGAAATATGAATGTTTTATTTCTACCACTTCTTTCGCTTTATCATAGATGGCGCTGTAATAGTCACAAACGTGTATGTACGTGGTATCACGTAATATTCCGCCAGTGCGGACGGTATTTGCTTCGTGATACATTACACGTGTTAAAATGGACCGTTCACCTATTGCGGAAAAGGTCGATATCGTGTTGATGTATGGCTATTGTGATCAAAATGCCCAACGGGCGTGTGCTATGTATGATGCTCGGTATCCTGGACATCATCCAAGTGTCTGGACCGTTCGCCGGATAGTTACGTTATTTAAGGAAACAGGAAGGGTTCAGCCACATGTGAAACGTCAACCACGACCTGCAACAAATGATGATGCTAATCCCATCAACACCAGATAAATTGCGCGAGAATCGGGAATCTCAAAAACGTCGGTGTTGACAGTGCTACATCAACATCGATTGCACCCGTACCATATTTCTAAGCACCAGGAATCGCATGGCGACGACTTTGAACGTCGTGGACAGTTCTGCCACTGGGCACAAGGGAAATTACGGGTCGATGACAGATTTTTTGCGCGCGTTCTATTTAGCGACGAAGCGTCATTCACCAACAGCGATAACGTTAACCGGCATAATATGCACTATTGGGCAACGGAAAATCCACGATGGCTGCGACAAGTGGAACATCAGCGACCTTGGCGGGTTAATGTATTGTGCGGCATTATGCGAGGAATGATAGTTGGCCCCCATTTTATCGAGAGCAATCTAAATGGTGCAATGTATGCTGATTTCCTACGCAATGTTCTACCGATGTTACTACAAGATGTTTCACTGCGATTTCCTACGTAATGTTCTACCGATGTTACTACAAGATGTTTCACTGCATGATTGAATGGCGATGTACTTCCAACATGATGGATGTCCGGCAAATAGCTCGCGTGTGGTTGAAGCGGTAATGAATAGCATATTTCATTACAGGCGGATTCGTCGTCGAAACACCATACCATGGCCCGCACGTTCACCGCATCTGACGTCCCCGGATTTCTTTCTGTCGGGAAAGTTGAAGGATATTTGCTATCGTGATGCACCGACAAAGCCTGACAACATGCGTCAGCGCATTGTCAATGCATGTGCAAGCATTATGGAAGGCGAACTACTTGCTGTTGAGATGAATGTCGTTACACGTATTGCCAAATGCATTGAGGTTGACGGACATCATTTTGAGCATTATTTGCACTAAAGTGGTATATACAGGTAATCACGCTGTAACAGTATGTGTTCTCGGAAATGGTAAGTACACAAAGGTACACGTATCACATTGGAAGAACCGAAATAAAATGTTCAACCGTACATAAGTTCTGTATTTTAATTTAAATACCTACCTGTTACCAACTGTTCGTCTAAAATTGTGAGCCATGTGTTTGTGACTATTACAGCGCCATCTACCAGAAAGCGAAAAAAGTGGTCCAACTATAACATTAATATTTCTTTACGTACTACAGGAATATGTGATAAAAAATATAAATTTCTTTTAATATTTGTTATATACGATGTATTGTATATGTTACTACTATTGTCAGACATCCATCTAAGTCCATTCTAGGTTCATATTTCAGTATAAATGGTCTGAGGATGATCCCATTGTGACTGAAACCGGTAACCATTGAAATAAATGTTTTACTCTGGTCGAGACTGTAATTCATTAGACGTTATTTCTAAGTTCGTCTCCCTGTAGACTGCTTGCATATTGTAGTGGTGGCGCTAGGAAGAGAGGGAGGATGAGAGAAAAAGAAGAGAAGGGGGCAGAGAAGGTCGCTTAATTCAGCATTTCACACTTTCATTGTACTTTGCGCATCTGGGAAAGAAAAGAAAGTGAGTAATACAGAAATTCGGATTCCGTGTTAAAGTGTTGGCCTCTCTATAGAATGGAAAGGATGACCAGTGATTTTACCATTCTGATTTGCAGTCAGCGGCGGAACGAAAAAAAAAAACAAAAGGTCGCGGTTTTATTTTACCGTCAGAGAATGCACATATCGGGTTAAGCCCTTCAGCGGTGTAGGTTTTACAGCAGGTGGAAAAGTTGAAAGCTGGGAGCAGCGCGGCAGCAGTGAAGTAACGTAATGCCGGCTACTGGTTATTTGTCGGGCGTCAGGCGGCTGGAAGTGTTTTCGCGTCGCTGTCGCTGTCGCTGTCGGGCTTTCCATTAGGGGGCGGAACTCTTATTTAGCGGATTATTCCGGCTGCCGCTGCAGCCGCTGCCGCCGCCGTCACCGGCTCTCGACTAATTACACGCCAAAGACTGGCGGCCTTTATTGCCTGGCACTTAACTTCTCACCTGGCGCTGTTCATTTAGCGCGCTGCCCGCCTTCCCCTAATCTGCCGCTGCACGGCGCACCGCGTAACCGAGTTCCCACCCGCCCCCCGCCACATCGAAAACACCCCTGCTCCCTGGCGCACCTCGTGCAGACCTCGTTCCAAACTCCCCTTTCACGGGCTGCAACTGCCAGCCAGGGCGAACAGCGCCGAAAGTGATTTTAGTACGGGACGGGGGCGGGCCGAGCGCCGGTAAACAGACGGCCTGCAGCGCAGTTTGCGTAATGGGGGGACAATAAATTCGGCCGTTGTCGAGGGGAGTGGGGGGGGGGGAGTAGTTGGTACGGGGAGGGGGACTTCTCACTCGCTGGCGTTAGCGCCAGCACTCCCACAGGCATACGCGGTGACTGGGTACACCGGACGTCCCAGCTGGAACCAGCGATTAGCATTCAACGCTACTCGTAGCTCGTGGGCGGGCGGTTCGAGTGCTTTGTCATGTCTCAGCAAGTGTGAGCTGTTCAGTCCAGTACACTCTCGCATTTCTTGTTCCCCAAGTGCAAACACAGAGCCATTGGTTATCCTTGGAAACCAATTACCTGGTGTGGTGAAGTAAAATAATGAGAATAATACACTACTGGCCATTAAAATTGCTACACCAAGAAGAAATGCAAATGAAAAAACGGGTATTAATTGGACTAATATATTATACTAGAACTGACATGTGATTACATTTTCACACAATTTGGGTGCATAGATCCTGAGAAATCAGTACGCAGAACAATCACTTTGATACGCCTGGGCATTGAGTCAAACAGAGCTTCGGTGGCGTGTACAGGTACAGCTACCCATGCAGCTTCAACACAATACCACAGTTCATCAAGAGTAGTGACTGGCGTATTGTGACGAGCCAGTTGCTCGGCCACCATTGACCAGACGTTTTCAATTGGTAAGAGATCTGGAGAATGTGCTGGCCAGGGCAGCAGTCGAACATTTTCTGTATCCAGAAAGGCCCGTACAGCACCTGCAACATTCGGTCGTGCATTATCCTGCTGAAATATACGGTTTCGCAGGGGTCGAATGAAATGTACAGCCACGGGTCGTAACCATCTGAAATGTAACATCCACTGTTCAAAGTGCAGTCAATGCAAACAAGAAGTGACCGAGACGTGTAACCAATGGCACCCCATACCATCACACAGGGTGATAACGCCAGTATGGCGATGACGAATGCACGCCTCCAATGTGCGTTCACTGCGATGTCGCCAAACGCGGATGCGACCATCATGATGCTGTAAACAGAACCTGGATTCATCCGAAAAAATGACGTTTTGCCATTCGTGCACCCAGGTACGACGTTGAGTACACCATCGCAGGCGCTCCTGCCTGTGATGCAGCGTCAAGGGTAACCGCAGCCATGGTCTCCGAGCTGATAGTCCATGCTGCTGCAAACGTCGTCGAACCGTTCGTGCAGATGGTTGTTGTCTTGCATACGTCCCCATCTGTTGACTCAGGGATCGAGACGTGGCTGCACGTTCCGTTACTGCCATGCGGATAAGAAGCCTGTCATCTCGACTGCTAGTGATACGAGGCTGTTGGGATCCAGCACAGCGTTCCGTATTATCCTCCTGAACCCACCGATTCCATTTTCTGCTAACAGTCATTGGAGATCGACCATGGCGAGCAGCAATGTCTCGATACGATAAACCGCAATCGCGATAGGCTACAATCCGACCTTTATCAAAGTCGGAAACGTGATGGTACGCATTTCTCCTCCTTACACGAGGCATCACAACAACGTTTCACCAGGCAATGGCGGTCAACTGCTGTTTGTGTATGAGAAATCGGTTGGAAACTTTCGTCATGTCAGCACGTTGTAGGTGTCACCACCGGCGCCAACCTTGTGTGAATGCTCTAAAAAGCTAATCATTTGCATATCACAGCATCTTCTTCCTGTCGGTTAAATTTCGCGTCTGTAGTACGTCATCTTGGTGGTGTAGCAATTTTAATGGCCAGTAGTGTAATATTAATAATTAATAAATAAATTAATTATTTAAAAATAAGGGTTCAGTAGAAATTTAATTACGTACATACACAGTTCACCTATAGATACTGATGAATGGGTTTGTTAGCATCAACATATATGATATAAATGTGAGTGTCTTTTAGCTATATTGACTTAGAAGCTTAAGTATCTTACACCGGCAGGCCTTAGTATTTGGCATAACCATTGAAATAAATGTGTTACTCTGGTCGAGACTGTAATTCATTTAACGTTATTGCTAAGTTTGCCTCCCTGTATTTCGGCGGCATGTTGCCATGATCAGTAGCTTTAGGATCATATGTACAATAATTCTTACTATAGATTCCTTTGAAGTATGGTGAAATCTATTTGGTTCATGTGCCAGTGACGTCATCTAACGAATTTTGTCACTGATTAAAAAGATTGACGATTTTAGACGGCACCATTATATATGTTATACGTTTAAATAATCTCAGTGATATATTTACTAACATTTTGGCTGGAAATGCCCTTATCTCGCACACAGAGCACAAGAATAAACGTACAGCAATAACCTCACTCTTTCGTACACAGTTGATTACATTTTAAAGGTATATAACTGCTAATATAAAACTTGTTTAGTTGATAAGTTGGTGCGTAAGTTTTTGTTTTGCATGTGGTATTTTGGTTGCTATGGGTTTATTTATCGATTGCCACTTTTATTTGTAGTTCATTGTTGCTATTTGCGTTTACACATTGTTGTTTTATTCACAATGATACACGTCAGCGGACTCGAGAACTGACAAATGTGATGAACTGTGACCATTCCACCATCGTGCGACATTTCCATGCAATGAAGAAGGTTCTAAAATTGGGTGTGTGGGTACAGTATGCTCTGAAACAAAATCACAGAAATTCGCCCGTCGCCATGTGTACATCTCTGCTTGTTAGTCAACAGTTGACTCGTGGCTTAAATGGCTCTGAGCACTATGGGACTTAACTTCTGAGGTCGTCAGTCCCCTAGAACTTAGAGCTACTTAAACCTAACTAACCTAAGGACATCACACACATCCATACCCGAGGCAGGATTCAAATCTGCGACCGTAGCGGTCGCGCGGTTCCAAACTGTAGCGCCTAGAACCGCTCGGCCATCCAGCCGGTACTTGACTCGTGAACACCGACCATTCCTATCGTGGATCGTTACTGCTGAAGAGACATAGTGTCTTTATGCTAAAAAGAGGAAACGAAAGGAATGGTCTAGCCCAAACATAGCAACTCCCAGTCCAAGGTGCTGTGCGCATCCGCAAAAGATGTTGTTATACATCTGATGGAACAGCGACGGTGTGGCGTACTAAGAATTGCTTCCCCGCGGCGTAACAATCACTGCTGACATTTATTGCCAACGACTGAGACGTCTTCCAGACGCAATCCGAGAACAAACACCAGGAAAACTGCTTGAAGTGATGCTGCTCCACGATAACACCCGCCCGCATTCTTATAGTCTGGCAAAAAATCCATACAGGAGATGGGTTGGGAAGTCATTCTGCACTCGCCTTATTCATGTGATATTGTGCTCTTAGAATTACACCTTCTCTGTTCTCCGACGAAAAGACATCAAGGAACTTCATTTCCGGATGAAAATTCGCTCCAAACATGGCTCAGCTAATTCTTTGCCTCAAAGCCACGTGATTTTTGCAGTCGCGGAATCGCCAGCGTTGGCAGACTAGTGTAAATAGTGAGGGAGAATATACACTACCGGCCATTAAAACTGCTACACCACGAAACTGACGTGCTACAGACGCGAAATTTAACCGACAGGAAGAAGATTCTGTGATATGCAAATGGTTAGCTTTTCAGAGCATTCACACAAGGTTGGCGCCGGTGGCAACACCTAGAACGTGCTGACATGAGGAAAGTTTCCAACCCTTTTCTCATACACAAACAGCAGTTAACCGGCGTTGCCTGGTGAAACGTTGTTGTGATGCCTCGTATAAGGAGGAGAAATGCGCACCATCACGTTTCAGACTTTGATAAAGGTCGGATTGTAGCCTATCGCGATTGCGGTTTATCGTATCGAGACATTGCTGCTCGAGTTAGTCGAGATCCAATGACTGTTAGCAGAAAATGGAATCGGTGGGTTCAGGAGGTTAATACATAACGCTGTGCTGGATCCCAACGGCCTCGTATCACTAGCAGTCTAGATGACAGGCATCTTATCCGCATGGCTCTGATTGTGCAGCCACGTCTCGATCCCTGAGTCAACAGATGGGGACGTTTGCAAGACAACAACCATCTGCACGAACAGTTCGACGACGTTTGCAGCAGCATGAGTTATCAATTCGGAGACCCTTGATGCTGCATCAGAGGCAGGAGCGCCTGCGATGGTGTACTCAACGACGAACCTGGGTGCACGAATGGCAAAACGTCATTTTTTCGAATGAATCCAGGTTCTGTTTACAGTATCATGATGGTCGCATCCGTGTTTGGTGACATCGCGGTGAACGCACACTGGAAGCGTGTATTCGTCATCGCCGTACTGGCGTATCACCCGGCGTGATGGTAGGGGGTGCCATTGGCTACACGTCAGGGTCACCACTTGTTCGCATTGACGACACATTGAACAATGGACGTTACATTTCAGATGTGTTACGACCCGTGGCTCTACTCTTCATTCGATCCCTGCGAAACCGTACATTTCACGGCCGCATGTTGTAGGTCCTGTACGGGCCTTTCTGGATACAGAAAATGTTCGACTGCTGCCCTGGTCAGCACATTCTCCAGATTTGTCACCAATTGAAAACGTCTGGTCAATGGTGGCCGAGCAACTGGCTCGTCACAATACGCCAGTCACTACTCTTGATGAACTGTGGTATCGTTTTGAAGCTGCATAGGCAACTGTACCTGTACACACCATCCAAGCTCTGTTTGACTCAATGCATAGGCGTCTCATGGCCGTTATTACTCTGGGTACTGATTTCTCAGGATCTATGCACCCAAACTGCGTGAAAATGTAATCACATGTCAGTTCTAGTACAATATATTTGTCCAATGAATACCCATTCATCATCTGCATTTCTTCTTGGTGTAGCAATTTTAATGGCCAGTAGTGTATTATTGATGACTTATGGAAAAACGCTACAATCTTATGTACCAGTACAATAAATACACTACAATGTTCTCTCCGTATTGATATTTCTGTCATGGGACACATTATGTGGCATAGTTATTTATCCTTTCTCGGTTTGTTTAGAGTTACTAAGGCAATTTTATATCATTAAGTGGCTTTGTATCAATAAAACTTGCTTCCCACGTCGGAGTAATTTGAGGCTGCCTCATCAGGCATGTGAACTGTCGCGAACAAGACGGTGGCGTGCTCTACTCTGTGACAACCGAGCCGAAACTTTGGGGGGTATCCGTGACCCTGTGGCACTGCCAGAGCTGACAGAGGGCGTCGTTAATAAACAAAGGAGACAGGCTGCCGCTAATGGCGGACACGGTACCACAGACCGGCTCGCTGCTGCGTCGGCGCTTGTCGGCGAGCTAACGCGCCGGACTGGGGGGCAGCCACGGCCGCAGGCGGTGCTGTAGCTGTTGACGCGACCGCATCCCGTGTCGGCGCTCGCGGATTATCCCTGCCACGGCCAGTCCCGCCTCACTTCTGGGTCTGCAGCGCTAAGCCTCTTACACTCTCGCCGATATCAATACTGGCTGCCTTAGGGCACGGGAAAAAAAGATAACGGGTGCTGTGCATATTTGCTCAAGGAGTCGAGAGTGTTCAGAATCAGTAGAGGAGTGAAGGTTTCGTGAGCATAAATCGTTACGAGAGAACGAAAAATTCCGACAAATACCGGGTGATCAAAAAGTCAGTATAAATTTGAAAACTGAATAAATCACGGAATAACGTAGATAGAGAGGTACAAATTGACACACATGCTTGGAATGACATGGGGTTTTATTAGAACCAAAAAAATACAAAAGTTCAAAAACTGTCCGACAGATGGCGCCTCATCTGATCAGAATAGCAATAATTAGCATAACAAAGTAAGACAAAGCAAAGATGATGTTCTTTACAGGAAATGCTCAATATGTCCACCATCATTCCTCAACAATAGCTGTATTCGAGGAATAATGTTGTGAACAGCACTGTAAAGCATGTCCGGAGTTGTGGTGAGGCATTGGCATCGGATGTTGTCTTTCAGCATCCCTAGAGATGTCGGTCGATCACGATACACTTGCGACTTCAGGTAACCCCAGAGCCATTAATCGCACGGACTGAGCTCTGGGGACCTGGGAGGCCAAGCATGACGAAAGTGGCGGCTGAGCACACGATCATCACCAAACGACGCGCGCAAGAGATCTTTCACGTGTCTAGCAATATGGGGTGGAGCGCCATCCTGCACAATCATCGTTCATTCCAGCAGGTGTTTATCAGCCAGGCTGGGGATGATGCGATTCTATAACATATCGGCGTACCTGTCATCCGTCACGGTAGCAGTGACTGACGTTTTGCTGTCCAGCGCCATCTGTCGGACATTTTGTTAGCTTTGTTTTTTTTTTTTCGGTCTAATAAACCCCCATGTCATTCGAAGCATGTGTGTCAATTTTTACCTCTCTATCCACATTATTCCGTGGTTTATTAAGTTTTCAAATTTATACTGACTTTTTGATCACCCTGTATATTTTCTCCCCATAATACCGTGAAGTACGAAAGTGAGCGTTAAGCCGCCGCCTTTAGAAGAAGTAAGATTTATGAAGTTTAAAACTGCATCGAGTGGCTAATGTAGCTACACCAGGAACTATTGTCCAAGTATCCGTAACAATTACGAGGGTCACTCCAAAAGAAAGGCACTCTATTTTTGTATAAATAGAGTTTCCAATATGCATGTGTGAAAGTTTTACGGTGTATAGATACATCCCGCTTGTTTTCAAACTTAGTTCAACCTGTTGCCGTGAGTGACGCCGTCACAGCATGTCTTCAAGATGGCTGCTACACTTGACGTTCGTCAGAAGGAACGTGATGTCATAGAATTCCTGTGTTGTGAAAACGAGACAGTGGGAAACATCCATAAGAGGTCGAAAAAGGTGCATGGAGATGCTGCTGTCGATCGCAGTACAGTTAGTCGGTGGGCAAGCAGGTTACGTGATGAAAGCGGACACGGCAATATTGAGGATTGTCCTCGCAGCGGCAGGCCTCGTACTGCACACACTCCACGCAATGTGCAGAGAGTTAACGAATTGGTGACTGTTGACAGACGCATCACAGTGAACTAATTGTCACGCTACGTTGGGATGGGGGAAGGAAGTGTTTGCAGAATGTTGAATTTGATGGCTTTAAAAAAGGTTTGTGCCAGGTGGGTTCCCAGGATGTTGACAGTGGCTCACAAAGAAACGAGAAAAACGGTATGCAGCGAACTTTTGGAACAGTACGAGAATTTGGAAGATGAATTTCTTGGAAGAATTGTGACACGTGATCATTTTTCACCAGGGACGAAGAGGCAAACAATGGAGTGGCATCATGCAAATTCACCCAAGGGGAAAAAAAAAACACCCCTTCTGCTGGAAAAGTTATGGCTACGGTGTTTTTCTATTCCAAAGGACTCTTCCTTGTGGACATCATGCAAAGTTGAACCACCATAAATTCTGATGCATATGTGACGACACTGAAGAAACTTCAAGCTCGACTGAGTCGTATTCGATACATCGGCAAAAGCAGGATGTTTTGCTGTTGCACGACAATGCACGACCACATGTCAGTCAAAAAACCATGGAAGCGATCACAAAACTCGGATGGACAACACTGAAACACCCGCCTTACAGTCATGACCTGGCTCCATGTGACTATCATCTCTTTGGGAAATTTCAGTTAATGTACGGGCAGGAATTATTGACCTTACACTAATAGGAACTTACATACTAATAAACAGGCCGACTGGTGCAACGTATCGTCAGTTTCTATCAAGCGACTTGCTTGTCCTGATAGAGGAGGTATTGTTCTAATAATGAGTGGAGATGTCGTTCATGCATGATGAAGCACCAGTCCATTTTCCCCAAAATGTGCAAGAACGCCTTGCACAGACTTTTAATGGACAGTGGACTGGTTGGGTAGGTCCATTGCTTTGTCCATTTCGTTCCCGCGATCTTAATCCCTCGGATTTTTAGTGGTAGAGGCATTAGAAATCTTTGCTGTGCGCAAGCCTCATTAATCTTGTACAAACGCTACAAGATCGCCTCACCAATGGCTGGCAGCGTATCTATGACCACCCCGGTTTTTGAGAGTATTAGTGATTCCCCAAGACGTCGGACAGAAGCATGCCTCACTATGAATGGATACCGTATTGAGCACCTCTGTTAGCTATAGCTCAAAATTGCAGGTCATAGGGATTAGCTCTGCTGTTTCACAGTAACAGAATGGTGTCTTTGCATTTGTTTACTTCATTCAATAGGGCGTTCATAATGGTAATGATGTGTTTCACTATAGATGACTGTATTTCTTATGGTATGAATTTTTCAGCACATGTTTACTGGACATAAATCATCTCTGAAAATAAACAGTTTTTCTTGACACACTGAATAATGCTGGGAACTGTCGTAAGGAAAAAATAATAAAAATTAGGACAGCACAAGAATCAGATGCATAGCGTTCCGGGAACAGTGCGCTCGTCGTGAGTGATCACAGATTAACACAGTGGGTCAATCTTAAATATCGAATAGCCAATACGGGGACGAGAAACAGCAATTACTTAATCCGCCCCCTTCCGATTCTGCAACAGAAATAACAGAGAATGAGCTGAGAATATAAATTAAGAAGGCAAATAGGCTGAATGTGTGGGTTGAAGTCTGTGGCCTAGGGTAGTTTGTGAGTCTGTGAGACGTGTACTGCTACCGTGGTGTAACGGCTGACGCACATGCGTAGTATGCAGGACACACAATTCAAATTTTAATTCGCTTCTTCAGCTTCTATCATTATCGTAAGTACATTCTTTTGGAATGTCCAGGTGTTTACAATTTGATGCAATACAACACCGCTGATAGAAAACTGATGAACAAAACAAGTTTGTGCATTACATTATCAGTGACAAAAAAATGGTTCAAATGGCTCTGAGCACTATGGGACTTAACATCTGAGGTCATCAGTCCCCTAGAACTTAGAACTACTTAAACGTAACTAACCTAAGGACATCACACACATCCATGCCCGAGGTAGGATTCGAACCTGCGAGCGCAGCGGTCGCGCGGTTCCGGGATGAAGCGCCTAGAACCGCACGGCCACTTCGGGCCGGCTCAGTGACAAGGGAAAATGTTTTAATCTTGAAGACAGAAGCTCTCCAGTTACTGAACCTACAACTTCTGTGAAAGTTTTAATTATCTCTTACGTCCTAGAAATGCAAAATATTTGCGGTAATTGACTTGTATATAAAGGAAACGTAACATCGAAATATTTTTATTTGTATACATACTTGCTATTGAATTGTGACATCTGAAATAAATGTGCTACATTAATATACTGTTACTGAATAATCCGTACAGCTGCTTTAGCGGTATTTATTCCGCATTATCGGTTTCGAAAATATACAATGTCATCCTCACATGTGCTTGTGGCAGTACATGTCAACCGAAACACCAAAATACATAAAGTGATACTAAACGTTAACTTCGTCGAAAGTCAGTGAAGCAACTGTCAGTGTCAAATATCCTAGTCCTTGTGTGCACCCGATATGGAGGCCAAAAACACAATAACCGAAATTTCATGGTAACAAGAACTTGTCTATTTCATGCTTATAGCAGCACTACTGATTTTCGGTGCAGTTATGTTTTGGATCCCTTTATATATTTTAATGGTTCGATTGAGTTTTCATGTCAAGAGCACGTCTGACGATGAAATTGCATGACTTCAAAATCGTTCGTGTGAATTAAACATCATCAATAAAACAGATAAGTGGGATTTTTATAACAGTATATTAAAGAAATACAACTGCACACCCTTTAATTTCCAGCCGCGAAGATGAATCACACCAAAATAAAATTCAGATACGATCCGTTTTGAATAAGAAAGTGATATCTTGCTAAGCAAGTGGTATCTTCATTCGATGCAACTGGCTAAAACTTAAACGAGGCGCAAGGTCCATGTACGTGCATTTACTTCGGCGGTAAAACGATTTATAAGCCATCGCACATTTTATCACGCTGGAGGGGAAAAAAATCTATGGCAGTTTAAACTTTTGAGCGTAAAAGAATTACGGTGTTTCACAGATTTTCTCGGCATTTTACTCTAAACTGTCGGGTCCGCAATGGGAATGGCCTGGGAACCCAATTGGCGCTCTTTCCACAGCGAGCCATGAAAAACGGCCGCGTCTTATTTTTCAGCTTAGTGAGTAATGAGGGTGAGGGAGGGACCAACCAGCCGAGAGATTTAAAAGTGTTTTCTCTTTGTGCTCGACAGAGAAGACCGGAGCGCCCGATCGCTACGGCGATTGCGCGAGTGAGGGATTTTTATTCTGCGAATTTCACTGTTCTGCTGTTCTCCGAATTCCGCTTTTATCCGCGGAAGAGACGGGAGTTGTTTCCGTTCTTACGCGATGGGCCTGCGCGCTCCCGGACATAATGATGCCGAACAAAAGGGCCGAGTCGGGCGTTGCGCATGCGCAATCACAATTAAGCCCCCGGAATGAGTTACGCGCCGTCGTAGCAGGAGCCTCTTCGTTTCAGCGTCTTTGACGCTTTAATGGGCGATTCCATAAATCACGGCAGGCGGCACGTGCACGCCAGTAATTGTATTAGCTCTCGCTCGGTAGCTGGCGCGTAACTCGCGGGCTTACACCATCCGGCGTCGCCTCGCGAGAACACCTAGCTGTACGGCAGGGGCTTTAGCTGCGCCCCAAGGCCGATGATTAACTAGCAGCTGCCTGCACTTGGCCAAATTTTATGGCGCTCCCAAGTGAGACTGTCGTTAAACATTTCTGATTAGTTTATCTGCTGGCACTGCCTGAGGCTGCCAACAAGGGGTCCCGAGGTCTGCCGTTAGAACAGAAACGTAGCAGGTGCGCGAATACTCTTTACTCTCTCCAGCAAATTGCCTTTGTAAGCTGGGCATCAGTTTCAGAACAAAGTCTGGAGATGAAGCTATCTATCAGATTAAAACTCTGTATGATAACAGAACGCAGCATGTCATTCTCAATGGAGAGAAGTCTTCCGGGTTCTAGGCGCGCAGTCCGGAACCGTGGGACTGCTACGGTCGCCGGTTCGAATCCTGCCTCGGGCATGGATGTGTGTGATGTCCTTAGGTTAGTTAGGTTTAAGTAGTTCTAAGTTCTAGGGGACTGATAACCACAGCAGTTGAGTCCCATAGTGCTCAGAGCCATTTGAACCATTTGAAGTCTTCCGAAGTAAGAGTGATTTCAGGTGTGCCGCAGGAGTGTGTCGTAGGACCGATGCTATTCACAATATACATAAATGACCTTGTGGATGACATCGGAAGTTCACTGAGGCTTTTTGCGAATGATGCTGTAGTATATCGAGAGGTTGTAACAATGGAAAATTGTACTGAAATGCAGGAGGATCTGCAGCGAATTGACGCATGGTGCAGGGAATGGCAATTGAATCTCAATGTAGACAAGTGTAATGTGCTGCGAATACATAGAAAGATAGATCCCTTATCATTTAGCTACAAAATAGGTCAGCAACTGGAAGCAGTTAGTTCCATAAATTATCTGGGAGTACGCATTAGGAGTGATTTAAAATGGAATGATCATATAAAGTTGATCGTTGGTAAAGCAGATACCAGACTGAGGTTCATTGGAAGAATCCTAAGGAAATGAGGCGCTACAGTCTGGAACCGCGAGACCGCTACGGTCGCAGGTTCGAATCCTGCCTCGGGCTCGGATGTGTATGATGCCTTAGGTTAGTTAGGTGTAAGTAGTTCTAAGTTCTAGGGGACTGATGACCTCAGAAGTTAAGTCCCATAGTGCTCAGAGCCATTTGAACCATCCTAAGGAAATGCAATCCGAAAACAAAGTAAGTAGGCTACAGTACGCTTGTTCGCCCACTGCTTGAATACTGCTCAGCAGTGTGGGATCCGTACCAGATAGGGTTGATAGAAGAGATAGAGAAGATCCAACGGAGAGCAGCGCGCTTCGTTACAGGATCATTTGGTAATCGCGAAAGCGTTACGGAGATGATAGATAAACTCCAGTGGAAGACTCTGCAGGAGAGACGCTCAGTAGCTCGGTACGGGCTTTTGTTGAAGTTTCGAGAACATACCTTCACCGAAGAGTCAAGCAGTATATTGCTCCCTCCTACGTATATTACGCGAAGAGACCATGAGGATAAAATCAGAGAGATTAGAGCCCACACAGAAGCGTACCGACCATCCTTCTTTCCACGAACAATACGAGCCTGGAATAGAAGGGAGAACAGATAGAGGTACTCAAGGTACCCTCTGCCACACACCGTCAGGTGGCTTGCGGAGTACGGATGTAGATGTAGATGTATGCACCGGGCCTCGAACCTAGAACGTTGCCTCTTGTGAGAAGCTACCTTATCGATTTACTCGTGACCCACCCTAATAGATTCACTTTGAAAGGGGATTATATCAAAATAACTGTGCATTTTAATGAATATAAAGCCTAAACACGGACTTTAGATAAAGGAGAAAGGAATGTCCAATAAAAAAATTGCCAAGGGTATTTCCAGAATGAGATTTTCACTCTGCAGCGGAGTTTACGCTGATATGCCAAGGGTATATTAATCAAACAAATCTCAGGTAAGGACGTCTTGGACAAGAAAATGATTTTAATGCTGTGCTTACGTTCCGTTTACGATCAACTGGTCTTGTGTGGGTTGTCTGAATTTCTGAGACTGGAACAGACACAATGAAAGTATCAATACCAATTACAAGCGCAACCATCACAAAAGAAATTAAAAAGAAATTTCGTTGATTGTTGTTGACTTTTATTAACAACATACTCCTTAAAAAGATAGTGACATGTAAGTAGTGTCCAGAACCTGACGATATAGATTATGACATTCGTTGTGTCACTAATAAGAGTTCAAGTTTTGGGTGAACAGAAAAACAATTATGGAATCTGGCAGAATAATTCAATAACAACAATAGATACTTATTTTCAAAATTGTGAGATGTAAAGTACAGGACTAGATTAAACACCCCTGGTCGGTATTCCTGGCGTTAACAAAAACGCTGAGTGTAAAGCGACAACAAAAGAATTCACGTGGAGTTCATTACTAAAATAATCAGTTTTCTTAGCTTTCTTAAAACATAAACAACAACTCAATTCGTTCGAGTGAGCTGAGCATAGGAGAATAAATGTAACGTATCTAGAAAAAAAATGGTTCAAATGGCTCTGAGCACTATGGGACTTAACTTCTGAGGTCATCAGTCCCCTAGAACTTAGAACTACTTAAACCTAACTAACCTAAGAACATCACACACATCCATGCCCGAGGCAGGATTCGAACCTGCGATCGCAGCGGTCTCGCGGTTCCAGACTGTAGCGCCTAGAACCGCACGGCCACCACGGCCGGCTATCTAGAAAAGAAACGGTTCATAGTCACAAATATTGGTAGTTTAATTAAGACTGGAAACCATGGAAGTGCCATGGATATTCACGAGGCAAGGACATGAATCTTCTGACATCTGCATGCAGTTCACAAAAGTCGATACTATAGTCTTCACGATCTCTCAGGGCATTTAATTGATTAACGGGTCTCTCAACACAGTTTACAGGACAGGAAATAATGGACTCGAGGGTAGTGTCACGGCGGGTTTCGTGTTCCAGATGGCTCTGGAATGGGTGGGACGGGTGAGTCACTCCCACATTTTCACATATCCAGGCGTGCTACAATTAAGCGCATCGGAGCATACTGAATGAGATCAAAGGTTGGCTGCAGACCCTGTTCCGTGAGAGCTAAATTGCATAAAAATCTATAAATCGAGAACGAAAGGAAATTCATACATACAAGTTATTTCGCGTATTGCAAGAAAGACAACCACTTTACCTGACGGGCATAAAACAAGGGCCAAGTGGCATGGAATACCCATGAAGACTATGTCGAACATAAATAAAAACACGTGGACTCGAGTGAAATATGAAAAAGAAAAGGGGTCACGAGGTGACAAAGATAGATCGCTGAAAACGCCATTCTTTCCACTAAATCATTTTCGAATGAGTTTAATTTGGTCACGGCAACATTTAGTATCTAACAGACAAATGACGTAGCTCCAAAATAGCGTTTAATTTAAAAATGACGATAATTTTGACAAAATGATTTTTTAACAAAAATCGTTATTCAAACCATTGTAATTATACACATTAACCTACCACCTAATTACATTATTAGGTCCTATTTCTAACTATTACAATTGACAATCTGCAGCTTTTACTTTCTAACACTACAGGTTAATACTATAATGCCTTCAGCACTATGGGGACTATTCTACTGTTATTTACTACGCATGTTGTTATGATTATGGATTGAGTTTTCTACTACTGTTAGACTTTGATACTACTTTTAACAAGTTAGTATGACTACTCTACCTGCAGCGTCACAGGTGTGCCAGAAGGTACAAACCTAATATTACAGGCCTTTCCCACTGAGCTAATCCCAGTGGGAGTGCCCTTGCCACTGGGCTGGCCGATGACTTTGTCGCTGCAGTTCTACGCTAATCTAATTATGACAAAATGATTTACTTAAACTTTTTGAGGACTTCACACGAATGAATAAAGAACCAAAAGACTCATGAAGGACTAAGTACAAAAGACTATGGATACTCGCCGTTGGATTTCGGACTGAACGTAAAACTAACTCAAAGAGGTTCAAATATAATCACGAATAGCTTTGCCGGCCGGTGTGGCCGAGCGGTTCTAGGCGCTTCAGTCTGGAACCGCGAGACCGCTACGGTCGCAGGTTCGAATCCTGCCTCGGGCATGGATGTGTGTGATGTCTTTAGGTTAGTTAGGTTTAAGTAGTTCTAAGTTCTAGGGGACTGATGACCTCAGAAGTTAAGTCCCATAGTGCTCAGAGTCATTTTTTTTTTTTTGAACGAATAGCTTTCTGTCATATCACACGGTTGGAAGAAACGTATTAAGCACCGCTACATGTTGAAATAACCCAAATAAAAACCTAACTCCAAGATGTAATCGTAAGCTCTTGCAGTACCTTATACTCACGCGCCGCCGGCCGCGGTGGTCTAGCGGTTCTAGGCGCTTAGTCCGGAGCCGCGCGACTGCTACGGTCGCAGGTTCGAATCCTGCCTCGGGCATGGATGTGTGTGATGTCCTTAGGTTAGTTAGGTTTAAGTAGTTCTAAGTTCTAGGGGACTGATGACCATAGATGTTAAGTCCCATAGTGCTCAGAGCCATTTTTGAACTCACGCGCCCAGAACAAGACCCTTCACCTGTTGGTGGATTTCACACGTCGCATCCTATAGGTAGGCGGGGGGGGGGGGGGGGAGGTGGGGGAGAATGATTCGTTATTTACAGTACCAATCCTAGTCTAGAGACGTTTTGGCAGAAACGGAACATCTCTGTCCTCATACGAGATTCGCGATACACTCTACCACGAAAGTACAATATTACTGGCAGAAACTCAGACGTACTGTTGTTACTATGGTTCTTGGCGGGATTTTCAAAATACTCATTCACACTCTCAGCCACTCAGAAAGGTGCACAGGAAAGGATGTGGATCAAATGAGTGGAAATACACAGTAAATACACACATTTTCCAACTCATCCTTCCCGAAGAGGGTCTTTGTCAAGGCAAAAGAGTGACGTACGATGTGAATTGGGTGTTGTGAATGCGGTTGGATACTCTGAATCGACAATTCTTACGAAACGGGACTGACAGTAGCGTTTCAAATTTTACCAGTACTTTCTCCTAGTTTCCAAACTTCTCGGAAGTTCATACTTTCCCTTCGGGAAAACAGCCGAGTAATATGTTCTTTCCAGAGCAACGTTTCGAGTAGTTTTTTATTTGACATCTTCTGGAGAAGCGGATGAGTCCTGTCGGATGCTGTTGTTTATCCGTTTCGGGTCGTGTCCTTACATCTCCCGGACTCACACCAAGCGGACCAATCACGGGCGCTTGTAGAGGGCCGTGCGTAGAATCACGAAAGAGCTAGTCCGTCATATCCGATACTGGAGCTGTTGCCAGCGAACGCACCTGGCAAAGTTTTGATAACACGTTGTTTCGCCGAAGCGAAACTGAAATGGAAGCTGCCGAAAACACGAGGTACCATGTCGCTCCAGCGATTTATGGGATTCTGCAATCCAGGAACCGAAGGAAATGGAATGTACGAAAATCCAGTGAACAGAGACAACGACAAATTATCAAGTTACTATGTCGACCTCTTTTACCCCTGCTTACCAAAGTAACGGGAACAGCCGTGTAGCTGGTTAGCAGAAGTTAAGGCCGTAGCACTGCCAGCAGCATCAAGCGTAGTAAAGTGTGCAGAGTATTTTATGGATGCATCAGAGATTTACTTTTGTTCTCGAAGAATGTGGTTTAGATTTCCAACGCCACTCAGATCACTCAGATTCAAAAAAATCTTCAAATGTGTGTGAAATCTTATCGGAACTGCTAAGGCCATCAGCCCCTAAGCTTACACACTACTTAACCTAAATTATCCTAAGGACAAACACACACACCAATGCTCGAGGGAGGACTCGAACCTCCGCCGGGAGCAGCCGCACAGTCCATGACTGTAGCGCCTGGACCGCTCGGCTAATCCCGCGCGGCTCACTCAGATTCAGTTGGTTCAGAAACTGCTTGAAAGAGGTGTGAATAGAACGTAGGTTCTGGGTGAATTCGAAAATGCCACGACGTGACCGCAATAAATGTGGACCAATTTCTGTTTCAACCATCGAGAACCAACATACTGTGTATGCGGGTACAAACGGAAGCCCGCAACGACAAGTGTTGCTCCCGTTATCGAAGTAACATGTGGTTAGCTTTGAAACACGCACTTCGAATGTGTTTACACGCTTTCAAGGAGACGCTGTACGATTTAACTGACCACCTTGAATGAAGCCCACTTTATTACTTCCTAGCCGACGGCAGACGAAGAGTAGCAGATGATACAGCACAAGAGAAGAAGGAGAAAAAGATGACAATGATGATGGAGGAGAAGGACGTGAAGGAGGAAGGAGAAGAAGAACAGAGGCAAGGAAGGTGAATATACAGTAAATTAAGCATCACAACGTGACCATTCATTCCAGTACTCGCGCCACTGGAGTCAAAATACTACCTCACGTGGACTGGATGTTGGAAGGAAACTTCTATGGTCTGTTTACTGAACTACCTTTCTCCTGAAAGTACTTACATAACTAAGGAAATCCTACATCTTGACAGAACCTTTTATGTGACATATAATTAGCTCCGTCAGTCTCAGCTACGTTAATGTTGGCAGTAGGACGATGTTAAGCGGTAGCAACGCGCAAAAACAATTACCTCGAATCGAGCTAACGTACGACAGACCACGTGAAAAATGGTTCAAATGGCTCTGAGCACTAAGGGACTCAACATCTTAGGTCATAAGTCCCCTAGAACTTAGAACTACTTAAACCTAACTAACTTAAGGACATCACACACACCCATGCCCGAGGCAGGATTCGAACCTGCGACCGTAGCAGTCCCGCGGTTCCGGACTGCAGCGCCAGAACCGCACGGCCACCGCGGCCGGCAGACCACGTGAAACTCAGACTGAAGTCGACTTTTCACTGTCTACTCAGCTGCGAAATGTGCTGTGGTAAAATAAAGTAACGGTACCAGTTTCGCTTTTTTTAATTAGAAAAAGCTTTATGATTTGTTACGGAATAATCGAAGACACCACAATGCTTCACATAAACTTTGTTATCGAGACTAGTAGGACCTGATACACCTAATGTGGTATAGATGACTACTAGAAAGAGGTATCTAACTCCACTGAGGTGAGGAACTAACAAGAAGAAGTATGTACATACGCTCAAACTCGCTACCACTAGCGCGACCGCTAAGGTCGCAGGTTCGAATCCTGCCTCGGGCATGGATGTGTGTGTTGTCCTTAGGTTAGTTAGGTTTAAGTAGTTCTAAGTTCTAGGAGACTTATGACCTCAACAGTTGAGTCCCATAGTGCTCAGAGCCATTTTTGAACCACTACGTATGATACCCCGATCGACACACAGTAAGTTTGCTAGTAACGGCATCTATTTCACTCACGAACAGACCACTACTAATTTCATATTGTTGCAAAACGTGGAATTCTTTGAAAAATATTAGCTGCGTGTTATATATGATTTATATTCTCAGGGAAACACTATTCCTGGTCACATATTTACGAAAAAATGGTCTACAATATTGTATCATATATTTTTTCGAGTTACATCTGGTAAAGGAAATTGGAAACACATAATCTACGAAATTCTCCGATTCTATTTGCGTATTCTGTGGGATACGCCAAATGAAATCAGACGCCTTGAAGCACAGCCACTTCAGCTGCAGAATCCAATACCGATAATGGAAATTCTTTTTACAGCTCAGCCGCAAACCGATTATTTGGCTATCAAACGTCGCGCTCTGCTGTTTTGCGAGTCGGAGGACGAATATTACAAGGAATTAACATTATCTCTCGTATAACAGATCAAATTCTGCTTGCTTTCTTGTGCAATTAACAGTCAAGTTAATTAATTACTGAATGAGTACTCGATAGAATTTAAGCCAGGATCGTTTTGCTTCCAAGGGTTCATTTCTCATGAATTTGTGATGAAGTTTGCGGAACAGTCAGACAGAGACAGACAGACAGAGAGAGAGAGAGAGATAAAGTAGATGGGGCATATTTAGCCGGTTATTCCTTTTAAGGGTTTTTTTAAAATGCATAGATGAATGCAGTAAAGTATTAGACGAGAAAATTCTATCTCATTAGAAGTAAGGCATGGTGTAACTTTGCGGTGTTAAAAGTGTTAATTAAATTAAATGTGCCATTGTTCAGTACAACGGATTACTTCTGGCGCGAGTTATCGTTTTCTGACAAATCGTCAGACAACTTTCCACCTCATCTTAGGAGCACAGCATATGAATTGCTCACGTTAACTGATTCATTCGTCGCTTATTTTATATATGAAAAGCTTACTATTGTGTACGGTGTACAGAATTAATCTACTTCAGTAACCGACTTTCGACCAACAAGAAAATCAGACTTTAACCGACCATCGTTGTCAAAGTAGCTACAATATTCATGAACAGCACAGAGAAAGATGTTACTAGTCAAGAGTGAGGCACAAACACAGAGTAAATATTATCTTTGATAGTACAATGTAATGCAATTAAAAAGGTTAAAACGTGAATAGTCAATAAGAGCAAACAAAAGAAATATTAATACTAAATTCCAAAAACAGTGACAGTTTAACAATTCAGTTAAATTAACAATCCAGTAAAATTATTTTTTATTTGTACAAGGTGAGACAAATGTAAGTAGCTCCGAGAACAGAGTTACAGGGTACAAATAAACGCAGCAGAGGAAAGGAAGTACAGTATTAACCTGACTATTTCAGATACTGAAAGTGACCAGCATTCATCTCTTGGCACTTATGGATCCTGGTCAACAAGTTGCTGAAGGCGGATTGAAGCTGGGCTGCTGGAATTGCTGAAGCCTCATTCGAAATTTTCTACTTCAGTTCTTGCAGACTATGAGGGTTGTTGGGTGGGTTGGGTTGTTTGTGGGAAGAGACCAAACTGTGAGGTCATCGGTCTCGTCGGATCAGAAAAGGGCGGGGAAGGAAGTCGGCCGTGCCCTTTCAGAGGAACCATCCCGGCATTTGTCTGGAGCGATTTAGGGAAATCACGGAAAACCTAGCCGGACGAAGTGGCGGAGCGGTTCTACAGTTTGGAACCGCGCGACCGCTACGGTCGCAGGTTCGAATCCTGCCTCGGGCATGGATGTGTGTGATGTCTTTAGGTTAGTTAGGTTTAAGTAGTTCCAAGTTCTAGGGGACTGATGACCTCAGAAGTTAAGTCCCATAGTGCTCAGAGCCATTTGAACCACTTTGAACGGAAAACCTAAATCAGGATGGCCGGACGCGGGATTGAATCGTCGTCCTCCCGAATGCGAGTCCAGTGGATGAGGGTTGTTGCGACTCCCTACACAATGTAATCGCACACTGGCAGATCATGTGACCTGGATGGACATCTACCAGACTGACCTCTGCTAACAACTCTGTCAGGCGTGAAGATAGCGTAAATGTGCTTCAAGGCTCGGCCGGCTACATGGGCAGTTGCTCCATCCTATTGGATGAGACTTTAGGTCTTTTCCTCCTCCGTTAAACTTGCCACAAATGGCTTTAAAATGTTGATGCAAGAACGTGGAACCAATAATGCGGTTTGCAGACACTGCACAATAAGTCAAAAATGGTTCAAATGCCTCTGAGCACTATGGGACTCAACTGCTGAGGTCATTAGTCCCCTAGAACTTAGAACTAGTTAAACCTAACTAACCTAAGGACATCACAAACATCCATGCCCGAGGCAGGATTCGAACCTGCGACCGTAGCGGTCTTGCGGTTCCAGACTGCAGCGCCTTTAACCGCACGGCCACTTCGGCCGGCTCACAATAAGTCACAACCTTCTGATCATGTAGTAGCGTTTAGTGGTATTTATGCGGGTCCTCAAATGCCAGAAACTGTTATACTGTGAGCTGATATAACCACTCAGTTGGAACCAGGTTTCATCAGACATAAAGAACAGATCCATATTCAAGCCATTCATTATTATCTCAACGAACAACGACTCACAAAACTGGAGGCGCTGAGGAGCATCTGCTGGTTTTAAGGCATGAAGAACAGACATTCAGTAGGGATACATGTGCAGGTCCGGGTAAAGCATCTGTCCGCATGATGGACGTGGTATGCCGGTCTCTTTGGACACGCATCAGGTTGATTTGGTAGGACTCTGAAGCATTTTGTGTGCACTGCAGCCAAATTTTGTGGTGCGCGGGCACGGTTCAGACTTCTTTTTTTTTTTTTTTTGACTTGTTCGAAATAGATCCTGTCTGACGCCATTTTCGGACTAAGCGTTGCATGGCACTCTTTGCTGGCTATTTGACACCATTAAACTTCTCAGTGAACAACTGATCACACCGTTTCCACGACTTTGTGGTCACGAACCTTTCCACAACGAACACCCACTGCTCCACTGTGAGTACCATCTTCCCCTTTGCACTGCTCCACTCACACTGACACGGCCTGCACTACGCTCTGAACCGGTGTGGATCACGTGGCTGTAGCACATGTGGCGTGCGCGTAAAGCGGTATGGTTACATGCACACATTAGTGCCCAATCATATCCACCCGTCCAGGCCACTTTTATTAGCCTCACCCTTTATTTTAATTAACTAATTAATTAAATTTAAACCATAATGTCGGCACTGTGTTCGGCAGTGTGTCCTCAACTCCGTCTGGATCCTGTATCGAATATTAAACAAACGATCAGTATTTTTACCACTCCTTGCCATTGTGGTTTTAGGAGCCATAAAATTCGACAGCTTCACTTCATAATTCAGTTGAGATTGCGTTAGGTGATGTGGGACGTAAGAAGTCGAGTGAGGTGCAGACAAGAGATGCTACCGTTCCCGTGACAAATTGCGCCAGTGCAACAGTACAGAGTCGCCACCACAGGAGATGTAGGGAGCCCCAGATCTCTCATTTCTATTTACTAATATTTTTAAAAATGTAATTCAGATTTTACTGACTATCGTGCTAGCTGTCGTTTCAATATTACTTTTTATTTTAGTAAGCACTTTTAGTAAAATAATAATAACGATATGCAGACGAAGAGATTCGTGTGTCATTGGTTCCCGCCAGAAGTGCTAAGTGACTCACACTGATCCGTTTAGTTGGTACGGTGGGCCATTCCGTACAGTTCTGTCTACGGGTCGCACGACTAAAGTCTCAGATACACAGCGTATATAACGAGATTAAGAAATCGTGACTATATGTGCAATGGAGAGAAGAACAAACATAACACACACGGAAGGCTTATTTTTTGCTTGTGAGTATGAAATGTAGGAGGAAATGTCTCTGTGTCAGTCAGCCTACTGGTGCATGTTGGTTATTTGGACCTGTTGGCAAGATCGATAATAAAATCAGTTATTGTCGTTTACTTCGTATGAAATACACTGTGTAACCACAATGCATTCGATATTCCTAGTGCCGGCCGCGGTGGCCGTGCGGTTCTAGGCGCTGCTACGGTCGCAGGTTCGAATCCTGCCTCGGGCATGGATGTGTGTGATGTCCTTAGGTTAGTTAGGTTTAAGTAGTTCTAAGTCTAGTGGACTGACGACCTCAGATGTTAAGTCCCATAGTGCTTAGAGCCGTTTAAATCATTTTTTTTTTTTTTTTTTGGTACACCTGGTACGAGCAAATGAAGAAACAGTTTCCGCCACCATTTTACAGTTTTGTGCCTAAACACACTGTTCTGCAGTCGCCTTCAAAGACACCTGTGTCGTCCAAATCATCTTCACTATCTAGAGCTTCGACAATGTCTCCAACATTCAATAAATCACCAATTTGTTCAGCAGATGAACCAAGGCGCGCTATTTCTCTTACACAGAATGCTAATAATTTGCTCTATCCGCAGGCGAAAACAGTGACAAATAACGAAAGAATTCCCGCGAAAACAAGTTGCACATTAAGGCCGTCTGTCCGTGCAACTAATAAATGTCCGCCCCTGGTAGCTGAGTGATGAACGCGACGGAATGTCATACCTAACGGCCCGGGTTCGATTCCCGGCTGGGTCGGAGATTTTCTCCGCTCAGGGACTGGGTGTTGTGTTCTCCTTATCATCATCGTTTCTTCCCCATCGACGCGCAAGTCGCCGCAGTGGCGTCAACTCGAAAGACTTGCACCAGGCGAACGGTCTACCCGACGGGAGGCCCTAGCCACACGGCATCCCCATTTCCACTAATAAACAACAGTATAAATATCGTATATCGCAAGTCAGAGGTGCGAAAACAATGCGCAGAACATTTCACTCAACAAAATACGCTGGGCCGTAGAAGCTACGGGCTTGGCGCATTTGGAAGTGGGCGCGGCTCTTAGTATATACAGTCAGTCCAAAAAGTGTTCGTCTAGCTGCATATCTTTTAGAAAACAAAGTCTATGTAACAAAATCTAATGAGCCAGTCATGTAAAAAGTACCTTGGTAAGTAATTTTTGTTGAAAAGCAAGGAAAGATATACATCAAAATCGACAGCAAGGTTAACAAAATAGAAAATGTAATACAAGAGCTAGTTCATGAAGTATTCGTCCACCATCTGAACATGCCAAAATTCTGAGGGCCGTGATCAAACTATTACACTGACCCACGGCACACACTGGAGTCAACCGTGCGCGGCCCCTCTCTATTGTCTGTCGTGGTTCTGAACGGCGCCGATACAGTGCAATCAGCGCCGTGGGCAGTAAGGGTAGTGAGACGACGCTCACCGAAAGGAAACTTATTCTGCGCTTACATAATGTGGAAATCTTCTTACGAGATTGCTAAAGTAGTCGGTAGACCTAGATAGACGGTTCAGTCGGTAATAGATCAATTTTGCGCAACAAAATCACTAAGAAACCAACCACGTACCGGACGCCCTCACGCATTGACTGATGCAGACGTGAGATATACCATGAGGGAAATGAAGACGAAACCTAAAATCAGCGTTCCTAAGTTGGCTGGGGAGTTAGAGTCCAGGGGAAAGAAGGTATGTGCCAACACAATCAGAAATAGCTTCAAAACGTATGAGTATCCCAGCCGGATAGCGCGCAAGGAATTTTGAGTCAGTGAACCGAATCGAAAGAAACGTCTTCATTTTGCGATGGAACATAGATTCAAAAAGGAAGACTTCTGGAATATAATATTTTCTGATGAGAGTAAATATAACGTATTCGGGTCGAATGGCAGGCGAATGGTGCGGCGTAAGAAGACTGCGGAAATGTTGCGACGCAATCTTGTGCCAACGGTTAAACACGGTGGTGGCTCCCTGATGGTGTGGGGTTGTGTGAGTGCTGCAGGTGTTGGAAAATTACATTTCATAGAAGGTACAATGGATCACCACATGTGTATCAACATTTTAAAAACAATCTCAATCCTAGTGCCGAAAAATTAGGTGTGCAAGGAAATTACATTTTTCAACAAGATAACGACCCAAAGCATTCGGCTCTAAATACAAGGCTGTGGCTCCTGTACAGTACCCCAAAACAAATTAACACCCCTCCTCAGAGCCCTGATATTAACCGTATTGGCTCTGAGCACTATGGAACTTAACTTCTCAGGTCATCAGTCCCCTAGAACTTAGAACTACTTAAACCTAACTAACCTAAGGACATCACAGATACCCATGCCCGAGGCAGGATTCAAACCTACGACCGTAGCGGTCGCGCGGTTCCAGACTGTAGCGCCTAGAACCGCTCGGCCACTCCGGCCGGCTAACCCTATTGAACACCTTTGGAAAGTACTGGAAGGTAGCATCAGGAGAAGACACATTTCTACCAAGAGAGACCTAAAAGAAGCACTTAAAGACGAATGGGACAAAATTCCAGCCTCCCTGAAGGCAAACTTGGTCAAGCCGATTCCCAGACGACTACAAGCAGTAATAGCTGCAAAGGGAAACCCCATTAAACATTCATTTTTGTTATTAAAGTCATATTTTAAGATTGTAAATAAAAAAATATGAGTAGACGAATACTTTTTGAAGTAGTCCTTGAATAAATTCTCCATTTTGTGAAATTTGTTATCGCTATATATGTATTTATTTCCTTGTCCATAAATAAAAATGACTTACCAAGGTTCGTTGCATATGTATGGATGTTCACAATTTATGTTCGCTTCCTTCCACGTGACATATACCTAGTTTTAAAAAAAATTGCAACTAGAGGAATACTTTTTGGACTCACTGTAGGGGCTTGGTGCTGAGAGAGTTAACGGGTTTGTCCCAGATGTTTTCTGTATCCAGTAATGAATAAGCAGGCAATGGAGAAAAGAACGGCAGTCGATCGCGAAATCCGTTCCTTCACGGAAGCACTCGGCACAGTGTGACGTTTCATTTACCACTGATGTGCAGCATTTTTCGGCCAGCACGACTCTCTCCAGTTCGGCAAAGTCCTGCTCTCAGCGCTGTTTACCCCGTAGTATTGGTTCGTGGTGCGAAGGACGTTCTCAGGTCTACTGGCTGTTCGCACGAAAAGACGCAGTCTAGCAATTCATCGCCATAAACCTTTAAAAATGAATGTGGATGACGGAACAGCGGTATGAGAATTCTCAATATCTATTATGCAGTTGCATAAGCGACGTGTACTGCAAAATGTCTATAAAACGATATTAAAACACCATGTAGAGAGAAGTTAAATTTCAAGACTTATTTGACGGTAAAAGAGAGGTAAAAGAAACGAAGACAAGGTTCATTGTACTGTATATCGAGAAGCACTTTGTGCTGATAAATTTGGAATCGATAATTTGACGTTGCTTCCCTACAGCATAACTTTCAGATGCACTTGGTAAGTGGCTAATACAATGTCCGGAACAAGTCAAGAGAACTTAACAAATTTCTTAAAAAAAGCATATGTGGCGGATTTTCATTAATTAGAATTCTTTGACGTTAAAACTGTCAAAGAAGTCTACAGTGTTTTCATCAGGGAGAGTTACCACGTCTTCATGATGAGTTTGCAAACGTGATAAAATATTTCTATCAGAATACGCTTGTGAAAGCCTTTTTTCGATTATGAAACTAAATAAATCACGATTACTTGCAAACTTGAGTAAGAAAATCTGTGAAGTTGTCTCCGTGTGTCTGCATGCCAACAGTTTCTACCAGATAAATATTGTACAGGGTGATTCAAAAACAATACCACAACTTTAGGAATTTAAAACTCTGCAACGACAAAAGGCAGAGCTAAGCACTATCTGTCGGCGAATTAAGGGAGCTATAAAGTTTCATTTAGTTGTACATTTGTTCGCTTGAGGCGCTGTTGACTAGGCGTCAGCGTCAGTTGATGCTAAGATGGCGACCGCTCAACAGAAAGCTTTTTACGTTATTGAGTACGGCAGAAGTGAATTGACGACAGTTGTTCAGCGTGCATTTCGAACGAAGTATGGTGTTAAACCTCCTGATAGGTGGTGTATTAAACGTTGGTATAAACCTGAACGTCAACTACCCGAGGCGATGGATCGGCCGCCAGGGAGCCCGTGACAGATCACTTCATCACTGGCCTCCAAGAAGCCCTGATCTTGCCCCCTGCGATTTTTTCTTATGGGGGTATGTTAAGGATATGGTGTTTCGGCCACCTCTCCCAGCCACCATTGATGATTTGAAACGAGAAATAACAGCAGCTATCCAAACTGTTACGCCTGATATGCTACAGAGAGTGTGGAACGAGTTGGAGTATCGGGTTGATATTGCTCGAGTGTCTGGAGGGGGCCATATTGAACATCTCTGAACTTGTTTTTGAGTGAAAAAAAAACTTTTTAAATACTCTTTGTAATGATGTATAGCAGAAGGTTATATTATGTTTCTTTCATTAAATACACATTTTTAAAGTTGTGGTATTCTTTTTGAATCACCCTGTATTATGTCTTCAGACTGCCAAAAATAATTGAGCAGTACTGAAAATTTATTTCGTTCGTGACCTAAGTTGTTCAGAAATATGAAATCAAGTCGTATACAATACGGGTGCATTGCCATTTAAATACGGCACGTTCACCATTTACCCCTTGTTCTCCCTCTTCCCGCTCTGACCTGTGGTGGGCGATGGGGGAAATGTGCAGTCTCAGTGAGCGCAATGCCATGCGGGCCAGGACACAGCTCGTGAACCTTATTCTTGGCCGGGAGTGTAACATGACGCTTGGGACTAATGTTACCTGTTGTTATACGCACTGAAGGTGAGTATGCAATACGTGCAATGTAGACCCGCTGTAATAAAACGACGGATTTCGCGATCGATTGCTGTTCTGTTCTCTGTTGTCTTTATTTAACGATCGCTGCTCGCAACGGGATCATATGGATTCCAGTTTAATTATAAATAAGTAACTCTGAAGTGTTTCCGCTGCTGGTGACGGCTTGGCTTTGGAGGCGCATCAGCACTTCTCGCACAGTGGCTCCTGTAAACACTTGCGAGTTACCGTCGTGGAAGGGAGTGGTGGCGCGGGATTCGTGGCTGTGTGTGCTGCAGCGAACTGCGTCCGCGGCGCGCGATGTTTATTGAGGAAACACTAGGCCACGTTTTGCGTACGTGGCGAGTAAGCCGTCGTTGTTTATTTTAGACATTGCATTCGCAAGTGCAAACATGAGCGGGAAACATTCTTGAAACCAGGGTTGCGGAAGAAATATGCTGTTGATATGCGTGCCGTGAACTTTTACTGGTCCGTAACGAAAGCAGAAGGAGTTGCAGGATTGCGAATTCAGTGACACAGCTGTGCCACGTTATTTGACAGGTTGTCGCTACTTCTCGTCTGCGTAATGTTTGCTCTATATTCACCATGAAATCGTAGAAGATACCTCTGTAAGATGCGATGAAACACGGTATTTCGCAGACCTAAGGCCACACTCCGTAATGAAGTGATTCTCGGTTGTCAAATTTGAATAATAATTTGAGTTCCATGTCAATTTTCACCCAGCTTTCCGCTCTTGTATTTGCTGTTTATTCATAGGGAAGTAGTGTCGACATAGAACAGTTACGGTGTGGAGAAAAACTTAAAGACCATCGGGGATTGGTAGGCTGTAGAGTGTGGCTCCTGACCTACAAAATAAATAAGTAAACGTTGCCGGCCGCAGTGGCCGAGCGGTTCTAGGCGCTACAGTCTGGAACCGCGTGACAGATACGGTCGCAGGTTCGAATCCCGCCTCGGGCATGAACGTGTTTGATGTCCTTAGGTTAGTTAGGTTTAAATAGTTCTAAGTTCTAGGGGACTGATGACCTCAGATGTTAAGTCCCATAGTGCTTAGAGTCATTCGAACCATTTTGTGAAGTAAACGTAATTTAGTCAGAAAAGATTGTAGGGGCGTTGCAGGGTAGGTTGTGCTGAGAGATAGTTGTTTAGAAAAAGGTTCGATACGTTGTACCGGTTCCGAGTTAATTACCATTGAAGTTAGCCAATCAGGGTGCTGCACTCGCAAATTCAAGCCGCCTGCCAGAGACGGGGTCGCCAAATGTATTCTTCGTTTTGTTTCCTAAAATCGAACAAGACATCGATACAAATATTGGACAATGGACGGTAGTAAGAATCGAATCCCAGCCAAAGAGTGAGCCGTTTCGGGCACTGTCGTCTACGCCATGAGAACAACTGATACTAACTTGATCTCCTTTGAAGTAGAGTGTGATGGATGCATTCTCGGAAAACAGAAAAGGAAAACTCAAATAATAAGAGGGATAAATGAAAAATGGACATTGATTAACATCATAAAGGAAATAATTACTAAGTACCTCTTTCAGCGCCGCCCGCTGTGGTCGAGCGGCTCTAGGCGCTTCAGTCGGGAACCACGCGGCCCCTACTGTCGCATGTTCGAACCCTGCCTCGGGCATGGATGTGTGTGATGTCCTTAGGTTAGTTAGGTTTAAGTAGTTCTAAGTCTAGGGGACCGATGACCCCAGATGTTCAGTCCCGTGGTGGTTAGAGCCGTTTGAACCATTTTGAAACTCTTTCAGCAAAATGAATTCATGGAGGAAAAAGCTTGTGATGAAAATCCAGGGGCAGAGAAAATATAGGCAGTGGAAAGAACTGCAGTAGTTATAACGAATTAGGACAAAGAAACGTGTCGGCATTGAGGAGATATTTCTTTTTAGTGGGTGATGATGATTATGACGTGTTCCCCCTAAATGAGAGCAAGGGAATTCCGTGATGGTACCTTGTATATGGCATTCTCACTTCTTACCGCCATTCCCGTAAAATGTAGCTATGATTCCAGTTATGTTTCCGCGAACATGTACAAGACATCACACTATGGTCCGACTTCCTTCCTTCCTTCTGCTAAAGTAAGTATGCAGTTACGTTGAGAGTAAGAAATATTTCAAAAATCGAAGACTATGAACGCGTTTTTGTTGCAATCCAGTTCACTTAAAATTGTACTTTACAGCTATCGCCATGTAACGATTGAAAGTAAGCGAAGTCCACTAAAATTGTATTACTTTTTCTTTTTATTATAGACATAAGTCTATTGCGGACAAAAATACGCCTCGCAGGACGTTTCCTCGGCGTAAATTGGGGTCGCGGGAGAGAAATCCATTTTTCAAGTGTTATCTTAGCTGACAATCAGTCACGTTTAGACGTTAACGCTGTTTGTCCTATTAAAACACCGGAACAGAAAATTCCTAAAAAATTCTGTGTGTAACACTCCGATTCTGAACGTTCATTCAGTTCTACTGTTTCCTTCCGCGTCATAACAGAAGGATTTTAGCCACCAGTAGATGCCACCAGCTGATTATGATGATGATGATGATGATGATGATGATGATGATGATGATGATAGATGTCCATTTTAGAACTGCAGTAGTTTTACAACAATACCATTTTTTCATTATAGACGTCTTTGAGTGGGTTGCGACCGTAAAAAATACTTCAAACAATAATCAACTCTTTCCATGGGCTATGATGCAAAACTGCTATACAGAGCGGCGTCCCTGGATTTTTGGAACTGCCATCTGTATGTAAATCACTTATATTCAGTTTCTTGTGTTTTTATTACGCTTTCATTACGCTTATTGAGTTTTAGAGGCAGAGATCGGTAATAAGCTCACCATTTTCCTATCGGACATGGGAATTTCTCTGGAAACAAAACGGAATCGTTGGTGCACGGGAGAGGATATTCGGTATGGTGATGATTTACGTGCCTGTTTTGCAGACTGCCGTTCTAAGAACTAAGTTCTGCGAGTAGGATGCGAGTGATGAGAACGATTTATGAATACTTCAAATAAAGTGTGTCAGCTTTTATTCCATGTCACAGACAATTATAGTAACTAGTAGAGTTGTAAAACGACTGCAGACTATCTTAAACTGTCATAAGTAAGAGTAGACGGTGGTAGTTTTCCTAGTAGCTTTGTTCAGCTATGGTCGTACAAGCGTTGCCTGTATGTTAGGTTTGTTGCATACCTGTTGGATGTTACCTCCTAACGATCGCTTTCTTTACGTATGCGATCAGTGTCTTACTAGACCCCTTAAAAAACGGCCAAGGAGTATCATACAGTGGTTGCAGACCACTCACACCCCTATATGACGACCATGTTTCTCAACAGCAGTGGCACTTTTCAACAAGATAATGCGCCATGTCAGAAGGCCAGGAGTGTGATGGAGTGCTTCGAAGAACACAGTGGCGAGTTCCAATTGATGGGCTACCCCCCACGCCCCCCCCCCCCCCCCAACTCGCCAGATCTTAACCCAGATGTAACAACGTTGCGTGAGAGCTCACGCCACCCCCCCCCCCTCCCCCTCCACCTGCCAGGAATATACGGAAAGTAGGTGGCTTATGTGTGCAGATGTGGTGCCAACTGCCTCCAGCGACCTACCAACGCCTCATTGCTGCCATGCCACGATGCGTCGCCGCTGTAATCCGTGCCAAAGTTGGACATACAGGTTACTCGGTCATAATGTTCTGGCTGTCTACATTCACTATCTGCCCATGGTGACGGGCTATTTTCTCCGTGTCCACCCCTTCTGTATGTTCCAACTGAGGCCGTGGGTGAATAACTGTCAGGTGAATTATATGGCTCAAATGGCTCTGAGCGCTATGGGACTTAACTTCTGAGGTCATCAGTCCCCTAGAACTTAGAACTACTTAAACCTAATCTAAGGACATCACACACACCCATCCATGCCCGAGGCAGGTTTCGAACCTGCGACCGTAGCGGTCGCGCGGTTCCAGACTGTGGCGCCTAGAACCGCACAGGCCACCCTGGCCGGCAGTGAATTATATCTTTCTAAAAATTTCCACATGTATACTGACAGCTGCAAGGAATCTCTCTCTTTTTTTTTTTTTTTTGCTTGCGCAGTTTCGTTTCAGTGCAGGAGTTTGACAACTACATCGATTATTCGTAGGATAACTGACAGCTGCCGAAAGCGGCCACATATATGCAGTCTATGGTAGTGTTTTTACCTCATCACACAACAAATGCATATAGACAAATTACGTTTTTGCAATAGGTTTTTATCAGTGCCAATACCAATCGCAAAACAAGCATTATAGTGTGTGTATTTTATTCGTAGACAGCTTCAGGCAATGTTCGTTTTGTGACTGATATCATCGTACTAAAGAGTCAGTTTTCATCATACAGCAATGGGCCCCTACATCATCAAACATTGCTCAAGATTTTTTTATTATGCATTTTCATTTTGTTATTGAATCCCACAGTTCAGACAAAGGCGTTCTGGAGTTTTTGCTTGTATAGTGAGCGATGGAGTAGAAATACCTCCGCACTTCTGCACCGGCATCCATACTTCACAAGTCCCCATGCGGTTTGTGGGTTCAAATGGCTCTGAGCACTATTCGACTTAACTTCTGAGGTCATCAGTCGCCTAGAACTTAGAACTACTTAAACCTAACTAACCTAAGGACATCACACACATCTATGTCCGAGGCAGGATTGGAACCTGCGACCGTAGCGGTCGCTCGGCTCCAGACTGTAGCGCCTAGAACCGCACGGCCACTCAGGCCGGTATGCGGTTTGTGGCAGAGGGTAGTTTTGGTTCACTAACCTTTTCCTTCCTCCTGAATTCGTTAGTAACGCATCACTGTCCGTAAATTATGGTATGGGTACTCTTAAATTTTCTCTTTGCGGTTATTTCGCGAGACGTACTCGTGTGTGGTAGGGAGAAATATATTACCCGGCTGTCTCCAGAATGTATACTCTCGGAGTGTCGACAGGAAACCTGTCCGTGGTGCACAATGGCCCTCTTGTAAAGTGTGCTGCAGCTCTGTAAAGCTCTCGTGCTTGCTAATCGATCACGTGACGAAATGTGAATATTCGTTGGAGCTTCCCTATTTCTCCTAAATACACCATGGTAACAGCACCAGAGTGATGAACAATACTCAAGTATTCGAGAACAAGTGATTTGCAAGCCAAATCTTTCGTGGATAAATTACATTTCATTAAGATTGCTGTCATGAATCTTATAGCCTGGCACTGCTTTTCCTACAATTCTATTCGTGTGTTCATTCCGCTTTAGGTCGCTCCGGTAGTTCCTCCTAGGTATTTTACAGTAGCTACCCTTTATAGTGATTTGTCGGCAATAGTATGAGCGAACAGTAGTTAATACTTTCATCTAGCTATGGGTAGGTTGTCATAGACTATCGCAAGTAAGCGCCAACTGCTATAGTTTTCCTAGTAGCATTGGCCGGTCAAGACCGTAACCGCGTTATCTGTGCATTAGGTGAATTGCATACTTTGTTTGCGTATGTGAGCAGTGTCTTACTAGATTCCGCCAGAAACCGAAAGTAGTGAATTATGTGCAAACCAAAACAAAAAATAAAATAAAATACAAAGAGAAGCTGTCGGCTCTAAGTTTCTTCCCACACATTCATTTATGTTTGTTTCCCTACCAACACTATCAATACCACCGGTAATCCTGTTTACTACGTCTTTAATGAATTGTATCAAAACGACTGCACCTCAGTTTTGGTAGAGTGGAACAAAAGTAATTGGCAATGCATCACATTAAAACTTTAATTCAACTGCGATTGCATGCATCTAACGGGGATACTTAAAAGATCTTCAGGTATTTCTTTTGGCGGTGCAACCTTCTTATAGACAACAGCATCGCACTCGAATATCATATAGCGTTATCATAATGGTTCAAATGGCTGTGAGCACTATGGGACTTAACTTCTGAGGTCATCAATCCCCTAGAACTTAGAACTACTTAAACCTAACTAACCTAAGGACATCACACACATCTATGTCCGAGGCAGGATTCGAACCTGCGACCGTAGCAGTCGCGCGGTTTCGGACTGAAGCGCTTAGAACCGCTCGGATCCCGCGGCCGGCTATAGCGTTATCCACCAAATCTTTAATATGTATTGTTAACTTTATCTACCCAGATACCAGAGCGCGTTGTCTTCCTGCTTTCGTGATTGGGGCAGGTCCGCTGGCTCTGTACCGGATCCGACCGGCGCATTAGCGACGACAGCCAATGGAACGAACGTCCAGCATGGATGTGGTGTTTAAGCCGCCCCTTAAATTAACCATGCCAAATATCATAGTACGAAGGGCATTCAATAGGTAATTCAGCACATTTTTACCGGATAATTTCGATTGAAACAATGGAAAATCTGTTGTGCGACATCGTGGATTATTCCTGCATCAGTCCCTACAGTTCCGTGTTCTGACAGGTGGCGGCGCTATATGTAACCTCCAAAATGCGGTCTGTAACGGAAATGCGTTTCAAGCAGAGAGCTCTCATTAAGTTTCTTTCGGCAGAAAACCAGAATATCGCGAATATTCATAGGCGCTTGCAGACTGTTTACGGGGACCTGGCAGCGAACAAAACCACGGTGAGTCGTTGGGCGATGCGTCTGTCACCATGGCAACAAGGTCGCGCAGTCTTGTCCTATCTCCCGCGTGCCGGCCATCTATACACAACTCTGACTCTTGCAAACCTGGACTTCAACATGTTCGTCGCCACAAAAATGACAACGCAAGTCCTCACACATGTCTGCGCACCAGAGAGGAGATTCACTGGACTGGGCTGCTTTCCGTCATCCACCCTGCAGTCCTGCTCTCGCACATTCCTACTTTCATCTGTCTGGCCCAATGAGGGATGCACTCCGCAAGAATGGATGATTGGGAGGGGCTACAGACGCAGCAAGACGTCGACCAGTAGAACTGTACGTGTGGGTATATAGGGCATCCCAGCAAGGTGCTGTAAGGCCGTTGCACTGAACGGAGGTAATGTTGAAAAAATAGGTTTTTGTAGCCCAAAGAGTGGGGAATATGGTGTATTGGGATCCTAAATAAAATTAACGTGCTTTCATAGAAAAAAAAGTGTTGCATTACTTATTGAACGCCACTCGTAACATTGACTCATAGATGCAGGAGAAAGGCACAAGAGAAAGAAGAAGATGTTTTGTTAACTGTACCGGCCCTACCAAAGTCACTTGAAGTACTCCCGTAATTACCTGTGTATCAATTGTTTTTATGCCTTTAAGAACAACATGCTGTGTTCTATCTGCAAGTAAATCCACAGTCCTGTCACAAATTTGACCAGATATGCGACATATCGTGTTTTGTTCACTACAGTAAAATACAACGAAGTGTTTCCATGCCTCAGGTCAGTTTATTAAGTCCTGGGTAAAATAAAAGCTACCCTCCAACAGCATGGGGGACGGAGTGCCGTGCTAAAAAGGATGAATAAAATGTTGTGTGCCTGGCGCGTGAGTTCCGCCAGCACTCGTCCCCTTTACGGGAGCACTGCTCCTGGTTATGAATTTCCTTTAATAACACGCCGATCCCTGTCGAGCGCGGCACCCCACTGCAGTACTTTGTCGGATGTATTCATTACGGGGGACTATACACAGCACGGCTTTGTGATTCGTCTGAAACATTTACGACGCGTCGCCCGGCCCCTGCCATTGTGCGCCGCGGCCGCTATTTTCGTCACATTAAATGTGAAGAATGCAATTACTTTTTAGCGACCGCCGGGGACCGCGGCGGCCCCGCCAAGGGAAGACGCGCGGCGGAGGCGCCATTACGCGTGGCAGATTGCCGCGGCGACCGCGACGAATAATCTCAATGCAGATTGCCATCCGTTAAGAGCACGGGACCGTCTCTAATGTTTTCGATCACTGCCTTCCATAAAGGCTTATGTTCATCTGAATTTAATTATCCGGCCAGATCCTTCGAATGAAGGTTGGGGAAAATATAAAGCGAAATTAAGCTATAACGGTCGTTTCTTCGTCGAACATTGAGACGGTTGGAATGAAGTACGTGTGAGGACAAACTGCCTCGAAATACGAATTAAATTCCAGGGGACTAATTTGCTGAAAAGATGCAGTTGTGCCGACCCAGATTCTAAACTGTAATTAGCATATCGAACGATATCAGTTACCCCCCGGAAGAGATCCTGCTACTTACGTATAATACCGGCTCTTGCCTTGATAATGGGCCCAATTTGGCGAGGAAGAGTCTCCACAAGTTTCTTCACGTATGCCGCTTCAAAAATGGTTCAAATGGCTCTGAGCACTATGGGACTTAACATCCATGGTCATCAGTCCCCTAGAACTTAGAACTACTTAAACCTAAGGACAGCACACAACACCCAGTCATCACGAGGCAGAGAAAATCCCTGACCCCGCCGGGAATCGAATCCGGGAACCCGGTCGCGGGAAGCGAGAACGCTACCGCACGACCACGAGATGCGGGCAATTTGGCGCATTCAAATCAAGATACCCACTGATTATTAGATGACGGGGAGCTGGAAAACTGCCGGTATGTTTGTTGTGTTTCTCCTGCTGTTCCAAATTGTCGTAGACATTGTAAGTAGGCTGTTTAGGTTCTTATATTGGTAACGCCACCGCCACGTAGCACTCTGTATGAGAATCACTGACTGTGCTGTGTGCAGTAGACTTGGCCACTGTTTCTATGTTTCGATACAGTGTATCGATACGTGGAACTGTTTCAGTGTTTCGGAACGGCTGTGGTTCACTGTTTCGAAACAGCGGTGTTTCATTCCGCCCTTGTCTCGGATCTCGAGCCAGACACAGAAACTGTATCGTTGTTTCAAAATAAGGCTGTTTCAGTCCACTTGTGCTTGGAACGGACTGATTGTATCGAAACAGTGATGTTTCATTCCGCTCTGTGTCGGACGAGATTCGGGCTCGGCACAGGTACTGAAACACAACATACCACTTCGTGAAACACTTTCAAGAGTGTCGAAATCTTTTTGACAAGCAATAGCATGAAGCTTAAGATGTCCGAAAATAAAGCTTCGTTTCTAGCTAACTGTCCTATTCCGAAATGGCGTAACATCTGCTTTATAAACACTAACCAAACAATAAAACAACGCATACTATTCACATTCAAAATAATAAATATGTGAAAATCATTCAGTTAAATTACACTTTTCTATAACATATTCTTCTCTGTTCATGTACTGTGATCATATTAAGAGACGCAAGTAGGCCTACAACATTTTCAATAAAAAAGGCGTAGAGTGACAGTTATTAGACATATACATAAATTTGATGTAGGTATAATTGCAAGCATCTGTTTGACATATCACTGATAGTGTAATGGTGAACGGGAAGGACTAGGAAGCATGGTGAATGTATAGTAACGGTTCGAAACACCTTGAAAGACAAAATTTTTTTGTTATATTTTGTTATTTATTCGAATTATTTGGCGTTATTTGTGAGTCTATAGTGACTGTGCCTATTATCCTCAATGATTCCCTTTGTGTGCATGGAAATAAGCAGGATGGGCATATTACCCATACTAATGGAATGTGGGAACCCCAGTAGCATATCCGTTGTTTCTGCAGTTTGCTCCCACCTCCAGTTCCGTTCGTGGTGCTTCTTCTGTCTTCAGCTATGGCTGTCCTCAGCCAATTGAAAAGTATGAAAGTCACACGACGCGAAAGCAGTGCATTTGCTGCAGGAAATACGAAACTGCCAAGACGCCTGAGTGATAGTTTCATACTTTCTGCGACATGATTAGTGCTCTCGCACCTCATTTGAGTTTATATGGACATACTTATACAGTAGACATTCAAGGTGATAAAATGTGTAGGTTTATTAGATTACAAAACACAAATTGTTTCACTGTTTCGAAACAGCGTATCGAAACATTACATTGTACTGTTTCATTTGTTTCGAAACAGTTACGTGTTTCAGTTTGCCCATCTCTAGTGTGCAGTCTGTGGCTGGTTGGCATTGTTGAAAAATTCTCTATTGTAGTGGGCAGTTGGCTGTTAACAGCGCGTAGCGTTGCGCCATTGGAGGTGAGCCGCTAGCAGTGGTGGATGTGGGGAGAGAGATGGCGGAGTTTTGAGAGCGAATGATCTGGACGTGTGTCCATCAGAGACAGTAAATTTGTAAGACTGGATGTCATGAACTGCTATATATATTATGACTTTTGAACACTATTAAGGTAAATACATTGTTTGTTCTTTATCAAAATCTTTCAATTTGCTAACTACGCCTATCAGTAGTTAGTGCCTTCAGTAGTTAGGATCTTTTATTTAGCTGGCAGTAGTGGCTCTCGCTGTATTGCAGTAGTTCGAGTAACGAAGATTTTTGTGAGGTAAGTGATTTGTGAAAGGTATAGGTTAATGTTAGTCAGGGCCATTCTTTTGTAGGGATGATTGAAAGTCAGATTTCGTTGCGCAAAAAATATTGTGTGTCAGTTTAAGCACAGTCATTTATAATTTTTGTAAGGGGACGTTTCAACATGTGCCGTGGGATTAAGATCGGTTGAGACAGCGGGTATCGATGACGGAGTGTTTTTTCAAACCAGGAACGTATGAGCGCAGCCCTCTGACCATGCCTGTTGTCATATTGGAAGAAGAGTTTGCGAGATCGGTAGCAGTCTATTATATTTATTCATTTCTCAACTCTAGTGTTCAATGAGATTTTCTGCGCGCTTACCGTTTCCAGTCTCCTAAAGATTATAACAGAAAACTAAGATAACAGGATAATACTGCCTGGTATTATATGAGTGTAAAACACTAATTGGTGGAACGGGAACTACGAAGAAACATTGAAGTTCAAGTGATGGTGCAAGATAGTCCAGTACGTGGCATAAAATTAACAACAGCTAGTGTGGTATTTGCTTTGTAGACAGCTGGAAGTTTCCGTCTGCAGCAACCAAGTCTGTAGAAGCTGAACCACAAGTCCACCGACATACTTTCAGCGGTGGTTGTGTGGAACAAAACAAGAAAATGATGTGTCAGTAAACATGGGCTCTAAAATGCATGTTTTAGGAGCTATGAAAGCTTAATCACTTTTGATCTACTGCAAGCTCTTTGCTTTCATATTTGGGGAGCAAGTAATGTGGACCAAAACAAGAAAAAAAAATCTGTAAACATCGGCCTCTAAGGTGCTTACATTAAGAGCTATGAGTAGAAAAGACGTGTCTCAGAGTTGCGAAGATGAACGAATGGTCATAACTCTTAAGGTACACACTCTAGAGCCCATGTTTACTGGATATTTTTTCTTGTTTTGGTCCATACTACCACCTGTGAAAGTTTATTGGTGGAATTGTGGTTCCGCTTCAGTTCGGAAACGCGCTGCTGCTACGGTCGCAGGTTCGAATCCTGCCTCGGGCATGGATGTGTGTGATGTCCTTAGTTAGGTTTAAGTAGTTCTAAGTCTAGGGGACTGATTACCTCAGATGTTAAGTCCCATAGTGCGTAGAGCCATTTAAACCATTTTTAAAACCAACGTCACAATCCATAATAGCCTCGGGGCGGTCAGAAGGTGTACTTGACAACAAAGGGTAGTCTCAAACATATTGGTCACCGGTAACGGGTTAAGTAATGGGGCAACTGGAAATTATCTCGCAAAGGAACGTTAGACGTAAGTGCTTCAACAGCGACTGTACAGCGCGTGCGGGAGGGAGTCCTTTGTGCAGTTATTTACTCTCACCGTCCTCTTTCGTGTTCTGCGTCCAGAGGAAGCCAGGAAAAATGCAGCTGTATCTACCTCTCGAGCGGCCGTGGTGGTCTAGCAGGTAGGGCACAATGCTGCGGCACTGGAGGGCCCGGGTTCAATCACTGATCGGAATGCGGATTTTTTTCGTCCCGGCCCCTGTGGGATGGTCGCAGGTCCACTGAGCCTACTATCGAATGAGTGCCGAGGTTCTTTCCTGCGGGTCGAAGGCGGTCATAGCGATAGGACCACCGCCCTCCCTCTGCTATTGCCGCAGTGAAGAAATGCTGCAAACCACCAGCAGTCAAGCTAACAGTCCACTCGCGGGCTTGCGCCAACGATTTAACCTTTACCTGTTGTACGATTCCTAGTATCTTTTTCTTATGTCTCTTCCGAGATAGTATGTATGACAGAAACAGAGAACGTTTTAAGGTCGGCCTTTGAAGCTAACCAACAGCGTAGTGCGAGAAGATGGTCGTCTTCCTCCAAACATTATAAATCCCGCGATATTTAGCAGATTTTTACTACAGTAAACAAATTTTCTTCAATAGTAAACAATAATAAGTGCTTTAGTAGCCTCCTTCGTGGAGAAGAATTTCCGGAGAGAGAAATTTTGGTCTCCCCAGGTGTAGAAGTGTAACTAGCTTACATTCTGCATAATGTTTTGATTTATATCGTCCCTGTTATTATGAAGAGATACTAGAACTATGTTTATTCCATGAATACGAGATTGTAAAAAGAGTGTGTATCACATACTTTCGAAAGTGTTTGGGTAGAATGCTATGAGTCAACGCGTGCAATAGCAACAAATTGCGCGGCATATCTGCTTTGTCTTAAAAGTACATCTACAGTCGCCACCTGCACAATGCCAGCGGTATGCTTATGTCAACGATCGGCTTACAAGAGTTTCCTTTCCAAAACATCAATCGTTACATGGAGTGGTGGCTAAAACCACTAAAAACTAGAAACCCTTAGCATGACTTGTTACATTCGTTATGCCGTATAGGACACACGCTTAGCAGCCAAGAGTATTTTCTTTTCCGGGACTTCCAGCTACAAGCCCTTAGTGTTTCTTGTTGCGTTGGTATACTGTATAGGACGGATGTTTAGCAGCCAAGAAGGTTTTATTTTCCGGGATTTCCTACTTCAGTCCGTTGACACCTGTGGCGCCAACCAAAATGAATAGAATGATAATTAAATCGAGACGCGAAGCTTTCGACAGGCGTTGATATACATCAACGGGGACAGTTGAACATGTGTGCCCCGACCGGGACTCGAACCCGGGATCTCCTGCTTACATGGCAGACGCTCTATCCATCTTTTTTATTTTTATTTTTTAAAATTATTTGCTGATCTTATTGTGTTCTATATTGTTCGTTGTATATGTTCGAGGCGGACGTCCCATGACACCCATTCAGGTTGTTCGATGATGGATTCACTCAGTTTCTTTATTTGCAGAGGGTAGCTAACTATCTGATCGAACAAGATCCATCTCAGCCGCCGAGTGCACAGAGGAAAGTGCGACTGCAACAATTTATCCCTTGCACACTCCCCGTGAAATCCACATTTCCAATTTAATGCCCCTGCCCATTACTCTCAGACAATCTTACCCAGTCCTGTAAGAGTTCGGGCAATGCGTGTGCATCCACACGGAAAAAGGTCAAGGACCGGTTAGCCTTAACAGATACCATCTTCATATAGTTAATAATAATCGGCCATTGACCTCCTTCTTCTTCTGTGCTGGATGCACACGCATTGCCCGAACTCTTACGGGACTCGGTAAGACTGTCTGCCACGAGTAATGAGTGTAATGGGCAGGGGCATTAAGTTGGAAATGTGAGTCTCACGGGGAGTGTGCAAGGGATAAATCCCTACAGTAGCACTATCCTCTGTGCCCTCGGTGGCTGAGATGGGTCGTGTTTGGTCAGTGTGTTAGCTACCCCCTGCAATCAAAAAACAGTGAATCGATTAACGAACAACCTGAATGGTTGTCATGGGACGTCCGCTCCGAGCATTTACAACGAACAATATAGAACACAATGAGATCAACAAAGAATTTTAAAAAATAAGAAGAAGAAAGATGGATAGAGCGTCTTTCATGTAAGCAGGAGATCCCGGGTTCGAGTCCCGGTCGGGGCACACATATTCAACTGTCCCCGTTGATGTATATCAACGCCTGTCGACAGGTTAGGGTCTTGATTTAATTATCATTTCATTCTAAGAGAGCTATATACATCTTCCTATATAAAATGAATAGGTCCTCATGTATTAGAACCTAGTTTTTTCTTCGCCTTTCGATATGCTCCATTTCTGATAAACACACAGGGCTTTTCAAAACGAGTCATTCGATTTCGCAATAATATGTCTTCTGCATGAATGAAGATAGACAACTGCTGTGAACTTTAACTTATGCATAAAACTGCGAAGTTATTATTTAAAATAAAAGAATCCAACTTTAGACGCATGCACGGTGTCTCAGGTTTTCTCTATATGTTTAGTCAATGGTGTGCTTTTGTGATGATTCAACAACTCTGCTGCACAGCCGGAAGCGGACCATCTACTTTCGAATACTTTATAAACTTAGCCTTAATATCAAAGTTTCCATACAAATTTCGAAAACTCCAAAGTATCCTCCATTAGAGGTACGACAAACTTCAGGTAGTAGTCGAACTCGCCCATTCGTTTGCGAGCGTGTCTGGGGTTACTGAATTCACTCCTATTGCTGTTTGTTGTCGCAGTTCATTTGGAGTGGTTGGAAGAGAAGGTGAATAGGCGGAGTCTTACACGCTGTCCTTCGAAAGAGGAGGTCGAGATCCGCACCTCACTTACGGCTAATAGTATTGTGGCGATTACATCAGTTTGCAGGGTATGAGTTACCATGTCGTGTAGAATGGTTCAAATGGCTCTGAGCACTATGGGACTCAACTGCTGAGGTCATTAGTCCCCTACAACTTAGAACTAGTCAAACCTAACTAACCTAAGGACATCACAAACATCCATGCCCGAGGCAGGATTCGAACCTGCGACCGTAGCGGTCTTGCGGTTCCAGACTGCAGCGCCTTTAACCGCACGGCCACTTTCGGCCGGCTGTCGTGTAGAGCTGCTTACACTGTTGCAGCGATGCAATCCGGTAGAAAAGGCAAGTTACATAGTCCACAACTGGTAAACGGTCATGCCACATGGAAAGCGATGTGTGTAAACTAAGTTGTGTTTGATTGATGACGGATCGTAGGAAATCCCGTATCAGATTTGGCGCAAAAAATGGCTCTGAGCACTATGGGACTTAACATCTATGGTCATCAGTCCCCTAGAACTTAGAACTACTTAAACCTAACTAACCTAAGGACAGCACACAACACGCAGCCATCACGAGGCAGAGAAAATCCCTGACCCCGCCGGGAATCGAACCCGGGAACCCGGGCGTGGGAAGCGAGAACACTACCGCACGACCACGAGATGCGGGCGATTTGGCGCAAAGATGCACAACGTAGAGTACTTATATTTAATATAGCTGATTAAGAAACCAGTCTGATTATGCTAAAGACATTGTGAATACTGATGTCTGCATGATTATAATTTCAATTGAAATGACACGTAGTTTCAGCGAACGGATATGATTTACGTATACACAGGGTGGTCCATCTGAAGTTTCGGATGAGATTATCTCGAAAACTATATATCGAGTAAAAGTAGTGGGTAAGACAAGTTCGTAAGCTCAAAGGGGGACATCAAATGACACTACACGTGACCTCCAGCCCCCGTCCCCTTGGGTGGGGCGGAGGGGGGGGGGGGGCAACCTTTAAATCTTAAGTGGAAACACCCATTTTTTATTGCAGATTCAGATTCTCCATAAAAAAGTTATGAAGTTTTGTCTGAAACGTTTTTGTAAATCGTTGACAGATGGCGCTGAAATCGAGAAAAATTAAAATTGGGGAAGAACTCCGATTTATTTAGAATGATCCGAGAAGGACGCAGAATCATTTGATGTCCCACTTTGAGCTTACGAATTTGTCTTACCCACTATTTTTACCCGATGTATAGGTTTAGAGATAATCTCATCCGAAACCTCAGATGGACCACCCTATATACTGAGGCGGCGAGTGAAAATTTGTACCAAGGCCGGAAATCGAATCTGAGTCTCCTGCTTACTAAGCAGGTGCGTTAGACACTACGCCTCCTTGGTACAGCAGTTGACACAACTGCACGGATTACCCCGGTAGGGCTCTCTTCTCGAACGAAATTCTCACTGCACCCCAATCTGCTTTAAATTCCCCCTTACACCCGAAGAGAACTGCCGAGGCTTTTCATGTTCTGGAATTGCACCTCAGCAACGAACATAAATAGGGGATCTGAACTTAAATGGGGATCCGTGCAGTTGGGTGAACCACTGTGTGAAGGTGACATAGTGACTAACACACATGCCTAGTAAGCAGGACACCCGGATTCGATTCCCATCCGTGGTAAAAATTTTCACTCGCCACTTCAGTCTATATACATAAAATGATTGCAATTTCAGTAAAAAAGACGATCAGTGGAACTTAATAAAAGAGTTAATGTAATGTTAAGAACGTTGACGGACACTGATGACCTATCACGAAGTGCGCCCTGATTTCATCGATCCACACGTTGGACCAACACTGTTGGCGCCAACGATAGTCCCAATGTGTGGATCTGGCCTTACATCTACATCTACATCTACATCCATACTCCGCAAGCCACCTTAGGGTGTGTGGCAGAGGGTACTTTGTGTACCTGTATCGTTTCTCCCCTCTATTCCAGTATCGTATTGTTCGTGGAAAGAAAGATTGTCGGTATGCCTCTGTGTGGGCTCTAATCTCTCTGATTTTATCCTAGTGGTCTCTTCGCGAGATATACGTAGGAGGGAGCAATATACTGCATGACTCTTCGGTGAAGGTATGTTCTCGAAACTTCAACAAAAGCCCGTACCGAGCTACTGAGCGTCTCTCCTGCAAAGTCTTCCGCTGGAGTTTTTCTGTCATCTCCGTAACGCTCCCGCGGTTACTAAATGATCCTGTAACGAAGCGCGCTGCTCTCCGTTGGATCTACTCTATCTCTTCTATCAACCCTACCTGGTACGGATCCCACAATGCTGAGCAATATTCAAGCAGTGGGCGAACAAGTGTACTGTTACCTACTTCCTTTGTTTTCGGATTGCATTTCCTTAGGATTCTTCCAATGAATCTCAGTCTGGCATCTGCTTTACCGACGAACAACTTTATATGATAATTCCATTTTAAATCACTCCTAATGTCTACTCCCAGATAATTTATGGAATTAACTGCTTCCAGTTGCTGACCTGCTATATTGTTGCTAAATGATAAAGGATCTTTCTTTCTATGTATTCGCAGCACATTACACTTGTCTGCATTGAGATTCAATTGCCATTCCCTGAACCATGCGTCAATTCGTTGCAGATCCTCCTGCATTTCAGTACAATTTTCCATTGTTACAACCTCTCGATACACCACAGCATCATCCGCAAAAAGCCTCAGTGCTACCGGTGCCAGCGCATCTTCTCGTAAGTGTGTAAAGAAACCATCTCGAGCTGACGCAGGCTGGGTTATGAACAAGTGAGGGAACCAGCTGCGCAATTGAGACCGCTACCGATAACCTCGTGGACCAGCTACTGACCGCTGACATAGAGATGGTGAACTTCCACTTTCGATGTGTAGGTTAAAACAGATTACAAGTTTCTCTCTTCATTCGTGCAGGACACTTAGTCATGAGAAATTGAATTAATCTCTTTCACACACCCTGTGTTTTTGAGACCATATGGAAATGCCGCGTGACTAGGGCCTCCGTCGGGTAGACCGTTCGCCTGGTGCAAGTCTTTCGAGCCGACGCCACTTCGGCGACTTGCGTCTCGATGGGGATGAAATGATGATGATAAGGACAACACCGCACCCAGTCCCTGAGCGGAGAAAATATCCGACCTAGCCGGGAATCGAACCCCGGCCGTGAGGTATGGCATACCGTCGCGCTGACCACTCAGCTACCAGGGGCGGATTTTGAGCCGATAGAGGTATATCGAACTGCCGTTGTTTGTAATAGACGCGTTAACTGTTTCCTGTGGCTTCCCGACGTGTGTGAGGCCGGTGTAACTGTGTCGTCTCCCTGGCCCGACCAAACGGTTTGCAAAGCAGCCGTTGCATTGGCGACTGTTCCCGTAATGAGACTCGTAAATGAATCCGAACGGCCGCGGACAAAGCGCTCGTCGGGAACCAATTACGGACTTTAAATTGCTCCGCGCGCGGACGGTAAACACGCGAGGACGAAGCGGTAGGCCAGGCCACCTCGGGGCCCCCCACCTCACCTTGCTCATTTGTTCCCACCGCCTTTGTTTGGCGGCCTCCATTAACACTTGTGCATGCCTTCTGGACAGGCCGGAAACGCAAGGCATTGACCACTTTCCAACGTGAAAGTGTGTAGACCCAGGTCGCTGAATGATGTTAGGAATATATTCATACAGGGTGGTCCAGCTGAAGTTTAGGATGACATTATCTCGAAAATTATACATTGGGTAAAAATAGTGGGTAAGACAAGTTCGTAAGCTCAAAGGAGGACATCAAATGATACTACACGTGACCTCCAGCCGCCTCCCCCTTGGGCGGGGAGGGGGGGGGGCAACTTTTAAATCTTAAATGGAAACTTCCATTTTTTAATGCAGATTCAGCTTACCCATTAAAAAATCATGTTTTGTCTGAAACATTTTTTTAAACCATTGACAGATGGCACTGAAATCGAGAAACATTAAAATTGGGGAAGAACTCCGATTTATTTAGAATGATGCGAGACGGACGCGTGAAATCGATACAGAATGTGCACCAATTTTTTCATTACGCTAAATTAAGCAAACATTTTTTAAAAAATGTATCCTACCCGCTACAGTTCTTGATGGAGGGAGGCGGAATGGTATTAAAATCTCGTTAGGGAACTCTCCGCAATTGCATTCATCACCCGACTGTAGCGCTACCGTGGCCAAACTGCGAACTATGGCTCAGTATAAAGGTCGGTGCAATGCGAGCATCCTGTGATCCACTTACTAGATAACTAACATGTTTACGGAGGTGACAGTAGAACTAGCCGGCCGCTGGTGGCCGAGCGGTTCTGGCGCTACGGTCTGGAACCGCGCGACCGCTACGGTCGCAGGTTCGAATCCTGCCTCGGGCATGGATGTGTGTCTTGTCCTTAGGTTAGTTAGGTTTAAGTAGTCCTAAGTTCTAGGGGACTGATGACCTCAGATGTTAAGTCCTATAGTGCTTAGAGCCATTTGAACCATTTTGAAGAGTATTAAGAAAATTGAGACAGCCGGCGTTTGAAGCTGACTTCACAACAAGTCTATTGCCGTCAACATACATTTCGCGTAAGGACAACGAAGCACATAGACATTCGTTTTTCACTCGCTCTGTTTGTGAGTGGAACAGGAAAGGACTAGTAGTGATACCGATTACGCTCCGCTACGCACCGTACGTTGGGTGGCTTGCGAGCACGTATGCAGATGTAGATGTAGGAAGTGGCTAGGATAAGAAGATGTATCCGACAAGGTTGTATGCTCTCCCTATATTTATTTAATTCATTTACAGAAAGTGAATCAGAAACAACGAAAAGCTGTCCTACAAGGACCAAAACTGACCGTGAACCAATACTTCGTATTCGATTTGCTGATGATATTCTAGCCTTAGCAAATTCTGGAAAGGTTAAGAAAAAATAATTGCGTTATCCCTTGGACATCCACTAACTGACAGTAGCCAGAAACAACACTATAATATTAAGTCGAACAGACAGGAAGTGCATAAGACAGGAATAAAGTGCTAATCTTCTTCTTCCTCCCCTTTTGTCTTTTCCCATCTCTGTTACTGGTTTAGCATTGTTATATGGGTTGAGGCAGTGTTAGTGGTAGTTGGTGGCCAGATGGACTCCATGACGCCGCCTCCTCCTCGGTCCATTGCGGGAGGAAACAGTATATCCCATCCGTCTGCGTCTAAGGTAAATCTATGTTCAGATGTGAGAACCGATTCTAAATGTTTGCGTAGCTCGTGTCTGAGGCGGAATATGGGTACCAGCTCGGTATTTACCTAGTTGGAAGTCGGAAACCGTCTGAAAACCGCATCCAGGCTGGCCGGCTCTGCAGCCCTCTTCCTTAATCCGCGAGGCGCATTTCGATTCAGGACAGGCTCGCCTCCCCCTATCCCGGAGAGTGTGCTTTAATGAGCTTTGTTATCTAGGCGGACAGAAAATAAAATTACTGGTCGTAATAATTAATGTGCAGCTATTCACAGAGGTCCAGTGTGGGCTGTTCAAAATGGCTCTGAGCACTATGGGACTTAACTTCTGAGCTCATCAGTCCCCTAGAACTTAGAACTACTTAAACCTAACTAACCTAAGGACATCACACACATCCATGCCAGAGGCAGGATTCGAACCTGCGACCGTAGCTGTCGCGCGGCTCCAGACTGTAGCGCCTAGAACCGCTCGGTCACTCCGGCCGGTCGGGCTGTAATTGTAGTAACAACTATAAAAACTTTCACAAATAAGGCTAATTTATTGACAAGCTAGAAAAAATCGTGAAAACGTTTATTTAGAGCATTTAAGGTATGGCTGTGAAGGACTGACTCTGGAAAACAAGAAAGAAATAAGGAGCATTAGAGATCTGGATATGGAGAAGAGCCACAAATACATCCCGAAATGAAAGAAAATCTAATAAACAAATATTAAAAGAAATTAAAGACAAAAACACATTGATCAATATGACACAGAGAAGAAGAACTAAGTTAAGTGGACACCTAATTCCACCTATTACATGCATAAAAAACAGTTAGAAGAAAAAATCCTGGGGAAAAAAAAAGACCCAGATTAATTATACTACCAAATGTTATTAGTGAAACGCACTACACTTACTTCAGTCAAATGGTAAACATGACACTGGACTGTGAAAGAGGGCTATTTCAATAAGATGTTGCGTTTACTGTTTGTAGTTAGGTTTAAGTAGTTCTAAGTTCTAGGCGACTGATCACCTCAGATGTTAAATCCCATAGTGCACAGAGCCATTTGAACCATTTGAACCTTAACGTGTGCTCCCTTGGTAGCTAGGAGAATGTGGAGGCTATATTCCAGTTCCGCCAGGTGTCTTGTAACGTGTGTTCTGTCACAGTACCCACAGCAGATTGTATCCTAGCCTTCAGTTCGTCGACGTCAGCAACTGGTGTGACGAAGACTCTATCCTTGATATAGACCCAGAAAAAAAAGTCAAGGGGTTTAATGCCTGGAGAGCGGGGTGTTGGACCGTTCCTTCCAATCCACCGATACGGACATTACTCCCCTCTCCAGACATTACGCCCCTTGACTTTTTTTCTGGGGCTACATTAGAGACAGAGTCCTCGTCACACCAGTTGCTGACGTCGACGAACTGAAGGCTAGGATACAAGCTGCTGTGGGTACTGTGACAGAACACATGTTACGAAACACCTGGCGAGAACTGGAATAGCGCTTCGACATTCTTCGAGCTACCAAGGGAGGAGACGGTGAGGTTTACGAACGTAAGTGGTCTTAAAAGAAAAAAGAAAAACTAGTAAAACTAACCTATGTAACGGCATCAAATGTATCTTATTATGTCCAACGGCTATTCTGTTATAAATTGTTATAGTCAGGGCAAGACTTTGTGCTCACTGTGTATTACACAAGTCATTTAGTACTCCACCCCGTAATGCGCAGACATCTTATGTCGTATCTGATGATACCCTTACGACTGGCTGCACTTTGAAGGTGGTGGAGGGAGAATTGAAAGGAAAAGGTATCTGCTGCTTCGGGACTTTATGCGGAAACAGTGGCTTAGTAGGCAGTTGCGTTGACCGCTGCGCCAACTTGACACAGTGTTCATCGCAGATGCGCAGTCTTTCTCAGCGCGCTCCGTGGCTGACCCACATTCCCGCCTAGCGCCATATATCCCTGTTCTCGTCCACGTCCTCCATGATCAATAATTTTAGATTCCCGCTAGAGGGTCGAATGTAAATGTACATCCATACTGAAGCTATTTTCATTTCCCGTTGAGGCGAATTAATTGTATGAAAGCATATAACTGACGTCACCAATTATTGTCTTATTTTCCTCTATTAGTGCCCAGTAAAAATCGCCACGCAATGGATCTACGTAACTGGTGTTCTGCAAAAGCTTTTGATTCAGTTTACCCACATCAGATAAGAAATGACAAACAATACGTTCGACGATATTGAAAACGGCTAACGTTTTCGCCAGACAGTTTACGCGAAAAGTTTCAATTTACTTGAAGTTAATTGGATAAATGAGAAGCGCAGACGGTTCCGCTCGAGAGAGGAAATGAGGCAAGGCGTGGTCTGAGAAAAATAAAATGAAAATAAAAGTTGAAACAAAATTTAAAAGAGTAAATTAATTAAGTTCTGGTCTAATAATTATGAAGCAAGAGGGGGAGGCTGAAAACCTCCTGTAAAAGTTTCGTAAAAGAAGCAGTGGATCTCAAACACGGTAGTTTTTTCATATCAATCAGCAGAGCCTACAGTACGCTGTTTCTGTATAACCTAAATAAAACTTATGTAATCCATTCAACCCAACATGTTCTGTAGGTAACTCAAGTAATAAGCTCAGTAAATTCTGTCAGTAGATGACGGTAAGATACTACATATTATTTAATCATAACGTGACATATTAGCTACAAAATTATGTTAAGGGTAACTCTGAAGCGCCAACCAGAAAATACCCATGTATTTTCGCTTTACAACGAACGCTCACCTTTCCTAAACAGGTGGACATTATGTTGGAATGGATCAATCATGGAGGTATCAACTGTATACTTAAAGTTCTCAATACTTCCTAAGGGCACAAAGCTTTCGTTTCAAACTTTTATAAAGTTCCAACATGAAAGCTACGGTTCGCTTACGAAGTTCCTGTTCCGACCCATTCCGTGACCTCCATCATTCGTATATCTGGCTAATGGACTTGCACAGCTGAAAGCTCTCTAAAGTGTGGAAGAAATGAGAAAAAAAAGGTTCAAATGGCTCTGACCACTACGGGACTTAACATCTGAGGTCATCAGTCCCCTAGAACTTAGAACTACTTAAACCTAACTAACCTAAGGACATCCCACACATCCATGCCCGAGGCAGGATTCGAACCTGCGACCATAGCGGTTGCGCAGTTCCAGACTGAAGCGCCAAGAACCGCTCGGCCACACCGGCCGGCGAAGAAATGCATTTCCCCACTATAATTCTCATCTTGACAACCGTCTTGTGCATGATTCAGTTTTCTACAAGATCTACCGTGTCATTTTCATGGAACAACCCCTGCCTTCGGATTTAGAGAGTGAGGAAAATAACAAAAGATCTAAATTTCGATGGCCTCACGGGGAAGTGCAACCCCGCTTCCAACTAAGAGTGAGTCCAGTGTCTCTACAGAACACGGTTACCTCGAGATTACACTGTGTTCCATGCGAGATTTTATGCGATATTCAGGACTGGAGCAGATGAGATGTGTTCCGACAGCTAAATTCTTCGTCTGTTCTAACTTCCAGAGAGCCCCTCTACCTTCACAACACTTGTAGCCAACAGGAGAAATAGTTCAGAAAAACACGATACCATTTTCCACGTACAAAGAATTACGAGGGAGGTGTTTTTCTTTTGGGTCCCAAGGCCAATGGGTATGAAAGGAAACGAAATGGTGGATGTAACAGCCAAGGAAGCGCGTTGCGAGACTCATACAGTTGACCGTAGCGTCTCCCTACATTGCTGAGTTACAAACTCAAGCGTCGTTGGGAAGAAGAGTGGCTGGCAGTAACAGACAACGAGCTAACCCCAATGAAGTCAACAGATCGGCAGCGGAGTACTTACTTCCCAACCACACAGACGGGATGAGGTCTTTTTTTATCGTCTTCGCCAAAGACACAGCTCTATCACACAAGGTTTCATATTCCGGCGAGAAGACCATTCAATGAGTGGTGCTTGTGGCTTACCGACAACCGTGCGCCTCACTGTAGTAGACTCTGTTTTATTTTCAGACAAAAGGATAGTACATAATTTACCGACAGACTTAACTTCTACTTTAACAGCCAATCAAACGAGTACAATATGTCTTTTAAGCGCCAGCCGGAGTGGCCGTGCGGTTCTAGGCCCTACAGTCTGGAACCGCGCGACCGCTACGGTCGCAGGTTCGAATCCTGCCTCGGGCATGGATGTGTGTGATGTCCTTAGGTTAGTTAGGTTTAAGTAGTTCTAAGTTCTAGGGGACTGATGACCTCAAATGTTAAGTCTCATAGTGCTCAGAGCCATTAGAACCATTTGTCTTTTAAGCGTTTGTGAAATGTCGGGCTTGTTCCTAAAAATTTTAGAAAGAAGTTTTTAACGTGATATCAGGGTGACTGGCTCATCCACGATTTTCCTAAGTAATAGGCCAGCCACGTATCCCTGTGTAATTATTTTAGTTTTACTAAAGTGTTTCTTGTGTTTTAACTGACAGTTTAAGCACATGTGACCAATTTTATGCTACCTGAAAGGATGTGAGACAGTGTGATGGTGCTGGTAACCGATGGGAGAAACTTGGCGCAATTGTGTAAGACGTAGTCTTATTTGTTCTATTACATTTTGAACATTGTAACCACATTCTTTCCGACTGATTTGCGTAAGGATGCGGATGATCTCGCCATTTAGCTTCCATATCATACAAATAAACACCTCCAGTGTCCCCACCTCTTAATCACTGCGCCATCTCGTTCACTCTCGACAGCTAACACTTGTCGGGCAGACGAACGTGCAAATGAGAGTAGTTTGATAAATCATCTTCGCTGACAGTAGTAATTTAATAGGGTGTAAGGCTAGTCAACACACTACATGACGAATTGAAACAGTGTGCAACTGCATAATCATATTCCATTTTTTTATGTAAGTACCGAGAAACTTAAACTGGAAAGACCACATAGATAATATTGTGGGGAAGGAGAAACAAAGACTGCGCTTTGTTGGCAGAGCACTTAGAAGATGAAACAAGCCCACTAAAGAGACAGCCTACATTAGACTTGTTCGTGGTTCAAATGGCTCTGAGCACTATGGGACTTAACGTCTGAGGTCATCAGTCCCCTAGAACTACTTAAACCTAACTAACCGAAGGGCATCACACACAAACATGCCCGAGATAGGATTCGAACCTGCGACCGTAGCGGTCGCGCGGTTCCAGACTGTAGCGTCTAGAACCGCTCGGCCACCATATCCGGCGAGTTGTCCGTCCTCTGTTGGAATATTTCTGCGCGGTGTGGGATCTTTACCAGGTAGGATTGACGGAGGACATCGAAAAAGTGCAAAGAAGGGCAGCCCAGTTCGTGTTATCGGGCAATAGGGGTGAGAGGGTCACTTATATGATACGCGAGTTGGGGTGTCACTCACTGAAACAAAGGTGGTTTTCTTGGCGGTGAGATTTATTTACTAAATTTCAATCACCAGCTTTCTCTTCCGAATGCGAAAATATTTTGTTGACACCCACTTACATAGGCAGAAATGATCATCATAATAAAATAAGAGAAATCAGAGCTTGAATGCTAAGATTTAGGTGTTCCTTTTTCTCACGCGCCATTCGAGAGTGGAATGGTAGGGAAGTAGTATGAAAATGGTTGGATGAACCCTCTGCCAGGCACTTAAGTGTGAATTGCAGAGTAACCATGTATATATTGATGAAGTAGATGTATGAACACCGCTTGTGTCTGGGTTCAACCAGCCTAGGTACTTGACAGTAAACTTTTAATTAGGAACTATTTGTGATGAAATAAAGAAAGAAAGAAAGTGAAGTTACGGAAGAGGTGCTCAGAAAATATTTTAACTAGTGGACAACGCAGTTAGCGACGATATAGTTTGATCGTGGCGTTAGAGATTTGATATTCTGTTGATATATTGTGGTTCTACGTTAAGGTTCCATAATCTGCGGTATTCAGTGTAGAAATATTTGAGTTTTACTGCTCAAAAACAACGGCTGCCCCTATCCTCCCCATAATACCTTCACCACTGGGGAATTTCTCACGACAGATTCAGCAAACACTTTGCATACAGCATGTGTAACAACGTAAGCAAGATCTAACAAAAACGGTGGAGCAATAAAAACGCTGGGTTCCCAACCCAGGATAAACAAGCAGAAGACGGGATAATACTGTTGGTTATCACAATGATGACACCCAACAACAATACATTATTGATTTAGTGCTCCAAAGCACTATTAGTCTCTTATGGTAATTATTTGCTCTCAAATGGCTAGGCTACTAGTGGTTCCTGGTTAAGGAAAACCAACACCAGTGGAGCAAGGGAACTGGTACACAGTATCTCAACAACGTTGTGCACGACTATATTCAAACCTATCCTCAGCTCATAATGTCGATGAAGCCTTGCGCGTCCGCCGCTCACGGTTGCCCAAGATGAAGTGTCTTTGCTCGAGCGTTGTCGTCTCCAGACTGGCTTACACAGTGAATGTTTGCGCCAGCCAATCAGGGGCCGGCACCTCTCGCCACTCTACTTTTGCGTGTAATGCCATTTTACAGTAACTGAGTCTCTGAAGAAATAATTAATCTTCCCAGATGATATGGTCAGAGACTGACTCCCTTTGTCTGTATTGTATGTCTTAAATTTAGAATTAGGTTATATATTAAATATGACACAATTTAAATACATGGCTGTGATTCTTTGACTACATTATGGGCGGACCATCGAGGTTTTTAGACACACAAGGCTGGCTGGGCTGTTGACTTTTACCCCCAGGCAGTCAACTGTTACCCATGGCGCTGCCCCGTGGGCGAAATGGCATTGCACCCGCCCATTCACAAAGGGCAGCTGTGTCTCTTCTCCGGCCAGTCTTTCCGTTTCATAACTCGCTCTCAGGTCATTTTTGAGCGCAACAGCAGCACCCGAAATTAAATTTGCTGTCTCGTCATGTGTCTGCTCTGTTCCTACACAATGTTTAATGTGCGCGTAGCATGAGACGAAACAATCATAATGTCATCAGCAAAATATAAGGGCCGGTCGGAGTGGCCGAGCGGTTAAAGGCGCTACAGTCTGGAACCGCACGACCGGTACGGTCGCAGGTTCGAATCCTGCCTCGGGCATGGATGTGTGTGATGTCCTTAGGTTAGTTCGGTTTAAGTAGTTCTAAGTTCTAGGGGACTTATGACCACAGCAGTTGAGTCCCATAGTGCTCAGAGCCATTCGAACCATTCAAAATATAAGGTGTTTCAAAAGAAAAATACGTAGTTCCAACACACATATTCATTAGACTGTAAGACATACTACTGTGAAACTCACGGCATATATTTACACATCTCTAAGTGTAGATTACAGATGTTCAATACGTCCTCTACCAGCGACCGAACAATATCAATCGATACTCGAATTCCTCCCACAAAATGGTTCAAATGGCTCTGAGCACTATGGGACTCAACATCTTAGGTCATAAGTCCCATAGAACTTAGAACTACTTAAACCTAACTAACCTAAGGACATCACACACACCCATGCCCGAGGCAGGATTCGAACCTGCGACCGTAGCAGTCCCGCGGTGCCGGACTGCAGCGCCAGAACCGCACGGCCACCGCGGCCGGCAATTCCTCCCACACTCGGGTAGGCATGCCCGTCGTCACTGATGTTATGGCAGTGCACATCTGGTTCTTCAGCTCTTCTAGCTCGTGTGGTAGTGCTGGTGCGTAAACGTTGTCCTTAGTGAAACCCCACTGGAAGATGTGAAGATGTAATCTGGTCTTTCGGACATGTCCGTAGGAACAGATACCATCTTCATATATTTAAGGCTAACCGGCCATTGACCTTCTTCTTCTGTGCTGGATGCACACGCAGTGCCCAAACTCTTACGGGACTTGGTAAGATTGTCTGCCGCGAGTAATGAGTGTAATGGGCATGGGCACTACGAATGTAGTGTGTGGACATTATGTTGGGAATGTGGGTCTCACGGGGAGCATGCAAGGGATAAATCCCTGAAGTCGCACTATCTTCTGTGCCCTCGGTTGGTCAGGTTGATAGAGCGTCTGTCACGTAAACATGAGATCCCGGGTTCAAGTCCCGGTCGGGGCATACATTTTCAACTGTCCCCGTTGATGTATATCAGCGCCTGTATACAGCTTAGCGTCTTGATTTAATTATCAATTCACCCCACTGGAAGAAGTCACAGGACGTCAAATATAGTGACCACTGAGAACTGCTATGTCACCTGTTATGTGACGACTAATCCAACGGCTCGACAGTTTCATTCAAATATTCACGCACTTGGCAATTCCATTGGGGGTTCGGTACCCCCTCTTGTTGAAATGTGAAGTTGTCCTCGTCCACCCTCGGAAACAATCACTTTTGTAAGATAGCTAGATACTGCTGGCGATTAGCCATGTTTCCATCAAAGAAGGATAGGCGGTAAACAGATGAGGGGAATATTTCACGAAACATATCGACTCTGGGTGAATCTCTTACAAGTGTTACAAACGGTCGGTGCCATGTGCAAATAATCCATCCATTCGGAAGGTTGGCTTGGCCCCTCAACCCAAAACATCTTTGCACTATTGTCACGAAATTATACTTCGCAATCTCAAGAACTCCAAATGGTTTTCATGGAGCGATTAGAGTCGAATATGCTTGAATGGTACCTTATTTGTAAGAGAATGCACTAAAGAACAACATTTACGGTTACAATATAGCAAACCAGACCGAATGGGGCTGAAATAAAGACCTCGCGGTGATCTGAGGCATGTGCTAAGATGTTTTACAAATGGACTTTACTGATAAGTGCAGAGATAGAAGAAAGGAATCCTACGGCGAGGAAAAGTAACAAGTACCATGTGGGAAATGGTGCGCTGCTACGTTGATGAGGGGTCGACTACATACGACTTCATGATTTCGGGGAACAGTTGTCACGTTAACAAACTCACATCTGAGGTACTATAATATACATATCTGGAAGATGAAAGCCCGACTGCTGATCGTCGCCTAAGTGAAGTGGGACTGTTTCGGGATGAGCAGCTTCATTTGAAATTAGTTGAACATAACGACTAAATGGATCATTTATACAACGAACTCCGTCATATTAATAAAATTAAGGTATCGGGAAGAAGTATTGTTATCAAAAAGCAAAAAAGTTTTAAATAATTGTAACAGTACTAAGGGGTCTCAATGGACTCAGTCTTCATCCTATCCTCCAAAGAGAACACATATTACATTACGACTACAATCTAATTAGTTGTGAATAAATTAATTGATTCGCACAAAGGTAGGGATAAACGCCAAGATCATATTCTGGTATAAAATCAAGGAGAAGTACCACTCTAAAATACCTCTAACCGGAATGAAATAAAGCTTTAAAGTATTCACCGAATAAAATTTTGACTCGACGATGTTGACTGGAATAAACAGTTTTTCAAACTGAAGCAGCAGGGGTAAGATACGGTGAGTGAATGGTTATATATAGTCTGTAGAGAAAACTGACTGGCGTTATACAGTCGAACTGCACGGCAATATCTCAGCATAATTTTAACGCTTCCAGCGTAGAAGTACATTTTCCTTACCATACATTTTAAATATCTTGCCGTCTACGATTTTAGCAAGACCGATTTGCATTTTTTCTCTCTGGACTTTCAATTTTCTTTCTCTCTGCGGAGACGCGGACAGTATCGGAGATTACTTCTGGTTCGTTAACTAAATAATCTAGATGCTTCTTTGTAAAGCTCCAGTTTACGTATTTAGTCGCTATTTTAGGAAGATATAGTCCAACGAACTATTACTCGGGCATAATAATCGTTAACCACACTATCAGTATGTACTAAGTTCATATTGGAAGTTTAACATATACAACGCTCAAAAATAATAAAAGCAAAGTAACGCAAGTCTTTCTTTCGTCATTTATCAATCATAATTAATCGTTTAGAAATTTATATTCGTAGTGCTAGCTGCCGTACTTCAACGGAAGATCAGAGAAAATTAATTGTTCTCATGTCTCATATTTCATATCTAACAGGACAAATTGAAAACTATTCAAATTTACAACGGTACTGAACTTCCATTTTTTTTTTATTGAGACACGAAAACTTGAAAGGAAAACAGTAGTTGACAGGTGTGTGAGGCAAGGTTGTACCCTTTCCCCGATGTTGCAAATATTCAGCTTGTGCATTGAGTAACCAGTGAAGGAAACGAAGTTGTATTTCTGTAAGAGAATTAAAGTTCAGGGAGAAGAAATGAAAACTTTGAGGTTTGTCGATGACTTTGTAATTCTGTCAAGACAATAAAGGAGTTAGAAGAGCTTATGGAACGGAATGGATAATGTCTTGGAAAGAGGTTGTAAGATGGGCATCAACAAAAGTAAAACAAAAGCAGTGTATTGTAGCCGAATTAAATCAGGTTGTGCTGCGAGGATCAGATCAGACATTTTGTTACATATTCAGCAAAATAACTGATGATAGCCGAAGTGGAGAGGATATAAAGTGCAGACTGGCTACAGCAAGGATAGCAATAATGGTTCAAAAGGCTCTGAGCACTATGGGACTTAACTTCTGTCCCCTAAGAACTACTTAAACCTAACTAACCTAAGGACATCACACACATCCATGCCAGAGGCAGGATTCGAACCTGCGACCGTAACGGTCGCGCGGCTCCAGACTGTAGCGCCTATAACCGCTCGGCCACCCCGGCCGGCCAAGGATAGCATTTCAGAGAAATAGGAATACGTTAATATCAAAATAATTTTAATGAAGGTATTTGCCTCGATTGTAGTAGCCTCGTACGTAGATGAAGCGAGGACGATAAGCAGTTCAGAGAAGAAGAAAAGCTTTTGAATTATGGAGCTATAGAAGAATGGTGAATGTTAGAGGATAGTCCCCATGACTAATGTGGAGGTGCTGAATCAAACTGGGTACAAAATAAGTTGACAGAAAAAAGGGATCGGTTGATAGGACACGTTCTGAGGCATCAAGGAAATGTCAGTTTCCGATTGAAGGAAAGTGTTTTTGAGTGGAAGGGAGGTAAAAATTGTAGAGGGAAACAAAGGGATGACTCAACCAGGTTCGAAACCAGTTTCCAACCCAGGCAGATTGCAGTAGTTGTTCTAAGATAAAGAGGCTTGCACGGGTTGAATACCAGAAAGCAACAACATGAATAAAATATTTGACGATATACATTGGGGCGACAAAAATCATGGGATACCTCCTAATATCGTACTGGATCTCCTTTTGCCCGGTGTAGTGCAGCAACTCCTCGTGGGATGGATTCAGCAAGATAGGGAGTCCCCTGTAGAAATATTGAGCCATCCACAATTGTGAGTCTTGCCAGTGCAGCATTTCGTGCACGAACTGTCATCTCGATTATGTATCATAAATGTTCGATGGGATTTCCATCAGGCGATCTAGATGGCCAAATCATTCGCTCGAATTGTCCACAACGTTCTTCAAACTAATCACGAACAATTGTGGGCCAGTGACATGTTGCATTGTCATCCATAAAAATTCCATCTATGTTTGGGAACGTGAAGAGCATGAATGGCTGCGTATGGTCTCCAAATAGTCGAACATAACCATTTCTAGTCACTGGTCGGTTCAGTTGGACCAGAGGACCCAATCCATTCCATGTAAACACAGCCCACACCATTATGGAGTCACTACCAGCTTGCACAGTGTCTTGTTGACGGGTCCGTGGCCTCGTGGGGTCTGCGCCACACTGGAACCCTACCTCTTGCTATCTGAAATCTGATCTCATCTGACCAGTCCACGGGTTTCGAGTCGTCTAGGTTCCAACCGACATGGCCAAGAACTCAGGAGAGATGCTGCAGGTGATGTCGTGCTGTTGGCCCATTAACGCCAAATTTTGCCGCACTGTCCTAACGGATACGCTAGCCGTACGTCCCACATTGATTAATGCGGTTATTTCACGCAGTGTTGTTTGTCTGTTTGCACTGACAACTCTTCTCAGCCGGCCGTTGTGGCCGAGCAGTTCTAGGCGCTTCAGTCTGCAGCCGCGCGACAGCTACGGTCGCAGGTTCGAATCCTGCCTCGGACATGGATGTGTGTGATGTCCTTAGGTTAGTTAGGTTTAAGTAGTTCTAAGTTCTAGGGGACAGATTTCCTGAGATGTTAAGTCCCATAGTGCTCAGAGCCATTTCAACCAATTATACTCAAACGTCACTGCTCTCAGTCGTTACGTGAAGGCCGTCGGCCTCTGCGTTGTCTGTGGTGAGAGGTAATGCCCGAAATTTGATATTCTCGGCATACTCCTGGGACTGTGGATCCCGGAATACAGAATTTCCGAAGTGGAATGGCCCATGCGTCTAGCTCCAAGTATCACTCCGTGTTCAGGGTCTGTTAAGTTCTGGTTCATAATGGTTCAAATGGCTCTGACCACTACGGGACTTAACATCTGAGGTCATCAGTTCCCTAGAACTTAGAACTACATAAACCTAACTAACCTAAGGACATCACACACATCCAAGTCCGAGGCAGGTTTCTAACCTGTGACAGTAGCAGTCGCGGGGTTCCGGACTGAAGCACCTAGAACCGCACGGCCATCGCGGCCGGCGTTAATATCTGTCGTGGGGCCATAATCACGTCGGAAACCTTTTCATACGGATGGTCTGAGTACAGTCCGCCCCCAGTAAAATGGTTCAAATGGCTCTGAGCACTATGGGACTCAACTGCTGAGGTCATTAGTCCCCTAGAACTTAGAACTAGTTAAACCCAACTAACCTAAGGACATCACAAACATCCATGCCCGATACAGGATTCGAACCTGCGACCGTAGCGGTCTCGCGGTTCCAGACTGCAGCGCCGCCCCCAGTAGCTCAATGGTCAGCGCGACAGAATGTCAATCTCAAGGGCCCGGGTTCGATTACCGACTGGGTCGGAGATTTTCTCCGCTCAAGGGCTGGGTGTTGTGTTGTTCTAATCATCATCATTTCATCCCCATCCACGCGCAAGTCGCCGAAGTGGCGTCAAATCGAAAGACTTGCACCCGGTGAATGGTCTACCAGCTCGGAGGCCCTAGTCCCACAACATTCACATGTGACTACAAAAGAAACCTTCGCCAATGCATGCCCTTTTCTCACCTTGCGTACGCGATACTACCGCTGTACAAATGCATACCGCTATCCCATGACTCGAGCCACCTCAGTGTAGTTTATCATCAATGTCGGTAGCTGCCATGGCTTAATAATTTGCTACAGCATCTGTTTGCGTGTAGCTCTACACAGAGGAACAATTCTCACTAAAACTGTAGTTAAGCGGATGGTTTCAGTACTAGCGCAAATTTGTGGAGCGCAGTTACGGAGACCAGATGCACTTTAGTGCCTACTAGGTTGTAAATTAGTTGGAGCCTTAATTGCTACTAAAACATAAGAATTACACGGAGTCGTTTCTAATTAAATAGTACAGTATCCAGAGCGCTTTGTAATGAAGGAACTAATTATCTGGGGCGCCGTAACTTCTCCGGCCCACTGGGGTTCCCCGGGAGACGCGAAGCGCGATGGAGATTGGCTGAGAAAGCAGACCGGGACAGACCGCATCGGGCCCAATTAAACGTCGCCGCGCTGGTGACAAACCGCGAGGGCCCGGCCAGGCGCCTCGCAGATATGTCACGGAGGGCGTAAAAGAAGCGAAAAGGCGGCCGCCGCCCGCGTAATTGTATTTCTTGCGCGAGACGGAGACTGGAATGAGACGCAACGGGAGAAGAAACCGCGCTGACAAATTAAGGATCTGGTCCCGGGACGGCCGCTGGGAGAACGCAGAGCTGTGAGCGACCGCCGGCGGACGCTCTCATCGCAAATTGGGGATTAACGGAGAGAGACTGTTCAGCGCTTCGCTGCTGTGGTTGCTCAGCAAGTGGGGCAGAGGGGAAGGGGAGCGGTAACAGGGGAACAGGAAGCGCCGAGGGCGCGATTTAGCGCTCCCCCCAATTATATGCAGACAACTTGCCACGGGATGGGCGGGACCAGCGAGCAAACGGCTCGATTCGAAGGAGGGATTTCACAAGCGTCGGAAGTTCCATCAGCTGTACTTTATCTAACGACCGATTACCTGCTCCGTACTTGTCAATTCAGACCTGCAAGCACGTCTGCATACAGCGTGGAAAAACTAAATCTTGCACCCATTTCATTTCGCTACAGGTTGAAGTTATAGGAACGAGGTTTTCGACAAATGATGAATACAGAGCGATGCGCATTTTTTGTGTTGGTAATGGCTCTGAGCACTATGGGACTCAACTGCTGAGGTCATTAGTCCCCTAGAACTTAGAACTAGTTAAACCTAACTAACCTAAGGACATCACAAACATCCATGCCCGAGGCAGGATTCGAACCTGCGACCGTAGCGGTCTTGCGGTTCCAGACTGCAGCGCCTGTAACCGCACGGCCACTTCGGCCGGCTTGTGTTGGTAATAATCTGGTCTCTTGTATATCTTCTTTTCAGTTCGAAAGCTCTTGGAAAGATTTGTACGGTGTAACAAAGATCTTCAATGTTATGCACTGTCCACTCAAGTTAACGTGCACCACTCAAAAGCCTGAATAATTACCATTTTCAGAGGGGACCACTGCGAGACATGCAAGAAGAGAGCCAATAAGGATCTTGAAGGCATCGATAGGGATTTGGCCAGTTTCGTGGCCAGCTGCGGTGAGTTGAGCCTCCATGGCGCGAACAGTCGGAACGAGGTGGGCCCCACAGATTCTCAACTGGACTTAAATCCGGGGGGCCGATCGCTGTGGCCGCTCGTATTTTCTTCACCCAACGACAGTGCGGAACTGTTCAAACGCCGTCCTGAAGTCAAGAAAGACGGCACAAACATGGGAACCGTTGCCTACGGCGCTCTGGTACATGACATATGAACACAGCAAGGTGAGCTTCGTGAGATCTCTGCGCAATACCTCCTGGTTTTTTTATAGAGGTATGACTTTCCATCGGAATAATTATCAAACACACACCATTGTCTAAGGGTACGGAGATGCATTCGCGATTACTTTTTACATGTCACCTCCATTAACAACACCCCCTCCCACCCCCAGAATCACCACTAGCGGCGGCCGGGTGTGTTATCGGCGTGGTACTTCTTCATGGAAACTAATTCCGGTTGGACTTCCTCCACAAATCGCAGAGCTATGCATCACGCCACCTCCTTCGTTATCTTACACTGTTGCACATCCCTGGGAGTGCTATGGGCCAAACCCTTAATACCACGAGATGCCGACCGGCCGTCGTGTCATCCTATGGCATGTGGTGTCATGTCTACGCAGTGTAGAGAGGCACTGTGTCAGCACAGAGCATTCCCGGGGGCTGTCGCTACTTCTCACTCAAGTTGCTCCTCAGTTGGCACCATGAGGCTGAATGCACCCTTTCCAGTCCTCCCACTTATGAAAAATCCCTGTCAGTACTTCTGTCCGGAACCGCGCGATTGCTACGGTCGCAGGTTTGAATCCTGCCTCGGGTATGGATGTGTGTGATGTCCTTATGTTAGGTTTAAGTAGTTCTAAGCTCTAGGGGACTGATTACCTCAGATGTTAAGTCCCATAGTGCTTAGAGCCATTTGAACCATTAAATCCGGGCGGGGAGGGGGGGGGGGGGGAGGGCAAACGGGGGAGGGTGGGAGGTTTGGTGGCCAGCGGAGTATGGTAAATCCACGCCGGTGCTCTTACAATCACGTACGTACACTGCGCCGTGTAACATTCTGCATTGCCCTGCTGGTAGGTGCCGTCACGCCGAGGAAAAAGAAAATGTATGTAGGGGTCGACATGATACCAAGGACAGACGGATACCTGTACTGACCCACTGTGACTTTCAGAATGATGATATCACCAAAGGAATGACACGAAAACATTACCCACACCATAACGCACCCTCCTCCGACCTAGACCCTTCCGAAGGTTGATGGAGGATGTTTAATTTCAGACATTTCCCGCCGTACACACCAGCGGCCATCTGTCCGACGGAGCATAAAATGTGACTCATCTAGGCCACCTCAGTGGATGTCCAGTTGCAGTACTGGCGTCAAATTCCAACCTACGACCCATGTGTGCAAGAAACAGGCACCTGCTGTGGAGGCCCATACGCGGGAACGCTCCTTGAACGGCCGTTGAGGGGACACTGTTGGTAGCTGCTTGGTCCATCTGGATAGTCAGTTGCTCAACAGCTGCTCGTCTATTCTATGCGGTCATTGTTCACCCCTGTCACATATCGGCCATGGATCACCACAGTTGCCGGTTTTGGATGGCGTCATTTTGACATGCACGGTATACTTTAACCACGGCAGTACACGAATAGTTTTCAAACCTAGCCGTATTGCAGATGCCTCCACCCTAGGCCCGAAAGCCAATGACATCAGATTACTCGGAAATTCTTCTACTCCATATGTGGCATACAGCAAACTAGTGCTTAACAGTATTGGTTAAAAACAGTCTTGGTTGCAATTTTAATTTTTTATTTTTCAACGACGCGTTTCGCCTTATTTAGGCATCTTCAGGTTATCTTTTCTAGATGGACGTGAGAGGCACCAAGATCTGCACGACGCGTTCCCGTTTCCAGGAGCGAGTAACAGAGTAAGATGGGGGCTCAGGTAGTAAGCATTATCTTACTCTGTTGCTCGCTCCTGTGAACGGGAACGCGTCATGCAGATCTTGGTTCCTCTCGCGTCCATCTAGAAAAGATAACCTGAAGATGCCTAAATAAGACAACGCGTCGTTGAAAATTAAAAAAAAAAAAAAAACTAAAATTGCAACCAAGTCTATTTTCAACCAATACTATCAGATTACTCGCTCTGTTTTCGCATTACGTCAACGACTGCACTATTTTCCGCGTCCCTTGGCACGCTCTGTATGTACCCTTAATTGATACGGCTGCGACTTGCTGTCTGTGAGTGGTTATTCCACGCTGACGTCGAACGTAGGCTGTGGTCACATTAACTTGACTTACCCAGTCGTCTAATTTACATTCATTTCGTTACGAGAAGGTAATGACATTTCAATCTAGGACAGCAGAAAACACATCATAAGAAGAATTTCATATTCGGCATGGCAGAGTCAGTTCAGATAGATGAAGAAAAAGTTGGTCTACGGTCACAAACTTACATGGTGTAAACACAGCCATTCTGTTCATCTGCTCAGAGTGCATTGAAAGGTACTAAGACCTGAAGCGCTATAGTGCTACAAACATTGAAACTAATTCCGCATCATCCCTCAATATCAGTTACGGATGAACTAAGTTTTTCGTCGTTTTTCTGATGTAAGACTGGGGTATATATATCTGCTAAAGTAAACTGAGAGCAACATCGAGGTGTTTACGGACTACGACACGTCGTCGCCAGTCTCCTCAACCGAATGGCCAGCGCGTCTTAGTCTCATGAGGAAGACCCGAGTTCAATGCCCGGCGCTGACATGGATTTTTCCTGTGTGGAGGACTGGAATGGGTGCATTCAGCCTCATGATGCCAACTGAGGAGCCACCTAAGTGAGAAGCAGCGAGAGCCCCCGGGAATGCTCTGTGCTGACACAGTGCCTCTCCACACTGCGTAGACATGACGCCACATGCCATAGGATGACACGACGGCCGGTCGGCAATGCGTGGTCTTAAGGGTTTGGCCCATAGGACTCCTAAGAATGTGCATGAGTGTAAGACAAGGCCGGCCGTTGTGGCAGAGCGGTTGTAGGCGCTTCAGTCCGGAACCGCGCTGCTGCTACGGTCGCAGGTTCGAATCCTGCCTCGGGCATGGATGTGTGTATGTCGTTAGGTTTAAGTAGCTCTAAGTTTAGGCGACTGATGACCTCAGCTGTTAAGTCCCATAGTGCTTAGAGCCATTTGAACCATTTTGTAAGACAAGGAAGGATGTGGCACGATGCATAGCTCTGAGTTTTGTAGAGGAACTCCACACGGAATTAGTTTCCAGGAAGAAATACCACGCCGATAACACACCCCAGCACCGCTAGTGGTGATTCTGGGGGTGGGAGGGGGTGTTGTTAATGGAGGTGGCATGTAAAAAGTAATCGCAAATGCATCTCCGTAGCCTTAGACAATGGTGTGTGATTGGTAATTATTCCGATGGCAACTCAAACCTCTATAAAAAAAAAAAAAAACAGCAAGTATTGCGCAGAGATTTCACGAAGCTCAGCTTGCTCTGTTCAGTTGTCATATACCAGAGCGCCGTCGGCAACGGTGTAAGTAGGATGTTTAGGTTTTTTTATTGGTAACGCCACCTCTGTATAAGAAAATCACTGGCTGTGCTGTGTGCAGTCTGTGGCTGCTTTGCATTGTTGTAATACTCGCCATTGTAGTGTTAGGCAGCTGGCTGTGAACAACGCGTAGCGTTGCGCAGTTGGAGGTGAGCCGCCAGCAGTGGTGGATGTGGGGAGAGAGATGGCGGAGTTTTGAAATTTGTCATGAACTGCTCTATATATATATGTATATGATGATATCAAGGTAAATAAATTGTTTGTTCTCTATTAATATCTTTCATTTGCTAACTATCCCTATCAGTAGTTAGTGCCTTCCATAGTTTGAATCTTTTATTTAGCTGGCAGTAGTGGCGCTTGCTGTATTGCAGTAGTGGGAGTAACCAAGATTTTTGTGAGGTAAGTGATTTGTGAAAAGGACAGGTTAATGTTAGTCAGGGCCATTCTCTTGTAGAGATTATTGAAAGTCAGATTGCGTTGCGCTAAAAATATTGTGCGTCAGTTTAAGCACAGTCTTGTATAATTGTTCTAAGGGGACGTTTCAACGGTTCCCATGTTGATGCAGTTTTCCTTGACTTCAAGATGGTGTTTGGACAGTTCCGCACTGGCGTTTGGTGAAGAAAATAAGAGCTTACTGAATATCAGACCAGATTTGTGATTGGGTTCAGCACTTACACGCAGGCAGAAGTCAACGCATCGCTCTTAGCGGAACAAAATACACGAATGTATAGGTAACTTCAAGTGCATCCATGGGAAATATCATGGGCCCGATACTGTTTACTGTATATATTAATGATCTCTTGATTAACATCGGAAATTCCATCAAGTTGTTCGTAGACGATTCACTTGGATGTACATAAAGGTAGCAAGCCCACAAGACTGAAGTGAATTTAAGGAAGACTTGCAGAGGACGTCCAAAGTGTCTCAAACCTTTTGGATCAAACTGAAACAGGTGATTGTGGATCCACAACCGCCTGTATTGGGAGAGGGAACCAACGGTCGGAAACGCGAACTCATTGTGTTATGGACACACACAGCGTACATTTCATAACAACAACGTATCTCATAGTAATTGTTCAAAGAGATGACCACCTGTCTCAATAAATGTATTTACCATGTTTGGACTGTACAGTCCACACGTCTCCAGCAACGGTTGTCTGTCAATGTATGGGCAGGTATTGTCCAAGATCACCTAATAAGACCTAGGTAGCTGCCTCCCCGTTTGACTGGTGCACGTTATCTGGTGTACCTGCGAGATGTGCTGCCACAGTTCTTGGAGACACTACCGCTTGTTGTCTGCGAAAGGATGTGGCTTCAATACGACGGTGCACTAGCCGACTTCCGTAGTAATGTCTGGGAGCACCTGAACAACACGTACACTCATCGTTGAATTAGAAGGTGAGGCCCTGTCCCATGGTGAGCGCGTTCACCAGATCTCACATCTCTAGACTTTTCTCCTTTGAGGTTACGTCAAGACGTTAGTGCATGAAACCCCTTAGAAACGGATGAAGATCTGCTTGACATGGTCCAAGCTGTCTGTCTCCTAGACCAACAGACACCAGGGATCATTGAGCGAGTGCAGCAGAACTTCATGCGACGTTAACCTGTATGCATTGAGACCGGCGGTCGTCACTTTGAACAATTATTATGAGCTACGTTGGCGTTACGCTGTGTATGTCCATAACACAATAAATATGAATATCCGACCAATGGTTCCCTATCTCAACATATTCGGTTCTGGACCCACTCCCAGGTGTATACAATTGACCCAAAAGGTTTAAGGCACCCTATATTATCAGTGCAGGAACTAAAAAATAGGCGTCAACGTTAATGAATGCGATGTTCGGATAAATAAACAAAGAAATCCACAATCGCGTGATTACACTTTTTCTAGGAGTAACAGCCCAGTGCGGCCGAAATTGGAATGACCAAATAAAACTTAGGAAAAGCAAATGCCAGGCTGAGACTCATTGGAAGACTCTTAAGGAAGTGCTATTCATCCACGAAAGAAGTGGCTTTCAAAGAGCTTGTTGAGCATTTATCATCAGACTGGGAACTTTACCAGTTTGGATGATTAGAAGAGACAGAGAAGAGCAGAGCGTTTCGTCACGGGATCCCTTAGTGGGTGCGAGAGCGTGACCGCGATGCTCAAAAACACCTGTAGGAGTCGCTACAAGAGAGGCGTTTTGTATCAAGGAAAGATTAAGTGTTAAAATTTCGATGAAGTAAGTTCCGAGAATTGTCGGGCAACAAATTACCTTCTCACACATTCGCCTCGCGAAATGACCACGACGAGAAAATCAGAGGAATTAATGCTAATACGGAGTTTCCTGACAATAATCCTTCCCACAGCGTATTCCCTAATAGAACAGGGAAAAAGGAAGGGGCAGAAGATCGTACCAGAAGTACCTCCGCAACACACTTTAAGCTGGAATGCTAAGTGTGGCTGTAGATGTACTGGCAGAATAGGTGCCAGTCGAGCATGACATGTAAAAACAACCGAAATTGATTCGGAGTAGCGTTGTATGCAGCGTTTTCGAGGTACCATGACAGATTGATGACAGTCATGGTGCCATTTATTCTGTAGTGATGAGGATGGAGTGCGGATGGGGAATAACCGAAAATGACGTGAGCGTCGAATTCATAGTTGTCGAAGTTTGTAGGCTAAGTCGTAACAATTCGGTTGAAATTTGTGTCGAAATTGCTCGAAATGAACGAAAAGAATTCTGTAAAATCTTTCGGAAGATTAAAAATACTTCACCAAGCTCTCTATACATAGGTCTTTAGATAGATTTCTGGTCAGTAAGAAGATCTCTATCTGTCGCTAATGACTTTTTTCATCTGTGGCAGTATTTGATAATGTACAAAACTGTCACGCCATGGCTCTGCGTCTACGTTAAACTGGGGGTCCTCCTATAACTGGCTGGGTAACTCTGTTCAAAGGTTAGAGGCAGACAGGGCGGGCCACCTTCAAAAGGACCATGCCTAGTGAAGTACTTTGATGTTAAAATCAACATTCGGGGTGATGGCAGCATTACCTACTTACAATGCACTAAAATACAGATTACGACAGCTGTCTTTACCTCATTTCCACTCCAAGGTAAGAAATAGCCACACTGCGTTGCCGATCGTAGTCAAGAAATTAAATCACAAAACCCACGTTTAAAATTTGTATAATGTTTTTGTACTTTAAAAGAAATCATGTAAATAAACATGTAACCAATATTAGTGAAGTTATTGGTGCACTACTGTGCCTTCATGAGGACCCCAGCATCTAATTTCTTCATCAGGAGAAAGGAAATAATACACACTCTTGTAATAAACTTAATCTTGATAGTTATTATTATTTCAAAATGAAAACAGTTTAAAAAGCTTAATAAGGAATTTAGAATGAATTTATATTACCCGATTCAAGATCTGAGTTATCGTTGCAGCTGTAGTCGCTTACTAGATCACAAAGTACTGACTTATCCATTTGTCGAATTTACATTCATTTCGTCAGGAGAAGATAATGGCATTACAATCTAGGAAAGTAAAAAAAAAACTCTGTTATGAAATTTCATACTCGGTATGGTAGGGTCAGCCCAAGAAGATGAAAGAAAAGATAATCTACGGTCAGAAACTTACGTGGTGTAAACACTGCCGTTTTGTTCAACCGCTCAGAACACATGGAAGGTACTGAGACATGAAGTGCTATAAACATTTAAAGAAAAAACTTCCCTTATGTCAACACGAGTCCACAATACCAGTTACAGGTAAACTAAGCTTTCAGTCGTTTTTCTGATCTAAGACTGGGACAAAAATTACCTTGGAAAATAATAGCACAGAAACTGTTGCCCAATAATACACACATGGATACCTCCAGTGGGGTATTCATTGTGTGCACTATCCCTCTCCTACTTTGCAGCAGGTATTGAATTTCACAGAGCTTGCCATCGTGCCCGTTTCTCCGTAATTTGTACTCTATTGACATACTGAATTTTAACATTTAGAATACAACATTTTGCCTCCTATTTCAGTCACTTTATCCTTCAGTACATTCACTCATGTCTCCTTCTCATCGTCAGTAAATTTAATGACGTTCAAAGCGAGCCGTCGCGACTGCCTGCGAAAGCATTTTCCGCGTTCACTTTCAGTACTTGCGCCGCGTGTTAACAACGCGCACTGTTTTATGGTCGAACATGAGTGTCCCGAAAACAGTCTTCGTATGGGACAGGTTTCTCATCGTTAAGCACGCCAGACGTGGTTGATATCGTGGTTGGCGCACGCTTAGGAACGAGTTTGTGCATCACACAGAGCGTGCTCCTCATCATTATTTGTGACCACAGCTCTACCTCGTGGCAGTTGTCGCTTGTACGTCGCTCGCAAATCACACAGTTTTTTTCCGAAAATGGACGAGCGTAAAACTGCTGTGTCAGCTAGATTAACAGGCACGTTCCCCTTCCAGTCCATATGCTGGTCGTGTTGATCTGTCTGTAGTATACGTAAATGATCAGCTGCAATAGTCACGAATATGATATAAGGAAAAAAGGGAAGTTCCATGTTCAATCACCAAGGACATCAGCATTTAAAACTTCGATTACAAACTGTGCGGGATAAATTGACCATATGCTTCCTTATACGTTAAAAATTATTTCATCATTATCACTTTTTAATTAAAACCTAAGGTAATTCTTATTAGGTCGCTGCTTCTGCTCAGTAGCAGACAATTCAGAACATGTAAAATACAAGACTTTATAGAAAGAAGTGCAAAATATTGTGTTATCCACAGCCTTTTATGAACTTCTCGGTATGCGTGTAAAGTGCATACTGTGTGTTGTTTTTTTACTCGACCGTGTGGGGCCAGCGATGATAGAGAAGTGACTGTAGCAAGTTAGCTATATACTCTCTGGATCGAGCGACACTCACTCCTTGGGGCAGCATTATGAAGTTAAGGGATTTTCTTCGTATTACTTCTAGTTAAAGGGCGGCCGGTGTGGTCGAGTGGTTCTAGGCGCTTCAGTCTGGAACCGCGAGCCCGCTACGGTCGCAAGTTCGAATCCTGCCTCGGGAATGGATGTGTGTGATGTCCTTAGGTTAGTTAGGTTTAAGTAGATCTAAGTTATAGGGAACAGATGACCTCAGATGTTAAGTGCCATATTGCTCAGAGCCATTTGAACCATTTTTTATAGTTAAAGGACTAGTGATAATTTACCAAGTTACATCTTATTTGGGACGAGAACCTCCTCGTTGCATTAAAGGATACTAAAGTTGTTAACTGTGGAAATTCTAAAAATACATGATGATCTATATTAATCAAGGTACGTTCAGTGAATTCCTCGATAATTATCGAGTCCTATTTCATGCATCAGGAAGTTTTTCGACGTAAAATACAGGGAAGCGCGATGGCTGACGGATTATTCGAATCCTGCAGCGCGGTCCTTGCGATTCAAGTAAACTTTTTAAAAAATGTTAATGTACAACATAGCCAGAATATCTGATTATCTTTCACGCTGATTTTTGTCATAGCACATTACACTAACTCACTGATTCTTAAATCGGTCGGAATATTTCACGCCAGAGGCAGTCATTCGCCGATAAATGATTTCAGCAAAGTTTTTCAGTGGTTTTTGGCAGGTGTACGTATTATGGAGCGTTGGTGTTTGCTGGATTACTAGAGCTAACGATATTCACATTTGTCTCATCTTTAACACAGGCAATCAACACCACGTGGATGATACAGACACTGAATTACTTTCTGCAAAAAGAGAAATCTAGTCACAGACGACAAATATTATTATTAATTGAATTTAATCTTCTGCGCATCTGATAGGTTGTAAGCATAAATGCCAACTATACCAGAAACCTTCATAGACGTTTAGTTAATTTTTTTAACTTATCAGCCAGCATTCAATTATATAGATATTTTTTGAACATTCTGGTTGGCTATAATATCCTACCTCAAGTAGTGGAAATATCATTTATTTACTGCAGTTTTACTGTTGGAAGCACAACTGTGACGTGGAAAGTAATCCTGCAGTTGCGCCTCTACTGAACACACTACAGTGAACTTGTGTAACGGCCGGCCACGTCTTTAATACTGCGATCTCCTGAACGCTTTAAACGCCTATACAGCGTGTTAAAAAAAGTGTCGAAAATTTTGAGAGGTAGTTGTAACCATCAAAAAAAGAAAAAAAGTCCATTAGACATGGATCTGGAAACGCATACTTCCTGAGAGCTTGTCCATAGTGGTTGAAGACGTTCGGTTGTGAATACGAGGGTTGTCCAGAAAGTAAGTTCCGATCGGTCGCGGAATGGACACCACAGTGAAAACCCAATGAAGCTTTGCACAGATGTATTGGGTAGTGTCTCTAGTATGACTGTCGATCGCATCAAGACGCTCTTTTCAGTTGTGAGCACACTGTGAGTGAGTAAAGGTGCCTAGAACAGCGATGTCTCCCGCCAAGTAGGAGGGCCCACTGAGAGGCTTCGCCTTAATTAATGCAGCCCACCTAACACAACTGCCACGCACTTCCTTCTTCATAACAATTCTCAGCCACACTCTGCAGGGGCAGTGAAGACGCTCCTGCAGCCTTTTCGGTGGGAAGTGTTCGATCACCCACAACGCAGCCCTAATTGGCTTGTCCTGGGTATCATTTCTGTTCATATGAAACGCTGGATGTGAAGCCAACACTTGGGCGCAGGCTACGCGCTATAGATCAGCCTAGAGAATTATCGGAAAGCACAGGCAGCTGCCTTCTATGACGATGGTGTTGAAAATTTGGTATAACGCCCCGACAAATATCTAAGTCGGAGTGGCGACTATGTAGAGAAGTATCTGGAAAGTGTAGCTAACTCTTGCAAATAAAATGTTTCTTATTTTCACTGTGGTTTCCATTTAGCGAGCGATCGGAACTTACTTTCTGGACAACCGTCGTATGTTCGCCCCCTGATATACTAGATAGATCTCGAGAAAACAAATACTGTATGGGCACGGTTGTTGTCTTGGTGACACGTCTACAGCATTCACTTCTATATATGTGACTCTGCATTTATGTACTCTAGTGTACACATTAATCTGAGCATTGGCTGGTCTACAGGAAATTGCGTTCTTGGCGTTGTGTTTGTAGGCACTGTACTTTCGGTCCCGGCAGTGTCTGTTACTGAGCAGGAAATTACTTGCTACGCTGGATATGTATCGTAATATCGTATGTATTTACAAAAATGGCTTAATTCTTCTGTTTACTGATACTGAGGTGTTTGTGCTGGCTGGCCGGAGTGGCCGAGCGGTTCTAGGCGCTACAGTCTGGAACCGCGCGACCGCTCCGGTCGCAGGTTCGAATCCTACCTTGGGCATGGATGTGTGTGGTGTCCTTAGGTTAGTTAGGTTTAAGTAAGGGACTGATGACCTCAGAAGTTAAGTCCCATGGTGCTCAGAGCCATTTGAAGCATTTTTTTGTTTGTACTGTCCTGTAGACAAATGGTTCAGTACATTTTCTTTTCTCTTCCACATGTTAGCAATGGGTCGTGTTACTCCATGAGTGATGTGGCGGATACGATTTTACTAGAGCCATACATCCTATCACAAAGATTAAATGAGGTCATTATCACCAGTTTCGTATTAACATAATGCCTACCTTATTGGAGGATGTGCCACGTTAGAAAACAGTATAGATGTTGTTTATCCACGCACACAATAGCTTTGTGGTCACTTCTGGGACGGCTAAAGTGACCACTCTGTCTCTCACTATCGCCTGGTCTATTGTTCACTTTTGTCAGTAATAACCAGACAGCAGTAGTAGCTCACAATCCTCCATACAGGTTAGTTGAGTGAGTCGGGTTAGGCATGCAAACAGCGAGGTCATCGGTTCCATCAGATTAGGGAAGGATGGGGAAGGAAGTCGGCTGTGCCCTTTCAAAGGAACTGTTGTGTACATAGTTCCGCGTAGTCAGCGCGTACACAACTTTCCCACTAGAGCACACCCGTTAAGCACAACAGCGCAGGCGCAGCGCTCGTCCGTCTCTGCACTACGAGATGGCGCTGCCATAGAGACGGACCAAATTCTGCTTCCGCCGATCCGCTTATTAATATGTAACGCAGCCAATGAAATTGCTGCTTACGTAGAACTTTTCTCCTCCCGGATCATACTCGCGCAGTGATACATGAACGCGCGAGGTATTATAACGAGTGTATAGACCTCCGATTAGGCAGTCTGCATTTGCCTGCACCAGTCTGCATTTGTCTGCACCAGTCTGCATTAGTCTGCATTAGTCTGTAGTCAAGTTTCAGTCTGCGCCTAATAAGATTACCATATTCCTGTACGTAGCCATGAAGATAAATATATAGACACTTCTGTCAAGTACCAGAGGTATATGTGAGAATAAGATTAACGTACCAATACCAAAGGAACTTCAGATTGTCAATTGCAAATAGCATCCAAAACCAAGTTAAGTAATTTTTATGCTTGTTATTATTTTAATAAATGTGTGTGAAAATTAATCAAGTTCTGTTTAAAGTTGGTCACCGTCAATCTGCTACTCTAAGCGTGCAAGTCGCATTTCTATTTTCTGACCTAATAGCAGAAGATAAACACGCCACGATAAGACCACGAGACATATTGCTGACACTCGCCTACTTCGTTAGAGCGACAAGTCAAATAATCTGATGGTGTGTGTACCGAAGGTCTTACAGTACGCACAACACAGGAACCATCCCGATATTTTCCTGAAGCGATCTAGGGAAATCACGGAAAACCTAAATCAGGATGACCAGACGCTGGTTGGAACCGTCGTTCTCCCGAATGTGTGTCCAGTGTGCTAACCACTGCGCCACTTCGCTCGGTCCCTCCATACAGAAAAGAATTAAAGAATTATGTTTTGAAGACAGATATCTGGAAAGGAAGACACAACACGTCAATAGGTAGGGAACTGTGTTTGTAGGCCTTCGATTTACAGCAGGTGTCAGTGTCAGCGGGTTGAGGGGGCGCAGCGGCTTAGCTTCGGCGGCTTCCGCCAGGGTGCAGCGCTGCGCGGTGCTTGCAGGGTCTGCGCGCTGGTATTTGCATTTCATTAGGAGCGAAGCAGGCCGGCGCCGGCGGCGTGACGTCACAGCCCTGCCGCCGCATCCCGCTGTGGCGGTGCGCCGTGTCGGATTTTAATTAAAATTAGCTCCGTGAGTGGACAGAAGGTCTGTTTGGCGGGCGCTCCGCACCGAACGGCGTGTCCCGAAAGTTGAAAGCGAATAGCGGCCAATCAACGTCACGTACGCCCGGCACATGGGTTGTTAGAATTCCTTAAATTTTACCTCTGGCCACTACGTCCCCGTAATATCTTCCAGCAGCTGCTTGGGAACGAATATCCAACGTCACGTTGAGACAGTTGTGTCAAGTGCTAAGTGAGTGAGTGCAGTGAATGTACAGAAACTTCTGTGTAATAAATGAAACTGTCCCCAACAGTAATGACCTGTGCAGTGGACTTGTTTGCGCCTTATCTATGAATACTAATTTCCTTCTATAAACAAGAAAATTTAACGCTATCTGAATACATAAGTTCAAGCTTACTCCACAATTTGTGTACCTTAGAATATCTAGCAGTTATAAATTGCTCATGACTGTGTGCCCACCAGAGTGGGTCTAAGTTGCCCACACGCCATAACTATAATTCTGTAAAACAGCGTGTACCAGGGGACCCATGCGAAACTTTTGCATTTCTTTAGCTTTAAATAGACATATTTGGAAACCGTCGTTGGAGTAGGGGTAATTGAGGGGATGGAGAGAAAACTACTTTAAAAATGAGCCGAACGACGTGAAATAACAATAATGAATTTATGATGCAACCTTTATACATGCTTCCATGAGCGCAAAAATGTGTTTTTAATTCGGAATGTTTGTTCCGGCTTGTACGACGAGCAGAGGTCAGGGACAGTCGGTAGGGCCACGTAGCTTATAACTTCAACCAAAATAACGTTTTCAGGTACAGTAAACACGATAGGCTGTAGTATGTTTGTCTTTCCGGAAACTATATTCGTTTAGAAAAGTCAACTTGTACGACGGGCAGAGATAATGGACTACGACACTGGTCACGGTTATTATCTGTGACAATGCTGTACACAAATTTTTCATTTAATAAGTGCTTCAAAACAAATAAAATGGAATTTGTAATAAGATAATACGGAAAGGAAGTCTCTTATTTATGATTAATAAGTCAGCTTCGTAAAATATAGGTAAGAAGCTGGGCATGCACGATCCCCTTTTGCCTACGACAGTTAAGTCTCTTTTATGTTCAAATTTTCCACAAATAGTAATTTTTAACACTAAATCAATGTGCAATGTCACAAGCTGGTTTATAACGATATCTCATTCATCCCCGTAGGATTAGTGTGTGTTGAGAAAAAGGGATGTTGACTTGAGAAATTATATATATGGTAACTGGGTGCGATGCTGACCCTAACCTGGTTACATAAAGACTAAAGCGATGGGGTGTGGTTTATTGTGGCTTCGCGTGCCTATAGACTGGTTACGCTGGAAAAATACACTCACCTAGCGTATGTGAAAATTTACGAATGTTTATGCGTTAATAGAAAAAATTGCTACATGTATCTTGATCATCAGCCAGGTTGGTTATCATCAACAAAAGAGAAGTAAGATGGGCTATTCGGTTTTATACAGTTATACATGAGGTGTAGTCAACGTGTAACAAGTTTATTATCTCTATATTACAAAAGTGCCAGTTGTTTAATAATTTCAAATGATGAAAATTTCAAATTATGAAAACAGCAACAGTTGCATCAAAATCATTTATTAATCACGACTAATTTCATGATATTATAGTCATATGTTCTAGTAATAAACTATTGCGCCGGCCGCTGTGGCCCAGCGGTTCTAGGCGCTTCAGTCTGGAACCGCGCGACCGCTACGGTCGCAGGTTCGAATCCTGCCTCGGGAATGGATGTGTGTGATGTCCTTGGGTTAGTTAGGTTTAAGTAATTCTAAGTTACAGGGGACTGATGACCTCAGATGTTAGGTCCCAGAGTGCTCAGAGCCATTTGAACCATTTTTTTAAATAAACTGTTGACCTAAAGAAAATACAAAAATTGTAATTAGAGCTACCTTAAAACAGGAACTCCTAAATTAGTATAATGTGAATTAGCACGTGAGCTATAAGGATTTTTCATTACATATGTCCTTAAAATCTTCTTAATTGTAAGTAATAGAAGTCCGCTATATTCCTGTACAAAACTGGCGCCATAAAGTACACAACCGTCATTAGTAAAATTGCCAGTGGAAGTAGAGAAAGACGTAACCGTAAAAACAAAAAATGTTGAATATGAACCATCAACATAACTCTTGTGAAAGAACCCCCAACCTAAACGAGATAAGTGGACATCTGTTGTCTGTCTACTGCAGCACAGCGGCCAACACCACCAGTACAACATAGACTGAATAAACAGGTCCAGTCTAAAAGAGAACGCACATCAGCGCTAGCGTAGAACCTGGGCAATCAATATAGCGGGCCAAGGACTCCAAATAAATTCGAAAAGCACCGGTAAAGTGCCAAACTAAACCTGTGTATAAATGCTAGTAACCATTGGAAGATATGGAAATCTCTGCACACCAAAAAAAAAAAAAAAAAAAAAAAAGAAAGGTATGTCAGGCTTGATACTATTGCAGTTAACAAAAAGATATTACTGAGGGGTAATTCAAGAATTAAAACATCCAAACCACGTGGGTACAGTCAAGAAACACTACGCTGAGACTCCGCATTTGGAAAAAACAAAAAATTGATTTCCAACGCCCGCAAAGCAGAAAAATATTGAGAAAAGGTAATAGTTTAAAGAAAGTCTTTCAATGGGAAGTCTGAACAGACTTGGGGAGATCACCAAGTTTGAAACCTGCTTCGCCGGAATCTTCGTAACGAATCTTTGTATCATGTCACAGCCGTGCATATTCAAATTTCCTCAATTTTCCTCAGTGATGATGAAATGATGAGGACAACACAAAAACCTAGTCTCCGGGCGGAGAAAATCTCCGACCCGGCTGGTAATCGAAGCCGGAACCCCGTTATACAGAGGCAGCAGTGCTAACCACTAGACCACGAGCTGCGGACTCGCTCAGAAGGGAGAGGGTGTACACGAGTCTGCAAGAATAACTGCGCGCTCGCGACATTCCCCTATATAAGCAACCGTTTTGACAGAAATTTCCGCCTTAAATTACTAATCTTTTATTCCACATCATCTTGATTTCCCCTTTATAGCCATTGTGAAGTGCAAGTACAAGGGAACCTCCCCATCGCACTCCCCTCAGATTTAATTATACGTTGGCACAGTGGATAGGCCTTGAAAAACTGAACACAGATCAATCGAGAAAACAGGAAGAAGTTGTGTGAAACTATGAAAAAAATTAGTAAAATATACAAACTGAGTAGTCCATGCATAGATAGGCAACATCAAGGACACTGGCAGTCAAGCAGCGCCGTGGTCCCGTGGATAGCGAGAGCAGCTACGGAACGAGAGGTCCAAGGTTCAAGTCTTCCCTTGAGTGAAAAGTTTAATTTTTTATTTTCAGTTTATATGACAAACTCTTATGTTTTCATCACTTTTTGGGAGTGATTATCACATTCACAAGAAAACCTAAATCGGGCAAGGTAGAAGAATCTTTTTACCCATTCACTAAGTGTACAAGTTAGGTGGGTCGACAACATATTCCTGTCATGTGACGCACATGCCGTCACCAGTGTCGTATAGAATATATCTGACGTGTTTTCCCGTGGAGGAATCGGTTGACCTATGACCTTGCGATCAAATGTTTTCGGTTCCCATTGTGAGGCACGTCCTTTCGTCTACTAATCGCATGGTTTTGCGGCGCGGTCGCCAAACACAGAATTAAACTTATTGCAGTGAACAGAGACGTCAATGAACGAACGGACAGATCGTAACTTTGCGAAAATAAAGGAAGTAAAATTTTTAGTCGAGGGAAGACTTGGACCCAAGACCTCTCGGTCCGCAGCTACTCACGCTAACCACGGGACCACTGCACTCCTGAGCTCAGATTGTCCTTGATATTGCTTATCTTGCACATGGACCACTCAGTTTGTATTTTTACTAATTTTTTCACGGTTCCACACAACTTCTTCCTGTTTTCTTGATTGATCTGTGTCCAGTTTTCCAAGGCCTATCCACTGTGCCAACTTATAACTAAATCTGAGAGGGGTGCGATGGGGAGGTTCCCTTGTGAGCACTATGGGACTTAACATCTATGGTCGTCAGTCCCCTAGAACTTAGAACTACTTAAACCAAACTAACCTAAGGACATCACACAACACGCAGCCATCACGAGGCAGAGAAAATCCCTGACCCAGTCGGGAATCGAACCCGGGAACCCGGGCGTGGGAAGCGAGAACGCAACCGCACGACCACGAGATGCGGGCGATCGGTTAGCAGTGAATATTGTTCACTGTGCACCACAAATTTCTATAGATAAAACTTTTTCGAAGACTGTTGTAAATTTATTTTAATATTTAATATCTATTCAGAGAATGTCTAACTATTACGTCGACATATTTAGATACTTCCGTGGCGTTACGAGTCTCTAACGACAGTACCAGAAAACGGGACACTAGAATTAAGTGCATCTCGAAATGTTACTTCATTATTAAAATAAATTACAGAAATGAATGATAAGGTACACAACTCGCCGTTAGTCCATAAACGCAAGTTGCCATGAAGAAATGAATACAGAAATAGCGCCCTTTCTTGCGCAGGGATATAACAGTGACGTTGCTCTGCGCGCAGTTTTCGTTTGACGCAGCACGTGTATTCTCATGGTGGATGTGAAATAAACAAGAATACAACAATATTGTTTTCATTGGGCGTAATTTGTATCTTGTCCGTCTGAAGCGTGAAACTAATTCCTGTAATGGGACACATTTTCAATTGTGTACTTTGCATCAATTACTTTTCGTCTTACACCCTCCACAGTCTCACAGAACACAACTTCGTTAAAGGCAATCTGATACCGACAATCGGTCATTTCGCCTTGTCAGTGGTACTTTAGAGCAGTGAACTCGTGTACTCACCTTCCGTACTAACAATAAGTCACGACTAACCCTACACTCTTGCACATCTGGGTAAGATAGAACGAATCGACGACTATGAAGCGACCGCAGCGCCTCATTTCTCAGACTCGTCACAGTCGCGGAACTTCAGCGGGGACGCAGGAAGCCCTTTAGCAGTGATGTAAAAGTGGCGCCTCGATTTATGAAGTATGCAGCCCGAACTTTAGACTAGTAATCGCTCCGTTTCTGACCTCTAATGTGTCCGCAGCGATGTGTTGGGGCTTCCTTCAACCCAGTTTGCTGGTACCTGGAACTGAGCTCTACCAAAACTGCGATTCGTTAGTTTTGGTGCACTGCATCAATGACGTAGTAAACTGTAGGACTACCAGTAGTGTTCGTAGAATTGGTAGGAGGGAAAGAAACAAATGCGTAAGGCAGAAAATGAGAAAATGGAGCCGACGACTTCCTTCTTTTTTTCCACCTAATTAGGACCGCACATTATTTTGTGCTAGCCCAATGTTTTTCCACTTCGTTAAAGAATATATATTGAATTTCTGTATTTTGTAAGTAATAAGAAATAGCTGATGACGTAACGTCTGCTCTTTTATGAAACAAAACCAAACGCTTTTGGTGTAAGTACAATTTACATGCACAAACACAGACAAATGCATTTAATTGTTGTTATTTTTTACTCAATAGAAAGTTCTTCATCATGGTCAAAGGCAAGATTTCTTGTTATTTTTGATAAATGCGAGAGCTGTTTATAAGTAACAGAAACATGTTTTATGTTAATTCGACAAAGTATTAAATCGATATTTGATCCATTCCTTTGTTGTGGTTTTTTATTTTATCTTTTTGTTGAGGAAATTGCGTTTTCTAGCCCTATAAAATTAATCTGTATTTTTTCTTTATTTTTACTACAAAGTACTTCTGTTTGACGTTACAAATCAACTAGTTTCGAGTAAAACATGAATTAAACATTAGCAATTTCAGTTTTGCTGCAAGTATTGTTTACTCTTAAGTAACAGAGAGTAAGAAGGAAGATCGGGTTTAAAGTCCCGTCGACATTGAGGCGATTCGAGACGAAGTGCAAGCTCATATGGTGTCAAGGATGGTGAAGAAAATCGCTTGTGCCCTTTGAAAGGAGTATCCTGGAATTTACCGGGAGCGATTTGGGGAATCCATGGAAAACCTAAATCTGGATTGACAGACGCGGGTTTGAAGCGTCGACCTCCCGAATACGAGTCCAGAGTGCTAACTACTACACCAACTCGCTCGGCCACAGACAGAAGGATAATTATGTAGGACAAAAATGTTCCTTATGTTATCTGGCCCTTTATTTATCCAGGCTCAGTGCCTAGAAGGTTCATCGCTTCTGGTTCTTAGGGAAATCTAGTAAAAAGCAAATCGCATACACATAGAAAGCAATCTTTATGAGGTAGCTCCCGACACGTACCGCAGGTACACGCTTAACTCACCAAAGCTACAAGGAAAAGTAACGTAGTCTCCACTGTTGTTGTTGTTGTTGTGGTCTTCAGTCCTGAGACTGGTTTGATGCAGTTCTCCATGCTACTTTATGCTGCGCAAGCTTCTTCATCTCCCTGTACTTACTGCAACCTACATCCTTCTGAATCTGCTTAGTGTATTCATCTCTTGGTCTCCCTCTACGATTTTTACCCTCCACGCTGCCCTCCAATGCTAAATTTGTGATCCCTTGATGCCTCAGAACATGTCCTACCAACCGGTCCCTTCTTCTTGTCAAATTGTGCCACAAACTCCTCTTCTCCGCAATTCTATTCAGTACCTCCTCATTAGTTATGTGATCTACCCATCTAATGTTCAGCATTCTTCAGTAGCACCACATTTCGAAAGCTTCTATTCTCTTCTTGTCCAAACTATTTATCGTCCATGTTTCACGTTCATACATGGCTACACTCCATACAAATAGTTTCAGAAACGACTTCCTGAGAAATCTACACTCGATAACAAATTTCTCTTCTTAAGAAACACTTTACTTGCCATTGCCGGTGTACATTTTATATCCTCTCTACTTCGACCATCATCAGTTATTTTGCTCCCCAAATAGCAAAACTCATTTACTAGTTTCAGTGTCTCATTTCCTAATCTAATTCCCTCAGCATCACCCGACTTAATTCGACTACATTCCATGATCCTCGTTTTGCTTTTGTTGATGTTCATCTTATATCCTCCTTTCAAGACACTGTCCATTCCGTTCAACTGCTCTTCCAAGTCCTTTGCTGTCGCTGACAGAATTACAATGTCGTCGGCGAACCTCAAAGTTTTTATTTCTTCTCCATTGATTTTAATACCTACTCCGAATTTTTCTTTTGTTTCCTTTGCCGGCCGGAGTGGCCGTGCGGTTCTGGCGCTACAGTCTGGAACCGAGCAACCGCTACGGTCGCAGGTTCGAATCCTGCCTCGGGCATGGATGTGCGTGATGTCCTTAGGTTAGTTAGGTTTAATTAGTTCTAAGTTCTAGGCGACTGATGACCTCAGAAGTTAAGTCGCATAGTGCTCAGAGCCATTTGAACCATTTGAATTTTTGTTTCCTTTACTGCTTGCTCAATATACAGATTGAATAACGTCGGGGAGAGGCTACAACCCTGTCTCACTCCCTTCCCAACCACTGCTTCCCTTTCATGTCCCTCGACTTTTACAACTGCCATCTGGTTTCTGTACAAATTGTAAATAGCCTTTCGCTCCCTGTATTTTACCCCTGCCACCTTTAGAATTTGAAAGAGAGTATTCCAGTCAACATTGTCAAAAGCTTTCTCTAAGTCTACAAATGCTAGAAACGTAGGTTTGCCTTTCCTTAATCTTTCTTCTAAGATAAGGCGTAAGGTCAGTATTGCCTCACGTGTTCCAACATTTCTACGGAATCCAAACTGATCTTCCCCGAGGTCGACTTGTACTAGGTTTTCCATTCGTCTGTAAGGAATTCACGTTAGTATTTTGCAGCTGTGACTTATTAAACTGGTAGTTCGGTAATTTTCACATCTGTCAACACCTGCTTTCTTTGGGATTGGAATTATTATATTCTTCTTGAAGTCTGAGGGTATTTCGCCTGTCTCATACCTCTTTCTCACTAGATAGTAGAGTTTTGTGATGACTGGTCGGTAGTTGTACAATCCTACTGGTGCTGCTGGTCTGCGCAATATACGCCCAGCCTTATACACCAGGAGCGAAGCAGACATGAAGACAAGATTTCTATGTTGACCGCAAACGCCCGGTAACAGATAGGCACTTGAAGAAGACTGCCGGTGAGGAATTTTTTGGTTACTCCAGGGACCGTGAGCCTTTTCTCTGCCACTTTATTTCAGTCTAGCGGGCCTACCTCAGCCATCCGACACGAGTGTTCCCCTTGCGGTGGAGAGCGCTTCTTTATTTTGCGGCGGGCCATTCTTCCGGCACGCGTCGTAGCTCATATCCGGCGCGCCACCAGCCGCTTTATCCGCTAGCGGGAGGATGTTCCGCCCGCCCCCAAGACGGTGGCTCGCGCTGGCTCTGCGTCGCATTCCGGGGCAGAGCAGGGCGCGAGGCGGCAGCGCGGACAGTGAGCGATGGCGCCTTCCGTCCCATTTGTCAGTCGTCGCGCCCGCCGCGAATGTTCGCGCTGCGGGGATTCACCGCGGCTGTCAGCCCGCACAGGCTCTTCCCCACCGAGCCCCTACCGACGTCCTTCGGATTTGCCCACTGTTTCCGTCAGAGGTGTGGATCTGTCGTCGTAGTCCCCAGTGCCAGCTATGTCGTCGTCAGTACGTTTTCGGTAATCCTTTTAGCGTCACTCTGGGAAGGAAGGAAGTTAAGGATTACCGTCCCGTCGACTACGATGTCACTAGAGTCGTAGCAAGGGTCGAAATATGGGGAAGAAAATCGGCCCGAGTCCTTTTCAAACGTATCATTCCGGCTAGTGTCTTTAGACTCATGAAAACTACGAACGATGATCATTAATTACACAATTGGCCAATATAATTGCTATACCAAGACGGTATACCAGAACAACCACCTCTGGCCGTAATAACCGCCTTGATACGCCTGGGCATTGGCCTGGATGGCGTGTACAGGTACAGCTGCCCATGCAGCTTCAACACGATACCACAAAAAAATGGTTCAAATGGCTCTGAGCACTATGCGACTTAACTTCTGAGGTCATCAGTCGCCTAGAACTTAGAACTAATTAAACCTAACTAACCTAAGGACATCACACACATCCATGCCCGAGGCAGGATTCGAACCTGCGACCGTAGCGGTCACGCGGTTCCAGACTGAAGCGCCTTTAACCGCACGGCCACACCGGCCGGCACGATACCACAGTTCATCAAGAGTAGTGACTGGCGTATTGTGACGAGCCAGTTGCTCGGCCAGACGTTTTCAATTGCTGAGAGATCTGGAGAATGTGCTGGCCAAGGCAGCAGTCGAACATTTTCTGTATCCAGAAAGGCCGGTACAGGACATGCAACATGCGGTAGGGTTTCGCAGGGATCGAATGAAGGGTAGAGCCACGGGTCGTAACACATCTGAAATGTAACGTCCGCTGTTCAAAGTGCCGTCAATGTGAACAATAGGTGACCGAGACGTGTAACCAATGGCATCCCATACCATCGCGCCGGATGATACGCCAGTATGGCGATGACGAATACACGCTTCCAGTGTGCGTTCACCGCGATGTCAGGTAACACGGATGCGACCATCATGATGCAGTAAACAGAACCTGGATTTACCCGAAAAAATGACGTTTTGCCATTCGTGCACCCAGGTTCGTCGTTGAGTACACCATCGCAGGCGCTCCTGTCTGTGATGCTGCGAAGCTAACCATTTGCATATCACAGCATCTTCTTCCTGTGGGTTAAATTTCGCGTCTGTAGCACGTCATCTTCGTGGTATAGCAATTTTATTGGCCAGTAGTGTAAAACTTCTGCGCTATGAGGCCGTGGTCGATCAGTAGAAGTTCTTCCTCATGATGTTTCGTTCCCAACTGCGGGCAACATCTTCCGAGGTGAGTCAATGACTGGTTCCTAGGCAGTGGAGGTCAAGTTTATAGGCCTCATCACTTGTGTTTCAATGTCGACATTGCGTAATGAATGGTGGCACCCTCTATGCGCTCTATGTACGCGGGACCCCCACGGCCTAGCAGCCAGTCGTTGGCTTACATAGGAAGATGTTACCCGGAGTTGGCAAAGAAACGTCAGAATTTCTACTGTTCGACCACGGCCTCTTAGCCCGGAAGTTTTATTTAAATGAAGATCCCGGCCGTGAAAACCTACTCATTGCGAACAGACGATGATGACCGGACCGGGATTTGAGTAGCCATCTTTCCGGGTGCGAATTCAAAGTCTTCACCACTGCAGCCCCCTGTTAACCCTATGGCAGCTCATGTTACGGTCAGATCAACAGGCAGTCGCGTTACATGACACGAACGATATGCAGGCTGTTTCCAAGACGATAGATATTCAGCGATAACAGAGACCTACCAGCATAGCCGTGTGCCTCATCGCTGTGTTTACGTGACTCGGGGAGGCGCCCTGGTCCTGGATTCAACTCGACCAGCGGATTAACGATGAGGGCTGGTGTTCCGGCCAACCTGAATGGGGTTTTCAGGCGGTCTCTCACATCCAAACATATGAATACCGGCCTGGTACTAAGGTCCCGCCTCAGGTACACGGTTCTCTAACACATGGGATAACTCTAGACGCATACGAATGGAGTACAAAAGCCTGCCAGAGTGGACGAGCGGTTCTAGGCGCTTCAGACGGGAACTGAGCGACCGGTACGGTCGCAGGTTCGAATCCTGCCTCGGACATGGATGTGTGTGATGTCCTTACGTTGGTTATATAGTTCTAGGTTCAAAGGGACTGATGACCTCAGATGTTAAGTCCCATAGTGCTCAGAGCCATTTGAACCATTTTTTGGGGTACAAAAACTCATTTTCTTTGGGAGGGGGGAGAAGAGTTACGACAGGAATGCCATCTAATCATCCTCCACCGCCAACATTACCAAATCCACAAATTAACATGCCGACCCCTTGAAGATACAGGATAAACGCCAAGAACAAGAAGAAGATGCAGCGATAATGGTGATGGGTGTATATAGTAACCAGACTTACGATACTACAGTGTCTCTGTTGTTTAGGAGAAAGATGAAATGTTCCTTCAGACATGCATGCATGCCAAAGCAGTTAAGGCAACCACTCACGTAAAGCGGGAAATCCTGCTTCCGTTCCCAGTCTGGCACAAATTTTCACCACCGTCATTCCCTTAAAGAGATGATGGTTATTGGTATTCGCAGCTGAAAATATATTTCATGTATTTCATAACGGCTGCAGTCGCCGCATGCATGTCCGAAGGAATATTTCATAGCTCTTCTCAAAAACTCAGGTACCGCAACATTGTATTTATCCGCCGGTACCGAGGAGCGGTTTCAGTTAAAATGTTTCCATTACGGGTATTACGTAATGTGTGTACTAGTACAGGCTGTGACGCAGGAACGGAGACATATGAAAGTTTGGGTGTGGTCGTTAGTTGTGCACGGATAGCCAAAGGTGTTAAGACGACTGCTAGCATAAAGCGGGAAATCCGCGTTCGAATCCCGGTCTGGCACAAATTTTCATTGTCATTATTTCTTCGTGCAGCAGATGGTTATTCTCAATTAGATTTGTACCTCACAGAAAAGTCCTATAGCCAACACGTCACAACCTTTAAGGAACTCAGATGTTAAAAATTACTTTCGGTATGTTCTTCCGTAATATTGCTTTAGAACGAACAGTCGTTGGAGAAAACCAGTTGTATACATAAACTCCGAATCGTTTCCGAACCCTGAGTTCTAATCACAACTGTGGTAAAACGTCCAAACAAACTTTCTAAGTTAGATACTGCAGTTTCTCGTGATTAGTTGAAAACATTTCCATCTCCTGTAATTCTTCCGTACTCGGCGAATCTAGAGTCAGGTGCGTGACTCCAGGCAGTTAATATTATTATAGTCCTTCGCTTTGCAGGTATTTTGCCGATAATGAAAGCTAAAGCGGTTATGTACGTGCTCACGTGCGTGGAAAAATTTCGGCTGGCCTTGAGGTTACAATCTGAATGCCGTAATTTAGTGTGTACCAGCATTACACTGCGTCACAGTTCTAGCACTGTTGTTGATTGCTCGCTCTAAAATTTTTTTAAATGAAATTCGTCCTTGGGCGATCGTGATATTTTAATGAGGTGCTCCTATAGGCAGGAAAGAAAGTAACATGAGTGCATCAGTCTTTATTAGACAATCGCAGTACATGCTAAAGGTACTCCATGTGCTACTTGGTCGTAGATATGGTAATAAAGAGTGAAACAAAATGTTAACAGCTCCAATCAGCTCCCAGGTTTGGATAAAAGTCTGACATCGCAGGTACAAAATATTGCTCCCGTGACAAACACGCAGTATTTAAGGCTGCCACTAGAATATATTCTGAGGATGTAAGTGATGATGGAATGAGTGCACATTTCCGAAGATACACTCCTGGAAATGGAAAAAAAAACACATTGACACCGGTGTATCAGACCCACCATACTTGCTCCGGACACTGCGAGAGGGCTGTACAAGCAATGATCACACGCACGGCACAGCGGACACACCAGGAACCGCGGTGTTGGCCGTCGAATGGCGCTAGCTGCGCAGCATTTGTGCACCGCCGCCGTCAGTGTCAGCCAGTTTGCCGTGGCATACGGAGCTCCATCGCAGTCTTTAACACTGGTAGCATGCCGCGACAGCGTGGACGTGAACCGTATGTGCAGTTGACGGACTTTGAGCGAGGGCGTATAGTGGGCATGCGGGAGGCCAGGTGGACGTACCGCCGAATTGCTCAACACGTGGGGCGTGAGGTCTCCACAGTACATCGATGTTGTCGCCAGTGGTCGGCGGAAGGTGCACGTGCCCGTCGACCTGGGACCGGACCGCAGCGACGCACGGATGCACGCCAAGACCGTAGGATCCTACGCAGTGCCGTAGGGGACCGCACCGCCACTTCCCAGCAAATTAGAGACACTGTTGCTCCTGGGGTATCGGCGAGGACCATTCGCAACCGTCTCCATGAAGCTGGGCTACGGTCCCGCACACCGTTAGGCCGTCTTCCGCTCACGCCCCAACATCGTGCAGCCCGCCTCCAGTGGTGTCGCGACAGGCGTGAATGGAGGGACGAATGGAGACGTGTCGTCTTCAGCGATGAGAGTCGCTTCTGCCTTGGTGCCAATGATGGTCGTATGCGTGTTTGGCGCCGTGCAGGTGAGCGCCACAATCTGGACTGCATACGACCGAGGCACACAGGGCCAACACCGGGCATCATGGTGTGGGGAGCGATCTCCTACACTGGCCGTACACCACTGGTGATCGTCGAGGGGACACTGAATAGTGCACGGTACATCCAACCCGTCATCGAACCCATCGTTCTACCATTCCTAGACCGGCAAGGGAACTTGCTGTTCCAACAGGACAATGCACGTCCGCATGTATCCCGTGCCACCCAACGTGCTCTAGAAGGTGTAAGTCAACTACCCTGGCCAGCAAGATCTCCGGATCTGTCCCCCATTGAGCATGTTTGGGACTGGATGAAGCGTCGTCTCACGCGGTCTGCACGTCCAGCACGAACGCTGGTCCAACTGAGGCGCCAGGTGGAAATGGCATGGCAAGCCGTTCCACAGGACTACATCCAGCATCTCTACGACCGTCTCCATGGGAGAATAGCAGCCTGCATTGCTGCGAAAGGTGGATATACACTGTACTAGTGCCGACATTGTGCATGCTCTGTTGCCTGTGTCTATGTGCCTGTGGTTCTGTCAGTGTGATCATGTGATGTATCTGACCCCAGGAATGTGTCAATAAAGTTTCCCCTTCCTGGGACAATGAATTCACGGTGTTCTTATTTCAATTTCCAGGAGTGTATTATTCATCGAAAGTTGTCTGAAAGTTGTCTGTGACAGACATCACTTTCAGAAACTGATTTTCTTCCGCGTACTGCAAATCGCAGACGACGGTACAGAGAAGTTTCTGTACCGAGCAACCTATCACTGAAAGCATCACTGTCTTCGTCGAATTTCGTAGCTCCATCTCATGCGAAACACTTAGACGGGCAAAGACGCTAGCCAATTAGACGCGAGCGTAGGGCGTGGTGGTTTCACTGCGACACGGCGGTAAAACGCGATGAAGTGAGACTTGTTTGTCAGAGGCTTCCTGTCGGCGTGTTTCGAGGTAAAGGCTATGGTTGAGTAATGTACTAGGTGCAACTTGAGTCATTTTATGTTGATCACTGCCACATTTCGTGTTACAAAAGCTTGCCGAGGTCTTGCTTGCATCGCGTTGCATGGCAAAGTAGTACTTGCAGCATTTGCAAATATTTAGTATGGATTTATTTATGTACTAATTAAATGTTAGTTTTCCGCTGAGATGGTTAGTTTCCAAGCCATGGTGCAGAATTGGATTCACATTAGTGCATCCAAATAATAGAGCCGTTGAATTCATAACATTCCCGTCGAGTACACTGTGTTCGACACTATCTCATGTATATAAAATTCTTATTGTTTAAATCTTTGTGTTGTGGTGATCTCTTGTGCCACGTGTTTCATGCATGGATATTTGTATGCTTCACTGTGACCATGATCATCCTCACCATGAAATAAAAATAATCATTTGAGGTGAAACCTACGGAGTTCACTCGTAATCTCGTACCATTGTTTACAAATTCTATTATTATTATGTCAGTGTGTGCACTTCGAGATCTGCATAGAATTATCTGATGTAACATTATGAACTTTTAGACGAAATAATAATAATAATAATAATTTGAATCAAAGCTTACGAAGTTCGTTCATAACCCAGAGCGACTGCTTAAAATTCAATTAATTTTATGTCAGTGTGTGCGCATTACAATTTTCATTGAACTTTCACATGTCATATTATGAACTCCACTTTTACTGGGCCATTAATGCAATCGGTATATACGGTTCTTAAAAAACTGCAGTCAGCAATACGCTTCGGGTATTTCTTTGCACGTTTTTCAAGCCAGCAGGTAAGTCTTCAGCTGCCGGTACAGGGAAAATTGGTGGTATAACATTTATATTTCAAGTTTCCAGTTAGAAAAAGCTAGGTTAATGGACTGAGACATGCATCGTCAGTCCACATAACTTGCCTACCAGCCCATGAGCTTATCACAATTTAGTACGATCACAGAATTCATTCGAATTCTCATTTATGCTCGTTATTCTGTCGTTGCTCAAAGTAAGCTATCACTACCCACCCCTTGTTGCATTCCTCTAAAAGTCGTAGTCAGATAGCGTTAAAACGTCATTTCTTCGGTCTAAAATCTATCTAAAACAGGGCATTAATTCAGAGCATGTTTCGGGATACATTTTTAGATGCAATCTGAACTTTGCAAGACAAGTGGTGGATTAACTTTAATTTCTTATAGATATTTAGAATTTCCCTTCATTGTTGATAAAATATCCCACTGACTTAAAACAACAAAGTTTAAGGCGATCAAACTCACAGAACAACCACCATTGAATAATAAATCCGACAACAGACATGCTGCCATAGCCACGAAAACAAAAGAGGTCCGCATTCTTCACGTTCCAAATGAACATAAAATACGTGTAGCGACGAGGTGGATGTGTTATATAAGCCAAAACATGCGAACTAGAAACGGACGCCCGTGTACAGGCGAACACATGGTAATAATGTATGGCGTGAAGAAAAACTGATTGCTACAAATTAATTTTAAACATGACAACTGTTCGTGGCCACGTTAATCTAAAATGTAAAAAAAAAAATTACCACGGTAGTTACTAAGAGCATTATTGATGCCTTAAATAAAGCAAAACGCCAACGACCTCGCCGCAGTGGTAACACCGGTTCCCGTCAGATCACCGAAATTAAGCGCTGTCGGGCTCGGCTAGCACTTGGATCGGTGACCATCCTGTCTGCCGAGCGCTGTTGGCAAGCGGGGTGCACTCAGCCCATGTGAGGCAAACTGAGGAGCCACTTGATCGAGAAGTAGTGGCTCCGGTCTCGTAAACTGACATACGGGAGGGAGAGCGGTGTACTGACCACATGGCTCTACGTATCCGTATCCAGTGAAGACTGTGGGCCGGCCGCGGTGGTCTAGCGGTTCTAGGCGCTCAGTCTGGAACCGCGCGACCGCTACGGTCGCAGGTTCGAATCCTGCCTCGGGCATGGATGTGTGTGATGTCCTTAGGTTAGTTAGGTTTAAGTAGTTCTAAGTTCTAGGGGACTGATGACCATAGATGTTAAGTCCCATAGTGCTCAAAGCCATTTGAAGACTGTGGGCTGAGGATGACACAGCGGCCGATCGGTACCGTTGGGCCTTCCAAGGCCTGTTCGGACGGAGAGAGAGTTAAATAAAGCAAAGCGCGTTTTATCGAAATAAGATCTTGTTATACAGTCACAAAACACGGAGTAGCCTCCATATTATCTACGAATATCTTTATCTATTGAAGCCTTTGAGAATGGAAAAATTAACATGAAAAACAGGGTTATACAACTCAGTTTTACCCTTTAGCGCTAACTATTCGTAATGCCCAAACGGTGGTATATTCCTTTTGTATCCCGCCTGGAAGGCGGCGCGTGGGTAGAAGCAGGAAAAGGTGAAAATCTCTGCAGTGTGAATTAAAATCACCTTTACTTTAGCAACAAGAGTAATACATAACTTTGCCCTGAGGTGCGATGCTGAAGCGAAGTGTCCCGGACGTCTGTTCTTCATCAAATGAGCAGAATCAGGAGCGGAGCTCGTAGATCCCTCCCGCTCCGACTAGAGTGCGCTGTCGTCGGTGTCTGTCGTAGTGCCAACTATAGAACTTGTATTTGCGCCGGCGCACCGTTGCTATCGATACCACATCTCCCAGTTTACAATATGATCTTTGAGCAGAGATTCAAAAAACTGATGTAGGCATGCGTAATACAGAGCTATGTAAACAGGCAGAATGCAGCGATGTGATCCGCAACGCCCCTATAAGAGAGCAAGTATCTGGCGCAGTTGTTAGATCGATTACTGCTGCTACAATGGCAGGTTATCAAGATTTAAGTGAGTTTGGACGTGGTGCTATAGTCGGCGCACGAGAGATGGGACACAGCACCTCCGAGGTAGCGATGAAGTGGGAATTTTCCAGTACGACCATTTCACGAGTGTACCGTGTATATTAGGAGTCTGGTAAACATGAAATCTCCGAAATCGCTGCGGCCGGAAAAGGAACCTGCAAGAACGCGACCAACAACGATTGAAGAGAATCGTTCAAGGTGACACAAGTGCAACCCTTCCGCAGACTGCAGCAGATTTCAGTGCTAAGCCATCAACAAGTGTGAGCGTGTGAACCATTCAACGAAACATCATCAATACGGGCTTTCGGAGCTGAAGGTCCATTCGTGTGTCCTTGATGACTGCACGATACAAAGCTTTACGCCTCGCCTGGGCCCCTCAACACCGACATTGGACTGTTGATGACTGGAGACATGTTTCCTGGTGTGACGAGTCTCGTTTCAAATTGAATCGAGCGGATGGACGTGTAGGGGTATGGAGACAACCTCATGAATCCATGGAACCTACATGTCAGCAGGGGATTGTTCAAGCTGGTGGAGGCTCCTGTAATGGTGTTGGGCGTTTGCAGCTGGTGTGATATGGGACCCTTGATACGTCTAGACATGTACCTAAGCATCCTGTCTGATCACCTGCATCCACTAATGTCTATTGTGAATTCCGACGGACTTTGGTCATTCCAGCGGGACACTACGACACCCCACACGTCCAGAATTGCTACAGAGTGGCTCCAGGAACACTCTTCTGAGTTTAAACACTTCCGCTGGCCACCAGACTCCCCAGACATGGACATTATTGAGCATATCTTGGATGCCTTGCAACGTGCTGTTCGGAAGAGCTCTGCGCCCCTTGTATTCTTACGGATTTATGGACAGCCCTGTAGGTTTCATGGTGTCAGTTTCCTCCAGCACTACTTCAGACATTAGTCGAGTCCATGACACGTCGTGTTGCGGCAATTCTGCGTGCTCGCGGGGGCCCTACACGACGTTAGACAGGTGTACCAGTTTCTCTGGCACTTCGGTGTATGTTAAACTACTAGTCTCAGCGTCATCTACTTCGTTGTAGGCACTTTTAAACGTTAATAAGAATGACCCCGTATATACAGTTTGTAACTTTAATGCATGACTTATTTTATTTAACCTTCAACG